>NC_064031.1:10709490-11359490 GCF_917208135.1 Athalia rosae | reverse complement strand
AATCTCTACGACCGTCACTATTTCATATATTTCATACACTCTCATTTCTTTTCCTCTTCCTTCGCAACTTGTTTGGCTTCGAGAATAAGAAAATCGAAAATCTGTTCTCCGGTTTCCTTTTTTTCCAACGAACGCGCGGCGCGACCCGATGATGTACTCGCGATACGCCGTTCGCGTTCGATTACGTGGGTGAGTTATAAATAGGTATAATTCGGTATGAAAGTAGCCTAAGGAAAACACTAGGTCAGATGTACGGGATGCCGAGCGCTTGTAAGCAGCGGTCGCATGATCCGAGGAGATTCACTTTTCATCCCATACTCCTGGAGCCCCTCCAGTCGCCCCGCGCAGCTGATACTTACGGAGGATTATAAAATGAGACGGAGGAGAAAAAACGAGAGAAAAAAAAAAAGAAAAAAATTAAAACTGAAACTGAAATAAAACGACGAGGAAAAAAGAATTGGGATTCATGTCTGTGAGAAGTACCTAACATTCCTCCTTATATTTGCTCCACGCTGTAATACTCTTCCTCCATGTACTTATGTAACGATATGGTGAGGCCGGCTTTGATTTATAAGATTTCGCTCAGATACGCCGGTCTAGTTAAGCATCTCATCGTACCTTAGTACAGGTATGTAAAATGCATTAACAGCAAAAGCAGCAGCAGCAGCGGCAGCGGCAGCAACAGCAGCAGCAGCAGCAACGATGAGTCGATGGACTTAATGACTCAATCCTATATTGTTGTGCAAGTGCCGCGCGCGCGCTATATTTCATTTACCTGTACATGAAATGTACGCACATTTCTTTAAGTACACATAAATTAATCGCGTGAAACGATTAAGTTTTAGGACCGCTTCTCAAAGTTACTTCAAATGTACAGATTGAGTATAATTTCGGTAACCGGACGTCGTACCTCTAGAATCTGGTGCATCGGAGAAATTATTTCTTTGAGTTAAAAATTATCATTTTTTCGAGAAGAAGAACTCTCCACACCGAATCGTTGGTCCGGAGGACCTTCGCTCGTCAAAATAATTCGGAACTACGTTCGAAGTCGTAAAACTATTCGGGTATGGAGAGGGGGGGGGGAAGGCGAAGTAGAGGGAAAAGAAAAAGAGCTCCGAGCAGTGGCAATCTGCGAAGCTGAGATAAGGACGAGAGCATAGAATTTCATGAAGTAAAACTGACGGTGAAAAAAAGTCGAAGAAAGAACGGAAAAAAAAAGGTAACCGAAGAGATGAGTTTATCGCATTAGCGGAATACTTACAAACGCGATGCTATGGTAGAATAATTTCGAATCGTATAACTTTTCATAAAAGATCTAGAGCCCCGAAATTCGGCAGGATATTTCGGAGTCCGGGTTACATATTTTTTTCCTCTTCCGAGTACCGGGGATTCGTATTATCGACCCACCTTTTTTTATTGTCTCTCCGATCTCATTAAATATTGGAAAACCCGACTCTCGCATGGGGTATACCCCGGCATGTGACATCGATATCCACCGCTGTAATTATTTTTATCGACGATATTAATATCCTTGTCATTATATTATTATCGTGATTATTGTCATTTTTTTTTTTTTTTTTTTTTTTTTTCCACCACGACATTTCCATAACAGTTCGAGCCGATGGCACGGGGTGATGCGGGGTTGTTGTAGAAATGCGAATTTGCTCGACATACAGCGGAGGAGACGCCGCGTATAGAATGACGCAAATAATAAACCGATGCCATAGATGCGCTCGCATAAATTACCTCGCAATAGGTATACCGGAGCAGAAGCACATCTGTGATGTCGATGCTTTCCATCCGCGGTGTTCGTATTCATCTGAAACGTACGTATTTCGATATCGGGACGATATATGTTGTTATTACGCTCCGTATCCATCGCGTCGCGATCGAACGATTACACTATCGTGAAACGGGAGATTATTTTTACGCCAATTATAATCGAGGTAGCAGAAGTGTGAGGGTAATGGATTTTCGCGAGTGAGAACCGCTGCTGACACTCCCGGTCAAATCCAGAGGAGCCAAATTGAGGGTAACTTGGAATCGGTTCGGTTTGATAGAATGGATAATTTGCGGGGCCATTTTAGTTACAATTAGTAGTTCGGTCGGACTGTAGCGCGGCGAGTTTATACCTATGGGAGAATTGCGAGTTGTTTCGCAACTGTATAAACGTTGTGTACATTTCTATAGCGTCGACAATAACCACCCACACCTTTCCATATTGTCGCCAGCTGTGCCGCAGCATCCTGGTCTGGATCGTCATCGATTTCGCAAAGGAGATCATTCTTCGTAGTCGTCATCGTCGTCGTAGTACCGGCGTAGAGGCGCGAACGCGGGCGAAGCTGCGGCGTTCCGCTTACGTTTCATACGTACAGAAATATAATTCCAACGTATATTACCGGCGCTCACATAATAATGATATTCGAAACCGTCATGAGATGGAAAATCACGCGTTCAATGCATACGACTAATTGAACGCCTCTTCATTTACCGCGGCCCACATCACACGATCGTGGGATAATTATCGCGGAGGGTACGGGTAGAATTATTTTTCTGATATGTGTGGAGGCAAATTTTATCCAAGAATCACACAGAGCAGTTACACAGTAGTACGACGTGGCTCGCGTAATTTCTGAGCTCCGTAAAAGGAGAAGACAAAGTTTTTTGCCGGTTAGCGAGAATTTTTTGCGTTCTGCTGTCGTAGTGCCGTCTAACCGGTGGATCGAAGGGTCGCGAATGCTGGGAAAAATTCAAGGTCGTGGACGAGAGGTTACGAGCAAATCGGTTTCCATGATTTTTAATCACCTCAACCAACGTTCCCTCTGGATACGCGTTCGTTCCAGATGTATACTCACCTTAAGAGGGCAGATAGGCAAAGTAGATCGTCCGTCGCATCAACTGGATTAAAAATATGAATCGAAAGGAATGGGACACTGAGGTCTACGCGTTCAGCGGTCGTATACCCTATTGGAGACAGTTGGATCGGTAGATTCGTTCTGACTCAGGTATTACGAAGGTACGCATTGTAGTTCGAGCTGTTTTATATATTTCCAAGGTTAAGTACCGCCACTCTCATCTCGAAGAAACGCTCGCGGTTAATCGCATACTGCTTTATTTGGTAAATGTTTACCGTGAAGAAAATTTGCAACTGTTAATAATATATGATCCAAATAGTTGTGGCTTTCAGCGAGATCGTAATGATCCCGATTTTCGTATATGGTGAAAATTCTCATCCGTCCGATTTGCGATAGGACGTGAAATAGTCCCGCAAGATTTAATCGAATTCAAATAACGTCGATCGAGAAAATTTCAAATAAAAATGCCGGATTTGTAACCGGCTACAATGGGACGAGTTCGTCCTTGCACAAGTCGGTGTAAGAAAGAACCGTTGATGCTACGATATACGTCCGGAGAACTTCGTCGCTTATAGCAATCCTATGTAAGTGAGTAATTTAGAGCATCCGACGTACGTACAGATCTTCTCATCCACACCATCTGTATATAAACGCCTCTATCCAGGATTGCGACACCCCTACTCGATCCGCGCCAGATGATGGACCGAATAAATACCCGGGATACCTCGAGCTCCGGACGCATTCTAAAACTCGCGGGCGTCCCACGCGCATCGCAGTTGAAACGAAGCGTCAGAATAACTCATTCGCGCCGCTCTGAGACGCTGGTAATCCTGCAGAAGCAAAATGAGAGCCCGCACGACCGAATTTTCGTCCGAAAATGACTCGTTCGGATATCGAGCGGCATGAAAATCTGCTCGACAGGTTTTTGCGACAATTTTTTGCGAAGAGTCGTGAAGCAGAGCGGGGGCGTTGCGAGTAGACTTTTGAAATTGAATGATGCAGTTGGGAGAGTTCGAATTTTCCATTTAGAACGGTTTCTTTGATTCGGATCGCGGGTCGTGAAACTATAGACTACGGTATGCCGGGGGAGATATTCAATATCCCCGAAAGGTACGCGCTCTCGTAACACGTACGCCGAATAACATATGATCTTCAGATTTTCATTGTTATACGGAAACGTCGATACATCAGCGATTTCGATGCACGCCGCATCCAAAGCAACCGAAATCACTATTCGATATTCCACGTACGGCGTGTCTATTCCGAAAATTTACATCATTAACGATTTCTTATTTTGCCCGGTGCTCGAAATGAACAAAAAAAATAAATAAATAAAAATAAAAATAAAAATCGAAACTCTCCGGTATTTCAGAGTGCAATTTTTCGTTTCTTTCACGTTTACTCGTGGTTTATGCTTACCGCGAGGAAACTTCACTTCTCGTAGTGACAGGTGAAGCAAACGTTCCTTTTTCTGAGGCAGCACGTACCGCGCTTGGATATTGGATGTAACTTCAACCTCTTCCTCGATCCCCCCGTATATCGCGAGCGAGAGAGAAACCTCTCCTCATATACGGTTGTACCTATATGAGCGCAATATTTTAGAGGGTAAACGACGCCTACGTCTTACCGAGTTCCTGCACGAGTAAAAGTGCTCTCCTATTTTCTCGCCGATTTTCATAGCGCATCATTCTTTTGGAATCGTCTGAACCTCCGGTAAATTCTAAACCCGATCTCCGGGTAGACGTGGTAGCTGAGGAACGCATCGATTTTTGTAAAATGCTAATTTTTGTCCTAATTACGATTGCCGTGGAAATGTGCGGGAAAGTTGGAAGCGAATACCGCGCTCCTCGTAACGAGAGAAATAAGGATAGTTACCCCTCGGGTTCCTTTTATTTCCCATAAGAGGAGCCGCACGCCTTTCACGAATCGAGTGTGAGGCCTCCTTTTTCACAGGATTCTTGATACGCCGTAACGACGGTAAGAAGATGTACCAGCGACTCCGGCGAGCGCGAAGGAAATTTACCTCCGGCGCTGCAGATGCTGTGGGTATAGAAGGAGAGGTTTTCAACGAATTCGAAGCTTTTATCTGAGAGCGTGAATATGCCGGGAAGAAAGCTAATCGTTGAAAATAGATGTTGCGTTCCGCTTCTGAGAGAAGCTCGAGCGCGGGGTCTTTGAAAGTGGCGGGAGACTGAAAAATCCCTTTTCTAGGAAGGTGCAGGTGAAGGTAGCAAGAAATCCTTAATCCTGACGAATAACGTGTTTCTCAATCGTGCGCAAGAACCGCTCTTCCTTCGAGACCATCGGGGTCTCCTCTATGGATCCGTTCCACCGGGGGAAAGCCGAACTACCGAGAGGATCTGTAACTACGATCCCACGGGGACTGGAAACCAGAGACCCGACGGTCAAGCTTTTCTCCGAACCTCTTCACTGCAAATTAGCGAAAGACACGTGAAACATCCGACCCTCAATCTCGCTCCTTGTCCGTTCTTGATAGAGGTTTTACGCTGTAGCGTACAGCTGAATTATGTATAATGCAAAAGCACCTGCTGCTCCGTTCAATTTTTCCTTTCATTGCTCTCATATCCCATCGTGTAGTATTTACTTTCTCGGCCGAGGGAGAAACGAAGAAAATCGAATAAACCGGGATCTTATAAATTTCTAATGGTGTCCGGTGAATAGCGGTCCTGATTCGATGTCCAGTGCTTTCGCGAGATTCATTTTTCTTCAATTTTTTTTGGCCCGAGCTCTTCCAACCGACGATTCAACGTTATTCTTCCACGTCAATAAAGAAGAGACCTCATCGGCTTTCAAATTAAAAGAATTTACCGAAATACTTCGAGACAGAGCCGTGACCCGATCGAGCGAGAGTGACTGAAAAAAACGCGGAGTATTTACTGCGAATCATCAACGATATTTGGAAAAATTGGTCGCGAGGGACGATGATATCGGATCGGTAGTCACGAGGACGTATAATTCCTACGGACAAAAATCGTAGGAACTAAATACCACTCTATTCGTCGTTCGAAGATCGACGAAACAAATCGTCGCAAGAGATCGGCACCTTCGATTTCTGTAGCGAAACTACCTTAGCAACCGTAGTTATCCGATTCGCGAGTAGAGCTCGAATCGACTGATGATCCACGTGAAAAGAGTCGTATCGAGTAATACGTTGAACGAATAGAAAGTGAGAAAACGAAAGAGATCGGCACCGCGAATCAACGAACAATATCTCGGAGCCAATTTTGTAGCGATGGTCGGTAGATATCGAGACTATCAAAAACTTCATCGGTCTCTCGATGTATGCGACGCGAATTTCATAGCTTCGGTGCTGAAATCGATGATCTCGTTCCTCCTTCGTGTTACTCGTGATGAACGGTTATGGGTACTCGCCTAATTGACGCTGCGCACATTTTGGCCGCAAGGGTAGCTGGTTTTCATATACATTTTGCTCTCACGAGCCATTTCTTTTTTTTTTTTTCTTTTTTCTTCGCGCACACCGGGGAGCTCTGGACTGTGAATCGGCGGATAACTGATGAGCCAATTTTTACTGAGTGTTTAACACTGTTCTTTTTTTTTTTCCCGAGCCAACGTTAGTAGCTAACATGAATTTTAGAGCCCGCAAATCAACAACGGCGTGAAAAATTAAACCGCGTACGCTCGAGGTACGGTTCAGGAGGGGGGGAGGGGAGTGGGGGTATGAAAATAAAGTTTTCCTCGGTAAATCGGCCTCTTTTGTGTCGATCTGAAGTGACCTTGCATGGGGTCAAAAAGCTTTTCCCGACTCTGCAGCGGCATATCTCCGCGGTAAACACGCTGCTACGAAGTGGAGATAGGAAAAAAAAGGTGAAAAAGAGGAAGAGGAAGAGGAGGACGAAGATGGATGGGAAGAGACCGCTGAGAATGAGGGTGAGATGATTTCAATAACCAAAAGGCGTTATATCTGGCCATTGGTAGATAGGAGCACGTCGGCGTCCAGAGACCGCGAGGCGAAAACTGTCGCCTTCCCTCAACCTGAATAGGAACTGTCGTATGTGGGAATCCATCACAGCGATTTCCATCGCGACCCCTGCGCGCTACCCGGGAAATTCTTCATTCAACGTGTGCGATCTAACGTCGCATCAGCGACCACCTGCCCCTCGCTTATTTCTTTGTTATATCATTCGCCGGCTATTTCTCTCCAATTGTTTTTTATCTTCGCAAGTGATTCGTTGAATTGACATTCGAATTATCCCTGAAAATCAGAGCCGAACCTTTCAAACTTTCCATTTTGATTTTCCTTTTCACGCTTTCGACCCACCACCAGTCGGCCGTGATCGACGTTCATCGACGGTGCAATCTTGAATGCTTACTCAACCTCATCGTCAACGGCACTCAAAAGTGCAACGGGCACCGTGCGATCGTTCGGAGAAAAAAAAATTAAAAAAATACGAAAATTATCATTCATAAATGAGATATGATCTGGACGGTTATCGCGATGTTCCGTCAACTCGTTGTCGTACGTACAGCATGTGAATCACGAATGTCGATAGACGGTGACCTGGAGTTCAGACATCGGGGCTTCGATCGCTCGCGATACCCGCATTACCTGACCTTTAACGATTCCTTACGCACATCTGAAGCATCAAACAGACATAATTTATGAATAATTTCGAAACCGCGAGTTCGCGCGGTCTGCGTTCGACCACCCGTTGAAAGGCATCGATCAGCATCGATGGCATGACGAACGGCGTCCACATGATCCGCCCGAAGAAGTGGTCCCTGCTTTCGATAAAATCGGAATTTTTTCACGCGACAAAGACAAGGCGAAGCAGCTGAATTTCGAGTTCGAAAATTTTTGGATCGGACGAACAAAAATTATGGAAATAAAAACGGATCCATGTGTTCCCCGCCAAACGGTGACTCCCGAAGGTAGTTCCCTACTGCGAGTTTCAGTAGTGAGAATTCCGGCAGAATTGAAAATTTCGGGACCTCGTATCGCTCACCGATAATAATTAACCGGACGTGGCCCCCGAGCGCTCGCGTAATGTGACGGGACAGTATTTCCCATCGTCTTTTACCCCGACGGTAGTTAGGTGATGAATAATTTGACGAAAAATTCATTTTTCAAGCGTAGGGAGAGCTAGACGGAAATTCGCAACAGTCGTGAAACATGGCCGGTAAGTTACTACGGGCGAAATCATGATGGTAAAATTTTCATCAGAACGGAGTGAGCCAAAGGGGTAGAAACGGCGGCGCGGTGAGCTACGTTACATCATATATATACAAGAGCATGTGCAAAGGTGCCATTTGTCACCGGATGAATAATTAAAAGGAGCAACATTTCAACCGTGGCAACGCGCCTCTTTGTCTCTAACTTATCTCTCCGTGTCTCCTTCTTTTTCTCTACCGTTTTATTTTCACGTCCGCTGCAAGCAGTTACATCCTCACAGTCTTGCACTCCGGCCTTATCAACTCGGGAAATAAGAACGACCCCCTCGTTCCACGGCTTCGTCTTGCGCTCATTTTTATCAAGTGAAACACAAAAAAAAAAAAAATCCGAGTAGAGAAAAAAGAAGGAGCTGGTACAATAGAATAGAAGGGAACAAAAAGGGCTGTGACATTTTTTGATTTCATGGCATAGATGTAGCAGGCTAATCGGGTCTGGCATATCTACGTGGGAATTTGTAGTCACATTTGAGCGTAGCCTAGGCATTTAACCCGCGTGTTTTGCTCCGTTGGCATTTGCGGGAACAATGGGGGTGAAGAAAACGGAGGTAAGAGTGTAAGGCAGGTACGGTATATAAGGTGGGCTATCCTCTGGAGGTGTGCGCGTTTCTATGGTATAGGTGGTTGGGTAGGTAGATAGGTAGGTAGGTAGGTAGGTAGGTCGGCAGATATCGCGTGCGCCGAGCAAAAAATACGTGACATTAGCTCGGAGAACATACCTACCTACCTACCTACCTACCTTATATACTTACACGAAGAAAATATTATTTCGCCAAGGTGTTTGCCCAGCTCCACCACATTCGCGTGGCATTGAGGCTCGTTTATATGGCGTTTATAAACTTTCAACGAAACCACCACTGTGTTCGGTGTATGCGCACGTCACACCACACCGCGCGACGCTCGAAGATGAAACCACGACCTTCGGCACAGGCGCGTGTCGAAGACATCGTCCAGGATAATGAGAGTAGAGAGTCAAGGTCGATGAAAAAATCCTATTCAAGTTCACCGGAATGTGATGGAAATCTTGAATCGCTCACATATTGTCACGAGAAATGGAATGACCTGGATACGATTAGCCGGTCGTAACCTACGCCGCAAGATGAGCGTTCCGTCACAATTCAAAGATGGAGGGTCTCCTCACCGTGTTTCTATGAAACCCTGGTAATCGGAGGCAATTGCCGATCTGCATGAATTTTGAATTTTCGAATCAAAAACTTGTTAATTTTTGGTTCGAACTGTCGGGAAAAGCCTTAAATTTTGATGAGTAATCAGAATCGGCAAAGGGTTCAGCGTATCGGGTGGCGCGAGATTCGTCGATAGATCGAAAATGAATCGAATTCTATTTGATTAACTGTCAAATGTAATTTCAGCGCATGGAAATACAAGCGATCTGCAATCGCGATCGGTTAACTGCCGTTAGTCAAATAGTTACACACTTGATATTCGCTCCGGTGGTGCATGCGGGGAATAGACCAGAGCCGGCAACTTGTTAGCCAAGAAGTAGATAATTCCGTTTGACTCCCGGGGGTGTGGAGAACCCGCGCTCTACACCCTAGTTCAAATAGCGTGTTTCCGGCTTTACGTCCGTCCCAACTTCCGGGGCGTAAGAGGAACGCCCGCGGCGCGGCGTGGCGTCAGCGTCGACGTCGCGTGGCATTGCTGCGTCGTGCCAATCAATTTCCACGCGACTAATCCGGATATATCGAACTTTGAATTTTCATCCTCCTATCGCCCCGCCATTCATCTCGCTTCGAAGAGCCTCAATCCACGATATAATTCCACATTATTCCAGCTCACAATTAGTTCATTCGAAAGAAAAAAATCACCGTTCTTAGATTTTCTTCGTTTCCGTCGTACACCGAACCCACGCATATCGACCGATCTGATCCTGAGTAAATTAATCCGAACGAGCTTGTGAGTCCGGATTGGATTTTTTCTTCCGTAAAACAGATCTCAGGATCGAGAGTAAATTTTTCAATGCGAGGAGATTTGTAAATTGCAAAGTACAAAAAAGAGAGGACGAAAAAAGAAGAACCAACGTTGATTCGATGAGCGAAATTCCCGAGACAAACGCAGGGGCGATGCGGAAAAATTCTCTTCTTTTCTTTCATTCTTTCCGTCGTACCCCATGAAAAAATAACGGAGTATTAGTAGTTCAGCTTTAATACGAAGTGGGACTTTGTTCCGATCCCTAAACAATCAAGGGAAAGTTACCGAGGCGAAGCTCCGCGCGCGATGTGGCCGATAGAAAAAAAAAAACGATTTTGTCGCTCCGGGTGTATAAGGTCGAACTTAAATGCTACGACGTTCGAAAATTCTCCTACCATCTTACGGAAGAAGTATTACCAAAGTACCAAGATATCTATGTGACAAAAATTTCAACTTAATACTCCGAGTATCGAACGGCGACCCCACCGCAGTTGGATGATAACTTCGGATCATTTTTTTTTTTTTTTTTTTTTATTCTAGTTCCATCAAAGATTGAAAGTGGACGTGTTCTTTTTTGTTTTTTTTTCTCTCTCTTTTGTTTTTATTTCTCAGATTGACAGATCGCAGAGGGAAAGAACGCCCCGAGGTGCCCATCAAGGGTCAATTAAGTGAAAATATCTCGACACGGGCGTTGAACTTGGAGGCAACCGAAGCGCAAGAGGCGACTGTTCAAACTTTGAAGCTGCGCCTCGCGTATCCACCGGGAAATGGTCTTTGCACGAATTTTAAAATTCGTCCACCATCGCCCAACGGAATTATTTCTTGACTTTATGAATAATAAAAATGCATATCAAGTTCGCGTCTCGCGGCACGTTCGGTGCGTCGCGCTCAAACTTGGAATACCCATGCAGTTGCCGTATTACAACGATATGCACACGTGGTATGAAGGTTGGAACAACAAAGACTCTGCCACGTGTTTCGCGCACGTACGTGTGACTAGACACAAGTATATCATACACCGGTTAGCGCAAGATAGGTGCCAAAATTTCATCAATAAAAAAAAAAAAACGTTCGTTGAAGTCATGTAACGTAAACGTTTGTCACGAGGACTGCTTGACTTCACCGCACGACTTCAATTTCTGTCAATCGTTGAACAGCTGATAGGAATTCAATTTGTTCAAGTGATGTGAAAAATGAAATAGGATAAAAATATCGCGAAAATAGATCGACGTATTGAAAATGTTTTGCAGATGTGGTGAAAGAAAAAAAAGGGGGATAATAACGCATGTTTGAGAACAAGCGATATAATAATATGATGTGTGTCAGGGTGTTCGGTGTTGCGCAAATGTGCTCGGCTGTGCAGAAATAATTAAAATACCCATTCCGCTTGATTTTTACCGCGAGCGTACGATAACACCGTGAACGGCGATCCTGAAACTTGTTAGCTCGGATGGAAGAAAAGAAGGAAGGGAAGAAAAAAAAAAAAAAGAAAAAATAGATCGTCAATCCCCGTGGAAGGTATCGCAAATGTCCCGAAACTCGTCGAGAATTCGCGAAGCTTGGTGACCGACGTCTCGCGAAAATTACGAATGTCGCGATATCGTTAATTAGCTCACATGCACAGGTACGGGTGTACACAAGTACCTGGCTAATTTGTAAGGAATTCGGAGACGCGGATGACGCGGCGCCCGTTCGCCCGAAACTACTCAAGACTCCCCGCGAGTAAGGACATGGAAGGGTTCGCCGCTCTAGGACAAATACGTGCGTGCTCAAGGGATCCCCTTCGGAGTAAGATTATTTCTCTCTATTGTTGAGCACCGCCTACGGAACCGCCAAGACTACCCGGCGAACCGGCCGTCATTTCTCAAGGAGATTCTCGTCCCGTTCCAACGTGGCGTAGGTACGAAACCTTTTCAAGACTCGGACGTAATAACCGATTGCACCGGACGACGGCGTGCGCACAGGGATCGAAGAACGAGCCCGTCCGTCGAACGATGGGATTTTATTTGGAAATATCCCGACCGAAATTACGAGGAGAATTGTGCAACGATTCGGTTCGATCTTCGTTGGATGTATATTCCAGATCTATGACACGAAAGATCGAGGATCAAAGCGTTGCCACACTCCGAGGTTAACCTTCTGCAACTCGCATTTTCGTACTCGTTCAATTCTTCGATGGGAATGGCGGTTTGCTACGCCGCTTAGGGCACGATATGAGGCGGTTTTAGTTAGTATGGGTACGTGTACCCAGTTCGCTTCACCCGCGCTTAGAGAACCGCTTTAATGGAGGCGATCTTTGATTCGATCTTCCCACAGAGCAGTGAAAGTTCACTACGGAGGCTGTTGTTTTACTATGTGTATGTAATACTCTGATATGCTGTAAGACACGCAGCCCAACGCTACGAAATATCAAACATATGCCGACACGGAATATTCAGCGGTTAATTAGTCGACGGTAATATGTTCTTTTTTTCTATTTTTTTTCTCATATTTAGAACGGGGAGCCGTAATTAAAAAGAACTAATTCATTGTAAAAAAATTAAAATTAAAATTAAAGAAACAGCGTATTACGGCCGAAATGGTGAATCGGCATGCTAATCTTCGCTCCACTGAGTTTATTTTCTCTATAATCCAAGTTCGAAATTTCTGTGTATTCGCTCTCGATCGTGGCGAATAATGGTGTCGTTGTACAGCAACGAGTACGTGACGTATTCGACCGAAGCAAATATTTTTGTAAACGGGCGCGCGATTTTCAGGAAGTAGATATCCGACATTGAGTACACGAGTTACACAGGTGCGGGTACACGCCGGAGTATCGAGTTTACACGCGTCATCGTTTCACTTTTTATCGCACGTCGCGCGTGTGTTTATTGAAAATTATTTCAATAAAACGCAGTCGAATTACCGACGGATTGCGTTATTCGCGCACAAGTCGGTGACAGCGATGCATCATCGTCGCCTCGGATCGTTCGCCGATCGAAGAGTTGGAGAAGAATCAAGAAGTTCGATACGCTCATTACTCGAATCACGTTCGAATCTCCGTGACGATTGACGTTGCGAAGGTGAGAAATATTTCCGATCGAGTTACCCGATCGCGAGATCGATCCCAGTTGGAATGGTGAGTCGACGAACGATAATTGTTTTTTTTGTTTTCTGGTGCTTTGTTCTTTGGTTTCGCAAATCAGATTCTTTAGTAGTATGATGATTTTATAAAATATATTTTATTGAACGACGGTGTGGGTAAAAAATAAAAATAAAAATAAATGAAGATTTTTGAAAATCAAACGGGAATGTGTACGCGGTCGGCGTACGAAATTCCGATTTCGATTCATCGTATAAGGGGAAGTAATTTGGGGAGTGTCGTTGTATCGTCCCGTAGAGACTCGTGTCAAGCATGTCCAGGTATATATACGCACCTACATAAACGTCGTTATATATATATACATATGTAAACATTCACGTGCAGTCATAAATGCATAAATATATTCGTACATAACGCGATATGTAGGCGTATACCCGCATACCGTCTGATTAGTTCCATCTAATATCCTGTGAATCCGGGCGTAGGTCTCGGTGCGTCGTACCTCGGGGTACCTTCGTAGGTGACGTCCGCGTTGAAACCGGTTTTCCAATCAGCTGTGTATCGCACTATCTGCAGACGTCCGTCCGGTAACTGAACGCGATATTCTCCACGCACTACGTCACCGTCGCTTATCGCGTTGTGGGAGTAGTCGGTGCCGTAAGCGTCATCCTTCACCGCGTAGTTGAAGTCGTAAGGCATCCCCGGAACGTGATGATGGTGGTCGCCGTGGTCGTGGTGCTCGTGCTGTTCGAACAACAACAACAAAAATTTCCCTCTTCAAAATACGCAGCGAGAAACGCTGAATTGTTTTTGTTTTTGTTTGTTTGTTTTTTTTTTTTCCCCCTCTTTGTTTTCTCACGAAATCTGAATACATCTACTAACGTTTGGCACGAGGGTGTTTCCGTTGTTTCCCGACGGTTGCCCGGTGTAATCCGGGAATCCTGGAGTCGGTCTTGGGATCGGCGTTGGCCTCGGGGTAACTGGAAACACGGGCCTCACCGTGTTGATCGGGAAGTTTGGCGGGGGCCTCGTCGGAACCGGAAACGACGGTGTTGGTCTTGGCGGAAACGTCACCGTGGGTCTGTTGTACTCGTAACCCTTGGTGGGATCCGGTGGCAGGTATCTGTTGCTGCCCGGCGCTATGTCGGCGACGGCGACCATGGCGGTTGCCGCGAGACTCAGCAAAGTGACCTTGGAACAAATGGAACGAGAGAACAGAAGTAAATAAACGAATAATAGGGACCGGACGAGGTTCCGAAGCGTTGTAAAATATTCAAATTTTATTTCTTCTCTCCTCCTTATCTTAATTACTCGCACTCTCATTACCTCGGGCGTAACGATACGCCATTTCTTTGCTAATTGGCACGTGTATTTTTTTTTTTTTTTTTCCTTTTTTTTCCGTATATTTGCATCGAGTGGTACCGTGAAATGTGCAAAGGTTCGAAGGTCGATCGCAAGATTAGACCTTTACCATATTTCGACATGCGCGGCATTCGTTCATTTCGTGATCATCTGATATCGGTTGCGCGATATATATTTTTCATTAATTTTGTATCGCACGGTGCAAGGAAAATAGAAAAAAAAACGAGAGAACGCACTCACAAGTGCAAGTTTATACGCGGGAGTTGATTTCTGTGATATTTTTTTCTTTCTTTAGTTTCTTTTCTCATCGCGGCGAAACCCTTGCGACGACGACGTCGAAATCGATTTAACTGCGAGTCGAAGTTTACTTTTCCCCGTTTCCGTACTGTCGCGACTATTGTGCGGTATTTCTCATTACGTTTTATTGATATTTGATAAAGTTATACGTCTGTTTGCTCCTCGGTATAAAAGTGACATTAATTCGTCTCGGCAATCGGAGATTTATTTATTTATCAAATCCATTGTCTCAACTTCTGTCGGCTGCCTCGGCTACTCCGCCACCGAATAAATTACCGGAGCGACTCGCGCGACTTTTTACCGAGCCGGAAGAACCTGCGGAATTTATTCGCGGCTCACCCCACCCGTCGTTTTGTGTGTCGGCAATAAATACCTGATGAATCGCATCGATTCCTGGCGAACGTCAAACGCCCGTCAATTCGACAATTCTAATTCACGACAAAGTGGATGTACATAATCGCTGTGTTTCGTGTTCGTCTATAGAATTATTTACCGGTTAAATCAATCTTTCGACTGTCTATTTATTATACATAAATCGGTGTACGGTCACTGCGAGCGAGTGAAAAAAATCAATCCGAGGAACACGATCGAGTCTTTGATTATTCCCGATTCATTGGGCATACGCCGAATAAAGCGATCGAGCGAGAATTGAATCGGGACAAAATGAAACAGTTAATATATTAGACCATTGATGCTGCACGGAGAGTAATTGATTCCGAGACGCGGAAGCACCCCGATTGGGGTGCGTAATTTTACAACGTAACTTTGATCAGATCGTCAATTGTGATCGGTATCCGATTCGCGAAAATCATTTGACTGAAGGCTTGTTTGTTTTTCCGCAAATCGTATAACGCCCTGCAGGTATTTACACATATTCCTCATCCAACTTTATCACAGACCGATCAAAAGACAATTAAAATCTCTCTGAGGTTTACGATTCTTTTTTTTTTTTTAATCAATGACAATTTTTCATCTTCGATCATATTTATATCACTGGGCAACAACCGAACGTTATCAACAACGTGAGAATTCTCGGACTAACGGTGGATGATCGAAAAATAAATATGATCGTCATCGATCAATAGCGTGTTGTGATTAATTGATCGAGAAAAGTTCGACGAATTCCTCCGTTATAACCGTTGCCGACTGATCATCGATCTTCGACACTCTCTCGGCTACTGTACGCGTTTTATTTTCGTCAAAAAAATCGAATCTCAATTTTACCGTTAATGAGGTGGTTTTGCGAGTGAGTAGAATAGAGTTCAGGCAAAATTATAAGCTGTAATTTCGTTTGTTTTATAACGTGACTTGCGAAATGTACACATTGCCAAAGAAGTCTTTCCGAACAAGAGAAGATGCGACAATCTCATTTTTGTTCCCTATTCTTTTCTGAATATTTTTTTCTCTCAAGTCAAGCGAATGTGTAACATCAGGCTAATTTTACCTCAGTTAACCAGCGTATTACCACATCGTGTAGTCGTAGCAATTCTTTTCTTTTTGTTTTGTTTTTTTTTTTTTTTTTTTTTTAATCAAAATAATTGGTCAATCTAGTTAGCGATTTTGCTAACCCACGACACGTTACTTATAACAGCTCTTGAAATTATATAGAGAGAAATTGTAATTGCATGGAAGAACGTAATCACAGCTCGGTCGTCCGCGTCGCGTCAAAGTAGAAATTTTTTTAATTACTCATACCCTGAAACCCGTTGTACGAATTACCTAAGGGCACGCGGAGCGCAATTATGTTCGGAAAATGAAACGAAGTTTCTCACGTGGTGAGACGAGAGCGGACGAGGGTGAAGAACTGGCGAGAAATCCGGGGAGAAGAAACGTTACAAAGGGTTGAAACGTTGCTCCTCGTCTACCTTCGCACTATTGATGCGAACCGCTCGATGTACACGCGGAGAGGAGAGCCGAGTTGAATACGAACACTTACGGCATTGATTATAACGAGAACGACGCCGCCAGTTTCTGACACCCTTTGTAAATCGGATCTAAGCCAAGGCGCGCGAGTCTGGCTAGGGTGTGTCTAGGCGAAAATCTTTGCGAGGATATCGTGACTGACGTACCTGGATGTTCATCATCGCGTAGTGGTTCTCTTAAATCAGGTAATACGGTAGATAGTATTCGTAGCAATTAAGGCGCACTCTGTCCTCGGATAGACACCTGGTGTCGCCGCGAGTCAATCGGTGGGGGGGATTTTCGGTAGACGAATTGTCCCGCCAGGAAAAAAAAAAAAAAAAAAAAAGTCACGGGAAAAATGGAAAAAATCGTCGAACACGATCACAGAGTACGAACGAGTAAGTTGTCAAAAATTTTCCGGATTACGATAACGGTTCACACATTTGGTTATTTGTTTGTTTTTTTTTTTAATATATTTATTCCTCCCTTATTTTAAGTTGATTTGTTTGTTTTTTTTTTTTCTTTGCAACGACGTTTCCGAACAAATTAACGATATACGACAGAATTTCACTGAAGTCACTTAGTCAAACGACGAGTGTGACCGACTGTACACCACAAGTGACTTTCGTTGTTTATATAGCCTGACTCTAACGAGATGATCCTTTGCCGAGGTGAAGGAAGAGAGCTAAGCCTCCCGGTACGTTTGTGCGGAGGGAGTCGATGCAGGGATGGTGGGGGGGGAGGTTCGAGAAAACGACGCCGACGACTTGTACCGCTTTACGAGAGGGAACGGGATCCTCCCTTGACTTACCTTGCCTCACACCTCACCTCTGTCACCGTATCCCCTACACATGGGCCACCGAACGCCGATGGAAGGCGTTAAAGAACCGAAGCCGTCAAGGTCTTCCCATATCGGACGACACTCTCGTGGTTTTCTATTCCGTACGAGTTAAAAACCTCGATTCCAACGGAGACAGAAGATCGAGAACCTCCCCGCGGTAATCTCTTGCGTACGTATCGATAGACCTGCGTCTTTATTTCATTTATTTTCATAACTTAAAAAAAAAAAAAGAAAGAAAAACACGCTCCCAACCGCAAGGACATCGCGCAGGGTTTGACTTTCACTCGATGCGAATGAGGTATTCCATGTACGAGCCGTTTTTCAATCATTGATCTGAAAATCATATCGAAGATTTCGTTTTTTTCACCCCTTGTTGACACTGGTACTCGCATACGCGAACTCCGTACGTCGGTCACTTCCAGGCCTACTACCGATCGTCCGGACAGGAACCGAGTCAGAGAGAATAACGTGGAAGCCACGTCGGGGACGCCAAGAAGAGCGGAAAGCTTCGAGAGCAATGACGGAAGCTCGACCGACGTGACATTAGCTATTGATCGGTAAAGCGAACGAACGTACAACTACGTACGTACGTACTTTTCACGTTTTTCGGTCAACGAATAACAGTCGTCTGGGTATTCTATATACACATATACCATGTGCATTTCCTCAATACTACATGTGCCGTTACCTTCTGCTACAGTGCAATTGTTCTTACGTTAGCCAACTTCGGGCAATATCACGAAATTCCACCCCGCGTCCTACACATCTTTCACGGACCTGGTCAGCTTCACGGAATTCGCTGACTCCGCTGCAGAGAGAACCCCAACCTTTTTGTTTTCCATCTCAATTTTATTTATTTATTTCTTCATTCATTTCTTCTTCGCAAAAATCTTCTGCAAGACGTTACGTATCGGGCTGTCCGATCGACTTTGATTTTTGCGACGCGAGGCCCAAAAATTGATCGATCAGTTATTGTCGATGCAAAAGGAAAAAAAAAACACGTCAACCTTGAGGAGGAATTTCAATTTTTTTCGGGTTTAATTAATGAACGTTAACGTGAAAACTTTGAAAATGCCCACGTTCCGTGGAACGTGGGGCGTGAGACGTGCCTCGAGATCTTTCCGTTGTAAAAGAGCTTTCACGGAGGACACAATGTTCATCTTATTCGTGTGCGTTCGTCGACGTCCGAGTCATGGTGGCCTCCGGGGGATCCCCATGCATGCTAACCGGGCTAACGTTTAATTATACAAAAGCTCTGGCGCGAGCTTTGTTGCTATTGTCTACCAAACTGGAATGTGAAAAGATCAAGCGTTACGTACGATAAGCTCTGCATGAATGCGCGTGTTTAGCTCTTTTCTTTTCTCCGTTTTTTTTTTCTCTCTATTTTCGCCGCTAGGGAAGTAATATTCGCAAAGTTTCGCGTCAATGAGTGTAGAGTTCGTTTGGAACAAAAAAAGAAAAGAAAAAAAAGAAAAAGAAAGAGTACAAAAATTCTGGAAAGCTCTGCTCGTCATTATCTCACATCAGGTGAAATCGAAACCAGTGTGAGGATGAGGTGAAAAAAATATTTAATAGATAAACGAATACACCTATTTCATTAGCGAATAGACGGGTGATTAGAGAGGATAATGGAAGGGGGAATAGTAAAAAAATTAATTCTGAATATTTTATGTTTTATTTGATTGCTATACTATAAATGCGAACTATATGTATACTCCGAGTGGGTACACTCGCGTATGGTACTTATTGTCATTTCTCGCCGCGTACACTAGAAGAAGTTCTCGCAAAATGTCGCGTAAGTTAGATAATTGAAAATTATTACGAAAATGAATTTCAAAATACATACGTATACGTATAAATATATACTTTTTTTTATCTGTTATTAATTATTAACATCAATTGCGGCGTTACGATAGATTAACGAAACACGTGTATACCGTTCGTTATTTTTTTTTTTTTCATTTTTTTGCGATTCGCATAAAATTTTTTTTTTTTTCAATTAGTCTTTAATAACCGAAAAAATCAGCCGTGGGATGTGACGTGGGAAAAACTGCACTCTCTTTTAACTCACGTTCATGTGAATCATTACGAAACTATCTTATACAATATTTACGACCAGCAGCAGCTGCTGCCGCTGCTATAGCTTCACCTCCGGCTTGCCCTGTCGGCGTTTACCGAAACGACGTCCCGACGTCGAAACAATGGGACTAGGATGCTTTAAATTACTATTATGTAACGATAAACCGCCATGAGATTAACGGTTAAATAATTACGGAACGAGTGTAGAAGATTTTAGACACCTTAATGCGAGGCTGTAACCGAAGGAGAAGAGTGGAGAAAAGAAGAGAGAAGAGAACGAATCGCGGTTTGTTTCACTCCGTGGAGTTGGAGCCCGAAATTCGGTTGGTTCGGGCTTCTGAGTTTTCAAGCAATGTCCGCGGTTCCTTGTTCATTGAGTTATGTCGTTGGATGTCGGGAGCCGATTAATCTCGTCTCGTCTCTCGATGTTTATCCTGAGAGGCAGCACGCCCAGTTCCGAAAAGCATGCGGACGGACCTACTGTGCTCTCGGAGGTGCTAGCGAAGGTGACCCAATCGCTAGTCACGACCTTTTTACAGATCGTTCGATACATTTGAGCGTAATTTATCAAACTCGTGAAATTTCCTGGTCAATTTCAAAACCTCGAAAGCACGTCAGCGATTATGGAACGTCTCTTGTCGACCACATCCCGATCGCATTGTTTTATCTAATCCGTTTACGGATGATCCGGGATGGATTGTGTACAGAAATTAGCTTCACTTTCGACGTGGGAGGAATCGATGTATGAATTTCATCCGACGATAAACAAATGAGAGTTTCAATATAATATTGAGAAAACGATTTCAAGAATTTGCGAGCAACTACACCACGCTGACCTATGGTAGCCAAATGGAACCGCGTGGAACCGAGTGGAACGTTGCGGACGCTCCCGCGTTCCAAGAATTCAATGGAAGGTTACGGGTACTGGGTCGCGCCATGTAGGTGAAGTTGTAGTATTGTATACCCCGTGCTTCATACTCGAGTAAAATGTTGTGCACATCCATAAAGGTATAATACGTATATTCGTACATGCGCGCTTTTCGTTTTTGTTCTGCTCTCCATTTTTATTTATTTATTTATTTATTTTTTTTTTCAACGAACTGTGGTCATGTTCCTCGATACGCGTGTCCCGAACGGAAATACAGTAAAAACCTGTACAGCCCCCAGATATTTCCTAGTTTCGAAATTTTTACAATCAGTGAAAATTACATCCCTCATTTTTTAGAGGCCCGGTGAAAAAATCTAGCGGTTTTTTACACACTGTGGTCGATCGTACCAACGGATAGAAAATTGTATGGTGAAAAAAAAACAAAAAAAAAAACAAAAAGAAACAAAATTACTATTCGTATAAAAATATGAAGAACACAATGGGAACAACAGCAGGAAATGAACGGTGCGTATCAAATGATAATGACGACGAGAAGGATATTTAGTAATCGATTGTTACAATATAGATCGCGATATCTTGCGGTGATATAAAAATTTTTCGACAAAAAAATTCATCAAATGAAAATAAAATTAAAACTCTTTGTACCGATCGTTGACCGCAACTACACTATTACGTTCCGTACAACTTATATCCGGTTTTATTACTATCCAATGCACCGTGTGTGTCGCAATTACGAAATCTTGTGGGTCTCGCGTGTCTAACAGCGAAATTATTTTTATTACATTTTCTTCGTTTCTTTTGCCTCATCCCGATCGAATCGATTACAAAGATTCTCCGTAATAATCGTAATCCCCTCTCTACCCCCTTGTTGTTTTTCTAACTCTTTTAATTCTAATTCGCAAATTGCGGAACGCTCGATGAATAGATAAAATTTCATGCGGGAATAACGAGCTAATAATTATTGATTTTGCACGCCGATTTTATACCACCGATACATTACGTATTATACATATAAGGTATTATATCTGCCTAACGTGATAACCTTTAGGATGACGGTTATTGATTCAATATCGTCTGCGACATGCACACAAACCATTTTTTTTTATCTTTCTCTCTTCTGTTCTCTCTCCTCTCTCGTTCTCTCCTTCATTTTTCTACAGATATTTTCTTCAAACGCGCGTCGGCGGGAGTACACGTACAAATTGTCAGAATTGAAAGTTGAAACGCGGAATTCAAAGACTGAATGAGCGACGCGATCAATCATATTGTCCGATCTTGCATCATCCCGATCGTTCGCTACCGTGTAACGGACCACGTCAGCCATCTTCATTGTTTTACAGGTGACCCAATCTAACTTACATATACTCTGCTGTCTGCGTGGATAACAATAACAATATCAATAATAATAAAAATAATGATGATGATGATGATGATGATGGTGGTGATGATAATTCATCGCCTCGTGCTGCAGCGCGTGCGATTAATTTTCGTGGTTATCGACTGGAAATGAAGAACCAAAAAAAAAAAAATCGACCGACCCATTTGAGCGTGAATCCATGTTATATCCAACTGAATATTTGTTCGGTGCCAAAGAGAGGAAGAAAAATTCGGCCGATTATCCGGAAATCGTGCAGCTTAGATATGCGTACAGTTAATTCGGCGCGCGGATTAATTAATTGAAAAAGCTGAGTTGTTACGGATAAAGTTTTTTTTTTTTTTTTTTTTTTTCTGCCACTTTTACTTCATTCTATTTGATTCTTTTTTTTTTTCTCATCAAATTTCTATTACACGCCGAACTCAATTCATTGAAATGTTTAATGTTATTACCGCGTACAGGTATTCAGCTATTGAAAAGGTGACTGTCAATATTAATATTCACGATGTGGTGGTAGTTCGCCGTTAAGATTGACAATAAAGGATTATTATTGCAAATTTTCAAAGCGTGTATATGTCACGATAAAATCTTTATAGATCTTGTTACACCGCGAAGTGCGCGACTGAAGTCCGCGCGTACAGAGACAAAACTTTACGTACACTTACACGGCGGATACATACCGTCTATTCCTACCTACCTAACACCGATTCGCGCCAGTTGAATGTAAAGTTCGAATCGTACATGTATGCACGTACGTACATATTAAGCCGTATATTCTCGACTCCCGGCAGCAATCGCGTGCGCTATGCAGCACCAGCTGAAACTAGTGAAACTGTAAATGTTTAAGCGATGTACCGTGCACCAGGCTGCAGGTTCGTACAGTGCCGGCTATACTCAGGGGGTGTTGGGGAAAGAGAAAAAGCAAGATAAACGAGTAGAAAGAAGGTGAGAAAATAGTTAAGCATACGAATCAGAGAATGCTTTGAAGAAAATAAGAAAATGAAAATCGACGTCACCATCCGATCGGTACGACGTTGCGTACGCTTGCTCTTTTTTTCTACCTCGCTTCGAAATTGAACGTGAAAATTCACGTAAGTTTTATCAATCGAATCGTGGAACTGTGAGGTTGAAATAACGTTCGGACTGTACCAAAGCGTGGCTATACGTTACACAGTGATTATCGATTCGGATTAGTTCGATATGCGCGTGTACACATGTAGGTGTGGGTACGTGTCAATCATAACTGGGAGAATCACGTTGTTAAAAATGTGCATGTAGTCTGTCAGTTTATTTCGATAAATGAAATTTATTTATTTTCTTTCTCTCCCGTGCTATTCTTTTTCTACTATCGCGTACGAAAATTGTGACGCTGGTTGAGCGGGTACGCGGTAGGTATGTACCGTGTACCGCAGGGATGTCCAAATGACCGGTATCTGACGAAGTCGTTATGAGCAATCTCGTGTCAGAAATTGGCAACGACAGCTGCGCATGGATAGAAGAGGAAAAAAATGAAAAAAGAATGGTGGAAAAAAAATGAAGATGATATAAACGCGAATATCACAAGATTTATTCGCTCCGTTACTCAATAAGCGACCGGTATATAATCACGTCTAAGTTAATAAAGTTGAATTGTTTTTTCTTTTTCTTTCTACCGAAGAAACTGCTGAAATTTTTATATCACAATCACGAATGACCCCACCTTTGTAATGGCTCGGGGTTATACACACGTACAAACGTATTGCCTACTTTTAAACAAACGGCGAAAGAGAACGTGTACATAAAATATAAACAATTAACTTTTATTCACGTGTAATTGATCATAACGCATCGAATCATCCTTTGATTACGACCCCAAATCGAATGAAAAAAAAAAAAAAGAATGAGGAAAAAAAATTCGACGGACTTTTGTTGGACGGACGGACATAATTGTTTCGCAAGATATTTCTGATCGCTGGTGTTTTTTTTTTCTCCAAATTACCCCTATTCTTTGGGAAAATTGGAAAACTAGTAGCGGATATCGCGGTAAGTTCAACGATTAGTGAAAATTTTTGGGCCGGGTAATTTTTCTACCATTTAATAATCGTAACGTAGGTACAGAAGTCGAGGAGTGTACAAACGGCATATCCATATAATGCACGGAAATAAAGAAACGAGTGGCTAAATAACAAAATCACGGTGTAGATTAGCCTGGAATCAGTGAGGCGAGTGAATTTCGCAAGAGGTATAATGATCGTTGTGTACCATATCTGTAGAGACGCGTGCATGTATCATCCTTAGGGAAAAATGTATGCATGTAATGATAATACATCCAATGGGACCGATACAATCGTTTTTTCATGGTGGTTGGATCACCTGTATCGTTTCGCAAGTTCATTCTTTTCTCCGATCTCTGTAACACCATTTCTACCGTTTGATATATTTCAAGCCCCCCGATTTCTTTTTTTCTCGTCGATCGATTCAAAATTATTTCGATGAATTTCAGTCTCGGGCGTGTCATGCGTGATTCAACAAAATTGTTCGACAAGTATAAATAATAAGTAGGAAATAAGAAATAATGTTGACAAAACCGTGAAAGTTTCGCGTCTAGGAAACTGGACGGTTTTGGAAACGTTGAGGGGATTGTATTGGTGACGAGGGAGGAACGCTATGAAATAGGAGGGATAATTTTGGCGGAAGATAGGACAACGAATGGAAAAGTTTTTAAAGTTTGTACAAAGTTCCGCGGCTGCGGAGGATAGGAGGCGCCGTCTTCGCCCACACCACTCCGTGATCTTCCCTTCAAACTATACTCGAACATTACGTACTCCCGTATTTTTATCGCCGAACAAACGCTTTTTATATATTTATACAACCCGATACACATATCGCAGATTTATTTCGTCCCGGGCATACGTTCGCAAACCGGAACTCACCTCGAGATTCTTCTTCCTCTTTCCTCCCACCCTTTCGTTGTTTGCACTCCGAACTTTAATTATGATACAAGTCGCGGATCCGATCGAGGGTTCATCAATCATCATTTCATAATTACTCGTCGGACAAACGGGAAATCATTCCGTCGAACGATCCACATTCTGTGTATATACGTGCACGTCACCTATACCCTAGATGTGATTTATCATCGTCGGAAAGAGTTATGAATAATGATAATAATGAGAGGTGCAGTCGGAGAATTTAGGGAAAATATATATATATATATATATATTAACTCAAACGTACGTAGATGTTCGCGTGTGTGCGTGTGAAATAGTAACGAGAGAATTCTGCTGAAGGTAGAGTAGGTAAAGGAATAAATCTTGAACATAGTTTTGACCGCTCCACTTCTGCGTGGGATGCGGGAGGGTTGCCAAGAACGGAGGTGTTCGCTAACTTTCCTACCTTAACCGTAATGGCGTTGGAGACCAAAGTTAGCCTCGCCATGTAACTTTCGGGGCTGGTTTCGACACGCGTGTGGTTTTCCACGTAGTTTATACGTCAACATATGTTCACGTGTCTGCTTCACTTATGCGATATGTAAATATTTTAACGCTACAGAACGCTACCCGCGACATTTCCATCCATATTACACGCTGTGCGTGGGTAACGCGTATTTTCTAGTTTTGGAAACTAATTGAATCGCCCTTACGTAATTTCGGGGGAAATGAAAATTTTGTTCCATCACGAGCTTCGACCGAGTGACGGAACGTTCGTTTACTTTTATCTTCCACGTATCGAGATCGTTCAACGAATCTGAGGTGATTGGGCTTCTCGAAATCCCCGGAGTGACAAAAGATGGAAGAAAAAGAGGCGTCGCGCAAAACTTTACACTCTTGCACTTTTGGACCTCGATATTTTTGTAGGAAATGCCTGATATCGCGTACGTACGGAACGGCCGTATAGAACTCGGGAAAAAGACATCAAGCCATGAAGTTGCCGGTTCCTTTTTCTCATTCGCTGTATATTATATTAAAACTTTCCACTTCTCTTCCTCGATGCTACGTAGGAGAAGGAAACCGACTTACTTTTTCCACCCTCACTTGGCTGGCGTTGCGAGTGCAAAAGCCTCGGAATACTCGGATGTTATGTATTCCCGTAAGCCTGTGATTCATGTAGTCTTTTTGAGCAATTTCCCTACCGACGTTACTTTTTGCCCGGGTGCAGCCGCGCTCGATTCCGTTCGTCGAAACGTCCGCTCCTCGGTCCAGCCACTGACCTCCCCGTACACGTATTTGGAAGATTCGATTTTCATTGTAACGGCGCGGTGACCGTAGAGAAAAAGATTATAATTGAAGTGAAAGAAAAATGCAGAATAGAACGTGGCGATGGTTTCATTCTCATTTTCAATCGTTATAATTGCGGACAAAGTAGGCACGTACGTACGTACGTACATACCTGCCCGAAGATCGAACCCGGTGGCTGGTGGGTGTCGATTGCGCAAACAGCATTGTTTCAGTTAATTCCTCCAGGTTCAACATTGCCAACGTTTTCTGTTTCTACTTCTGTTTATGCTAATAGCGAAACGGTACAAATTGACAGGCTGCTGGTTCTACGAACATTTGAGCTGAGAAAACGATGACTGACAATGAGTGGGTGTGCCTTTAATGCCAGGCCGCACAAAAGCGTCCCATCTACGGAGAACAGCTTCAGGTAGTTCGTGTTGTACGTCGGTTAGCCGGACGCGAATTTCCTTTATCGCGTATCGGCGCATTCTCAGCTCGCGGTGCTTCCGAAATTTTCAATTCCAGACGCAAATCAGCCTCCGAATAAACGGAGAACGACGACGCTCGACGTCCGGCTTATTCTTGAATAAGATATCGCGCCGTCAAAATCGCGACTGTAAGATCGGATTCCCGGTGACGCCCATCGAGCGGAGATGCTCGTGGAGATCCGCGAGCGAGATATTAATTCGCGGGGATGGCCACGCGTATTGTTGAAACGCATGTACGGCGTCGGCGTTCCTACAATGAGTTAAAGGTTCAAAAGGTGCGCCTTCAACTGCCTCATCGCGGATCATACCTGGAGAGAATGTCCTTTGTGGGTGGTCCTACGACCCGACACTATATTCACTCCGATCTATTGTCTACAACAGTTCTAATGGCGGCTAAGAACAGTGCGAAAAACTTGTTATTACTCCTCGCGGTTCAAGGTCCCTTTCGACGTGGCCTCAACAATTACCATATTTCGTACGTACGAACGTATTCATCCACCAGGTGCGCGTACATACCATCCATATACGAACCGGAGCTTGAGACGATTCTGCGTCACGTGCACCAGATACATATTTCCGATTAGACGCGTGTCTCTTTATTTTTTTTTCTCCTCTTTTTTTCTCACTCGACGACGTATAATTTTTGTTATGAAACTTAGCGCGCATCTGTAACGAACCTCTCGTAATTTCTCCCATCGCGTCGAAACGTGGAATACGCAAGATGTGACAAGTGTGATTTTCATCCCTCTCGCGCGGATACGCCGAGGCGTCTTCATTCGTGCTCAAAGAAGTACGAGGCTTTGAGAGATTGAACTCGTAATTCAAGGACTCAATTTCCGGTACGTACGTTCCTGCAGTCATCAGTTCGCTAAGGTATATCTCTCACTTTCTCATTCGAATTTCCGAGTTCTCGTCGCTCTTACGCGCGCGATTTCATATATTCGCGTTTAAATATATGTACTCGATATACGTATACGCGAGAAGTATATATCTCGTAAAATTTTCTCACCGGTTCGAAAAATCTTGATTTTTTTTCTCCCGTCCCCGCGACAACGGGATAGCGAAAATCTGTCACTCCGCGTTTCGACGATCTCCGTTTCGGCGCACTTATAGCCGTGTGTAATTCGATCGATTCCCTGTTTTCTCGTCAACATACGTAATTGCCCTTACCAATCGTACGTACGAATCGAGTAATTGAAATTAAAATTGAATCCAATCGTTGGACGTCCGTAAATTTGTACGGATCGAAAAGGATGAGGAACTGTGAAGAAACCGTAATACGTATGCACGTGTACTTGTTCATTAATATATACACGTATACACGAACATATTTCATGAATAAAAACAAGTGAATAATAATAACAAGTGTGGGAGAGAGATGTCAGCCATAACCAGGTCGAGGACATAATCGTACAGACTGGCGATAGATATGTATACATATATATAGCTATTATATATCCACACCCTGCGACTTATACGTATTATACCTATGTACGTATTCAGTTGAGATGTTACAACTCTCGATCTCTAACTCAAATATCATTAACGATATTTCCAATCGCACCGCGGCGGTGATGCCTCGATAACAAAAACCGAAAAAAAAAAAAAAAAATCGAGTTCCGATCTTTTTGTAATTCTAGCTTAATCATCGGCGGCACGAATTACGTTACTTTCTCACACCGAATTCGTTATATTCCCTAGACTTCGTCCAATCGAATGGGAACCAAGCGAATCAAATACACATCATACGATAGAGTTCTCAAATTTCTTCATTCATTTCATTATTTATTTATCAATTTATTTTTTTTACGATCATTCGCAGAGGGATATAGAAGTAATTTCAATGATCATTATCGAAGACGAGCGTCTAATTTCCGGAAGAGATTGCTCAAATGTATACCGAATTCAACAGTCGACCGTATACGTATACAGTATAGGTATACGGTACATGTGCGTAATTATCCGAGTTTCGCGGTTGATTCTCCACCGATACCCGTACTGGCGCAGTTCGGTAATTTTTTGATGGTCGGTATTTAATATCCAATAAAAATTTGTTGAATAAATAAAGATTATCCAGCGATACGCTATTACCGGATAATTGATGATCGTAATGAAGATTCGGTTCAAGAATGTGATCAAACGATCATTATAATAATTAAGGTAACGTGGAGTGATCTCACCTTCCTGGCGTACGCCTGATTAAATCCCGAAGGCGTTTCGCTCTTTTTCTTTTATACTTTTAGAAAAAAAATAACCAAAAGCAGCACGTCTCGGGCAGCAACGTATGAGGGAACGAATGAACGAACGAATATTCATTTTCTCTCTACTTCCGCAGGGTAGGAGCATTACGGTAGAGAAGGATCACAAATTTCAACAATCAATTGCAAATGACGCGTTCGATTCAGAATCAAACCGTTTCTGATACCGGATAAAAAATCATCCTCGCCGAGGGGAACTGAAAGCTCCGGAGGAATATATTTTTTTCACGATCCGCGCGACTTAACAACCACAAAACGTGACTCCTCGCTAGCTCTTTTCAGTTTGGGATAATAAATCCACCCGAGCCACCCTCAATTACATCCACATTGTGCAGTACTGCATCTTATCGACCGATCGCAGACGAGATATGTATAATGCAAATAGATGTCGCATACATATATATACGTTCATCTTTTCCAACGGATAAATTCCGGGTAGACCGTAATCGACTCCAAATGATGTGAACGTTTGTGAAATAAAAGTACATTTTCGGCTGAAAATTCGTCGTTTTATTTTCGCCTTTTTCAAATGATGATAACGCGCCGTGACTTTTTAACCCGGAAAAATTTGCGGACTTTGGTTACAACAAAGCTATAGACTCATCGGACGAACGTGCGACGAATAGCGGAGATTCCTTATTGATCACGTATCTAATGCGCATGGAAAGTCTTCGCTCTTAGGCGTGAATTGTACGGATGTTTTACATCTTCATATACTTCGGCTCGACGAGCTCGAAGTTCCGCGATAGAAATCGCGGCACTAACCTTTGAAGAACTTCGATCTCAAACTGCAGATGAAATATCCGATTAATTTTTCTACCTTTTTTTTTTTTTTTTTTTTTGTTTTCGCGTGGAAAAAAGGGTAACGTCCAGATCGCGTACGGTTCGAAGTTCACAGCGTTAGGTACGTGAATTTTAGCGTCTGAAGACTGACGCTGAAATGGCCGAAGAAAATCATCCGTACAAATTTGGGAAAATGGGAGTCGGGGGGGGGGGGGGGGGGGGGGGGGTACGTCACGCGTACGAGTCAAGGTTACACAACGCTCCTCATTATCCTTGATTTTGGGTAACGATCGATACGCGATTTGCCTCGAGGGGGTTCATCTCGCGGCCCCGCTCTTCCCCGCGAATTTTACCTGCGGGTATATTAAGGCGATTGAATTTATAACGTCACGATCGGCTGATTGCAAGAGAATTATGGACAGGTATTCATAGCGTGGTGAATTTATCCCTCAATTAGAAGATGCCCGAATCCATCGGAATTAGGTTGATCACGCGCACGTTATACATACCTATGCATCACCTGTACCATACGGTATGTACTTACGTACGCGCGTGATCGAAAAATATATCGTTCTTAACTTCATCTTGAGTTATAACCCAGTCAATTTATTTTCAAAGGTTACGAGGACGTATAGCCCCGTCGTATCATGTGAACGTATAGCGAACTACGTATACCTACGTATATCTCGTGGTATCCTGCTTACGTTAATCTTCTCCTACTTGATTTTTTTCTTCTCTTTCTTCTTCTTTCTATTTCGGTCAAACTATCTCAAGGTCCGATTAATTAATTATTACAATTAGTCCTTGGAAATTCTGTTCTCGCTTCTCTTTTTTTTTTTCTCCTCGTTCATTCCTCAGTTTCAATTTCCATGTCGTTTGTTTCGCAATTTTATAGGCAAATCGATCTACAATTAATCGCGATCTACAATACGTCTTCTTGTTACAAATCTACATGAGATCAAATCTTTTGCCCTTCATCTGCGGAATAAAAGGCGAGCCCGGCAGAGCGATATTAAATTTTTCCTTCTTTATATTTTTTTCATGCCTTTGGATATATATATTGTTTTTTTTTTTTTCTCTTGCGTGAGACCAGGAGAATCTTGCAGCGAGCCTCTTTCCTTGCGGGTCGTTAGATTATTCTCACGGCGTGGTTCGTGCCTCGTGAATGAACCTTAGGCCGAGTTCCTCGGTAGTATTTTTCACTTATTTTTATTTAACACACCTTTTATCGTTATTTTTCATTTTTCATTCTCCGTTCGGCCGCGGCACCGCTATGGTTTTCCGCACGTGTCGTTGCAGGTCACCTGTGCCGCGAGGGGGGTTTTCTGTTTTTTTTTTTCCTCTTCCTTTTCCTTTTTCAAGAAAATTTAGTTTCGTCTCTTTGTTTCCCCTCTGGCACGGGTATGTGATGTAGATATGAGGCGAGCTTGAGTCACGACTTGGTCACACGCAATTCTCTGAGCTATGTGTTACAGCGTATGTACTATGTATACCCTATGTACAAGCTACCCGGATTTTTTTCTCTCCTTTGCCCCTTTTTTTGCTATTTTATTTTATTTAATTCTTTACTCTTTTTTGTCAATTACTCGCGGCAACCATACCGCGCTCTCGTACGTACGACCATTTGTTGTTTGTTATACCATTGCGAAAGTCACGATCTCAAAGTGTAGGTTGATGGGTAGGAAGGTAGGTAGATTACGTGTATATATATACGCATAAATATGTACCTAGGTTGCCGCGAGGTTAGGGGGAACGGCGTGAATTTAAATTTGACATTTGGCTTAAATAATTCTTCTCTTTTTTCATTCTTTTATGCCAACGCTGCGGCGAGTTTAAATTTGTGGGGAATTTCAACGCCGGTAGTCGGCGTGTCGCTCCGAGTACCTGGATCATCGGATCATCGCAATTTCCACTTACATGCAGATATGCCTCCGTCTATTTTACATCTGCTGTATGCGTGTAGGCACACGTGCGCGCGTTACAATACAAGTTTCATTTCGAAAATTCGAAACATCCTGACGTAAACAGGTCAGAGAAGTCAATGACGATACACATACCATATACCCACGATGGAATTCACTAACAGGTAAATTACCTGGCTCGCTACACAATCGTTATTAACACACCTCGTGATCGTCGTTTTTACCTTCGTATCGTACATACCTCGCTTTAGACATATTCGCGTTATGAAATTTTTCGGTGTGGCACACATACAATACATACTTTACATGTACCTACGTACCCTAATTATATAGTACTCAAATTAACAATCTAACGGGATAATTAATTTCAGAATGAGATTTTTTTATTTCGTCAATAAGATTCTTCATTCACTTTTTTTTTGTCTGTCGATCTAATTGGGGTGAAAAATCACTGAGAAAAAAAAAAAAAAAAAAAAATTGTCAACCGATCGAAACTGCGAATGTTCACCTACTTCGCACAGAAATCTACCCGTGCATAGGTGTGTACGTTCAGATTTAAGGTTGCAGAACTGTGCATAAATTTTTCGAGGTTTCGTGCGTAATGCGAACTTAATCGTCGTCAGAGACCTACAATAAACTGGCCGACGATTGCTGAGCATGAATTTCGGTTGAATTAATGATGGGGAGAAATTAAGAACGAACAAAAAAAAAAGTACAATGAAATGAAGAAATTAGCGGCACGTACTTACGAAGATGTAACTATAAGGTACACGTATATAATTATCGTTAATAATCTTCGCGCTTATGTACTCGAAACTTAAACGGGCCGATCTTCGTACGTATATGGATGTGTATAATGCAATGTGTACGTGTACATTAGGTACGTACACGTGTATATTATCAAACTCAGCCGGGCAAACAGTGAATATAAGTTATATATATTGAATTACGAATTTGAACCGCGTAATAGGATACATATCGATACGTGTGCGCGTATGTGTACGTTACTATTTGCGCAATGATATTATATGCACGAGTTAGAATCGAGTGTTACGTATAATTCACGTTTGTTGTAATTGTAACGTGCGTGCATATTGTATTGAGAAAAATTGAACCGGCAGCTGCAGTATTCTGTTCCATACTTACAACGCGTACCGAACGACGGTTACAACGACGACGAAGAGTTTCAAATTTACGTTGGTAAAAGATATATACTCAAGCCGCACGTACTTACTTACTTACCTATACATGTATAATACATAACGTACCTCCGTATATAGGCTTGAACGCACGCTTGATTAACCGGGTAAATACTGAGGACGGTAGAATAATCGGTCCTAATCCCGGATCCGCTCCCAGGGGATACCACGTTCATCGTGTACCTCTGATTTTCCAAATTTGTGGATCGCGTTCGCGGGGTCCGCCGGTCACGGACACCGTCATCGAATGGTCGTAGAAAATAGCAGATGCCTGTATTACACTCTTAATAACGTTTGTGATATACAGGCGCGTTATTATTAATATCATTTTGGTCGTCGTCGTCGATGTACTCCTGGCGTAGCCTTTCCGCAAGGCTGGCAACTCGAACGAGACTGAATTATTAGGACAGTGCCCGTAGAATATAATCCTTGTAAAGCTGGAATAGCACCACTTGCCCGTAACGTATTTAGGGGGGAGAGGAATTATATTTCAAGGGTTCAGCTCCCGGGAACAGCCTTCCGATGTTATATCCGTGCAACCCCTCCCTTATATTATTACAACTTTAGAGCTCGGTTTAGCCCGATGTGAGACATAGTTTCGAGGAATTCTACTCGTAGGATGTTCAACGTGTGATTATACGTGTATCCATACCCGTGCTCGCGAGGATTGATAATCCCGAAATTTAACCATCCGCTAACGCCACGTGACTGCCGGCACCGGTCTCGATATTTTCAGCCATCTCACATCGGTCGAATTATCGTTCTTTCTTTCTTCAGATTTCCAGAATTTTATCCGCGAAAAAAAGGACGCTCTCCTGTCGTCGTATGTAAATCCTGCATTTTTGGTTCATCGAATCGTCGGGATTTTTTGAGCCTCCCAAGGTTGAAACTCCAGAATTTTTTGCGGCGCATCATCGGACACAGGTAAGGATCGATACGCGAGTCAACCCATATCCACATCAGCGTGGGATCTCGCTTGATAAATTACCGCAAGAAGTCCGGGCAGGGTTTCCTTCTCGTCTGTTGCACACCCGGTTGACTTTTACCGAGAATAAATCTGGACCGTTCGTCGTGGCGGTGCGGGAAAAAAAAATTAAAATTAAAATTTTGTATTGTTTACGGGAAACTGAAACGATTCCCGTTGGTCCGAGGATCGGGTAAACGACCGTCGCGAATTTTCCGGTGAATTACGGTCGAAGCGAGATCGGATCGTTCGAGTAAATGCATTCAGCGTTACAATCGAGCGTTACAACACAGAGGGAAAATTAGACGACGGACAGACAGACGCTGTATCGACTCACCTATATATGACTGCAGACTACGAGATCGCTAGTTCTATCCGATCGCGGCGACACGATCGTTTTGCACGATCGTCATTGTCCCTGACTGTAAAGTTGAACTCTACCGATCAATGGATCCCATTGCAAAGTTTAAAGTTCCCATCATGTACGTACACAACCCATCACCCTGAAATTCTCCGTGTAGTATAATATATTCTATCGGCATTCTGGCCGCTGCATCGTACCTAACTGTTCCTGACCGTGTAAGTCATTTTCAAAGTCTGGACTATGGATCGTTTGATAGGAGCCTTTTTCCTCGAGCGAGGGCAATTTTTTTTTTCTTTTCATTACACATTTTTCGCAGGGAGATTATTGTTTTTTTTTTTTGTTTTGTTTTCGTTTTTCACTTCAAGCTGTTATTTATTCATAACGTGATAAAATATCATTTTTTTCCCCACACCACGGATGTCCGTAGGAGAGAATTCGACCTCGCATAACCCGTGTCTTCTCTCGATGCACAGTCGTTCCTCAATTACCAATCTCGAAAAAAAATTTCTACTAGACTTGGGGTACTTTTTTTTGCCTAATTATCTGATTGTGAATGATAACGTCTCTTCACTTAACATTTCACTTCTAACAGCTAACCGATGTCTGTCCCTCTCTCCTCAATTTTTCTCTCTCGAACTCTGTCTTCGTGCGCATCACACGTTTCCAATATTTGAGCGGTTCGATATGTTTTTAACGGCCAGAAAATTGTTTAGTAGCGATGCAGAGTTTTTATTCAAATCATGCCAATTATGTCAAGTATGAAACGTGCAGAGTTTCGTGTGTGTTTGAAAATACATACACGCATAGATATATTGGTACACGCACAGCGTGTGGGATGATATTTTATGCCCACTGGTACGAATTCCTCGATCTCAAAAATGCGCAATGTAGTTTTCGGGGATCGGAATTTCGCAGACGTAATCCCCTGGTGAGATGCACAAGTATGCCCCGAGTCCATTTTCCTCGCGTTTTATTTCCACGCAGTTTCCGCTTCCGTTTGGCTCGCCCGGTGCCCACGGTATGTTAGACAGTGGCAAACCTGCGTCGCATGAATCGATTTACTCCGATGTGCTTTTATCACAGATTCGTGAGAGAAAAACAGTTGCAACTTACCGGTTTTTGCGCTCAGCCATCCGTTGATTCCTTCTATCCGATTAATACCGACGTGCGTGAGGTCTCTCGACTTTCTTTGAGCCTTGACGAATGCCAATTTTTGAAGCGAATCAATCACCGCCAAGTTACCGCCATCCCGGCTGCATTTTTCTTTGGCGACAAACCATGAAACGATCTCATCGTGGACTTTGTAAGCTACGCCGATCTCGGGATACGCGATGTAGCCTTCGGGGAGGACCGATGTTTTTATTGGTGCTCCCGGTAGAGGCAAAGCTGCAGATTTTCAAATGGAATACATCGTGAATCGAACTGATCGATGACAATTCACCAAATAATATCGATGTAGAACTTGGCGTTTCTCTTACCGGAATTGGTACCGTTACCGACGAACACCAAATTACAAACCAGCTGCATCGCAGGGAGGGTCGTCACGAGCGCGGCCATGGCGATTCGCAACGAGCTTCGACGATCTACTAATAATAAAACATCGCCAGCACGGAGTGTATATATATAAGTCGTAGATAACCCCGGTACACCGTATTATCGTAATTTTTCTATCGACAAACTTGCGATACGCAATCAGTCATAATTCTTTATTATTCAGGCGGGAACGGGTATAGCACATATTTCAATGTTAGAATAATTAAAAAACGAAAAAAAGGAGATCATGATTGCCGTCTTTATTCGATTATTCATCAACAATTTTATCCGACTCTCGGGTATTCCTCGATCTCATCAGCGAATACATTTCCCAGTCTACAATTTGGAAGAGCAGAGAGAACAATCATCAAGGGCACAGTTTGTAAGATTACACAGCTAGATAAGAGCCCCACGATAATTCACATGACAGAAAATTCTTCTCGCGAGCAGAAGACAAGATTACTAATTGTAAGTACAGGACAATCCTCATGGCTGAGGGTTGTTGACGAAAAAATTTTGTTCAATGATCGGGAAATAATTTTTAGAGGTTCATCCTGAACCAATTTATGTGAGATACATGACGAGATTGAATAAAAATTGACATGTTCAAAAATATAAGAAAAAGCCACTCGACGCGTTCGCGATTCTAGTGGATGTCGGCGACATTCACCGTGGTCCGTGGTCCCGCGGGGACACTGGAAGAAATCGGACGTTCGCATATGAAATACCATAGGCTAAGCGAACAGCTGTAATTACTGAGTCCGTCCTTTATAGCCACAGCACATCTGTAAGTAGAATCGGGCTCGGTAGATTGCCAGGGTAGGTTCAATATAGGCGCTCCTCCTGTATAAGGTATATCCCGTAGAATCAAGTAGGTGGCGTACGCGATTTTAGTTTCCGGGGTACATTTCGGAACTTACCACTAGTAACACTGACCCAATCATCGTTGTCATCGTACGGTGCATATAAACCCACATGAAAAGCATCGCCAGGGTGAGATCTCATAACGTATTCAAATTTTTCTCTGGTATCGATCACTGCCAAATGAGCCCCTTCCGAAACACATAGTTCTCTAGCTTTTTTCCAAGACACCAAATCTTCCATATGATACTTGTAGGCTACTCCTTGCCCAGGGTATTCGACGTATCCTTCCGGAAGAATGGCACTTGGCTGTTGTTGCAACTGGTTCACGGGGGTACCTGTGTGAATTTTATTGAATTTTATTTCTAAATATCTTTAGTATTTTCCCTAATTTATTCTTCAGATCTTATTTGCTTTTCTCACCATGATTATTATGATTCGTAGTTACATTGGGCGCGATTAACTGACACAGTAAGTGGAGCGGTAGCGAAGCCATCGCGAAAGCCATTTTCACCGAGAATGAAAACTTCTTCGAAACTAGTGTCAGTTGGAGGTGCGTGCGTGCTTTTGAGACCTAATTCTGACTTGATCCGGTGAACTTTATTATCGCATTGAGATTTCAGTTAATCGTTTTTTTTTTTTATTCTCTCTCGGATGATCGCACGAATGTGAGACCTCGTATGCTTGAATCAATTGATATTACGTTGCTTATAATACAAAATACCAGAATAATATTTACGAACGTACAATATGTACATACATTGACTTTATGCACGTTACATTATTCGAACGCGGATCTTTTTTCATGGGTGTTGTGTAGATCACGTTGGGGAATAATTTCGACGTCCTCGTTAGGGTTGCGTACGTACGTAAATAGGTATGTTGTATAACTTGAATTACCGGCGTGCGATTAGTTAAATCATAAACGGTTTGTAGGTAACTACGGGTAATGAAAAATTGCAAAATTTCATTTGTGTGCTTATGCAGAATATTATTTTCGAGTGGCATCTATAAAAAAAGCTTTTGCGCAATATCGCGTAATGCGAACGTCATAATTACCAATATTCAACAATTAATAACGATCTGTTTTATTAATTTTCTAAACATAAAATATCTCATATTGTTTCACTTGTTGCGTACCCGAAGCACTTGCCATAAAAACGGTAAAGTTATCATTTCGACACATTTGACGCGCCGCATAAAAAATATAATGCCGATTAACTTTGTCCAAGTCATGATGATTTTTCATACTCCCTCTCATTATCCGTTCCATTATCATTCCCATTTTTATTTATATTTCTGTGCCAATTTACGTTACATTATGCGATCTCGATACGTGTGATCTTGAATTTGACGTTCATTATGCATATTTCATCACTCGTATCGGTATCCCAGAAATCCAATAATCCAAAAACCATAAAAAACCGGGACAGGATGTATGGGGCATCTATACTTCGTTTCCTCCAATTTTTTCTATAAAATTTCTTCGATTACCGTAATTTCAAAATTACAGCTGAAATAATCGATGGAAAACTGAAATCTTCGTAATTATCACGCTAATTTTTGTAATTTTTTTCGGTCACCCATTTTCGCCCCAGAGAAGCGAATAATAATTTTTCTTTTCCTCATTCGGGTCGGGTGCTGTAAAAATGTTGAATACCCACGTATACGATCGGTTGTTTTTCATTCTTTCGCAGAATAATCAGGACGTGTGTAGTAATCTTTTTTTTTTTTGCAAGTGACGTGAATCGGTGCATTTCATTTGGAGAAACCTCCGGGTTCATTTTTTTTTCATTTTCGCGTTAACAAAGCTGCTTCATAGTTCCGTAAATTAACGCGCTCGTCATACGTGCTTGTGACAATTATTGTTATCATCGCGTGAGATTTAAAGGGTAGAAAGGGGAGGAGGGGAGGAGGTACGGGATGCACCGAGGGATTTGGTTAGGAGTGAAATCCCGGCAAGTGATCTTGACAGTCGTTCCCGCTGTTGCAGTTTACAGGAAAGGCAGAAGCAGCACCGGTACACCGAGGGGAACTCCGCGGACGTACCGTACGGTACGTACGAGATACAATTCAGCCGTCGTCCTCCCTGCGATGTAAAGCTGTTGACGTAAATACGCCAGCTATATTTCTAGCGACCTCAAAGAGATCCTCTTCCGACTTCGCCGCCACCGCCGCTGTGCTGATTCTGATTTTCCTCCTCGTGATACGATGCGCATCTACCATGTACCGTTCTAACTAGATACATTTCGAGCAGTTTCACTCCCGTCCACGCCGCTGACGACGATGCCGCCGGTGCGCGGCGTTCAACCCTACGCGATATTATTCCGCCCGATAAAGGCTCTCCGCGTCGTATAGAAATTCGTAACTTCGTCATCATGTGTGACACGCGGGAACAGACGTTAATTATACTCGCGTCTAATTGGGTCTTATGCGCAGTTACGTTCCCGGCGCGTCTCTCTCCGCGCGTTAGATCATCCGCGTTATTATCATCACCCGAATCATTCTCATCCCGTAACGTCGTCTGCCACCCTCCGATCTACGAGGTTTGAAACGATCCCGCGATCGACGCTCGACCTTTCCACCTGGGCGAACGAATTACGGCGCGTACCCACGGTAGTCCGATCGTACGACGAACGATGCACGGTGTACTCGTCGTCTTCCTGGAGTCGATTTGACGAGTATTTTCATTCGGTTGTAACGACGGAGGTGTGTACACCACGGATGTCGAGAGTCCGCGGCGCACGTGATTCTAAACGTGATTTTGAACCGCGTGACCCACGTAGGGTCCGAGGGAAACGTGACCTCCGTACCGTCCGAACGAAACTTTCAAATCCCTTCAGACGCGACCGGGTAGCGCTCGGCAGTCTCCACTCGACCCTTCTCGTCTCTCGAACTCAACGATCCACTGACCCCCAATGCCGAACTATAGTTTGCGTGCATTTGTACGCTCGTATAACGTCGCGGTAAATTAGAGGAGTGAATTCACAGTTGGTTACGTGCAACAAAAGGCGACGCCTCGGTTGAAATTAGCCGATCCGGAGCAATCGATTTCGCGTTATTTGGGGGCCGGGATCGGGAAAGGGTGAAGTCAGGGTTGGGAGTCTCGCGATTGTTCGTTGTTGTCTTTATTTCAATCGAATCGTTCGTTCGGGATATTGTTGTTTTCATTTTTATTTTCCATGCGAAGAGATCCTTGAACGTAGATTGTATTTCATTGGATACGATAACGTTCGTCAAAGATTTACTCGCCGTGACTCCATATAACAATTGATATTTAATATTCAGGGACGTTGAGTTATTACCAAACTCGTATACGGTACCCCCTCATGCGTTAACTTTATCGGCTCTCTTATTGTCCGATCTATCGAATGATGAAAATTTAATTTCGTAAGGTTTTAATGACTCGTCACCCGTCTCTCTTTCTTTTACTTTTACTCGTTGCTACGCGCGCACATTGACTTCGATTGATCCCAACGAATCCGACGTTCGCTCAAATTTCGCGGTGGATATTCACACCGATTTTCGATCACCGTTGCAAAATCGAACGAAGAAATTTCATTCGAATACGAACGAGCTCCATTTCTTGTACGTAACATACGTCGCGCACACGTACGAATGTCTGCGATGCAATCGCAATCGTATCAGATATCGTATGAATTACACGCGTACACGTTGAGATTATTACATCTCTTGGTTGCGGCTGAAAAAATTCATCGTCTCGCCGTACGAACTCGTTAATGAGAAATGATTTTTTGTCTCGCTATAAATTTGCAAAGAATAAGGATCGAAATAAATGAGAATAATGACAAGGATAGCGTCGAATATCCCCTTCACAGTCTAGGAAACGAAAAGGTTACCGGTGGTCGCGGCCAATTTTTTTCCTCCTTCATCTTCTTCCGACAGGAAATCAAGAGGGTTACACCGGTAATTATTGAATATCAAGAGCGAAGAGATCCGGCCGCAATACATGGATGTGCAGACCGATGAAAATCGTTCGTTTTCATTACTGGGCGTTTTTATTCTTTTGCTCGGCTGTTTTGCGAAACTAAAGTCAAAAAGCGGAATCACGTGAAAATTCGGGATGGAAGTTCTCAAGGAATGAAGACCTGGTAGGAAATTAATCGCTCTTTGGATATGGAAGGTTCGAAGCGAGCTGTTCAAAGCCAGGGGGGTTTTGCAGCGGAAACCTTTAATTACAGAATCTCAAGTCGAGACTTTGAAGCCAACGACGTTGAAGGTTTGCGCCCCCGCCCCCGGCACATCGCTTGGGATTAGAATTAAAAATAACACGGCACCACCCGGTTGGATGCGGTACGCACTCGAATCACGCGTATAGTATACCCACTCGGTTGAACCGGTGAGCATCGTACAGAATTTTTATTCTTCATCGTCCTAACCGTCGAATGCTGCTCTGCGGCCGGCGAAACAATTTAATTCCACGAAAGTGAGAGAGAGAGAAAAAAAAAAACAAAACAAAAAAACGAAAACTCATCTCTCGATTGCGGAACATCACTTGATTATTAAAACCGCGTATATCGTTGTCGGATTGAGTTCAGCGACGAGCAGAAAAAAAGAAAATTTGAGATAAGAAAAAAAAAAAAAAAAAAACTCACCAACGGATCTCAAAACTCTTCCCAAGATACACTGAACTCTCGGTAAAATCGGTTGGCTTATAAAATAATCTGAACGAAGAGTTGAAAATTTATTCATCGATCTCAATTCGTTATATCAATCCCGCTAACTTTGCGGTAGGCAATACGACCAGCGTTTCGGTAAATCGAGCGGTATTTCTCAGGCGTTCGTAACTATGTCTGCTGTAAAAATGTTAAAAGCGAGCGTTTCTAGTTTTGAAGGGAAACTGAAAAAATTCGCCTCGATTTTCAATGCTGGAATTTGATTTTTCCATATTTTTTTTTTTTCCAGTTTTCACGAGGTTGTAAAATAAGTTTCCGTTCGGCATTATCGATTCGTTCGTCCGTTCATTCGGTATTTCGAAAAGGTTTCATTTCGAGCTAGTTCGTGATGTAAATAACGAAGGTATGGCATAGGTATATGGTGGCACGCGACATGACATGACAGGTTGTACTACGACGACGTTAAAAGAACGTTGTAATAATACCCACGTTCACATGCATACCCGTACACACCCGTATACCTTCCTCAGAACCGAACGTGATGGATGGTTATGGACCTGAGAACACATACATACGACATGCGGCAACATTCGTATCGCCAACCAAATTTTGGTATATAATAACGAATTTACATGATAAATAATTGTACATGGGCGCAAGAATAATTGCTACCATATTCCTTAATCATTATCTTATATAAGGAATTCGCTGCTAACCAGATTATACACGTAACAGTTATGAGATTATCTCCAACCATCGATCGACCTCGCTCGTCGTTATGTACCGAAGGGGTGAAACATAGGTCACGTCAAAACCGTCGCATTTTGACATTCATCTCTTCTTTCGCCATTTTTCACCCCTCCTTCACAACGACCAATAATCTGGGTTTGCACGTCTTTTGCCAAAAAACTTTTCGGTTGGTTTTTTTCTTTTTTTTTTTTTCTTTTTTTTTGCTTTTACGGGTAACTCGAATGTGTGCACATAGAAATAAAATCGGTGGGTATGCGTGTGTACCATTTTCCGAAAGTTACGTCAGAACTTAAGAGTTTAACGGAACTTCGCGGGGCGGGGCGGGGGAGGGGGGGGGGGGGGAGGTTCAGGGGGAAATATTTGCGTGTCAGGACGTAATTAGAGTTTGGTTAGTTTTCAATAATTGCTCGTCGACTAAAGCAGCCTATTCATACCCAATTTACCTGTCAGCAAACAGCCAGACGGCAACCAATTAACCCATGGCAAAGAGCTCGGCCACCCTAACGTTGATCGATCCTATCAACGTTCTATCGATCCGTTTAATTCGGGAAATAAGAACGGGATTTTCTTCCTACCGAAAATAATCACGGACGAATTTTATATGTACCGTTGTACGAAACGACGCGTGATCCTCGTTCTCAAGAAATTAGATCGAGGGCTCACGGAAATTAGTTTGTTTCGTGTAACGAGCGGTGCCCGGGACGATATAATTCCTCATCATCCTCCCCTAGTGTCCTATGTGCGGACGTCTGTCGCTAGGTGGCGAAATTTTCCAACATTTACCCGCAGGCGTTCTCTTTCGACCGTCCCATCTACACGCGCGGACGCGATATCATCCCCCTTTTCATTTCTCCCTCTTTTTGTCCCTTTTGATCGAACCCCACAGTTGAAAAATATTTTTGTGAGCAAGGAATCGATCGTCAAAAGCGGCGAAAAATTTGGAAACCGAAGAATGTTGGGTGACAAATGATACGAGGAGTATTATTTTTCACCCCGTTAACGAGATACCCGGATTCATTGTCAACGTTCGATGTCTCACTGCCATGACGTCGGGCGAAAATTAGCCGTGTTTAATTTTGCCTGAGATAATTAGAGTGCATTTATAAGTTGATGATATTTTTTGATAACGCGTGACCCGCAGCTAGACAACGGTGGGCATATTTTTTCCTTGCTCATGTAACGCGCGTGTGCCTCGCTACTTATGGCTGATTAACATGTAACGAGGAAATTGTATACGTCATATATATTTATATATATAAGGTTGCCGCCCATAAAACCGTTCGAGCACTTTGCACGTTTTTTGATGCTATAGTCTTGCAACCCCATTAACACCGCATATTCCCTTCGAGATCTTTACTGACAAGTATGATTTGAATATCATGGGCCACGCGATATTTTCTCCCCACCCATTTTTCACCCGTTCTTAAATATTTTTTTTTTCCACATTCTGTCTCTCGCCCGTTTCGTTCCTCCCACACCAAACGAGCCAGTCGTTGCAACAGTGCGACTGTATCGTGAGTTCGGAGAATCAAAAGTTTGATGAAATATTTTTGTGAAAAAAATTCCAATAGGTTCGTAGCTAAGGATTTGCAAAATTCGAAGCCATGGTAGATTCTATGTTTTTTTTTTTTTTTTTTTTTTCTCAAAAAATGTTTTGATTGTTTTGTTGAACCTGTACCTACTCGTACGGGGTAGTGCGCGGATGTAGCCAGTTGTTCACAGGGATTTCGTACGAGCCCACGCGACTTGCTCAAGGGCATCGGCTGTGTAACGATTCTGATAGGACGGCGAGGAGACCGTGGAATAATACCACCCTTGGCGATTTAATGTCACTCGCAAATTCGTAGGGTCAACTTCCTTTGGTCTTTGTTTTGTCCTTTGCCGGGACCAACCTCCGAAACGGAACGACATGACGCGCTCGACGTGGGCATGGTACGACGTGATATCAAACGTGTGTATATATGTTTTGAATTCCATGCCCGTAACAGCGCTTAGTCGGTGATACGTTTCACCGATTTTTCAAGGCCAAAATGACCCTACGAACTTTCGTCTTCGCCACTTCGATTCGTTAACCCTTAGCTTAGCTAGGGCGCAATTTTGTCCTTCGAGTTCAACTCTATTCACACGGTGTGGGTATACCAAGAATGAATCTGTCGCCATTTTGTTATCGAAAATATCATGGGAGGAGAGGCTCGATGTCCGCCGAGCGCGAAAGACCGGCTTTGGAAAAACGCGGGGTGGCGAAAATCCCTCTCCTTTCAAAAAACACGTGTATAAATATAGGACGAGGATGTGTAATATATTTCTCACCGTCGGAATATCAAACCTCGGACTCTATGAAACGTCGTAAATATAGGTGTATGGGTGTATACCTATGTAAATTCAGAGTAGCTTAGCTGATATGAAGGCCCGAGGGCTGTTAAAGTCAGATGTAGAATATCTCGAGAGTTGTCATCCTCGCGACGTACAGGCTCTCTCAAACTTCAACTTCTGCCCTCGATCTATCCGAAACTCTGAGGTACGTAATTTGGTGATGGACAAAACCATTTCACCCACGTCACAACTGATACGTTTCGCTCCTCTCAGTCGCTCGCAAAACCACCGAAAACGCCATCAGTTCCGCAATACGTACAACACGAACGTATCGCGCATTCCGTCAGATGTTCGAATATATCGTGCGAATGATTGTTCCTTTTTGTTCGAAACTTTCCCATTTTCAACAATACATCGTCAGCAACTGTTTGCCGAGGTGGTTTCAGAGCAGGTGGATTACGGCGAGTGAAACTTACGCCTGAATTTTTTTAAATTCATCGTCTTGGTATCTGTAAAACCAGAGGAGGTTATCAAAGACGACTTATGTATACCGTAGGTGAAAGTTTAGCGGCATCGAGGGAAATCATTTCTCCGTATTACCGGTGATGTGGAACAATTCCCTTCTACGAATGCCCCCGCACCGCCCCGTCCGACCATGAAATCTCAAATAGCACCTGCACCGCACCCCCCGCGACAAATAAAAATCGGAGTCTTGAAGAATCTCGTCGTTTGTTTCAGAGTATCTCGTTTAGCAATTTATCGGCGAGATACAGATGGTGTAATACGAGGTGGAGAATCGGGTTCGGGATTTCCTTCGTGCCTGACCCACGGTGAAATTACAGAAAAAGTGTACCTCGAGTAAATACACAATGCAGTATAGGTAGACCAACGTTACCAGAGTTTCGAATTGATTATTCCCGTGATTCCCGGTATCGCTTTATACCTACGTTACGTACATCGATGCGTTTTTCTTCTTTTATTTTATTTCTCCTCTCTCTTTCTCTGTGTAACTTGTACATAAATAAATATAGGTATATGTTATACGCACACATATATACGTTTAACCTCGTTATTTATTCCCTCGGGATCACCCGCTGCCACTACCAGCTCCATTTGTTACTTCCCAGTTCAAAGTTTTTTACCCTCAGGTTTCCACAAAAGCTTCCCCAAAGGATAGAGAATGAAAAGCTCCGGTGATTTAACCGTGAACTGAGAACGCTCGTATACCTAATTTTTTTTTTTTTTTTTTCATTTTTTTTTTCCCCTCCCCGAGTATAAATATGCGGAAAATATTTTTTGTAATTCGAGTACAGTATTTATTGAAATTATATTAGCCAGTGTTCGGAAGAAAAATCAAAAGTTCAGCTTACTCTTATTTTTTTTTGAACCTTCACCTAGCGACCCTGATTCTTAGTTAGCGATAATGCGGGTGCGTGGGTAATATGAAATAAGGTATTCGGTGGTTGTCCCAAATCCTCACGATCCGCATACGTCGATGTGGACATATAGGCACCCATATTTGAGGGTCGGAAGAACCCGCCCTTAATCCTTTGCTTTCGGCAGCAGTAAAACTCTTCAGCAGTCAATTTACCCCCGGTAGGGTGAAACGGGTGCTCCCTCGTTTAAATTCTAATCGATCTATGGCTCGGGGATTTCTGTCCATATACCATACGGGGTAACGTGAGTCAGACGGGACTCTCGACCCGGTCGAAGGCCGCATAAGAATAAGAGAAAAAAGAAAACGATCAAATTCACGGTTCTCCGAATGATGTATGTAGAATGCAACGAAAAATTGGATTATGATTTGAAAAATTTTATTGAATGGTTATTCTTCGACTCGATACGCCCTCTCGGCGGATGCCCTCTGTTTTATTATATGTATATGTATGTACTGCCAATAGGTGGTGTCTTCAGCAAAAAAGATCCATTTTGAAAATATTTTTCTACATCAAACTTTAAACGAACAATCGTGATCTCGATGTTCTCTCGTTCCGTTCTTATTCACTTTTGTGGGATGCGCGTGTACGCCGTAAAATTGATTGCAAGTCCAAAAAGTTAGTGTCACGATCTTCTGGTTCTTCGACATTTAGTCCCCTCGAGCGCAGTCTCTTATAGATACAATTACACGATATGTACAACGTACATACATGTACATATATCTATGTAACACGTATTCGTATAATGTGGCTTTATTTTTCAATCAAAATCACGAATAAGCCGCACATTAATCGTGATAATAATTCAACCGTAACGTATCCTATTAAATAAATTTCACACGCTACAGATACGTGAAGAATTATTTAATACCGTTTTGAGTTTAGCGGTGCAAATAAAATATACAATTTTGACGAGCTACGTTATTTCGTAAAAAAAAGGACAATACAAAAATTCTATACTGTTTTTTTTTTTTTTCTCTCCCATATTCGAATATTATAGCACATTCTATAATTTCTATGGGCATTACGAAGGTATGTACAATCGTATACATATATATACGTGTCTCATATCATATGCTGTTGAACTGGCCAAACCACGTTATAGTTGAGCGATGAAGATGACAACGAAAGCGACGATGATGGATGATATTATCCGATAACGACAATAAAATTAATATTAATAATAATGATATTAAAAATCACGCACAATGAATTAACTTTGCGCGAAATAGAGGAAAAAGAAGAACGAAACCAAAAAAAGAAATATATAAAAAATATAATATATATGTTTATACATGGATATGAGTATAGCTGATCAGGTTTTATGGCCGGAAGAGCTGAGTATTAGATTTGTAATATGGCGTGTGTTTGCTAAGCTCGTTGAACGTACAACGTACGTATAACCGTGGTATAATAGTTTATATTGTAAAAACCATTCGTATAGGGGTAATTATTTGCCATAATCAACACCTGCCGGCAAATATTGGTTGTTGGGACTCCCACCGCTGCCGCCTCCGAATCCATTTCCACCTCCGCTACCGACGGCACCTGCGACATAACGAACTATTTGCCAACTCTTCGTTCATATAATATACCTGTCTCCTACCTCCCCCCCCCCCCCCCCCGTTTTATGCATACACATTCAACCCTCGCCCCCCTCGAACCCCCCATTTTTTGTTACCAAAGTACTTTACACAGGTTTTGAAAATTAACAGAATCGTTAGACTGGCAACAGATATATGGATTGCGCCAATCGCGATCCAGTGCAGATGAAAGAAATAACGATTTTTTATTTTTTTTTTTTACCGCCGGAATATCCTCCGTTGCGTCCGAAGCCTCCCGATGAAAAATCAGGGCCTCCCAGATTGTAGCCTCCGTTCTGATTTCCCCCACGAGGGAACTGGGCCTGTCCCTCGTATTGGACTTCGGCGTTGTACCCGCTGGCGTCGTCGGCGGTGTACCTGACTATCTGCGTTCTCGAATCGGGCAGCAATACCCTGTATTCTCCTCTGACCGCGTTACCGTCGCTGCTCTCCTGCTGCGAGTAGTCGTTGCCGCTCGGGGGATCCCTCACTTCGTATTGGAAGCTGTAAGGCTTCGGCTGTCGGGCCGGACGATGAAAAAATTAGCGAAACTCTCGGGCCCTTCAGCTCCCTTCCGATAACCACCGGAGTTTCGAACCCCTCGGGTTCGTAGCAGGAAATTGCGAGTGGGTACGCTCGCGATATTTGATCAGAAATGCAACGCTTAGCTAATTGCGAGAGGTCTAAAAACGACCCGGTACCGCGCTGACCAACTTCAACCAGCGCGATTCCTTCGTGGTCAGTTTGCCGACGCTACACATATACAAACCGACGCCACGTATCCCCCCCTCCCCCCCGGTGATTTATCGGGATCGTTTGCACTCTACGTTCGAGAGCGAAACTACGAAGGGAATAAATTACGGGAATATTAACGTCGGTACTTCCGTTTTTCGTGCGCTGCGTCTAAAACCGCGTCCGCGAAAAGAACCGACGTCGCGTCTGCTGCGGTACGTTGTATGCGCGTACGTACGTACGTACTCACGTAACCAACCCAAACCCGTACGTTTTTCACCGATAATTATTACCGCGACTATCGGGCGGATATAAGTCGATAACGTTCGACGCTCACGACGCAAATTGCCGCGATTTGCCGATTGATCTACGAGGTGGATCCTCACCACCCCGTATGTGGGTATATGGGGCAGCCCGGGCTATTACGTAATTAAATTCCAGCCCTTAAACAACGGGGCGAGTATACGCCGGTTGAGCATACGGTAAAGTTTGAAAAATGCTAATTTTTAAATTTGCATCTACTCCGCAACCAATTTCACCGATTATGCATACGGACACATCGCAATTTACTACCCCCATTCGACGATATAACCGCGCGTGACTCCGTTCGCTCGATAGATACCGTTCTACGAAGGGCGGAAATCGGCCCGTGATGAAAAAAAAAAAAAAAAAAAAAAATCGCCGAAATTTTCAATTCTCGAAAAAATAACCGTTCAAAAATCACTGCGAGAACTCACTCTGCCGTTGTCGTCGTTGTAGTTGTAGCCGCCATTTCCGGAATTGTCTTGATATCTGCCTCCGTTGGCGTTCCCTTGAAGACCGAAATTGCCACCTCCGAAACCGGGCGTTCCGTAATTTCCAGACGGGCGTCCGGCAAATCCTACGCCCGCTCCGTTTCCTCCGGAACCACCGAATCCTCCGGCGAATTCGTTTCCTCTGTTACCGGAACCATCGTTACCCCCGAATCCTCCTCCTTGGACGGGCGTACCGTACGAAGAAAATGGTCTCCCGAATCCTCCGAAGCCTCCTTGATTCTGACCTCCGTTCGGTCTGTTGTACCGGTAGCCCGAATTACCGTCACCTGGAAGGAGACCACCGAAGACGCTCCCCCCCAAGCAACACGCCAGCACGACGAGGACGCTAGTTTTCTGTGAAGTTTTTTTTGGGTAAAAAATCAGCGAAATTAAATTTCATCCTTGCCGAAAACTCCCGTCCAATTACGCCGCGGAATTCGCGACGAATATAGGCATATCCGGGGACCGTTCGAGACTCGACGACGTGTAAATATACACCGGCGTGGTCCATTGCAGACGACAAAGAACCCACAGGTGGTATTTACACCATCAATGAATATGTACGTATAGCTATCCATAAATGTTTCTACGTTACACACACGCGAAGCATTCGAGCAGTGGTACGTGGATGTAAAACGGTGGGTATACGTATACACCGATGCAGCCGATTGTGAATACGAAGCAAAGCGTTCGCATGCGAGGGTGAATACTCGTGTGTTATATTATATTGTATGTGCATAGTTATTATATGCATGTACGCGGAACGTACGTACAATCCGCTAGAAATGATCTTGTATACGGTGGAACAGCACGCCTTTGTAATTCACCCGCTCAATTGTCTCACACGGACAATGTTTTGCACATCTCTCTCCGTTTCTAACTACACGTTATATCGTCCCCCTCGCCCCCCTCGCCCCCCTACCCTCTCCCCCTGAGACGATAATAGCCGCATACCTAACACAACTTTTACCACCTTTGTATACCGGCTGTAATTACCATCGCGCGAATGTCCGATACGTGATGGAATTTCACAAGACGAACGGGATCCAAATTCATTTTTTTTGCCTCGGATTCTGTCGAACTCCTTGTTTTTCGATCCGTGTCAAATTTCGGAAGAAACGATCGAGTAAATGGAAATGTTCGGGGAGTCGAAAAAATGTTCGAAATACACGCGGCGCGAAGATTCGCTTATTAATTCGCGCGGAGTTTAGGAAGCGAGTGGTTTCCATCGGCGCGGAATACGTACCTGAAGTAGTCGATTCATATTGCGCTTTATGAACGAAGAGTCCAAGTGAACTGGAAAGATGATACAACGCCCGGCTTATATAGCTGTCCGATTCTTTGTTACACTTTAGCTATGATGCGCGCGGAGGGATCGGCCGGCCGGTCGACCGACGCGGTACGCTACTTGCATCTTCTTCCCTTCACTGCAGGTTAAATTTTGCAGGCAGTGATGAAAATACCGCACATCTGATGAAAGGGGATCGAAGCACGTCGATGTGCTTATTCGCGATCGCGGCCGCGTGCACGTGAAAATATAGGAAACAGAGAAGGAAATTTTGATTAGAAAAACTTGCCAAAATTATTTCAAAAAGTCCCACGAAACCTCTCCCATTTATTCGTTGAATAAATTTCGAAGAAGAATCCGGTTCATATTCTATAACGAGAAGACGAATCCCGGATTTGGATCGCGAATCAATATTCAAAAGGGTATTTTCTATAGAATCTTCTCAGCGGATTGAATTCGGCCATACCGGACCCAACTGAACTAAGCTCGGTAAACTGTGCTTACAAAAGCAGCGTCGAACTCCCTTACGATAGCGAACTTTGTCGTGGGTCAAGAGAGCCGCCATTCATTCGGATCGAGAGACAGATTCGTCCGTTTTCAGGGTGCGGAAAGAATCTTCTTTCTTATTTCATTCTCTTTTCCCACGTCCCCGTCAAGTTTTTATTAAAAAACTGTAATGTGCTCGATGTAAATAAAATCGATCGATATTTTCGCATCGGAGTCCGGCGGCAACAGACTCGCGGAGTCGGCGAGTCCGCAATATCGACGTAACATGTAGTTCGCGCATCATCCCAACTTTTACCGTAATCGTATAATTATTAAGTTTCGTTCTGAAACTTCGCGCGGACGGATCGGCGGCGATGCACACGTTCGTTCGATTCATATATCTTCGAGGAAAATGATACGGCTCGAAAAGCTATCGCTAAACCGAATCACGTCGCACGTATTCGTAGACCGAGTTATGCGCGCTTATACCTATGGAGATATCCGAGCGGTGCATACGATACGCGGCGAACATATACACAACGCTTTCCCCGTGATGTGGTACGTAATACGTACGATGTGTTTAAATGATGATCGTACTAAGTTAACGCAGTAATACAGTTACGCAATGTAAGTTTATGAAGAGTATATCAGAAGAAATAGAGGAGAAGAATCTCGGCGAAGAGAAAACAAAAAAAAAAAAAAAAAAGAAGAACGTTATTACAATTATGAATTACGAATTAGCCAACTGGAGCCGCGTGTATCTAGGCAGAGGTATTCGCTCCACATAAGGGGCCTTGGCTGAGGAGGTAGTTTTGTGTTTTTTTTTCTCATTTGCGCACGTAATTCGAACGTAAAATTTGTCAGTATCCAAGTCAAAACCACCCACATGCCTAACGTGCTCGGCTCCTCCGATGTGCGTCGCGGTTGGCGAATATGCGTTGACGACAGTTACGTGAATGTCATTCGTACGCTTGCAATAGCTGTGTTCGAGGTAAGAAACGCGTGAATTGAGCCGCGAATACCGCATGGATCTGCACGGACGAACCAAATATAGGGAAAAGAGAGAGGCCAGTTTCATTGGGTTCGAGACGGCCTGGACCTTCTTCGGATGAGCCTGAAAATTTTGTCGAAAAGTAGCTCGTCTTCGCGGAATAATGATACAATGACCATCGAACTGAAAATGGTGACGTACACCGGTACGTCAGGTATCCCGTTCTGAAAAGTCGATGGCCGATTGCTAAAAAAAAAAAAAAACTCTCAACATGCGTGTGAAATATAATGATGTAAAATTGAACAAAAGATTCGGAACAATAATTCGAACAACGAATGAAATCGGATGCGGCGCGACCGATGCCTGGGCGCTCAATGCTGGTATACTTATGAGTACATAAGTAAACGCAGAACGCCGACGATTTTTTTATCACATCAGCACCTCTAATTAACCGTGCGCTCGTTTTATTTGTTGATTTATTTTTTTTCTGCTCAGTTTTCAGTGTAATTTCACACCCGCAAATTTGGATCACATTGAAATTAAACTAGGCGTATGAATCGAGGGTTACCGGCGTGAATGCGAGAGTTTTGTATCTTGACCTTAGCGCGTGGTGTAACCCTTGGGGTGGGATCAATTAGAAAAACAAAACAATGAAAAGTTTAGTCGACCGACCAAGCTTTGAACCTCGTCGAACAAGGGGGCAGTTTTCATGATAATTTGTAATAATCCCCCAGTATAAATAGAAGAGAGAAATAAAAATTGGGAAAAATGAAATGCAATAATAAAATAGATAAATAAATGAATAGAGAGAAAATATTCCATGGAGCAAAAAATCGTAGAATTTGGAAGTTTCTAAATAAACATAACCGGAAGTGCGTAGGGAGAAAATTTCCGGTCATGCGGTTCGTAATTTTTGCTTTTTTTGCAACTCGTTGTTTAAATTTACACTCAAATTATTTTATCATCGAACCCTCTAGGGCCGGAAGAGGTAACGATACGGAGAAGAACAGAAGAGATAAGGATCTTGGATGTTTAATTTACCCCGCGATTCGTATCATCAATTATTCGCACAGAGTTTTTTTTTCATAATCTTATGACGAATATATTTTGACACCGTTGTACTGCAATTTGTCGTCACCCGCACAATTAGCTTCCGGCAAGTTGCGCAAATTGAGACGTCGTCGTCGTCGTCGTTGTCGTTGTTGTTGTTTCGTCTTTACGTTTTTATCGGTTAACTTTTCTAATTACATTGAAAACGAAATGTTGAAAAGTTAACGCATCAGCGAGAAAGTGACAAATTATAATTTCTTCCCCCTCCTCCAAACTGCTCAAAGTACTTCGCCACTTTTTTTCCTTTCCTTTTTTATCTTCGTTTCTTTTATTTTCTTCTCTTCATCTACTCATCATCTTTTTTACTCCTCGACGGACACGCTCAACGGATGAACTTTTATCGATATATTTTACTCCAGTTGCTCGTATTCGTTCATTCAAACAATCTTAAACTGTTGCTGATCTAAAATTACACACCATTTTGACGGATGCGACGGATAACTTTTGTGAAATCCTGTTCCCCTCGAGAATCGAACGAAATTTATTTCACCCACCCGCATACTCTTCCTATCCCAATGGCGTACGATATCGATTTCATACCACCCACCCATTTCGATATTAATAAATAAATAATGAGTTAAGAAATCCGACCCGCATGTATACGCATTTTCTAAAACTCAACTACATCCACGAGTGTACACACACTGTATTTGTGTAAGTAAGTCATGGCTGCTCGAAATGTCAAGTCCTTCATAGACATTTTTTACTCCTCCGTTTCTTACGTCGCTACGTCTTAAATTCTCCCATAAATGCAACCGCACGACGCTCTGATAATAATCGGCGATTTTACGCTCGACGAAATGATACAGATGTACTTGAATAAATCTTCGTTTGGGGTCGAATTCAAAAAAATTCACCGAATTCCGTGCGACTCGAAGCTAATTAGCCGCTCCGCTGCTAATGAGTGGCGATGCGCGTGTGCCGTTCCCGTGTGTGTGTGTGTGTGTGTGCGAGAAGAGCGAATAAGACGGGCTTGGCAAGGGCGGTCGGCAGGGAGATGGAAAAGAAGCGACCGAGGGAGGAACATCATTTGTAATTAGCTCCGCATAACTTACTGCGGTGTAAGAGAGTAAGCTAGGCGTTGTAGTATAAGGTGTACGTGCGCTTACCACCGTCGTGGTTTAGTGGTGGAACTTCAGAGACGGAAAGTAAATTGTACACCTCGTTGCCTCCGAGTAAACTTCGGGATTTGGTGTGGGCCTCCTAAGGATCGTCTCCTGGCCACCGGGGAGTCGTTAGCGGGTCCGGAGAGGATCAACCCAAATTTTAACACCTCCCGCCCGAGCGCGAAAGCGATGAACTCGAAAATTTACGATCGAAAAACCAAGAAAAAAAAACAAAAAAAGCCAAACAAAAACTTAATAAATAGGTTAAAGTCATTAAAACGTGGAGGGGAGAGGAGCCGTCGCGTCGGCGGGCCTTGTCGTCGGAGTTCACAAATTTTTGGGAAAAAATTGCAATTGTTTATTGCCGAGTGACGTTTAGAAAGTATTCTTCGTTACTTTTGCTCCCGATCCGTTTTTCGCCAATCCGGATCACCTTATTTAAAATGTATCGCTCTCATGAGTCTGCACGAATCGCAGCACACATCTGATTCGCCGAATGGGAAGGTAAGGAAGAAGAAAAATCCGTATCAAAGTGTGGGTGGGTTGAGAAGAAAAAATGGAGGAATGAAGACAGAAAAAAAACCTTGAAAGACCTACCATTAAAATGTCGAGCGCGATGATTAACCGTTTACGCAACTACTTACGTATGTATATATATATTCGTCCTCTTTTCTGCTCCGTATCCAGCGCCTTCAGATCCTTAGATTCGTTTTATCTTCAAAGAAGTTGGATATTGTGATCTAAATCTGCAAGGACTGCACGACTTACGAGTATTACGTGCGCATCATTCACTCTTCGCATCAAGCCGAGCAATTTTCACCGGTTGACGTGTTAGTTTTTTATTTCTTCTTCATTCGTTTTCTCTCTCTTCATCTCTTATCGATAACGATGCTTATTGTTGAGATTGTTAGTTAAACATCAAGATTATTCACACTACTCCGGTTACGATATAATCATACCCGGTATTATTTCCTCTCTCGAAGATCTGCTCTCGCAATAAAATCTTTATGTACCATCCATTGATGCCGATGCTGATGCTGATGATGATGATGATGATAATGATGATGATGATGATGTAACGATCACCGTGGGCAGTAGAGAAATAATCGTAAATATGTCTGTGTAATAAAAATAATTGTAACGATAACGATAATATATTGTATTGACCCATGAAACTCGGCGGTCTTCTTTTCTTTTTCCCTTCGCTCCGTAATAACGTCTTGCGCAAAATCTTCAACTTGAAATAATACCTCACATTTTTTCGACGTGATTCCGGACCATCTATCGTCGACTCAATTCTCAAGATTCGAACCAAAATCAACCCTTGCGGGTAGTTAGTTTTTTTTTTTTCATTCGTAAAAATTGAAGAGGAGAAACGAGGATGCCGAGGTCGTGGGAGGAGGTGAGGGCGTGGTGGAGAGGAAGCGCATCGATGCTGGGAACAATGGACCGCACTTTTTCAGGCGATGTGAGCGGAAAAAAGAAACTTTTATACCCTGTTGCTGGTCTGGTACAAGTAGAATCGTAGCGAGACGTGTATGTAATGGTATAATACTTTGCTACACGTTGGAAGCTGGCTGGGAGCAGCTCTACGGTGATGATGCTCATCGCCTCGCGCGCTCTTCTTCTATTCGCGTTTTGTTGCACGAGATGCTTCGCAATTTGCTTACGCTGCACAAGAGCGAAGTTATACTCGTGTAAGTAAAGCTATATTGTCGGGTCATCCGGCCAATCTGTTTCCCTTTTACTATATACTCGTCGCAAACTACTTCGCATATATATAGAGATAGTTATATACGGAATATATTACACACGGCTGGTTATATATATGTATAACGTTTTATGTAGAATATATGTAAACCAAACTACATATATTTGCGATGGCCTACCTGCACCGCCTTAAGAACACATAGCCTACTTTTCCTTTCGTTGCCATCTTCAGCTAGACACCGTTAAATATATATATGCATAATGAATATATACAAATCTATTCGCATGATGATCGTTCATCATTTTTCATTCATCTTCCATCACCTTTCAAATATTTCCACCTCTTCAATTCTTACTTCGATGGAGCGAGGGATTTTCGATTTTAATGTGGCAACGGACTATTATCTCACTACGTTCCAGCGAAACAGATAGAGCGACTGATATCGCGTAAGATGTGGCGGCGAATTAGCGAATTTCAAATCGTTAGAATTCTGACGAAATTCGTCAGACGACGCCAGTTATCCCGAAACGAGTAACAAGGAGAGGCGCAAAAAAATTTTCGTCACTTATTCTCCTTATTATTCCACGTGCGAGTAGGCTTTTGTTCTCTGAATTAGGTAATTGTTTTTCCTTTTTTCTTCTTTTCGGTTTTCCTCCCCACGCGGGTCGCGATGTAATACACGTAGTGACGCTGCGTTGCGCCACGGATGTCCACATTTTTTATTATTCAGGAACAGCTGCTGGTGCTGCAGTGGAGAGAAAAAAAAAACAGAGACAGAATGAAAAGCGGATCGATCTACTCTAATTGTAAGATAGAGACAACACGTGAGCGAACCGAGTGAATTTCAATGACGCTGCAGTTCAAGGAGCTCGATTGGTCAGGATGTGGCGGACAAAGATCTACAGCGGATCGTGCCCGCGTCGCAAATAGTTTTTAAACCGCATCGGTAGCCTAGGCTTCCGTCTGGCCTCAAATAAATTATTAGAAAATCGCAATTATGGAAAATTTAAAGCTACCCTACTTGAATTCCCAGGGATTCATGGGATCGTTCGACGAATGGCAAAAAAAAATAAAAAAAAATGATGAATCGACAAAAACCAAGTAACTCGCGTTTTCTTCCGAGCATCATTCACATTCGTTCCGGATCTCCGATTTTTCAAGCTCGGAGAAATGAGTGTAAAATAATGTACGAACAGTTTACTACAGATCACAAGGCGATGATGTATGTAAGATAATTTTCTGAGACATTTTCGCAATTACGTTACACGTTTAGACAACCGAATACATCGACGTGTGTGTGTGTGGGTGTGTGTGTGTGTGCGTCTGCCACGTGTATATTGCGAGACGATTATGAGTTCACCGTCTCATCACGGCTTTGTCTCCAACAAAGGTAATTTCACCAGGTCCAACTCTCATTTCTCTGTTGCTCGCTGTATCCGTACCAACACCGTGCCGCACCCGTGTACGTATACGTCCGCCATAGGTATATACACAAGTGGTATAATGTTTCGCTAACAATTTATAAAGACGTCCATCGTCGGCTATACTCCCACAAGCTGGATAATGGTAATTATTATTATTATCATTACGCTTTCCCCGTTACATAGTTCGCATGTAACGGGGTTGAAAGAGAAGAAGCGAAAGAAAAAGGAAAAAAGGAAAAGAGGAAAAGAGGAGAAAAAAAAAGAACCGCTCGCGAGTCGCTTTTCGTTTCGTTAATAGCGCTACTTGCTGCAGGTTGCAAAGTACATTTTATTGCACGATCGCTCTCGTACGAGTCCCATGTGTTATGCATGCATATTGCACCGGTGTTATTACGTCTCAGCGTGGGAATTAATCTTACCTGGTCCGTGCGTTGTAATAATCCACATTTGATTCGTCGCTTGCGCACGGCTATAATTGCGACGACGATAATTCAGTTTAATTAATTAGTCAATGAACAATTGAGACGCCTCGTAATCAGGGTGTGATCCGCGCGATCCACTTTGACACGGGAATCTGACGAATTTTTCCTTGGTTTTCTTTCTTTTTTTTTTTTTTCTTTCATCATTTTTATTAGAAAATTGATACAAAAAATATTCTATCGGACGATGACACTACGTTTAAATTAGTCGTTTTAAACCTATGCGTATAAATTATTGCGTCTATTGTCTAGTTTGAAATTTTATCGTCGCCACGATTGAACTATTTACGAAACGCCGGTGCCCCGTACGTCGATACTGGATTTGAAGCCTTCGATCCAAAAGAATTACCGGAATACCCTCCGTAGTTGTTGTTGTAACCAACGTCCACAGAATTCGAATCGTAATTATTGTTCGGGTAGTTATTGTTGTTGTTGTTGTTGTTGTAATTGTAATTGTTGTTGTTATTGTTTCCGGAATAACCCGTCGAATGATAATTTCCGTTTTGTTGTCCGTTGTAATTGTTGTTGTAGCCTCCGTTGTTACCTACGATATATAAAAATTTGTTTAACATTTCTTTTCATATTTTCGATCGAAAAATTACAAAATTTTCTTCGCTCACCTCTGTTGTATCCACCGTCCAGATTGTTGGAGTTGAAATCGTTGTATCCGTTTCCTCCGTTGTTATTGTTGTTGTTGTTGTTGTTGTTGTTGTATTGGTCGGGGAACGAGGCGACACCCTCGTACCTCACGTCCGCGTGAAATCCCGTTCTCCAGTCGGCGGTGTAGGTAACGATCTGAGTGCGACCGTCCGGAAGTTGGACTCGATATTCGCCGCGTACGGTTTCTCCGTCGCTGGTTTCCCGTCGTCCGAAATCGTTGCCAGAAGCTGCGTCCTTCACCGCGTAACCAAACTCGTACGATTTCGGCTACGATCGATAACGCAAATGAAACGGAACGTCGATCGAACGGACTTGGCGAAGTGCGTGAGGAGACAGCGTGCGTTTATTGCGACAGATCGGAGGGAAAAAATCAGTCAACTGGTGAGGGGGAAGAAACAGAGCACGGTGGGTAGACGTTAGCGAGGCGTACGGATACGCGCGTCTAACTGGGTGCATATCGTAATAGTTTAGAGAGCGAGTGGTCGTGAAGATTTCTCAATTGGTCGTCCTCCACCTTTGCAGTGTTACGCCCGGTGTCACTCAACGTTACATCCTCAGCCCGCACCGACGATCGGTGTATACGTACGTATACGGGTGGCGGTTCTATTTCTACATGCACGCGCACAGGTATGTACGCCGAACCACCTACCAATATCATTAACGCTATTCTTCTATTTCTACACCGCGGCATCGAGCCTCTCCTCTATTCAATCCGACTCTTTTCAACTTTGAACAAAGGGTGATTTTTTATACGACATATAGATATTATTACCCCACCGTATGCACCGCCTGGCTAACCGTAATGTCGGTGAACAAATCCACCGGGGACGCACCGTAACTGCATACATCCGATACGGTGAGTGTGAGAATCGAACGTCGTCGGGTTGAGAAACTGATTCGCTTTTCTCTCTTTTGTATCGATACGTAACGGGGACACTGGAATTCGTTTTCGATTTCGTTCTTATCGTCGAAAGAGCGAAGATTACAATTTTTCGGACAGAGTCTTACTTCGAGAAACAGCAAGACGTGGTAAGGGGTGTAGAGATTCACGAGTGTCGCTCGCGAACTAGTCGAATTCAGATGAGATTTGGCAGATTTCCGTTCGGAATTTTAACGGAAAATGCGAAAAAACGTTACACATGTATCAGCGGGACAAACGATCGCCGTAAACTTTTGCCTCGCGATCGTTACCTCGAATCCAAATGTTAAAATTATGCGAGAAATTCTCCGCACTTTAATTCGTATGCAACGAACGCCGTCCGCCCCGCCACACCACGGGCCGCACGGTTGTAACTGCAGCTATTAAGCTCAACTGAAATTTTGCACGATGTTATATTTCGGGCCGCCCACCCTCCGCCCGACTACCCCCCAGCTATCCCGGATCGCGTTGGTTTTCTTGGAATTAATTAGACCGTTCCGATTTCAACTAACCTTATCCTTTACAAGTGCGAGGCTGCGGAGTCGACGCTTATATTTTGTTCTATCTTCGAAATTAATACCTGGCTATCGATGTAATCTTGATGGGCATCGTGACCTTCGGGATTCAGCGGTGTACCGTAGCTGTTCGTAATGGTACCCGAACCCCCGTTTACTCCGCCGTTCCCTCCGTAATTACCTGGAACTCCGTACTGGCTGTTCAAAGGGGGTTCGCCCGAAACTAAACTCGCTCCCAGAGCCATCGATAGAATTACCTGAAATATGAATATCTCATTTTATTAATAGGGAAAAGTGTAGCTTCCTTGTTTTTTTTTTTTTTTTTTGGTAACCAAACTCTTTCAGATCCTTCAGTTTCACGGTACGTCAGGTCCTTGGTATTTTTTTTCACCCATAACTCTCTAGTGCCTGAATTTAGATTTTCCCTGTTTTGCATGATTTCGAAAATGGTTTATCAATTAACGGTTTGAAAGTGATCTTTTTTTTCAATTCGGCAACAGACTTTCCCTTCGATATCGAACGGGGGGGTATCGAAAATGTTGAATCCTATATTTCTGGTTTTATGCATAGGAGTTTAAGCCGTTGTATAAATCCTTTTCGGATAATCCTCTATCGCGGTATTTTGTATACGCACTCTACGTAACGAGCTTCGTGTGTACGTACGCAATGTTATACGTACGTGTACGTCGCACGTACATACACACACCCGCTGCACCTACGCACGTGATATTACTCGTACCTTCGCGCATACATAGCGTGTAAATTAGATATCATGATCGAATGGCTGGACCGGCGGCGTGTGCAGGTGGTTATATCAGCTGCATAATCCCAACAACGGTTTCAACGTGTACCCCTAATTACCTATTACAAAGTCCATAATAATCTGAGGGATTTCGTACATTGTACGCCGTACAATTGACTCGGTCTGTCGCTCCCCCGTACATAACTACCCGAATCGTAGTTTAGGTTTCACATAGAAATCCATGTACAAATACCAAGGTATGTACCGACATACATAATGTACTACGTCCACGTATACTTCCTCTACATTTACGTACGTCTGACTGATTGCGAGTGGAAAAAAAAAAAAAAAAAACAAAACAAAAAGCTTATCAAAAATTGATCGTAGCAACCCTATTGCTTCACTTGCTCATCATACGCTTGTTCTTCGAAAGCTCTTTAGAATTCGATTCGTTTAACGATCGATACCACGAACGTCCGTCACACCATGAATAAAACCGCACGAGTCACATTGCAAAAGATTTGAATGAAGATGATTTCTTTTTTTGTTTTTTATTTTTTCTTCGAATCGCGCGTACTCCGGTCACTCAGTTCACCATGCGTACGATGGATGCGTTGACTATTACCCGTGTAATTTATCTTTTGGTTTGATTTTTGGGCCAGTTTACCTGTCGCACAGTTATTATTCCCATGACGGATGATTTTCGTGAAAATGGGCGCGTCGGTGGAAAAAATATTCTTCGTCAATTCAATGTTGTCGACAATTTTTCTCGAACGACTGCGAACGCGATGCAAAAGCTCGAATATGTCTGGCAAAAAAATGTTCTCAACAATATATTTATATAGCACGAGGCGCGGGGGGTGGATGGGGGTTATTTCTATATCGTTCGCCTTGGAAGCCGCCCGCGCCGCCTCCTTCCTGCGTTATTTAGAGAACCTTAGTCCCATTACTATTACGCTTACACATTACACATGTATCAACGATCATCTCTCATCCGCGGGAGTAAACCAGATGGCTGGTGTGGGATCGGTAGAGGATTGGTTAGTCGCTTCGTAACACGGGGGAACGAGGGGGGGGTTCAGGAGGGGGGAGGTGGGGGAGGTGAAGGGTTGTGGTTCCAGTTCCAGTTCGCACGAATAGTACAGTACGCGTCACGCGGAAAACTCTGTCTTTATTCGCCATTGTTCTATCCAAAGGTATAGAAAGAGGAAGAAGAACCTTCGTATGAAATGATTTTGGTGGAAATGCGGAGGTGGTAGAGGTATAAACCCATCTCTCTACGTATTACACATACCCGTCTAACCGTAATACATGACCACGTTGCACACGCATTCGTATTTCCCATAGAGAAAGCGAAACGGTTTGATGTGTAAAAGTATCGTATACCTGTGTGCCTATGGTTTTTATTTTTATTTTTATTTTTATTTTTTTTTTTCCGTGCTCAGTTTGCTTGTGTATTGTTACATCATATGACCGATTGTAAAGTTAGCTACGGAGAGCACATTCGCATCGTGTTATATTTTTTATGTATTTTCACGTATATATATATATATATATATATATGTGTACAAGCGTGTACACGCAGTGAGAACGAATTTACCAATACCAGCCTAGTTCCGTGGGAAAATTATTATACGCTTAGATATTTACACAGAGCGTCGCAAATTACTTATTCGAAAGATGCGTGCCTCGTAGCAACACACTAATTCTTAGATAATTAACAATTAATTGACTCAAACTACTGCTAGAACAATTCTGTACCTGTGTAAAACACAAAGTTGGTGCACGTACCCTACGCATATTACATGTATGCGCGCGTGTGTGTATATATATGTGTTGCGAAAATTTATGCAAGGCGTGTCTCACACAACTGAACTACATTTATAATATGACGTAATACTTGTATACGGTCGTAATACAGGTGAGCAAAATTTGGGCGAAGTTTGAGGTAATAAGGAACGAAAAAAATAAAACAAACGTCATTTCCTTGTTTCTCGTACCTACAACTGGTGAGTAGAATTTCACCGCGTCAATTTGTTTTTCGAAGATTACGGGTATCCGCAGTGTTTTCTCTCGGGTATATAATTATTATCTCACGGTGCTGAATTATTTATATTTGAAAATTTTAACAATGTAATAAGTGTCCTTTGGCTGTGTTAAATATAATGGAATTAAAATTTGAAGCTCGTTACGCGTTACCAAAATATGCGTCTTGATCGTTTCGCTCGTTTAACGAGTTAGCGAAATGCCAAGGACGGTTTTAAAAAAATTGTCATTTTTTTTAATACCCACGATTAGATTATCGAAATCCATCGGGATCGTTATACGTGTAATGCCTATTTTGTCAGAGGTGAGGATGATTATCCGTGAAGGGTTTTTACCTCCTTTGTTAATTACGATTTTTACGATTGTCGCTAATTAATGAAATCGGAGTCAGATCCGGAATGGTTTGAAAAAAAATTACGTAGTTACGCTAATTTGAACGATCCGCCGTGACGTTTTGAAAATTAATTATGACCTCCACGTGCGTTGCACGTGTTGATTAATTCTGACCCGTGTTCGACCGAGACCAATCGGCAAAATATGTGCCTTTCAGACCCTTGAAAGCTGGTGTACATCTAATCGGCGAAAGAACTTTCGCGAACCTCCGGAGTCCGAACTTCTTCGAGGGCGGTGTTTCGTAGCGGTGCGGTTATTGGCTGCGGCCGAGGTAAATTCGCCCGCGGTGAACCAGGTGTCAAGTTCTGGGAACAAGTACTAATTCATTCCTACCGATGCTGAAAAATTCAAAGCAGAAACTGGAAACTGTTTCACATCAGCTTTCACCGATGTTCAAGATTAAAAAATTACGTCCTCGGATCTACGGTGTCGTGATTTATTTATCGCAGCTGAAAAATAGATCCGAATCTCGCGGCACGAGCCGTTTATTATTCAACGTTGTATAATTGGGCCTACCATGAAATGGAGAAATTTGAGAAGCGCTCATTAGACTGTACAGGTATGTGGGCATATTATAAAATCTTACGTACGGAATCATTTACATTAAATTTGCAATTGAATTAACGAGAATTTACATATTTCTTACTCATTGTTTTTGGTGTTCGTTGCACGCGTGTAATGGTCGTCCAATCATTCTTATACCGATCCGAATCGTATCGAACGATGAGAAAGCTCGTCGAATTTTTGGTCACCTAGACTCTACAACTGACGAATTCCGGAGGGTCAAAGTAGAGCGGTTGGCAGCTTTCGCATGTCCGGTCAATCAGGATCAGAGGTACCATTGAAGATGAATGCTTTTCGAAGCTCGTTCGATTCGATTAGCTACAATAAGTAATAATATATCCGATTAAACTGACTGGAGGCATTTTTTTTCATGGAATCTATTCATCGAAAAAAGCTCCCGCTAGCGACTTCGTCTTCGACATTTTGCCTCCATTTTGGAGAACTTTATTTCAAAATTCGTTCCCCGCAACTGCTTTTTTGTTCTAAAACTGTGAACACCGCCGTCCGTGACTTAATCCCGTACGTGTACGTACACGTTTGTACGCATACGTGCGTACTTTAGGGTTACATCAATCTAATCGCGAAATGGAAGCAGATGTAATTCGGTATAACGGTAGGAAAATTTTGTCTGGTAAACCACAATGACCTAATGCTGTTGTCGAGCGAACTATGTACGAATACCGTACACACGCATTCTCCGCCACTAATCTAGTGGATATGTATGCGCGTAGGGTTGCGTTGCCCGCTTACACGCGCATAGCCAATGAGCGACACTTTGATATACGAGGCGTTAATTAATTAACGCCAGAAATTCCGAACATTTCGAACGAACGGATTCCGCACGCACCATCCCCCTGCGCTCGCTGTCCGTCGGTCAAGCGTTTTCTCGGCTGTTCGAGGAGAGAAAATAAAGAAAGAGAAGAAAAGAAAAGACACGCAAATTGAAAAAAACAAAGGATATTCGCGGACGAACGGAGACGTACGCGGTGATTAATCGCAGGGATGGGATAAAAATTGAATCAACTTTCTCGATTGCAACACAATTTTTATAATAATGCTCGAGATCGGTCTATAAAGCCCGCGATTTTATGCGGTACGTACAATTTGCCCGGTGTGTGTTTCACGTGCTGTGTAGGTATATACAGAGTATAACTATTACGCGGGAGAGCTGGTAATTAACCGACTTTCGTACACGTAATAAATTAAGCCGTTCAAGTTAAGCCGGAACCATCTCCTTTACACCTCGAAAAGTTCCCCATCCGCCGGCTCCTCCATAGCGCTGCCGCTATAACGCAAAGCAACGAGGGGGAAAGCGGCGGCGCGGCGGCACCAGCAGTTGCTTCGAGCTTCGAGGTCTGCCTTTACTTCGGAGCGTACGGTATCCGACCATCTCGTGCGTTGCAGTAGTACTTCCTCTTCAAGAAACAACCGCGGAATCGATACGACGAATCAAAGGTCAAAGTTCGTCGTCGATACGGATCCTTTCCAGATCACCCGTACGCATCGATTGTCCCGGATCGGTGTACTCTCTTACATAAATTTTAATGGACCCACGACGAATGGGATGTACGTGTACCGTCTCATTGCATAAATCTAAGCTCGTGTAACGCTCCTTTATGAATCGGCGTACCTGTGCGTACGCATATTCCGAAGTTATCGGGGAACATTGATCGGCGACAACCGATAGGAAAGATTTATCGATCGCGTGGTACGGAACTGTGAGCTGAATTGTCGGATATCTTCTTTTTTTTTTTTCTCTCTCTCGTCTTTTCGATTTTCGCAGTTGAATCGAAATTAACGTGAAACACGAAGATATGTCGTGAGCTTCGAACATGCGACTGTCGATTTATTAATTTCGGTGGAACTCGACGAGGATGCTAGAATGATCGCCGTATCGAAAGACAGATTTTTCAATCCATCCGAAACGAATTTTTGGAGTTCAACTTACCGTGGGTAAAACCGTCGGAATGAAGGATCGACGTATCAAGTTACTCTTCTCAAAAGTCGTAGGACGGTAGGATCATCTGACAAGATAAAAATGAAACGGGTAATGCGGAGTATCGATTGGTCGGCTTGGAGTAATTAGAAAATATATTGTTAAGGTACGATATTATAAATAAAGGTACAAAAGTATTTGTATGTATTCATATCAAGGTACTGTAGCATTTTCATAAATAAGTTCACCTATGCCGCGGCTCGACAGTTCTACTTTGGAGAGAGGTGAGTTTACCGAGGGAAAAAGAATGGGAGGGAAATAAAAGTGAGGTGGAAAAGTCGGAGGTTGTTTGTTGAAGAAAATGAAGGATCTTAAAATGTTGGGAGACCGAGCGGCCGAGAGAATTCATTTTCATTCCCCTGTTATGGTGCTGAGGGGCGTACGTACGTATACATATACATATATATAACTATATACCCTATAAGGTATATAGCTCGTAAGATCAGCCTCACGAATTATACGCCGTGCAATTAAAACTTTTGAATACCGGTTCACAGTTTACAAATTGAATAACTTCGAGCCAGCTTAGACAAACTGGGAAACCTACTTAACTAATAATAATTAACGAACAAAGTTGAGCTTCAATTATTATACTGGATAATTGTTGCACTCGGTTGCATTGTTTGAAAACCTAGCGTTTCTCAATTTCGTACCAATGCAGCAAACTATCAGACTTGCGAACTGAAACAGCAATTATCACAATACTTAATTGCCCCATTATCGTCTCGTCTCTACGTAAATATAATTATAGGCGACGGAAGATTGCCCCGATATATGTATGATACGTAACCGCAATCGTCCCCCGATACGCCCGGCATGTTGAAATTGACAAACTCGTCTATCTTGCCACATGATCTTTGCGCAGCGGGCTCCGCACTCTCAATGGGGTGTGCTCAGTTGATACGAAACCTTGGCGTGGTATCCTCCCTCGTCCACGTGATATTTGACGTTCTGAACTCTTCCGTCTGGCAAGAGTACGTGGTACCTTCCGTTCGTCACGACTCCGTCGCGGGCCTCTTCGTGGCCGAAGTCATTTCCACTCCCGTAATCCCTCACGTGATACCCGAAGTTATATTTGGCAGCGTAACCCTCCTGAAAATGAAGAGAAACAAAAAAAAAAAAAAAAAAAAAAAACAATGAAATGGAATATCGGAAAGCTCTTTTTCCGATCATCCGGAGTGTGAGCGGAAAAAAATCTCCACCGTAAAATCTTAGGGCGGATTCGAGAGGATTTCCATTGCGAGGAAGTCTGGGGGGTTTCCGATTTGTTTGAAAATTGTTTCGGCATATGTAATATACTCACGCCATGATTACGAGCTTCTTCGTTTTTATGGTTGTACGGTCCCCGATTCTCGTTGTCAGCGTTCGTAACTTGCGTCAATTGGACGTTCCGCGCTGCACCGCCCCAAACGATCGGTGGCCGATTCTCGACCGTCGGTCCCTGATCGGTGCCGCCATTTTGCTGCGTTCCCTCCTGACTTTCCTCGACGATCGGTATGGTCGCCGAATCGCCCTCCCCGAGTCCTTTGTCTCCGCCGTCCCCCGCGTTTATCAATATTTCCAAATTCTTGTGGTCGAAGGGATTCGCGTTGATTCCAGGAGGCGCGAAACCCTGTCCCTGATCGGGGAATTCAAACGATCCGTCAACGATTCCATGGTTGATATCCACCGGCGGAATCGGCGTGACGAAAGCCTGGCTCAGAGCCACAGAATCTCGAATGTCCTGTCGAGAAATTTCCGGAGCTACCGACGGTGTTGGTGATGGATCTCTGACGTGTTCGTTGCCCAGGATCAGATTCAAACCTTGGAGTTGTTCGGCCGGCGTCTGTCCCAGCAATGCCGATAGCGCGTCGACCGTTTTTTGTTCGGTTACGAAGGGCGTGGGCTCGATTTTCGTCTCGTACACGATCCTGGGGGGCGCGTACGCGACCTGTTCCGGCGCTATGGGTTTGAAGTTTTTCGTTGCCGGTGGAACCTTGTCGAATACTCCGGTCAACGCGTGCAATTCGGACGGGCCGAATTGGTACAGGGCACGCGATAAGTCGACGTGCAGGGCCCGCGGTTCTTGCCCCGAGTTTCCGTAAGCCAGAGAAGCGGCGGCGTTTATCTGCGAAGGATTCAACGGGGAAAACTGTGCAACCTGGTTACCACCTGTTTTCCGTCGATTCGAGGCGGACGACCGCGACTTGGAATCCCTGGTATCGTACTGCCGCCGGTTTTTGAACTGCTGGCGAGTCCGAGCGCTTCTTGCCGCGGCCGACGGTGAATTTTTTCCAAAGTTTTTATCGTTCCCATCCGCCCCGAGGATCCTCCCGATCGCCCCTTCGCCACGGCTGCGTCTCTTCGCCACCAAATGTTGCGCCCGGGTCGGTCTCATGTTGGTAGATTGTTGATGCGCGTAGACCGAGGCGATCGAACTCTTCCTTTCACGTTTCACCGGTGTCTGGTCTTCCGCGGTCTCGATTTCCGGCGGTGGACTATTATTTTCCCCGTTCAAAGTCAAGTCCCGCTTTCTCAGTTTATTCACAATCGATTCCAAGGACATTGAGGCCGCGATCTTTTTCACCTCCATATCGGCGTTCTCACGCTCTTCGGACTTTGGATCCTCCCTCGAAGATGACGTTTCATTTTTCGGTGTCGATATTTTTTCCAATGTTGTCTCCGACGTCGAATTACCGTCAAGGTGTTGATCGCCGTCCCGATTAACTTGGGCGGTTTCGACGCACGGCGTTGAAGTTTTTTCAAGCGGTTGAGGCAGCTCTTCCTCGCGGTGTTCTGCATAATCGAGTATCTCGGCGCTACGATTTCCGCTGTTGGGTTCATTAGTGACTCCCTGATTAGAAGGTGCAGGGTGTACGATCACCTGTACCGTGGCTAGCTCTCCGCGACGGTTGTCCGTAGAGTCCTGAATTGCGGGCAAACCGCCAACGTAGTCTTCGCTTCGGAATAACGCCAGGAAACACACCATTACCTGCAACAACAATCATTATCCTTAATTGATTGGGCATAGGCAACCGACCGCGAGAGCGACCCGCCGCAGTTACGTTGCAGCACTTCAGTTGCAGCGCATCGTTCCATAGGTATAACAAGAGGCAAGTTCGCGCTCGAGTCAATTAAATCTCGACGAGACTGGAAAATTTATTATTCCAGCGGAGTAACGTTTCCCATAAACCGCGTACTCTACCTATGATCACAGCTGACAATCTGCCTTTCAATTTTTACCCCCAACCGAACAAACTCTTCTCGTTCGATCCCGACGCATCGATTCGAACGCTGACCCAGGTCGGAAATTCGCGGAGAAACTTTTGCCGGTTTAGGTAAAACGCGTCGAAATTCTATCCGGATAAAGTGACCGGTGGTTTCGTCGAGTTGATTCCTACGCTACGGATCGTCGAGATTAATAAGCCAAATCGAGTAGAATCACGAAGATTATAATCGTTTTATTGGCAGTGATCGCTTCGTTAGTCGTGTCAGTTTTCCCCAATTTTCTTCGAAAATTATTATCCGGAGAACAAAAAAACGCCGATACATCGACGCCGATCACGTCGTTTCGGTCGTGCGGTTGATAAAATTTCACCGTTTTCCAGATACTCGTCGTGTCTGAGAGAAATGAAAAATTTCGTCGGTATAAATCGTGGGCATCGCTCGGCAAAAGTGGAGCGAATATATCAAGGTGTCCGACTATTCACTCGGTATTTCGAGTGAACCAGTTCGCCGTTTCGGGTAGGGAAGCGAGGTCGCTATCCGCGGGAATAGAATCGTCGCCGGGGACGCGCGTTAATAACATACGTCGGGGGGGGATGGCGAGCAGCTGATACGGAAAGAAGAAGAGGGAGGTCGGGTCGCCGGGGTAGCGACTCGGCGTTCGGGTGAAGAAATATTGCAAAAACGAACGGTGAACTCGGTTATAATTTATAACTAATTATATTCCGTACACCGTTAGGTCTCTTTGTAGAATAATTTAATTACTTCGGTAGCTCACTCTGATAAGCTATTGTTTTACGAGTTATTAGAGTACAATGCCGTTTAATTGTCGCCTCCAACGTTCTGATACAGTATAGGTATATAACCCGTTCTCCTACCCCTTCGTTCTCCTCGTCCATCCCGAGCTCCGAATATATCATTCGTCGCCTTTGTTGTCTCTGTGATTCCTCGACATTACTCATTATAATATCTGATTCTAAAAGAATTCACAATCACGGGCTTCCTTAACCGAGTTTTTTTTCTCCCTTTTCTCTTCCCTTTAAAAATATTCTTCGGTGGGCATTCGAAATGAATAATGACGTTACAGCGTTCGGAGGCCTTGGTATAGGTTTGTAGACCGTATATTCGCGTTACGCGGGTGATTATGATAATACAAAAAATAACGTACACAATCGAGTGTGTGGGATAATGAAAAAACGATCGAAGAGGAATAAAAAAAAACAAAACTTCACAAACAGTTTCAAACGGTTTGAATACCGTTGTACATATAAAATGCACGTGGTTGTATACGTGTACGAGCGTCACAGGATGAACTGAATAATCAATTAATTGAATTCATCGAATCCGCAGCAGCAGTAGCAGCAGCAGCAGCTGGTAACCAACGCGCAACGGTACAGAGCGCGCGTTTTCTCCCCTCCGGTTCAAACGGGAGGGCTAATTACGAATCGATCTGAACTTCAAACTGGGTATACCGAATTTCGCGGAGTCTGCAAAACAAGCCGGGTACCGCTGGCTTTTGCGGTGGTACGGCAGCACATAACAATTTGTTTTATCGCGAATCACCTGCGTATCGGATAAAACATGCGAACATCGGTCAAAATACAGTCGCAACTCCGTATCGATGGTGAATTACGGCGATAGATTTACCCGTATCCAAAATGGTTCGTATTGCGAATTAATTTCCATTCATTCGAACATCGCCGTCTCGGTGTGCATCCGCACCGGGCGGCTGTATTACGGGCACACGAATGAGGTACATAAGCAGCTGGTGAAATTTGCCGTTCCGAGTTAAGGTTGGAGAGACAGTTGCCGAAACCCTTGGTTCGGGTAGCGACTATATATATGAACGTGGTTGCTAAAACAACGGTCCAATTTACGGTGTACCTATACGGTGCAGGAGAATCGCGGTGTGCAAAACCGCGACTTCAGCCATGACAACGAGGTCAGCGTACAACCGTATATTCCTTACTGCAGAAGAAACACACAACCGTAATACGGTGTACCCGGTAGCCCCGTGTACACGTGTACGTGTGCCGAAGCGTCGAGTCGACTTCGGTAAAATCGTGTCGCCCGCAGGAAGGAATTTCATTATTTTACTCGGAAGCCCGAGAAGTGAAATTCCTGACCGGAACTACAGATTGTAATAGCAGACGATGAAGAACCGTCGTAGATCTACCGATGGAGGAGTGCGTACCGTGGTAAGGAATCGAGGGAAACGAAGGAGAGCGAAAAAATTCTGCACTTCTTTTCATCTCTCCCGACCTACGCCGAACATACATTTCGAATGGTCCCTCATCCACATCTGTGATTGTCAATTAATGTAGACGTCGTAAATTACGCAACCGCACGTTCGCTGCGTCGGATCTGTGTCGGTCGCGCGTATGATATGCGTGCGTGAAAATAAGTGAAATTCGAAAAACTGGGTTCGCACGCTCGTTGTTACGACGGCAGAAGACATAAAATTTAATCGTCTTTTTAACAGTCTCCTAAGCACAGGGGACCAGATTCGAATATTTTGTTTAACTCGCGTGCGTTTTGTCGCGACATGGCATCTGTCTATAGCTCCGGTATTTCGATATACCTACTCTCCTTGAATTCACGTTTTAATTGTACGTTGGTCGAACAATTAACAAAAAAATAAAGTAAAATAAATAATATTTTATCGACGCCGCGTCCCAATTATTCCGGGTAATTTCACAGCAATTAACTGTATTCATTAAATTAATGTCAATGGCATACGCAATACACAATGAGAAATTTTACAGATAGAACCCCAACGATTTGGCAATTTATTTGCTTTATATATATTGTGTAAATTATTTTCGTACACAACCGACGGCATTTGTTCAGATTTTATTTTAATTATTCTTTGTTTTTTCACATCGGTGATTCACCAAAGGCCAATTCACCTTCGATTCACAGTCGACGATGTTCGACCGACGATTCGAATCTTACCTTAAAAATTAACATCGTGACAAAGGACTCGATTTCAACTCGGGGAAGACAAACGCCTCGATGATGCTTCGCACGTCAGATGATTATCGGATACGATATCCGTTGGGTGGACAGAAAAATTTATCTTCAAGAACACCGCGTTCAACGTTCTACGACACACCGTTAATTCTACGAGCGAAATGTGCGGTGAATTCAGTTTAGTCGGACACTCGAATCACTTTTGAGGTTTTATAATTCTCCTCTCGAGGTCTAAGTACCGGTTGTGTTTTGAGTCAAGGTGAAGATGAAACTGTCGAGTGTTTGTGCGGTAAAAATTTGTGCATCTGCGTTCAGCGTCGCGGTGTGAATTTTTACTTTCATCCCGGCGTGGCGGCGGTATCGCGCTTTCGATTCGCCGATTCGAACAATTACCGGGTTCCTCACTGGCCGCGACTCCCGCTTTCACGTCACGTGATCGAATAAAATTGTCCCCCATTGGCCCTCGGTGTACTCGGTGAAAGAGAAGACACCGCCGAAGATGTGTGGACCCGACGATATCGGTACGTCGCCGATGTAAGGTCACGGTGAACGTCGAGAGAGAATTTCTCTTTCTTAAAACCGATTCGAAAAAAGGTTCGAGACCTTGGATGCCGCGCGAAGAAACTCAACCTGAAATGGAACCGCCGGTAGTAACTCTACAAACTCCGGCACTACCACCATCGGCGAGGAACCTTCGTTAATATTTATGACCGTGTTACTCGGGTTATTTGCAATTGTAATAACCGGTAATGGATGCGAGTTATGCTTATATAAGGTTGCTGACTTTGGAGGTTCTAACAGCCGTCGACTGGCTCGTTCCGTTTATTCTTGACTCCCTTACACCGACAGCCTTTAAAACATCCGCTCACCCTAATCCCTGGCAGCGTCGCCGTCCCGTCCCTACTGATCTTCGTATACCTGCCCGTTATCAAGGGCTAATTGTTACGTGAAACAAATTGAAATGTATAATGATGTTCCATTTTATTCTCTTTCATCGTCTTTTTTTCTCCCCTTTAGTAACGAAAGCCTCCTTTCAAACGTCATTGAGATGCACGTGTATACCGTCGTTCTGAATTTGGTGATAACGGTAATTGATTTCACCTACTATCTATGGCACCGCGGGGTGTTCGAATAATTTTTTCTACCCCTGATATCAAATTTAATTCGTCGTTTGGAAAAATTTCTGACTACTTGTCGACGTATTTGTAGTAACGAGAATATACTAAATCATTTTTCAACCCTACGGATGTAATTTCTGCTATTTTTCATTCATTTTTTACTTTTTTTTTTTTTTTATATAAATTCCATTATTATTTACGTATCGAAAATGTATCGAGACGTTAATAATCCATTGGAGTTGTGTGTTTGGGGTTGGAATGAAATTTTCATTTCATCTATACTGTTTCAATCGATAGCCACACCGATTTTCATTATCGAACCAATCGACTGTTTTAAATCTATTAATTACTCTTTCCTTAAAAAATATCGAGTCAGCTACGCGCTTCACATCGTTTTTTTTTCCTTTTTGTTTTTTTGTTCTTTCGTTATTGGAATGAACTCGAGGTTTGAATTATAAATTTTCACACGGGTTACATTTATAACTTTTAACTAATTAAAATTCTACGCCAATTTGAACATTGGAACGGCCTACCTATGCGCCGCTTTTTATAGGTATTATTAACAGTCGATGGAATCCTGAGTCGAAACTATAGAATTTTTTACTGTCAAGTAGCTAGCTTCAGGGTAATTAAAGATTCGAATAAACTGACTCGATTGGCAATCAGAAGACCATAATTAACCATCACCCTTTCCCCGTTCGTTCGTTTGTTTCGAGCCATTTGATCTGCCGTAAAAATTTACGTTACTCCGTATTTCACCAAATTGGAAGAAAATGAAATACTTGAAAAATAAAATCAAGAAGATCTGATTCGGTCTACTTTTCTTTCGAGCTTTTGCGTTTCGCCCATTCTTTGGCGAATCGATTTCTTTAATTCAGCCTGCAGCGGCATGCGCCGCTTGAAAAGAAGAAAGATATCCTATAGCTAGTCCGCGAACGGAGCCGAGAACTGAATGTCGAAAGATTTCATTGTGAGTTCCGACCGGACAAGAACAAAAGAACTATGTTATCGGAAACCAATATCAATAGGTAATAGATAATGGAGGTATATTACGCGCGGGGTTAGTAGCGCGGATGTATTTTTTGAAAGTGCGGAATGTCTCGCTTGTTCTTCCGCATTTTTTTTCCAAACTTTTCATCCCTTCTCTCCTCCATTATCGTCGGTCGGTCAATTGTGAACACCGATAAATATTTATACATCCGCATACCTCTATGGAGCGCGACGATGTCATGGACTCGTTATTAAATTTTATAGGATTATGACAACGATGATACGGGGCGATGCTCTTTCCTCCGCCACGCACACTCCCCACGTAATAACTCTCGACGTATTCGCGCTCTCCTCCCTACCTCCCTTTTCGCCATTATTTTTTTTCTCTCCGCCTTACACTTTTATATTTCTCTCACATTAGATATTATATATCTTCCCGCGAACCAACCACCCCTATACCAACATTATACCCGTTTGTTATTCAATTGCTCCATTTATATTTCGTTTCCATCTTCCCTTCTCCCGATTTCGCTCTCTTTTTCTCATCTCATTTTTTTTTTTTCATGTTTTCTTTTTTTCAATTTATCCTCCTTTTTTTTCCGCAGCAGTAGAGCAATAGGGTTGGTTACCGCGAGACACGCTACATCCACTCGTACATTTTTTGCAATATTGTTGGTCGCGGTCATGAATATTTCATCGTTTCTCATATAGTTTACTCTTCTTCTTCTTTCTCTTCTATCTTACTCAGTCTTTGTCTTAGGTAATTTTATTTAATTCTTTTCCTTCTGTTCTCGACCATATGATTCCGCTGAAAACTACCTAATACAAGTAAGTGCCGTGCCCTAGTTTGTCTTGCTCCTTGGGGGAGGGGGCGGGGTGGTCTTGGATCTGAGATTCCAACGAACGTCATTTCTCTTCTCCCGCTGGCAACAACACACCCTACGCTCTATTTTTTATCCGCATTTGGAATCGCTAGATAAATTGAGGACACGCGGCCGTACCGCAATTGCGTGTCGAGCGTTAAGCGTCGCGACGCCGGGAGGGCAGACTCAAGTCCACCCCTGCGAAAGAGAACAGCGGTAAACAACGTGAAAATAAGTGAAAAAAAAACCGCTTGACAAAATTCAGGCGAAAGAAAAATGAAGACCAAATCGCGGACACGTTAACGACGGCGAACGATTAGGATAAAACGACGCTGCCGATCAAGGCTAGATAAGGAGAACGACTGAAAATAGTTAAGCACGTTGCGACCGTGCATCAACCCAACGGTAGGGCAAAGCGAACAATTATTTTCGAGATAATCTAATTCGCTTCGAAAACGATTATTCATCATCGTGACTGTAAAATTAATTACATGTACGCAAGGCAGGGCATTAGTTTTAATGCGAGTTAGCGCTAATCTTTCTTTCTCACTCGATCGCTCGGACGTCGGAAGAAAAGGAATTAAAAAATCGGAAGGAGCTTCAATTGTCCAAGGAGAAAGGTGTTTAACGATGTTTGGTTTGCGAAGAGTATCGTTTGTAACTGTTCGGAATTGTGGCATGAATAAATATTTGTAAAATTAACAAGCGTCAGACGGTACGCTGTGCCGCAAACTGAGAGTGTCGATACGGGTGTACGTAGTCTTGTTATTATAATTATACATGCAGGAGAGAGTGTCGCCGCGGCGTGTTCAAGATGACGACGGATACTTCCGAATATATTTCCGTCGACGTAAGTGTTTCTACCCGATGTGCGATAAGTGGGAGATTAAGAAAGCCGTTTTCCCCATGAGTTCGGTGAAATTTGAACACACTCCGATGTACCGATACCTCTGACTTACGCTGAAATATATCCAGAGGCTCACGTATAATTCATTCGCGCAACGGAAAAAAATAAGAACAATTCGAGTTTGAAAACTTTACCTTCGAAATAATGAAGAGAATGAAATTTCCGACCTAAAATTACACGGGGATATTCGTGCAGAGTTTGAATAATAAACCGAGCTACGTATAGTTTTCGGATATCATTGCGGGAATACCTGCGAGAGGGAGAACCGGTAGGAAAAATGGCGTACGTATGAATCAATTTTATTAGATTGGATTTTGATGGTCATTTTTCTTTTTGTTTCGCCACATCCGCGTCAGCTTCATCTCTATTTCTATTCCCTTTGGTCTGAAACTTTAAGAAGATTGGAAAGATTGGCGGAGCGTCCTCTTTATAAAAGTGAGATTAGGAGCGGAGCTAAGGGTGAGGATGGCGAGGTAGTTCGATAGTGAAAATGTTAAGTTTGATAAGAATTGCTAATGCCCACGAATCAGTAAAGCGACCGAATGAGGCAATCTTCTGTAGCTGCATCCACTTCTCCTCAGCTCTGTGAATGAACATTTTACGAAAAATTATATCACATCCGCTGATCACCATGTAAAAACGTATCACCGTGTTGTCATAATTACCATCGCATCTATTCATTAAAAAAAAAATTCTATCTACGCTTTGATATTTGCTCAAGTTTCATTTCAACGAAATTGTCTTATCAGGTGGTAAATTTTTCAAGCTCGATATTCTTCTGCGGATGGCAAGAATCGACTGAAAGAATAAATTGTTATTTTCCCTCCCTTCATTCCTCGATATTGAATTTTCATTTTTGTTCAAATATTCACCACCGTTGAGAGAAACCTGAAATGTTCGTAAAAATGACCAAAATTAGGCTTCGCTTGAGCAGCCTGTTTTAAGTGGGATTCGAAAGAGAGTCAGGCCTCATTAGGGCGTTCATCGAACGCGTTTGTTTGATTTTAATTGATCCTTACGTCGCAGGTATATCGACGTAATGGGCGACGGATCGTTTACGAGTGAAAATGAATGGTTGCATTGCGAAAAAAAAAGTTTCAACCAGAGTTCGTTCGGCGCGTTGAGCGTGCATCTTGAATTGAACAGGTAAAACGAGAAGAAGAAAACCGTCTCGATATTCGTGGTGAGACAATTACGACTGGAAAGAAATGGGGCGCATTGATTTCATTCGGCGACGTTCGAACGTCATCGAAGATCTTATACAATAATTTATCTGCCTCGTCCGATCGGTGAACGCGGAGAGAGAATGAATGAAAAAAAAAAAAAAAAAATGACAAACAGCTAATTTTGAGGGGACACTTCGATTTGAAAAAATGTCTACATAATATTTTTTCGCGGTGTTAAACTATACCGCTTTCGCCGGTTTCCATATTTCGTCGGAACTGCGACACGCGAGAATCACTATAATTTTTCGAGTGATGGAAATTGATGGATGCGGCAAATTTTCGTTTCTCTCTCAATCTCGAGTTCGACAGCGGGTACTCCCCGCGTGTCTCTCGTGATCCGCGACTCTTTTGACAGTTCACCGGATGCAAATTTCAAACGCTTGAACGAAGCTACGCGCGCGGAACGGGCGTGCACGTTCTGGAGAGCTGCTTTTAAAAAATGCAGACGCACGAAATTCTATTAACGGTATGTAGGGTAAAGTAACGCTCGCCCGTCAATATTCGCCTCGGTGATGGATTATTTTATCAACGCATCTTATCGCCGTTCGATGATCAATTCTCATCCGATTAAAAATATTATACGCATGGAGTTGCGCAACCGGGATATTACGATGGCTCCAAAAATTGGCAATCTCTAATTTCCCGGGCTGGTGATCGAGCCATTTACGTAACCGAAAATACTGTAACGTCATATCTGGTCTAATTAAAAACCTGCCGATGATGTTTCACGTCGGTATTTCGGTTCATTTCTTTCTCTCCTTTTATTTTACGCCAACGATAATAATCGATTCGATATTGGCTCTCCGAATTCTATCAAGCTGCGCAGAGTCGCTCGCTCTTCCGCGGATACGAAGAGATCTACATCGAGAATCAACGACGAGTAGAGAGATTGATGGCGGCGAGTCGTCGCCGAGTACCCGGGTGATCCGCGACCGCCGCTATCGTTCACCTCCGCAACGAGAAGCAATTTCGTACAGCATTGCAGATAGTTCACAAGTGCAGTCGTTGTAATCTATGGCCGTTGATTTCGAGAACATCTTCTACCTTTTTTTCGCCCTCTTTTTTCGGAGCCTGTTATTCGGTCCTTCAGATTATAACTCGAGTAGATGAATACATTATACGCTTTAATATGATAATGTGGAGGGGTACGTATGCGGATGTATACCTTACGGGATTTAATAGAGCGATCCGATGCGGAGAAGGAACATCTTTTTTTGCGAAATGTGAGAAAAAATAAGAATCAAAGACCTAACTTCACTCGGGGGGATCTGACGCGTTGTTGATTTTTCATAATTATTCGCATTCGTAGAGGAAGAAAACGAAAACTGTTTGTGGCAGGGACGAAAGACTAAATTGACATGATTTCGAGGTAGATTGGTCCAGCCGGATGAATTGATCCTCGTTAAAATTTCGACAACCGTTAATCCGTAGAACCTGGTGGACTCAATGATTAAATTTCATTTTCAAACTCCGCGACGCGAACGAACGCGATATTGTACTTCCTCTCTCTTTTCGCTGTGACAGATATCTCGCCGTATAATTTCAAGTTCATTGCCACTACGCTCCGCGGCACGGGCATCAATTGAGATGAGAGTACCTATAATAAAACTTCGGCAACGTTACGTAGGTTGCGTACGCGCTGTCCTTTGATTTGAAAAAGATAGAATCACTCGACTCGGCGGTAAACAAGTTTCGAATCTCGCATCCGCTTACACTCCGCCAATTTGTTTGCTCGTTTTTCTTTTTTATCTCTCTCTCTTCGAATCGACTCACTTCGCCCACGCGCGAGTACGAAATTATCGGAATCAGCTACTTGGGGGTAAAAGAATTTCACTTTCGTCGCATCCGCTGGACCTCCCGTCGCAGCTTCCTCGCTTTCGCCGGTTCCTGCGAGGGTCGATGTGCCACGGGGGTTTCGGCTCGTGAGAGGCCTTTATACCTCCGAGCGCGAGGAGCCGCTATCGTCGAGGCCAAAATCTTTTGTCGTAAAGTCATGAACCGGAAAATTACCAGGCGAGTCACGTATAGTTGTATCGACGCCACGGGGGTTGAGATATAGGACGCCGACGCCTCGAAGGGTGAGAATAAAAAATACTGCATCTCGGGATGAATCGCGATGGTATCACACGGATAGTCGTCGAGTACGTACTCGGGTTATCCCTGTCGATTCTATATATCGATGAAATGTAACGAAGGTATTCTGACATTTGCCACGTCGCGTTACACGTACTACATACAATTACGAGTCGCAGCTGTTGTAACAAATTGCCGAAAGTCTCTTGCAGAAGTCGCTTTCACTCACCGCGACGCGAACAGAAGCTGAGAGAACGAGGAGAGAAAAGATATTAAAACGAGACCAGATTTTAATTTCAGATGCCTGTTGGGATACTTTTCATTATGTTACACCCTCTGCAGCTAGGTGATGCGTTTCCTCTGACAAAAGACGGAACGGTGTCAACAACTCTTTTCTACCTCTTCCCCTTCTTTTGCGAGAAGAGGATGTTTTTTTTTTTGCTTATTAGTTCAAATTCACCGTCTTCCGACCGTAGCATTGAATAAAATTTATTTCTTTTCGGTCGGTTTTCGAAATTTCTTCGGAGTGATAGTGCCTCATCCATCAGACGGCATCAACATCATCGTATCGGTCGTCTACGGTGATTAATAAATCAGGTAGAGTTGCACGAAAGCGAACGAAAGGCAGACGACTTTCGATTTTTGGCAGACGTTTGAACGCGACTAGTTCGCTACCAACGAATCGGTATATGAATTTCCTTTTCTTTTCATCGCCCGCATCCGCGTTTCTAAAATAAAATCTGCCGCCGTTGATTCCGTCGTCATTCGTCTCGCGTTGGTCTTCCCCCCCCTCCACCGCCCTTTTTTTTTCTTTTTCTCTATTCTAATCCTACTCCCTCTCATCTCGTCTCATCAAGGCGTTCAACAGGTGGGTTATTAGGCAAGCACGGATATAACTCTCGCGTAATTATCTCGCTTTTATGACCTAAAGATCAGGCGGTCCATATCACATTGACATCTAAACGTAACTGTAATAAAAATTATACCCAGTCCCTCGTCGGAGTGAAAGGTCGAGCAGGTGCATCGAAATACTTGAATTTAATGAACGGATCAACGAATTATATCCCCGGTTTTTCCGTCCTCGGATTGTAAAAATCCGACTCGACGATATTTGACTCCTCGCTGAATCGATGGAATAATTACTACGATCACCTCGTGAAAATAATATCGAAATCAGACGAATTTATTCAGACGGAAATAACGTGAGAAGTGAGCCCGCAGTGTGACCCACTGATTCAGCGGGCGATAAATATTTCATGATTTTTATCGGGCGCAATTTTTTCGCGTTAAATTTTTGAGTTATTCAATTTTTTTCCCTCGAACCGGAGACGTCACGCAGTCGGTCAAAGTCGAGTCGAAACGCGGGCTGCCTACTTGAGAAGGTCTCAACGTTCTCGCCAGAGTCTATCGATCACGCGCGAGTGATAACTGATGGGATTCGAATATTGATTCGGGGAAAAAGTGAGTAGCGAGAGTCTTTGACGAAGATTTTATCGACGCCCGACGTCAGTGGGGGTAAGAATGCCGTACGACTGTGGATGGGGAGGTTAACCACCGGCCGCAGGTGTCACGTCGAACCTACTCAAGTTTGCATAGACCTCTAGATTTCCTAGCTCACCTCAACCAACCTTGACACCCACCACCTTTTGCCTGGCGAGTCGACCCCGCCGCTATAGATACGTGTGGTGCATTAATTATATCGGATCAAGGGGCGGTTTCATGGCTTCACTTCGCCTGCCTGCTGCTCGCCTCGACTCTCTCCTCTTTTCGAAGCTGCGGTGAATATCAAAAGAGAAAAATAAATCTAAAGAAAATTCACTGGGTCTTGACAGGGCGGAGGGGGGTAAAGTGCGGGATTTTTTACCGTGTCGCATCTGAGGCTACCGCCGCAGCTGGATTTAGCTACGTAAAGTTATCGCGAAATTATATTCGCGAAAGAATAATGATCGCTCGTTTTTCGGAGGGTCAGAGATTGAAAAAAAAAAAAATATTAGCAAAGTTTATCGAAAAAGCGTTCGGTGGTTTTTTTTTTCAACTTTTTAACGGACCGAGTTTAATATTCTCTCCACTAATTTTTCCCGTCTAGTAGAAATGGCGCGGAGAATTCACTGTACTCCAATTTGCGCCGGTTTAAATTTTGCATGACTTCCGGCCGAAGAAGGGGTCCCTCTGAAACGTGGAGGGTGTTCGGGGCGAGTAGCTCTTCCGGGGTCCAAGACTACCGACGGAATTGCATAATTTAGACAGCATCCGTTCTCCAAGGACGAGTCTTCCTAAATTCAAGTCTCGAATACTTCGACAAATGTCCTCCACCGTCCTCTCGAATGGCAGAATCGTTCGACGGTGGAAATCTCTCTTTGGTACGACTCTAGTTTAGATCGGGTCCACGTCAAAATTAGCCGCGCTTCGACGACTCGGATCGATTCCTTGGTGAAAAATCAATCACAATCGGAAGATTAGAGAATCACAACGGACACTAATTTTGTTTTTTTCTAGCCTTGACGTTAAAGCTTTTTACAGTTTCGTTTGGAAAAGAGTGGAAAAAGGAAAGAACGCAGTCTGACCATGTATTTATAGCTCGTGTGGTTCTCAGGCTGAATTCGTTATTGATAATGCGAGAAAATTCTCCGTTTTGCCGGTTATACCCTGTATAGGATAGGCAGCTGTCCGCGCAGCCATACTTTGGGCCTCGAGAGAATTCGCTTTTCTGGAGTTCACTTGGCAAAAGTTTTCCTAATATACCAACCCATTTTCGGGGAATTTCCGGATCCCGGATAAGTTGAACTTAACATCCGTGCCCTTTTCGCGCTCCGTGTCCTCGTCAAAGTGCAAAGTTTCAAGTGCCCCTCGTTCTAAACGGTCAACGATTTCATTTACAGACTTTTACTGCTCGATTCCATTTCCACCTCGAAATTTCGTTACGAACGAAAATATCTACACGTACGCAAAGTTTCGATGAACGTATCTCGGGCTCACCCTCGACCGAACCGGAGGGACGAAATCCGCGCGGAAATCAGGAGAGAAAGAAAAAATTGAAAAATAAATCATTCGGCTAATTTTATTTTGCGTTACATCGAGAGAACGTTCTGCATACGTGTGTGCGGACACCCCGCGTGAAACGTGATACCGGAGATAAAAGATTTGGAGAAAGGTAAAAATGGGGTGAGAGAAAAAAAGGTAAGAAAAAAGATGAGATAAGTCCGAGATGTTAGCCGTAGAAAAATGTGATAGGAGGCGGAAGAATTAAGGCTGAGAAGACTTCCGGTTCCGCAGGAAGTCGGGAGATGGCTCGGTGTATATCGTGCGGAATCCCGTAGGCAGGTTAAGACACCGGCGGCATCATCGAACGGACAAACCCGAACAATGGGGTCCGTTTTTACAGCAAGCCATAAAAGTTATGTCCTTTTTTAAGCCCGGTTCATTACAGGGGAAGGCTTTGTGTCGTTTTCTCGGTGATCCCGTAGCCGCCAGAATGTTCATTTTCCTCGCAATCTTACCAACCTTAATAGCCGTACACCTACGTACACACCGATATGAGTCCTCGACTCATACTCACCGCGTCGTGAAATAATTCCAACTCCGGTGTCTTCTCCGACTAGATACGAGATGAGATCTATCGGTATGTTCTTCCGCTTTTTTTTCTTCTTCCGCGGAAACCGGATTACGTATTTCGATCACGTAATCACGTAACGCGTTCGCGTTGAGATCAACTTTCGTGGATAATTAGCGCGCTGTTGGGGAAAGAGGAGATATGCAACGAAATGTATCAGCAGTCAGCACATTACATATTCGCATATTCATAAGGAAGCGTGCGAGGTGAGTTCTGACGCAATCGTGGGTAATAGAATTCCACGGAAAATCTCAGCCAACGGCCAATATCCTCCGCTCGTTTCCTAAACGAATCATTCGTGTCACCAAACTGGTTTACACTACCCCCTTTGCCGGCTGCCCTCCGTTTTTTTTTTTTTGCGTTTCATGTTTTGACGTTCACTTTTCACCCTACGCCCGTCGCTTTCGCCCGACAGTTTCCTTCAACCCTCTATACCTTCCACTCTGACTCCTCCGAGCTGAGCGAGGAGATCCTTTGGAACCCTCGAACAGACCGTCTGGGTCCTTCAGGATTCTGTAGCGGAAGTGACGATATCCTCGTAAGACACGGGAAATTTGTTTTGACGATTTTCAACTTCGTTGTAATTTCCGTACTCGAAAATTCACTTTTCAATTTTACTGCTATATTAACTCGGATTGACAGCGTTCCCTAATTTTCCTTTTCCTCTTTTTCGTAACTTTGCCTCAACGATTTCTCTATTTACGATTTGCATATATATCCGTTATGCGTCTGATTCCGGAAAAACCGGAAGACCCCGGACTATTTTATTGGAGAGTGAAACCTCGCTACAATTTTTGTACGATCGTGCGCTCTATTTTTGTAGATGAATTTTTATTTCGCGACAAGTTTTATCGTCATATTCAGTGGTCCGAATTTTTCGATAATCCTCCGAAAACAAGAGTCCGCCCGAATTCGGGCTGCCCTATAAAATACTTTCGGTCACTTCGTTTCTGATGCACCGAGCGGTAGAGGGATGAATTTTCAGGAAAAAAGGAAATGCGAAAAATGAGTTGAGATACAGTACGCAGCATCCGCACGGGAGAAACGCATGCATCACTAGGTTGCCCTACTATACGCGAAGAAGAGGCGATGTTTGTGCAACTTGAGAATTCATGAGAAAACTGTCAGACTGAATAATGCAATATCTCTTCCGCGTCGTCGTTTCACTCACACCTGTCTTTTCCTCATCTGGTTCTCTCTCGTTTTCCCTTGCCCAAGTGTACGGTCTAGGTGTACCGCAGCTCATGTATAGATACAGATAGAGCGACACTCCCGGAATTCTAGCATTTCTCAGAGAACGGAGGGTTAATTGCTTTATGCAACTCTGTGTCTGCAGTTCCCCAACCGTTTCACCAACTGCAACTGCGACCCGCATGTATATTTTTCAACAGAGGGGGGGGGGGGGTTTAAATATGCCGGACGTGTTCCAAAATACTACAATCGTAGTTATTTAATCAACGAATAATATAAGTCCGCTAAGAATTCAGAATCATATTTCGTGGGGCCATTTTCTTTTTTCTTTTTTTTTTTTTTTACTTTGTACCTTTTTGCAAGAAACTACACTCCGCTCCGTCCGGAGTGCCTGTACAGTACCCATTACCGGAGGGCTTATCTTTTCGCTGAATTGAGGAGGATGAAATCAGAGGTAGGATTTATATTTTCAACTTCAATTACGGGCTTCGTATCCTGCGTGGATAGATGTGGTACATATCGTGTGCATGTATGTAGATATATACATATGTACCCGCCGTACATATGTACTACATGAACACAAAGCCACCTGTGGCATCGCGGCGTAGAGAAACCTACTTACAGTTTGCAGCGCGAGTTAATTATTAAGCTGTAATCCGCAGATTAGCTCGTTCTCCGCGCAGTGACTCCGTTAGAAAAAGTTTTCCTCTTTTTTTTCTTTTTTTTTTTTCCTTATTCGTTACTTTCGCCGAACAAAGTGCGATATGTGCGTACGGAGTTGCGGTCGCTGGACATTCGATGTTCCCGTATTTCGTCGTCCGACCGAAGAGCGCGTGAACGGGGTGAAAAACTTGAATGAAAATTTCGACTCCGTTTTTATTTTACGTTTTCTCTTTTCCTCGGCCGTACCGTGGAACGGTGACGCGTAGCCGGTCGTTGTGCGGTTGCAATTGAAGAGAGGAAAATGTTGACGTCACGTAGCTGTTTTGCGTGTGGAACTTGTCAAGCCGACGGGAGGTCGTCCATTTGTTTCTGGGGACGACAGCTGTAGTCTGTCACGTTTACGATTAATAAAATGGATGTTTGTGAAAGGCACAGCAATCGCGTGATGTCGTACCTTCGCGGTGACGAATTAAATGTCGCCGTTTCCCTCCCCGCAACATGTTACTATAATATCAGCCCGAATTACGTGCCGGAGGCTTTGTTTTTTTCTATTTTTCTTCCGTCTTCCTTTCTTTCGTTTCTTCGGGCCCGTAAATGAAAAATCGACGCAACGATCGTCGCGCATGAAATTCGTACACGGGGTAGGGGGTAGAAGAGTTTTTCGATTTTTTTGCTCTCGATTCTTTAAGGTTCTTCGTGTTTGGTTGGAATCTCTCTAGGATCCTCGACTACTGTATCGCCGTTTAATGAATCCACTTTGATTTACCTTTTTCCCGGTTTCGTTTTCTCTTTTTCGCCGCATCACCTTGTTCCTCTGACATTATTAGATACTGAAAACGGTAGATTTTCAGCGAGAAGGAGCAACGAGGAGAGTAAATTTTCCGACGCGGATGTGTGAAGAGCGTTCCAAAGCGGAACTTTATGGCGTTAATATTGGTCGCCTTGCGGCAAAATGAAACTCGTTTACAACGTTTGCTTGTATATATATATATATATATATATATACGTATGTATGTATAATGTGTATATATAGATGTGCACGTATAGACAGACACCTTATACCATCTACCAGAATTTCTATCACGTCCCACGGCAATTTCCTCGCATCGCCGCACATTCTACAATATATATTTGTACGAAAATAACATTTGCATAGAAGCAGTTCTCTGTTATACATACCGCAACGTAGCTTCTGTCCACTGAGGACTTTTATACCGTGAGCTTGTAGCCGACTCGCTAAAGGGAAAATGACGACGACGAAGTATTGGGAGAAAAAATAATTAAAATTATTTCTTCCCACAAACTCATTTATTCCTCCATCTACATCACCTCACGCACCATTGGGTTTTTTTTTTTTTTTTTCATTTTTATTTTTGGCAGCAGATGGAAAAATCAGCGAAACTATTCACGTCAGATGCTCGCGAACCTACCTGGGTCTCTGCGAAATTTGGTAAGGTGGCGGGGCGCGTCCAATTTGTCCTTCTCCATAAAATATCGATATGTATAGGTAGGTACGTCGACCCGATACAAATCTCCTTTCGTCAGTACGAGGGAGATACGAAAAAGATAAAAGTGTTAAACCTAGTCTTAGAGTGAGGCCGGTTTTTATACCGTATTCCCAGCCTTTACATCCGCTAGATCGACGGTTTTCTTTTTATACCACAATTTTCCCATACCTTTTCGTTATCATAGTTTTTCCTAACGGATTACCCGAATCGATATCTCTGGTAAATTTGTCCCGCGACAAAACTATCCCACGCAATCAAACGCGAATCTTTCGAATAATTCCGCGTCCAAAGTCCCTCGGTTCACATCGACCGGTGATTATTTCTACGACGGTGATATAGAAAAACCAAACTAAATTAATGAGAATGTAAACGGATAACAGAGTCGCGAGTGAATCCTTTTTTTCGTTCCACTTCCTTCTCTCCACCGAAGATCGCATAATTTATCGCGAACCAATTTCCAGCCATCGAATCGACATCCCAGTTTCAGTTGTGAGGATCGAATAACGTCGTCCGTGTAAAAATATATTCACGTTTACCGACGATATCTTGGCGATCGGACGACTTCTTATTTCTCTTTTTTCTCGGCCGATGCGTCCAGCCTCTGGCTGTGTATTTTTGACGAGATTAGAGTTTTGGTCGTCCGGTCACACAACGGGTGATTCGAGTCTACATTTTATCCGCAAATTCGATTCACCCTCCCCTCTGAGGCGCATCTATTTACCGAGCTTCCAGACAGACGTGCCGTAGCTCGGTATAAGTCCTCTGTGTATTTTATGAACGGTCGTACATACGTACGTACGACTGGATATTACGATTCACCCTCTCGTCTAATGGGGCAACTCGGGTGGTCGGGATCAGATTCATCCGATACGGGGGTGGTACTACGTCAGACGTGTAACTATATAGCTTAACGTCGAAGGTACCGCGTGTCCCGAACAAGGGTGAGAAAACTTGTGGATTGAGAAGCGACTTGGAAACTACGTCGGACACCCGCGCGGCAACCTTGCCAATTCGTGTTGGAGTTTCGCGTCTATCCAACTCTCTCTCTCTCTCTCTCTCTCGCTACCGCTCCGCAACGCATGAAGGCCGGACCTCACCGTTGTTGTTGAGTAGCTGTCGTTTACCTCATTACCGTATACCCTACATCGCTCGTGAAACTTACCCTTGTTAGCCACCAGGTACACGACGTCTCAGCCCTTACCGCGTTGTCCCTCAGCCGGCGCACGCTGTTCCGAGAAAGGCGGGTTTAGTATTCCGACCAAGATCTTCATAACTTCATCGCCGCTGTAAATGCCCCTGTATCCAACCCTTTCGGTGGTAGTCGACTGCCGTCTAGACTAGATCTTTACACCCTATCCTACCGAACTTCAACTCGCACGCAACTCCGTAGCAAAGATTCCCCCGTTCGCGGTGCTCATTTATTTTCGATATAATTGTACCTCGGAGTTGAACGGAACGAAGTTGATCCACGGAGGGGGAACGGAGGTGGTGCGAAAAAAGTGAGAATGAAAAGTTTCGATTAGGGCAGATCCGCGCTCATACGTGACTTCCACCGAGCCGTAGATTCCCGAACAGTCGCGCAAACAACACACACCCCATTCTGCAACTTCTCTCCAATCTCACCTAGCCGCACTTCATCCATCGCAATTCTCACTCAGTTAACACTAGCCCTAGAATCCAGTTAAACTCAATCTAATTGATTTACGTCGTCGCGGGGGCTGAATTAGTTTATATCAAGAGCGTGGAACGAGTATTCGAATATAGAAGCTATAATTGAACCACCCCCGATTATCATCGAAACGGATCGCTGGGTGGTTGTTTGGAAAAAACATCGATGCGTTCGGGACTTTGTAAAATTGTAAAGCTAACGCTTAATTTTTCCGACAGCGCTATTTACGTCACGTTGAATGTCGGGAAGTTCATAGGTTCCAACGCGAAAAGACGTCCTTCGTAGGGGCCACGCATCCATCACCGGCCTCGACTCTGTTTACACGCAGCTTAACTTTGTACCTACGATGAAAATATGGAGGGGGGGGGGGGGAGCAACCCGTCCGCTGCCGCTTCGCGTCTATCATCGAGGATTGTGAGCGTTTCGGATGATAATGGAATGGTTTTTTTTTTTTTTTTTTTTTTTTCGAGCGTCCCGTAGTTTTCCGTTCTCCAGACGAACGTAGTTCGAATATGAATCGGGAATTTACTCCGAGTAAATTCCACACGCAAACTTGCGATTCTCTTCAAAAGCACTCGGGCTACCGGATAACAAGTTTTCCAAAGAAAAATGCTTACTCCGATTTCACTTCCTATTCCGAACGTTTGCAACAATTTAGTTTGAATTCGGGAAACGGGAAATTCATCAAACGCGTAGGGCTTAAATACGTCCAGATACATTTATTCGACTCTTTTTTTTTTACGACGTGTGCGTGAAGTTCGGAGAGTTAAAAAACAGGAAAAAAAAAAATAAAATAACTCGCAGAGAGCAAATCTCACGAGTGGAATACGTAGGAGGTACTACCTGAACATAAAAATGGGGACGGCTCGCGGAAATGAATGGAATGGAACGGAATGAAATAAAATGGGAGTGAGAAAAATGAAGAGATATGAAAAAAGTAACGTGGAAAAGAAAAGGAAATGAAAAAAAAAAAAAACAAACAAAAAGAAAAAAAAGGCGTAACAGCTACCGGCGATGTATATGGCATGCGAGCAAACTTCCTATGAGCTAAAAGATATATCGCTGCCTCTACTACCTTGTGCCTGTCTTCTCTATTCTTTTATAGACCATTCGTTTCGCTAGCTATCCTTCGACCCCCTGTCTACGGGTCGAAGTCATCCGTGTCGTGACATTTTTTTTTTTTCTTCTTCTTCTTCTCCTCCGGCGTCGCTTCTCCTTCGTTCGCTCCAAGCGCTCCTAACGGTTTACACTACACCGCGATACGTCAAAGCCGCAACAAACATACGTAAATATCGATCAGTTTCTCTAGCCCCGTAGAGCCATATGTCAGTCTCCAAAAATACGGTATACGTAGAAGGAAAGTCGATGGAAGAGGGACGCTGAGGAGCGATGTTGCCAGTCTTTGACGATTTCTCATATAACTAACTATATACGCGTTTTATTGTCAAGGGGCTAACCCATTCGTTGTTAATAATTATTTTTCATACGAATAATTTTATCGTTAAAAATACGACGAGGTATACAATATTTAATAACGTTGTACGTACGACTATCACGGTAAGAAATGAACACCGTATAGCTCGAGTGGCCAGGTGACCCATGAAATATGAGCATTGACTAAGATCGAGGAAAATAATAAAACACTTCTCCGGCGATGAAAGGTGTGAATAATGTGGGATAATAACTTAGTAGCCGCTTTCGCTGCTTGTGGGTGAGTAAGTGTATGCACGCTATACCTATAGTAATATCGATTGAAGTGGTTCGATTAGCTTTCAACCTTGGTGGCGGTCTTCTCGTCGTATTGAACCGAAGGAATCATCGGTGGTTTGAAGCCGTACTCGACCCTTGACTGTCTAAAGTTTCCTGGGTTGGATTGCGGCTTGGTTTCCTGTTCTTTCACCCTCCTAAGGGTTGTAGTCGAGGTCGGCGACCTTGTCGCGGAAGTTTGAGATTGGGGCGCCCTAGCCAGTTGAGGTACGTGTTGATTCTGTTGTAGCGAGTGTTGACGGTGGCGGACTATAGACGGTGATCTCTGCGGCGGTACCGGGCCCACGTATTCGTCGGGACTTTTTTGTTCCTTGCCGGCGATTCTCACCGCGTGTCTTCTCAACGAATGATTCGGATAGATTATGTAGGAGTTGAAATTTTTCGCGGAATTCTGGTGCACCGAATGCTTGTACGCTGTCGCTTGACTGTTGGCGACGCTCTGATCGCCCGGACCATTTTCCGCAAAACTTATTCCCGGCTTCTCGTAACCGTACCCCTGAAACTGGTGGCCGTTCTCCTGATGCCTGAATTCCTGGTGCCTCGCTGACACCGGGTGTCCGTAAAACGGTATCCTCGGTTTACCGTGGTGCAGGTAAAGGCTGTGGCCGTGAGGTCTCATGATCTGCTGGTAGGTAACACCGTAGTGAACGCCGTAAGGTACGTTCCTCGGCACCTCGACGGCGTAGGGAACTCGGATGTGAACCGGCTTCTCGACCACCCTCTCGACAATTTTTTCTATCGGATAAGGCTTCGGCACGTGAACGGTTTTTTCGACGATCTTCTCAACCGGGTAAGGCACGGGGACTTTTTTCTCAACGATCGTGGCAACCGGTACGTGAATTTTTATCGGTTTTTCCACGATAGTTTCGATCGCGTAAGGCACCTGTTTTTCAACAACTTTCTCGACCGGGTAAGGTTGCGGGACCTTGATGTGCACGGGATACGGTTGCAATATGGGAATGTGTTTTTCGACCACCCTGTCGACCGGATAGGGAACCTTCTTTTCTATCACCTTTTCGACCTCGACGGGATAAGGTCGCAGTATGTGAACCGGAACCTGCTTCTCCACGATCTTTTCGACCTCGACGGGGAACGGGACTTTCTTCTCGACGATCGTCTCGACCGGGTAAAGCTGCGGGAGGCGAACCGTCTTCTCGATTAATTTTTTCACCTGGTAAGGCCGTTGGACGAGGATCTGATTTTCCACTCCTCTACCGACGGATTGGAGGATCTGGTCGTCCCCCACTTGCGTCGTGGTACCCGACACACCGGGAACGACTAATTCCTGCGAAGCTTCGAGGGTGTACGGCAGACCGTTCACCGACGACACTTGTTGCACTCGGAAATTATTATTGTTCGATTCGTGTGTCCGATGCGATTGAGAATGAATCAGCTGATAATTCGCCTGCTGATCGATTTCGCGGTATCGATCACCTTGGTGGTCTTGACGAAGGGAAGACGACGGTCCGTGGTTCGCTCTGAGTCCGAAAAGGACAACTCCGTTGTTGTTCGGGGTCTGTTGCGGATGTTGGAAATTAGATTGGATCGAGTCGTGGGCGTGATCGAGGCCTTCTTGATTATTGACGACCTGGACTTGTTGCGCCGCCTGAAGATTATCAACAGCTCCCGAAGAAACTTGATCCGTGTGAACGAGCGCTGGTTGATGGCTGGAACTAATTGCCAAGAAGCCCTGAGCCCCGGATTGGTCTATCGCTCGATAAGCTTGTTGCTTGTTCGCGATGTTTTGCAACTGTTCGATGTATTGCTGTTGCTGCAGCTGTTGCTGATGCGCCCGGGAGTGATCGATCTGCAAGGATTCGATGTGAGACGATTCGCTGTTGGACGCCGCTTCAGCGGGGTAATGTATTTCCCGTATCGGCTCGTTGTGATAAACCTCCACCGACTGCTGAATTTCAACGCCTTGATCGTTCCCCGATCCTGAGTTGTCCGAAAAACTGTTCGAATTATCATTATGCTCCTCCTGATACTTGTTCAGTTTCTGCTGCAAGTCATGTTGCTGCTGCTGTAATTGTTCCTGTTCTTCCGATGCCCGTTGATTCTCCGTCGCTTCCTGTAGTTTCCGAGCTTCGTACTCTTGCCGTTGAAGTTGTTCTTCTATTTGAGACTGCTGAACTTGTTGCAGAACGATGTCCTCCTGTTGTTGTTGTTGTTCAATTATCTCGTGTACAAGATTTGCATTAGCTACCTGTAACTGACCAACATTTTGAATTTGGTCCAATACTTGTTGTTGTTGTTGGAGTTGTTCGTTCTGTTGGGATTCTTCGACTTGTTGAAGTTCCACTTCTTGTTGGAGTTGAGTTTCCTCGCCTAGTTGTTGGTACGCATATTTTCGTTCTTCTTGTTGCTGCTGTTCTCTCTGCCGCAGTTGATCTTCGACGCGAAGCTGCTGTTCCACCTGGAGCCCCTGGTAGTCCAATTCCCTCTGCAACTGCTGAGCAACTTGTAGTTGGATTTCTTGTTCAAGCTGTTGCTGCTGCACCTGCTGAATCTGCCTTTCGGCATTTATCCGGTTTTCTTCTCCGAGCTCGTGTTCGCGCTGCTGTACCTGTAACTGCTGAATTTGGTCCTCTAAGTTGATTCTCTGCAAATCACCGAGCACGGAACCAACCGAAGCCGCTTCCGAATTCAGCGACAGAATATCAGCCGCGATCCGATCTTCGGACGATTTGCTCGCTTCGTCGTTTATCAGATTCGCTTCGCCAGCGTTCACCAGAGCCACGCCAACTTGAATAGGGTTCAAAATAACAGCCGACGTCGTCACGTGGCTGTGGCTCTGAGGTTTCGGTGTTACCAGAACCTCGTCACTTTGTATCAGGGGGCCGAAAGTAGACGATATTATCGGCGTCGCAGGTGTGGTGGGTACGGCGGAGTCGTCGATACACTCCAATGTCGAAGCTTGCTTTGATTCTTCGTACGTTCCCGTGGCGGACGTTACTTCGGCAACAACTATGGGTTTCCCGAACGTACCTCCGACGTTACCGGCGTCGCTGATTTTCGATTGATTTATTTCGATCGTTTCTTGGTCAGCAGCAGCCAGTCCGATATTGACGAGATGAGGGTCCGTAATTCCGAATTGAGAATAATCTTGTTCCTGTACTTTCTCGCTGACCAAATCGTTACCGATTATCTCGCCAGTTTCGGTGATCGGATTCGACGTAGTGGAGGCGTAAACGACCGAGTAATTCGGAGTTTCCGTTACCGAGGACGGTCCGATTTTCTTACGATAAAGGTCCTGGATCCTTTGTACTTTTTTGGTCTTTCCAGCCGAAGATAGAAACGCGGTGTTGGATTGCGATCCGGAGTAAACGGTGTATGTAACGTCTCCGTTCTGTTTCGTCAACGAGCCGAACGGTGGGCGTGCGCTCGACGAAGGATATTTGTACTCCCGGAAGTTGGATCCTTCCGATTCGAAAGTAGAGGAGGAACCGGGTTGTACCCTTTGGCCAAAGTTACCGGCGGCGCTTTGAAGGAACAATTGTTCGTCGATGAGCGCCGCGTTTTGGTAATCGTTATTTGCATAAATATCCCTGACTTCGTGGGGAGGCGCGTAGCTGACGAGAGTCTTCGGTGTCGTCGGCGTAACGGCGACGCGAGGCTCTTCCCGCGACGGTGACGACGACTCTAGCGGAGCAGACGGTGTCGTCGAGTGGCTTACCGGGGGAATTAATACAGTCGAGGGCCCTCGCGATTCTTTCGAGGAATTCTCGGCGCTGCTCGATTCCACGGAGGCTTCTCCGAGTTCTTGAAACCGACTGGAATGAGAGCCGGCGTCGCTCCCCACCGTGGGATAGTTCGGGTTCGAGGAATCTGGATTCTTGTCCTCCACGGAGTATGGTTGAATTATTTGCACCGACTTACGCTTTTGTGAATCACTTGGCAGCTTCACCCTGGGACCCTGAAAAATTGAAAACTTCTATGGAATATATTCACAAAAAGATTCACCGCATTGCCCGCAAAATCTGCAGAACGGCGACGTAGCCCGCTGCATTCGTGTATAATTATTGCATTTGTTAACGAAGCGAGTATTTCGGTATGAATCAAGAGAATATACGAGTACGCGGTAATCCGTTTTAGAGCCGGGCAAAACGTACAACGTTCTGAATTTCAATTAGTCTTGCATTATACGTCCTATGCTAGGGAGAGTTTCAAATAGAGTTTGTGGACGTATATTCATTATTCACGTATACTTCTGCGATTGTAATAACTTTGTTATTGCTGTTGTTGTTGTTGTTATTTTTTTTTTTTTCGCTTTTTTGTTTCTATCCTCGCGAGCGGCGTATCACCGTAAAATTATTATAATCGTAACTTTTCTTCCCAATTTCACATAAATTCTCGGAGAAGATTGAGGGCTTCGAGCTTCCGAGGGGAAATTCAGCAGCCACTAGGCGTTACCGCATATCGGGGCGTCGGGATCGAGTACTCGTGTCAATCTCGGGCTCGGTGATAAGCGCAAATTGATCGTTGGCGGAATCGATTTATGCCTCTTATTGGATTCGGGAATGTACGATGTATATTCATTAATATTATACATAGGAGGTGTATGTATACGTATATATGTATATATATATATTATGTACTTACAACGTCACCGCCGTTACGAAGCGCCTTGACAGCGTGTTCCCCGAGGGCGAATCGCGTCGTTGTCGAACTGTGCTTGTCAGTCGAGCCGTACTTCACCACTGGATGGTAACCCCAGTCATCGACGAAGTACTTGACATCGGTAGCTGCCTCCCCCGTATTAATGTAGTAGCTACCGCTCGCGAATTCTCCGTCTCTAGTTTCCTCTTTGCCTTGTCCTTTGCCCGTACCATCTCCGATTTCGTACTTGTACTCGTAAGCTGGAGGGTCCTGAAACAAGTTCGAATTAACTAGCTATATCATTAACGGTGCGGGTTGACCGAAAAAGCACCCATTTCCCAGAGACTCTCGGTCGCGGCGAATCGCTGGAGCACCTCGGCAGTCGACATTTTACTTTTCATAGTACGGCTTCGGCCGGGGCTGGCCGTTCTTTAAAAATTGCGCGACGCGTCTTCCCAAAGGGCGAGGAACGTTCGTGAGCGGACTGTGGGGTTCGCTCGATCACTCGTCCGAAGGGACAAGTGCCAAGTCACGTCTCGATATCTCGCCGTACGTGTAAACGCATAAATACATTTTCGGTAAACAGTTTTACGTCAAATTTGGAGGGAATTATTTGATCAAAGGGATCGTAAGGACGAAAGATGGTACGGCTGTGTGTATATATATGTATATTCCCAGGAGGAATTCATCCGATCAAGCGATTCTCCGATTTCAGAATTCGGCAACGGCCGACGTTTTATTTAGCGCCAGATACTTCGGTTCGATTATCTACCGAACTCGCGAAACTCCGATGAAAATTGAACTTGGTAGTTATTGGTATAATTCGTATTACGGGAATCAGAGGACAAAAATCGCCGTTCGACGGAATTGCATTTATTCACAACGTTTCCTCGAGATAAGGGAATCAGAAAATACATCAGCTGCTCGTTGAACTGGTGATTAAAGAACAAGATTCCGTCTCTCGAGCTTCCCGGAGTTTTCTTAATGGGTCGAGAAACAACGTGGCGCATTCGTCGAGGAGAGTACGAAGAACTTCTCAAACTATTATGATCCTCGAAGAACCTTATGTTTGCTTCTAATGGCGACTCCAGAGTATTCGTAACTAGGAAATCCGAGTCTTTTTTTTTTTTTCATCCATTTTCAGATCACAGCTGTAGCTAGTCGCATTCTCGTACGTGGATGAAAAACAAAATTTTCCAAACCCACGCTTACGTTCTATCGTCTTTTTTCTCATAATCAGATCGAATCGAGTCGAGTAGCTCAGCAGGCGTATCTACTAAGATCCAAACACCTCCCAGTTTGACAAGTGGACTACTTGTGCTTGAGTTTTCCATGTTTTTTTTTTTTTTTTTTTCTCTCGTACCACGAGGTATACGTATATGTAAATGCCTGGTACTCCTATGGAACTGCGCCATGATACGAACTTCTTGTTTACTGCAACGATTCCTATCGAAATGGGCCATGAAGTGAAATGAAAATGGATAAACTAGAGTTGTAGCGCACTATCCACGGGGCAAAAAGTGCTCGTAGGAATATGTAGATGAAATCATGTACAACAAAAAATGACATTTAATTGCCCGCTTTTAAAATAGAGCGTACGTATTTTACACCGACATACTTCTGCCGTTCGGTTCTATAACGTTGCGTAAATTACGTCACGTTTCAGTTACGCTCCGATCGGTATTCTCCGCAGATTTTCTCTTCCTTCGACTCACGCCCTCCCAAGTTTTTCGTAACGACGAATGGGAAAATCGCCGATGAATCTTTCCTCTCACCTCTCCTTACTTCAACGCAAGTTTTCGCCCGCGTTTCGGTACGGTTTCACCGCCGGTGTCGCGGCAATTATTTTTTTTTTTCTTTCTTTCGTTTCGTCGAGTCTATTCGTATAATTACTCACGTCATTGAATTTTCGGCTCTTTCGGCAGACGAAGTGTTTTCTTTTTGTAATCATTAACGCGACCAGCCGAAAGTATAACGCGGTGTTTTACTGAACTGAAAAAGTGGTTTTTCGTATTTATTCTTCGGAGCTGGCCTCGCGGGTCAATCAATAGAGTCGGGGTCAATCAGCGTTAATCACACGTTAATTCAACGCGTAGGTAAGCCGGTGAATCGGAACCGGTGAATCCCCGGACAGCTTGAGGCTGAGAAATCTGTAACCTAGATCTACTTGCTAGTTGTGACCGTTGGTCTGGCCACCCGACTGCGCCGCAGAGTACGAAGATTTTTAAACGTCATCCTTAAACCGGGGATAATCGAGAAGAAAGACCAGATCCCGATAGCGGTGGTGGAGAAACCAAGGATGAATATAACAAGGCTGCAGCGAGCAAAGGGAGCGATGATATCGTAAAATATCGTAGAGCGTACGGCCTCACCCCGCGAAACCAGATTTCACTCAATCACTGCACGGAGCGGGCGCGGCTCCGATTCCCCGGATCTCAAATCGCCCCGGGGCAAGAAGAACCTGTCCCGGAGTCTTCGGTTCCCGTACCGGAGAAAGTCTTGCCTTCGTATTATTGCAGCCGCGCTCACTACGAAAGGTTAGGTAAATCGAATGTCAAGGCCAGTGAGCGCGACGGACAACGATCGAGCGTTTGCCTCCCGACGACGACGACGACGACGACGACGACGACGATAATGACGACGATGATTTATTAAAATCTCTCGAATCACGAGGCCGCATAGAATCCGGGGAATCGTTGTCCTTAATTTTTCGAATTCTCGTCGTTTTATCCCGTCTCGCGAAAACTTCGGTGTGTACGGCAACAACCGAGGATATCTATTTAACTGACCGGACGGTATCTCGGCAGCCAAGGAAGTAGAGTATACGGTGTATTCCGGTCTCTATTTTCCTCGGATCTCGAACCGGGCGATATCGTATCAATTTCCGGAATCCCGACCACTTGGTAGGAAACATCGAGTAACGATATAAAGCACTTCGTAATTGCCAGTTCCGCGCCGCATGCTTTTGCTTATCCGTGCTTTATTTCATTTTCTGTTTTCTTCTCTCACCGTTCCAACGGTACGGCAATTCGGCCGGCCGTGGGGTGAGGCGAAATTTAGCGGCTCGAGCGTTTTCGTGGTTCGTATTCTTCTTCCATTTTAATTCACGCCAATTTCACGTGGTCGGATACAGAAACTTTCGCGCAAAACGGACTGCGATTAATTCGTTCCGTAAGGCGCATGAAAAAATAAACAAAATTATAAAAATAAGAAAAATAGAAAAAAATTTCAACCGGTCCCCCGAAAAATTAGAATCAGGTGTGACGACACGACGGCTTGATAGGTGCGGCCGGTACGAGCGATGAAAGTGTATTCGAGAAAGTTAACGAGCACGTATGTTGATAGCTTGATTTCGATGCACAATTAACGATGAAATAATTCCTGTAAACAATTCACTTCGGCCAGTTTAACGTGCGACGACGTCTCACCTTGTCGTTGTCCGGTATTTTCACGTATCCCGGAGGTGGTGTGGCCAAAGCACTCGCGGCAAAGGCGATCGCAAAAATCTGAAACAGAGAAGGAGATCTAATGAGAATCCATTTTCCCGCCGCTCTACGTTGAATAAATTTTCCGCATCCCTTCCATTTTCTTTCTCCTCCACCTCACGGCGTGCATATCTCGCAGTCTTAATTGCGGTCGAAGATTTCAACGTTTTATCGCACCACTTGATAAATTTTAATCCAGTTTCATATAGCGAAAAAGATGTAGGGGAGTCGGGTTGGCGGAACGTTTCGCGTATATAAACAACTTGTATCTTTATCCGGCCATTACCACGGGCTAAGCCAAGAGAGTAACTTGAACTTACTTTCCGCACACGCACCCCACACGCCGCCAGTTTCTTATCTCCTTCCCTCCCTCCCTCCCTCTCTCTCTCTCTCTCTGTCTCTTTCTCCCTATTTCTCTCTCTCTCTCTCTCTCTCTCATCCACCGCCAGCCACCTGCATTACACCCAGACAATTTTACCCTCCCGCTGTTAGAAGCTGAAACACACCTACCCCTAACTCACGAGGAAGTTTGAACGTAACTCTTTATAATACCGAGGGAATACCTGCCGCCGCGAAAGGCGCCCCTCCCGCACGTTGAAACAAGCGGAAAGAAGAAACACCAGAGATACGTACGTACAATCATAGAGCATCCCCCTCGTCCCTGTTCTGGGTTTGACGTGAAACGGAAGAAAAATAAGTAGAAATTTAATATCATCTGAAGATCATAGAAATTGAGATGGTACTATCTTACACGAATTGCGCACAACGAATAATAACAACGGAGAATCGTGTTTTCGGTTTTGTGCCCCCTTGTCAGTGGAAAATCCATACAGGTGCGACAAAGCGATCGTACGAGGTTAACCGATTCGTGCGCAAAGTTTGATCCATTTCTATTTCGTTCGTTTCTTTGTTTGTTCCTTTCTCCGTTCCGGCACACATAAATCCTCGTTTTATTTGGTAAGCTCGTAATTTCGCTGAAATTCTCTGACAGGGTGAGCATATATTATATGTGTTGGATATTTTATATTCACATTTAGGTACACGCGATCGATCCGGTTATATGTACTTTTCTTCAGTTATACAGTAAGCGAACTGTGCTATACGGAGTTCAATGGCGTCACGCAACCTGTCACCTGTCGAGTTCAACTACCGCGACATATAACGCAAAGACGAATTCGTTAGCTTTTTATCTCAGTCCACCGTAAGTTGTGTGTACACGAAAACACGGTTCACACACCCCTAACCCATTTCGTGTCGTTGTTTTTTTTTTTTTTTTTTTTTTCTACCTTCCTTCCTCACTCATTTTCGTAGGAGAAACGTGAGACCGATAGAAGGTGCAGGTCAAAGGGAAACCGTTCAAAATTATAATTCGAAAAGTAACCGGAAGACGTGAAAGAAAATTATTATTTATTTCAGTATCATGACTTTACGTGAGCGTGAAACGGGCTTTTTGTAAAATACCCCCCGAGTACAGTTTAGACGGTATAATCTGAGAGCGAACAATTAGGTTCTCTTCAGAATGGGCCTCCATCTTTGAAAGATAATTAATTCCATGCTAATCTTTAAGCTCATCCCGCGATGACCGTGTATACCGGAGCACTTTGAAGTTGGTGTGGTCTGATTGAAGTCTCGAAACCACAGGACTCCTGGCTCTCGACCACCCTCGAACCCCCCTCTCCACCCACTTAGCCCCCCGTTCCACCTCCTATCCACCCCCTCTTGCCTTTGGCGATCACTTCGAGATACCGGCGACTTCCACCACCTCCACCACTTCTCCAAGATCCCCGTTCTTGATCTCCGAGAACCCTTTCCGTGGCTACTCTTTCCTCGGAATGTTGTGTACCACCTATATTGTATATATTTTACGTACACGAATCGATGTGCTCGAGTATATGCAACAACGCAGATATTACGCGAAAACTGATTGCGAGAGACTCGATCGAAATTATAGACGCGGACGCCGCACGCGGAAACCTCGCGAAGAGACGGCGAGATGTGCGAAGGAGGAACGCCGCGCCGCGTCGGTTCCGTTAAAACGGAAATTGGGATTCACAGGCTATTTTGGGTTCACCGCGATTTGCATAGCGCCTCATCCGTTTCCTCCCTTCCCTCCCCCCCGCCGGTATGGTCCTCCTTCTCTCTCCCTCCTCATCTCGCAGATCCTGTAGCTCCCAGTCCTTCCTCACCGCATCGCGAACAATAATCCTATTGTGGCTTCGCTCTGTCTACTTGAATACGAGGTACGGATAAATATTAGCCTGTGGCACGGAATACCTGAAATATTTTTTTTTCTACGCCATCCCTACGCGTAAATTGGTAAGCGTAGAAGACACGGGGGTGGAATTTTATCAGTAATGCCTGTAACGTACCGTGTCTAATAACGATAAATCTACGGTGGATTAAATATTTTTCGGTTGCTTCATTTTCTTTTCCTTTTTTCTCCTTCTTTCTTTCTACTTCACGTCCGAAATTCGCGGCCTTTGAATTACGCTTGTTTTTTTTTCGTTTTTCGCGCACCGCCGCGTATCTTGCCGCGCGAATATAATTACAGTATGAGCAAATATGTGGCGATGGTGAAAACGATAAGTATAATGGAGTAGACGACGACGACACATGCACGGAGAATAATAACTGTGAAGATTGAATTGATACTGTGTAAATATGTGAATCAGCTATTTTTCAAGAGCTCGTATTACGGAGGGGGTGTAATTGCGTGCCTTGCAGAACGTGTAGCGCTACCTACGCATAGATGAAGCGAGAAGGGAAAAAAGAAAAAAAACAAAAAAAAAAAGAAAAAAATCGAACGAACGTGCATCGGACGTTTAAAATTCCGTTACAGTTATCGCACGTCAGGTGCATGTTGCACATATATATATACACGTAGGGAAATATCATACTTTTAATTATATCCGCGCCATAATTTACGCAACAACGGTGCGGGTCGTAGGTGTAACGAGGGTGGGCTCGTCGTTTCCAAGGATGACGGATGGCTTGCGGTGATCACTGTTTGTTACGTGACATGTTTATTAAGCTCCTGATATTCGTGCTTATCCATTCAGAGATTCTAGGGCATCGATCTGTTTCCAATTTTCCAACGGTGTGTTCGTTCCGGACGCACGCGTACCTTGAATCTTTCCTGTTCCTCCATTCGTTTCTCCCCTTCCTCGAGGACTCTTTCGACGTCCCCGTACGCAACCGGGAATAAGAATAAGGACGTACGCGCCGACAATGCGGCTACACACCCGTTGCGGCACGCTTTTAAATCTACGAATGTCTTCTCTTTGTCGTTTCCGCTTGGGCGTGCCGATGACGACGTCCTTAGAGCTTTTCCAAAAAAAATATGAGGACGGCGGTAACATTCGACAGAATTTTAATTTTTTTTTTTAAATCGATGAAAATTTGTAAAGTCGAACGTCAGTAACGACACGCGTGTGTCAAGACGGGGAAAAGAGGGGCGTGGTTATATGCACTTCCGGTGTACGCGGTATGCAGAGGTGATTTACGACGGTCCCTAATTAGGATACATGGACCCTGAAAAAGAAAAGTGGTCACATGGGCGTGGAGAGAAAGTGACTCGAAAAGATACCACCGCTGACGGTGTACGACGGCGTTTATATCGACCCGTTGATTTGGGTCCGACGCGATACCCACCAATTAAATTAGACATCCCGCAACGATATGATCGAAGTATACACATCTGATCGGTGATCAACGTTATTTATCACTAGTTTCTACTCCTTCTCAAATTATGAAGTAACCCGCGGTCATAATTTTCGCGTGTCCGAACGCCATCAATCGATCTCGATCGGTCAGAGTCGCGCGACCTTCTGATCCGGAGGGTGCAGCGTTACGATACATTCACCCCCGATCTAATTCCGGACGGATGACGTTGTTTTTTTTTTTGTTTTTGCCTTTCATTTTTTTTGCCAATTTTTAGCGCTGCCTAAGCGTGAAAAAAATTCGATACCTTCCGTGACGTACGTATGCCGCGTATGTACTTTTGCGTGCGATTAAATCGATCGACTTTCCGGGGGAATTACACACGAGACAATGTTGGATTATTAATTTCGTACGGGGGAATCCTCTTTTTTTTTCCCCCCGTTCTAATTCCCGCAGTCCCCGAGAATGATTATCCCCCGTTAAAAATAGAGGAGGTGGAAAGGGAAGATCGATGGATCGATCGCTGTCCGATGTAGTTATGCTTTTGTGCTAAGGTGCCTAGGTATACGGTATACGGTGTGTCCTCGGGCATTCGATTGCTCGTTCACGTTCTTACTTTCGGTCTTTGATTGCCGAGAATAAAAGGATATAAGAATTTTCCCATCGCTCATATTGGGCTCGGAAATTATTGATCGTAGTTATCCCTCCACCTTCGGTGAGGCTCCGATTTCCTCACCCCGTTCGGGCATGGCGAAAAACAACGCGCGAAAACGATTCCAGTCGAAGAGAAAATGTGAGAATTTTTTTTTTCTTTTTTTTTTTCTAGAGAAAATCGAGCTTCTCGTCTCGCGCGAATTCGAATAACGTGGAAATTACAGTCGTGATGTACGTATCGTTTCGAGACACGTGGACATCCCCATTGGACGATTCAGTCAATTATCGGTCGAGAGTGGTGAGAACTTTGCCCATGCCGGTGGTTAGGTTATTTACATCCTCATTCCCATTTCTCAAGCTCAAATCAATTCTCGCATTGATTTCGGTGCAATTGGTTGCTCGGTGTGTTTCGGTGGTGGATGTATGATTATTTGATCAAAATATGGAGCGGCGGTTCAATGGTCGCCCAATTTCACGGATAATTCATCTTGCGACGTTTCGATATGCCTGCGATTCTCTCCCGCCATTGAAAACATCCGTATCCACCACATGTCAGTCCATAACGTATTCATATAGTGAGAATGTTTTTTTTTTCTAATTTTCACCGATTCAAGAACGAGGTCGCATATATCTATACCGAAAGTGTTAGAAACTCTCCCTGAATTATGAATATGAAAAGAAATATTTTAACGCGCTCGTTCGATTTCTCCGTTGCTCGTTTTATCGTTGTTCCGTTCATCTATCTTGACTTCAATCTGAACACGACGGTCACTTCGAAATCATCGGGCGAATTCTCATAGTTTCGGGTTCGGTGGTTAACGAGAGATCGATCGTTTACACACGCGTGTCTCCTCACCCCCCCTCCAGATCGCTACCCCCAATGAGTGAAGGACGTCGGTGTGAAAGTGACACGTGGGTGGCGCGCGACTATTGCTACGCAGGGGACTTCTATGTATATTGACATTCGGATGTAAATGCCTACAATCATCGACCACCGTCGGCATCCCCCGGCCCCTTGTTACGTGTGTCGCCCCCGTTCCCGTAAGCGAAAATTCATTCAATATTTATTAACATCGGAGAGAATCGAGTTACCTCGTTTCGTTTGTTTGTTTTTCTTTTTTTTAACGACTTTTTTTTTTTGTACGCCCGAATTCACGTGTACGTGCTGAATAATTGATCGGGGAATCACGCGCGTGATTCGAGTTTCATCATTTTTCATCTCCGTTAGTTTTTTTGAAAAAGCGTGAATTTGACGTATTCGTGGGCGCGTTGCGGGTCCCCGATATATACGCGTGTGACCGAAGTTTAAACGATTCTTAAATGGGTTTCTCTCCGCCCCCCCGAAACCCCGAGGCGCGTCTAGGCGCGACGGTGATCAGAGATCCGTTGGTCCGCCGTGACTCCTAATTACCATAATTCGAAGACCACCTATGCCATTGACCCCCGTCTTGTGTGACCCGAAAAATGTAGGTCATCGAGAGCAGTCTTCGCGCAGACCACTTAACACCGAAAATTAATCGAATTAGCCCACCAGTTCTTTCGGAGGCGACGTGATTCTAGAATCTCCTTTTCCAAAGCGTTTCGACGGCCGCATCCGCCATTCATATTGATTTCTTTTCCTCATTTCTAGTCGCACAATTGCGGCTGCAGGTGAAGATCTGCCAGTTTCAGAAATAGAGCGTTAGGTTTATAGAAAATATAACCGCACTCGCATACGTGGGTAAACATATACGATCAAGTTTTTACAAGAGATCAGCCAGCCGTCGTCGTCGTACGGGTATAAGTTTCACGGAGTGAAAATTGAAACCGTACCTTCAAATGGTTCGATCGTGTTTTCTCACGTGATACCGCGCGCAAAACTTCAGGGTCGACTTTGGCGTACGATAAATCAAACTTCGTACGATACCTCGAGCGTAATGCACACTCCCGTTATCTTCCCGAATTTTATTCCACTTTTATATTACATTACGATAAATTCTCATATTGCAAAGTGAAAGAGTAAGTGAATTAGTGTCGAAAATTTCCATTTTAACGACGGTCGTGGATAAAAACGAAAATAAAGGGCAAAACGTGCGGTTAAATTTTTGCGTTATAAATCGGAAGGAGAGAAAGAATTAGGCAAAAAAGGAAGGAGAAAAGGGACTTATTGTACCGGGTAATATATTCCCAGGCGAAACAGATGCTCGATCCTCTTGCGCGCCGGTAGTTTCGGTTGCGCGATAGCGGAAAACGGGAAGAGCTTCGGGAATATCGTTGAAATATCTCACGGCGTTATAGGGGCGACTCGTACATAGATGTTGTAACAGAGGCAAAGATGACGGGGTCGGTATTAGGGAAAGAAGGAACCGAAGGAACGTACTACGAGGATAAGAGGAGAAAAAAAAAAAAAAAAAACGAAGGGAACAGTAGGAGCAAATGCAAAGCAGTGCATAAAACTAAACGATTTGACTTACCGAATAAAATAACATATCTCTGAGCGTTAACACATGAATGGTTTTTTCCCCCCGCGAAAAAAGAATGACGCCGGGCTCGTGACTAAGATCCTAAGATTTTCTTCCACTTGTTCCACTTTTTATCCCTTGCTTGGGCTCCCTTGTTTTTTCTATCCCTTTTCTTATTCTTCTTTTGCTTCTTTTTCTTCTTTGTTTTGCCCGATCTTCGAAGCTTTCACTTCTTCTGCCTCGGGATGTGTTTGTTCTTCTTTTATCTATTTTCTACCTCTTCCTCTTTCTTTTTCTTTTTCTTTTTCTTCTTCTTTTTCTTTTTACTACGAGCTGCCGACCTCTGTCCTACGCACTCCGGGTTTAACCGGTACACTGCTACGCCCTGAGACGATCCACTTGACTTAACCGAAGCTCCAGTTATCCCCACACACGTTGTGAAAGAGCAAAGGCAACCCCTCCAGCTTCGTATCCAGCTCCAGCTCCAGCTCCAGCTCCAGCATCCAAGGCAACTCTCGTATCTCTGATCTTCTCTTTTACTCCATACCACCGGAAATACACATTCCCCGGTTCGATCTTGGCCTCGCTCGCTGCGAGGTATATGGAAGTAAGCTACACACCGAGTATAAACCACGCTCCACGGCGTCGCACCGTACCGTACACACCGGTGAAGGAGAACGACGTATACAAGACCGGCGAGGACTTATACGGATAAAAAGAGACGAGTGCACGGTGAGAGCCTTTCTTTTGATCACCCCCACCGTCGTCGGACGGGTTGAGGTCAACTCGATAACCAATCACGAGCTACCAATTATCAAATTTTTGCCGATCGCCACGAAAACTCCGTTCACCGGTCCGACCACTCGAACCGATGTCGAAAACCTCCACGCCTCCGTGTCTAACGAAACGGAATTCCATCAAGACGGCCACCGAAGAAGAGGAAAGTGTATTACGGTGGACCCGACCGCGGAACATCGCGATGATCGTGTACGCACACGGGATCTCCGAGGCTGAAGTATAATTTAACCGCGAGAATTTTACTCCTAGGACGGTGGGACATTGGATTTCGAAACCGTCGAAATCAAGGTCGCGAATATCTTCGAGAGCGGCAACGCGAGCGGAAGACGAGCGACGAGAGAGAGAACGAATTTCCGCAGATTGCACTCTCGCTGTTAACCCAGAATCTCGGGTGGTTAACGAGACCGTTACTCGAATTATTGGTAAAAGTTTGCCCAAACTTCGCGTTACCTTCGCGCCGTATGTGGTTATCCTTGGACTTACTTTCGCGATGTTCTCCTCGCGATTGTGGGGTAGGTCGGCGTCCTTTATTTCGCCGCAATTCCGAAGCGAAGTATGAATGAAAGGTTGATTTTCTTCTTTCCGATGCTTCGTCGCTCTTCGACGTATCGAGGGGACGTGTAGTAGATGCGGTATAAGTGGGCGCACTTACCCCGTGTAATTATGAAGCCCCCGCAGACGAAAGAACTGTCCAAAGGGTACGTTGAAAATTTATTTAGTTTCCTGTAACGCGGGGAAATGCTTTCAAAGATAAATTGGAAGTAACGACAATAGAAGAGCCGCTAGACGTCTGGATCGCAAATTGGTACAAGATAGCGCTAAAATTTAATTAACCGTACCTAGACGTTGAACCTTGGGAAATGTCATCAAGAAACTTACAGAGTGCTACAGAAGAGAGAAAATGGGTGTCGAGTTTCAAATTAAAACTCCACTGTGTGAATCAGACTATAGTATATATCCTGCACCCATGCCCCTGGTTTAAAATAATTATAATGCCTATTATAAACGTTAAATATACACCGAATAGAACCGTATCATTTTCCGAAATCCCGAAAAACGAGACCAAACGCACAGATGACCGAATAAGTATAGATGAATAAGCACAAAGTCTTTTGCCAATGAAATCGTTTTCTTACGTACCAATTTCCGATCATCTTCAACTTTCAAAATATATTCCATTAAATCTATAGTCGAATTGTCGCTAAATCGTTACTCGTGAATCGGACGGTACATAAAATCAGATGCGAACCGACTTTTTTGGTCTTCTTTTTCTTTTTTTCTTCCATCTCATAAATAATCATAGCCAAAAAAAATGGGTCGCGATTAAACTTTTACCTGAAATATGAGAAATTTTGAAAGATCGGCGAATCTTCTGTGTCTCATATTTCAGTCTTGAAAAAATCAAGTGTACCTGTGCGTTGTTCGAAAGAAAAAATTATGAGGTAATTATTCTAATTGATTCAAAATTTCGATCGACTCTGCTTGGAAATTATCAACAGCTGTTCTGCTCGACTTCTCTCGTCATACCGTTACCCTCTATCCCCAGGGACCTAGGTTGAATAATATACGGCCGGTACGAAATAGATGTAATTTACGAATCAGTAAAATCTGAAGGCGCTGCTCGCAAAGCTTGTGCATTAGAGGAGGGTAAACGTATGCATTTGGATAAGATCTTCGACACGCCCTGCAGTTTCAGTGAAATGAACATCCGCCCGAGGCTCTCAAGCTTCGGCCAAACAACGTGGTAATTCAATTGGCGATTATGAGAAAACGATCGTTTCGTTCGTTAATGTAACATAACTTCTATGCAATCGATTAACGATATCAACCAGCTCACCCGAGAGCACGCTTCCTTCATGGATCATCGACTATGGGAAGTTCGCGGTATCCCAAAAATGAAAAAAAAAAAAAAAGAGTGCATTAAATCGGTATAGCCCACGCGTTGGCTCTGCGGATGTGTATATTTAATTACCGAGACGTCGCTAACTTATAGGTACGTTTAACGTATAATTTTGGTAGTACGTAGAGCGTGGAATAGTGACTGGGTTTTCTCACCCTCGCAGCCGCGTCACATCTTACCCGCTAATTGCAAATTACTGTTACGCATGATGTTCCCGTTAGTTCGGAGACAGGCTGGGTTTAAAGGGGACGAGAGGGAAATGTCAGAAATTTACAAGGAATTCGCTACAAGTTCCACAATACCACTTCAGAGGATCAATGTTTATCGAGTTCACGAAACATCTATGGTACGAGCAAAAAAAAAAAAGAATACTCGCCCTGCAGAATTGTAGAGATGGGAATATCACTTTTTTTTTTAATTTCAAGCAGATATCGGTTTTATTTTTGGCAATAAACATAAAGTTTTTAAATTTCACGTGGATTTTTTCGCGAAGAATTGAGAGACAAGAAAAGGAACGTCGTTTCGTTATCGGTACCCGAATTTCGTGATCTTTTCACTCTCTTGTCTGATTCGTCGATTTTTCCGAGGTATCGTTCAGCCTGGAATTCACGGTATCCAAATAACGGACTACGCATGCTGACGATGGAGATCGATCATGCAGCGTTAGGTCCGTTGGAGCCGTCAGCGAGCAAAACGATTATTGACGCCTAATTTACGAGCTTACAAAAACGCTATTTTCTCATTGTAAGAAAGTATAAGTTATACATGCCCCAATTCCAAAGTAGCATGCAGTGCGAACCACGCCTGCAGCCGAAGGAAGCACCTGTGAGTGTACCTTGTTCTGTCGATTTTTTTTTTAATTTAACAACCTCTTACAATACCTCTAGCGGGACTCGCTTTAATATTCTCACTTTCGAATATTTCTTCGGAAAGTTAACAGCGTCGCTACACTTTCAAACCTTTATACGAGATAGGTGTGCACGCATTCGATGTTGTGCGGCGTCTTTTATATTTATATACAAAAATACTTCTCGAGTGTAAGGCCGTCGGTTTTTATAAACCATTATCGTGATTTATTTATAATCACCAGGCGAACACATTTTAATATTATAAAAATGAGAACACGGTATACGTTGAATAGCACCGCGCCTCCAATCGTTATTCCTATACGTTCCAAAAAAGAGATGATTATTTTTCAAATAACTTTCATTCATTTGTAAAATAAGGAAGAGAATAATAAATATTCGCAACATCTGTCAATTATCAATCACATCTCATTAGCCGGCTTCTCAATGCTCAACGAAAATTTGACACCCTGAATCATAGGTTGTTGAGGTCGCATAGTATACGGATATTTAAAGTGATGACGAAATTTTTTCAATTTTTTCGAATCGACATGCATTTACCGATGTAGTAAAATATAGGTATATATATATATATAGACGAGGTATGTGCTATGTATGACCGCAATGTACTTCGCAAGTGAACGGTGAAAGTGCATTACTATATGTACACGTTCATCCGTAGCAGATTATTTCGCCTCAGGATAATTCCGAGGGTCTATCGAACATTTTGGATACCGGGAGCGCCGCGATATGGTTATACGGGAGAGAAGCTCGCGGGGCAAACTATTTCACGGATTCATTTTTCCAAAGTGGTTCACACTCATTTTCACTAACCGCAGGTTTTTCCTCTCATGATCTTCGTTTTTTTATTCCTCCGCTAGCTGATTTTTCGTTTTAAATTTGAGTTGAAAATCCTCAATTGAGAACAAACAAGTTCAAGAATTTTCCGAAGGTGGTGGCGACTAAATAACGATAACAATGAAGATGATCATTTAATAACAACGATAATATGCATCAGATAATGAGAAAGCTATGCCTGCGATTATTAGCTTCGTAATCATTTTGACCCCGATTTCGACGATCGATAAATCTAAACTCCCAGAGGTATCGGATTCCCATATCCGATATTTCGCGATATATACGTAAATAAAATTAAGAAAAAGTTTGAGTAAAAGAAAAAAAAGAAAAAAAAAAACCTTCCCCCTCCTCTCCCTTTTTTCTGTCGCGTCGTAGCGACAAGTAAGAAATTTTTGGCGAAGACTACTCCGCAATCACTCCTATGTACGCGGGCGTAGCGTTCGTTGGTAGCGATTCGCGGTTTGCATGCAAATCATATAACTCGTCCTAGCCAGTCGTAGTCGTCTAATCCTCGGCTAGATCTTGTACGCGGGTCTACGGAATACGTGATAATATTATATTAGCAGAACCACCACCTCTCCGCAGTCCCTTACCAGCGGGGAATTCGCCAATACCCCACCTCCCCTAGCTACAGATATATATAGCCGCGCTCCGTTCGCCCTGGTAGAAGTAAGTAATGCTCGCGAGCTGTCTCTCCTTGAAACTTAGACGAAATTTCGTTTACTCGAAAAACTGGGAACGCGCTCAATCCTTCCGAATTTTGACGAGCTTGCCTCCCTTGAATTCTTGAATTCATCATGCTCGCGTTACACGAGATCTTACGGCTTCGTCAAAGCCGAATCATAACAGCCGGTCCGGAAATATCGAACCGGCTGAGCGGGTGAGACGCCGGAATTGAAATATTCAAATATCCATTGACAATTACTTCACGGGGTACACGAGGAGCTAACAATAAGTAACCCTATACTCTTTTATCGGATCGATAGCAGGCGCGTATTCGCGTAACGCGTCACCCGCCGCCATTATTGTCCTTATTCCTAATATTCCATGCCTGATTTGTATCGTTCTCTTTTTTCATTCTTTTGATTCTATACGAGAAATTAGATATCCAATCCATCAAAACTTTCGACTCGCGACATCAAACGTCCTTGACACACAAGTTTGACGGCAGTTGCAGGTTCGTACTCTTCCACGTTTCATTTGCGCCGGAAATGATGATTCTTCTTTTGTTGCTCGCGAATTTCTTGAAAAAAAAACAAAAAAAGTGAAAATTTCTTCTCACCGCAAAGTTATCTTTCTCGTGTATAAATGTGCCCGTCGATATCATGACCCCATCGCATCGCATTATGCCTCATCCGATCAACCCTGATATTGCGAAGAAATGTTGCCCCTCTGCTTATCGATTACATCTACGTGTACGTGTGTATGTGTACATGGTACGGTAAATAAATGGAAATATATGTATATGCGTATTTATATAGATAGCTGTCTGTATGTTACACACAGACACACCGATACGAAGGGGTGGGTGGATGGGTTGTACAAGAAAAGACGTTGTAATGATGCCTCTTTGTCGAGGCTGTTCAAAGAAATTGCGTAATCTACAATCATTGTTCCCCCTCATGAATGAAACATCCGATACATGGGTGGTATACATAACGCGGTATAAAACGTATCGAGGATTATCTATGCATCGACCTTCATCCTCGTTCCCCAAAAGTAAGTAGGTGAAACTCGTATTAAAAGAGTTCGTCGAAGCACTTGGAGAATCTGAATCCCAGCGAGGTGTGTAACCCGGATAAAGTACCGCCCATAGAAAATGAGAATGACAATAAAAGTGACAAAGTACTCTCGCTTATACCTTCAGACGATATCAAATTTTCGAGGGAAACTCGACTCTCGTTTTTAACTTTCTCGCCGAATCACATGGGGATTTTTCACCTCTGTTCTTCTCCTCCGGAGCTACGTGATCAATAATTCTCGAAAGAGTTTCGTATTCCGAGTTGATTCGGTAAAAGGATCGAACCAGATTCGCAAACGCTTCCATAGTATTCGGTGACACTTAAAAGGCTGAGGAAAAAGGCTTGAAAATCGACGAAATCCTCTACAACTTTTGGTGTGAATTAATCAGTCGGTGATTACGTGGGTTTGTTCCACGCAATTTCGAGCGTCGGAGGCGAATTTGAAAAGCCCATCGGCGAAATGTTTGGCCGTTTTTTCTCCCGATGACGACGACGATCCTCAGGTGCACTTCGGAACTAACGCGAAACTAGAATTAGGACTTTGAATGCGAAGTGTGCGGACTCCATCGATCTTATTTTCTCGGAACAACAAATTTCACTTTTGGCCCATTTCGCCCGGGGGAGTTTTTGATTTATTCCTTTTTCTTTCCATTCTTCATACGTCCACATGTGTACTTTCAGGTCTTGTATACAGACGGATACCTTTATTCCACTTTCACCCCATCATCGCTAGACATCCGTTCTCCATATTCTCCGGCGCTGACTGACTCACGGTGCTCTAGCGATATGAAATAAAACGACGGAAGTGGAAGTAGCGAAAAATAGTTTTATTTTTGTTCATTCGGAATCTGTTGTAAAAATTCGTTGGTAACACAATGCGATATGAAAATGCCGTGCCCTTGTTTATCTTCAATTAACTTCAGCTGTGCCGCGGCGATGCGCGTTCCTTTCGTTTTCATCGATTCCCGCGCGCTATATCAATTAAAGAAATTCCCCCGGTACTCGATCAGCGGAATTTATTTATAACTTCGGTTGTTTCCATGTTGTTTTTCAATTATCGTAAAAATTTTCCTTTCAATTACCAACCCGATCGAAGTACCGGGTCGTTTTCGAAATTCCGAATCGAGTGTATGGAGGGGATTTTCGGCAGGGATCATGAACGTGTGCGTGATATTGTTTGAAGTTTTTTTCGCGGTTTTATTACACACGAGATCGGTCGGAAATAACGAGCCCGCTGTGACGATACTTTGTTCTCCGAAGTATTTCGCGGCGGAGATTCATTCTCTTTTTAACTTTGTTTAGTTTCCCCACTCTTCCAGCTTGTATACCGTTTTCGAGCTACTTTTCAACTCCGGTAGTTATGAGGAAATTGTCTACTTTACCGTATAACCAGCACGAAAACTCTCTTGTCGTCTGCTAAGAAAATAATAATTTTAATGGGAAAAGCGAAGCGAGGAAAAAGCTCGCTTGTCGCTATAAATTTTTTCCGTGATTTGTTTTTGCCTATTCGCGACCATACAGAAGTCTCATTTATTTCCCTTCGATTCGGAGGAGCTTGACGAAAAGTTTTCACGTTCGAAAAGCTCGGATTTCAGTTGGGCGAAAACAAACGAACTCGCCGGCTCTAAAATCCGAGAATTATATTGTTTCGCGACCGATTCGACGCGTCATCATAAAACTAGACAAGTGTCGCAAATTATACGGAGAATAAACTAACCGCACCTGATGATTAACCACCTGCTACATCCACCTATTCGTTACCTTCCCCTCTCGAATGCTGACGAAGAAGAAGCTTCGCAAGCTAAAAGCTTACGACTGACTGAAAAGGGCCGAAGTAATGATCCTCTCCACACTAATTGCTGGACTCTGCCTGTCATTACGAAGACAATTTTCAAGTCGCTCTCTCGTTTTTTTTCTTTTCCATTATTTCATCCGTTTTTTTTTTTCTTTCATTTATTTTCTCTCGAGTGCCTCCACCGCACTAATCAAAAGTTACTGTACACCCAAACTTCGACTACGCACTCCGTTTTTATTCAAATAATTCATGAATTCCTCGACAGAAAAATATAAGGGTGAAGGGATTAAAAAAAAGTTTAATATAGCCGGATGAATTTTCCGCTCCCGACGACGTCCGGCGTCTTGTATATTATATTCCTTTGGTATTTCGGAATGCCCGGTGCGATTGGCCGACTCCCTGATATCATTTGACTTTGCGTCCCCCTCCCCGCCACCCACCCCCCCGTCGCCCGTCATCCAAGGAATTCGTGAATTCCCGAGAAATGTTCGTCTAACATTCCGTTTCCCGGTTGACGAGCTGGCAGCTACAAAGGTATGAAACTTGCCGCTGTAATTTCTACAGCAACGATCCGAGTAACGCGCAATCTAATCGCATACAAACGCCAGGCATTCGGTACTCGAATTAAAATATTTATGCACCAAGCTCCGTAGCTTGGAGTTTTTTACCTGTCCGTTTTTCTTCGTTGTTGCAAGAAACTCGAAACTAACTCCAGGTAATTCTGATACGAAGTTGTTGAAAAACTGAGTACCTGCGGGAAAAGATTTTTTTTCCAACCCGTCGGAATTCAGAGGTTTTTTTTTTTTTTTTCAGCGGGTCAGAGAAGCGCGGAGGTCAGCGGGGGCTGCAATTTCTAACGCCGGACTCCAGACTCGCGGTAATAAAACGATTTACCGTAGTTATTATACCCAAAGAGGCGATAATAAGCTCCGGGGGATGAAATGAGATTAAATGAAACAGTTATTATTCCGAATCAGTGGTTTTAATATGCATCGGATGCGCTGAAATCAAAAAGAAATTCATTTCGGTTTACCGGCTATACCTTGTACAAATTATACGTACACGTTACGCGTTTAAATCCGGAAGGAAACGAACGGCCGTTGGAGTACGCTTGAGGTTGTTTATTACCCTTTAAGAAAACTCAAACGAATATCGCCAGCGGCGGCGTGAGTTGTAGAAAAGCTCGGAGCTGGTATCAGACGATGCTACTTTTGCCGGTTATATAGCTGAGATCAGAAGTGCTTGTATGAAGAAAATCTTCGAACCCCTTGCGTTTCCGGTGTTCTCGCGAACGCGGCGAAGTTTGCGGCAATTTTTCCCCTCGACGGTAGACCGTCGTTCCCAACGATTGAAAAACTCACGTTTTTTTTTTTCCTCGCGTTCTTCCTGGAGCATATATGTATCTTCAGTTTATCAGAATATTCTCAACGTCTCAATTAACGTGTGAACTTCTTCCTTTGACGAAATTTTTCCCTCTCTCTCTCTATCGTTCGTTTTGCGATCGCTTCTCGTTTGGTTTCCTTCCCGCTTGTTTTCATCATATAAATTTTCTGCTCAATTGATATTCAAACTACCGTGCAGCGTCTGCAGTACCTACCAACCTACTTTACGTCCTCAAGTTATATAGGTATGTATACACCGGCTACTATGTGAAAACCCCTCTGCTGTAAACAGCTTAGCAAAATTGCCAATATGAAAGCCAACAATTCCTTCGGCACGCTTCTGCACGGGTAGCTCATTAATTCCAAGTAGTAGTCGACTCGGAAAACAAAAGGGGCTTTCCCTATTCGCTACGGAGTAGCTATTAGGGAGATATCGACTCACCCTCAAACGAACGAAAACATCCGCTTATAGTTATACGCGCAAGCATCGAAGATCCATCATTCGACCTCCGTCGATGTAATCGTCAATCGACGAATCTTTTGCGCGTGAAATTGAAATTCGTTGAAACTACGTGAATATTCGCAGACGACGACAACGAGCTTGAACACGGCCGTAACACGACTGCGTCAAATTTGAGTATCTGAAATTCTACCGATGCCTGAAAAATAAAAAGACGAAAATATCAGCCGGAGAAAGCAAACGGTGCGTGTATAGCGAGCTAGCTGGCTTTCAATAAAATGAAGAGCCACCACTCGAAAAGAGGTGAGTCCTCCGTACCAGATAAGACTATTAATATAACCGTTACTTTATCGGACCATTGCGCATTCGGAATGATATTTCAGCGATACATCAAACCCTGAGCGATCTATTTGTGCCGGTTTATTTTTCGCCCTCAACAGGCACGCGCCTCCTTTTTCTCCCTAGATGCCCGGATACCTCGGAGCTGTCCGACGACATGTACGTTTTTATGAATTCTCTTTTGTTTTTTGCTTTTTACGGTTTCCCTTACGATATGGATATCGCGACTGCGGAGTTGTTAGTACGCATGGGAAGCGGTAGCGTGAGACCTTCGGTTTGACAGATTTGGCCAATTTGCATTCCCTTTGTGAGGTCGCGAACTGCACACGGAATACGAGAAAGGGTAGTTTGTACAAATGTGGGGAATACGCGACGAGCGCGAGAACGGAAAAAGAAAAACACGACCGTCGCCGCCTTATTTCGTTTCTTCGTTAACTCAGTCCTCGGTTCAGCCTCAACCCTTCGGCCAAGTGTCCACGCATATCGACGATTTTTTTCGTCTCGCGTGCTTCACGATCGACCGATACTCTGAACACGAATCGTGATTTATCGATTCACATTCATTTAGTCGTCCGTTCATCCAATTATCTACCCCTGCGATCAGAAAAAGAGATAGAGAATCATATGTTTAGTTCACAGTGATCCCATCTCTCATCACGATGTTAAGTATTCAAAATGGCTACTTCGCCAACCGTTCGCTACGTGAGTCAAATAAATTTCAACACATATATAATAATCACGTGTATGTTTTATTATTATTATCGGTATTATTATAATATTTTTTTTTTTTTTCTCTCTCTCTCGATCGATTCTATAATATGTATATCACACGTTTACGTACACATATCGATACAATAATATCTTCTATATAATTTCTCATATAAATTACAAGATTCAAATATACATAAATAGCAACGTAAATTTATGTGAGTCATAACTTTATAATTTATTAATGTAGAAATTGACGTTTAAATTTTTTTCATTCAATTTTTCTACGCAAACTTCGCAGATTTTTTTCTCCTTCCCCGTAATTTCACCCATCTGAATACGTACGATCGGATATTATCACAGCTTCATTTCAATACCGTCTATACCCAAATAATACGATGATCTTTTTTTACACACATATTCCGTTCGTTCGTTATTTTTTCCTCTTATCGTTCCTGTCGATTCATTCGCGTCACTTACCTGTATACAATATTAATCCATTCATTCGTCTGTTCGCTCGTTCATTCATATATTATATCATTCATTGCGAAATATAATGAATAATGTATAATTCAGTAAACTTTTCCAATTGTGGCGATCAGATTGAAAAGGACACGCCAATTTTTTTCGAATTTAGCTATTCGCTTATATTAGTTGTATAACGACCTTTGGAAATAAACCACAAGCATCTGATAATGTACATATGCATGTGTAGTAGACAATATGTCGGTATGGAACAATTGCCGCAGTTGAACGGAGACAGTTGTTACGTAAAATTGATGAATTGTTGCTTCCCGTTCTCGTCCTAGCTGTAATTATTGTTTGCAATTATTGCGTTACATTAGATCAGATCGATAGGTATATATATGTGTGTATATGTATATACTTGTACATGCTTGTGTGTAACGAATGTATACTTGTCATCCGATACTAATTAAAATTTTTTCTTTCGTCATCTTTTCAACGATTCTTATTGCGTTTGAAATCAGAGAGACAATGCGACCAGTCAGCTCAAGGGCTTTTCGGGGTGGATAAGTTATGTTCAATTATCATTATTATCATTGTTATTATCGTTATCGTCGTACCGTTATTATTATTACTATTAAAAGTGACGTGTTTAATCGCTACGCCGGTATACGCGTGTACGTACGAACGCCGGAAGAGAAATAGACTTTTATTACCTGCGTTAAATTTAATACTTTACTGCGACAAAGGCCTTCCTCGCCTTCGCTTTCCTCTGCGCTTAGTACATGTGCGTAAGTTTAACTATCATTTTGTCAGAAGATCAACTACATCTCGCACGAACAATTAGTATCATCGTGTCGTAAGACAGAAAGATGGCTTTTGTTTGTTTTCTCTTCTGTTTCTTTTTATTCGCCATTTTTCATTATACTTTATTTGTTCGAATGTCAGCCTATTTTCATCAAATTATCTGTTGTGTTTTTCCGTCATCTAATCCCCATTTATATTTACACATATTTGATGATTAATTTATTATAGAAGTACGACTGAATATTGTGTAAAATATATTATTTTATTTCGAGTATAATACCTATATGTAAATCATATATGAACAAAGGTTAATTTTAAAAATCCGTATGTTATTATCGTTCTTATGAATTTAATAATTTCGATTCGCTATGCATAGCATGTATATTATGTAAATATGTGCGGTTTAAGTTCCAATGCAGACCGACCAATATCTATATTTATTCAACAATATTTATTCACTCATCTCCCATTTGCAATCCAAGTTGCATTACAATGTGCATCATATTTATATAGGATACACACATATATATATAAATATATATTTATTTACGAATAGTCAAATTTGTTCCACTTGTTGGAACGTTTGTATGCACAATACATTGCTAACTGATAATCACCTGTATACGAGGTCAATGATAATTTTTCATTCATCGAGACTGCACTTTATTATTTTTCATCATAATTTTATTGAAACGAAAATTAAAGGGTCTGAATAATAAATTTCTCAGCCTGTATTTTACTCACGTATATGTGTGAATGCTTTTAATTAATCAAACTTGCTCATATTATCCGTACTATATAGGGAAGGGCAGGAGGGGGGGGGGGGGGGGGGGGGGCGAAAAGAGGCGTTTGGACAAAATGGGGTACCCAAAGAACTCTGTAAAATTTAATTCCATTAACTTCATTTTGTTTTTTGAATTTTCTTCTTCACTTTTCTAGTAGGTGCCCCGTTTCGCTCCAGAAACAAATTGTTTTTTCTATGGTGACTGAAAATATTTTCCATTTACGTCAACTACAGATAAGAGGAATTTTCTCCCCATCCCCCACATGTATTCATATACACCTACATTAATTTGATAATTCGTTAGTTGATTTTTCTTTTTATTCCTCCGTCAGTTTTTTTCATTTTTCTTTTTCGATCATTGTACAAGCAAGCAAATTCAATGATATCATGTAGGATTTTCGAAGAAAAAAGATTTGTCTCGTGTGGATTCTTTTTTTTGGTCCAGTAAGCATGCACATAAAAATACAGACATACCCATTCGATGATAAGCGTTCATGGCGATCTCTGAGCGTGAAAACTTTGGCCGATGATCGGAATGTGTAATTTTCAAATACAGATCTTTGATCGGTATTTCTTTTATATCATTGTCAGATCCGTTCGCAATCAACTACATGCTCCGGTGAAAAGAACTGAATTGTATTTCTTTTTGAAATGAAAGAATAATGAGGTAAAGTAGAGAATAAAATAGAACAAAGGCAAATATAAAGGAGGCGAATAGAAGGAAAGGATGGAAAACTTTGACTCATTGAGAGTGATTAATATACTTGAATCGTTTCAATTTAGTTTTTGTATTTAATATAGTAGGTATTGTCGATCGGTGTTGGCTATTTTTATATTTTACAAAATTCCGTATGTACAGAAATTGCATAATCTCTCTATTATAGTGATCAAATCGCATACTATATTCTGGATAGTAACGTTCATTTTGTCACTACATATTATAGTATATACATTACATACATATATATTATATTCGAAATCGTCTTTCAAACGATACCACAAATCTAATATCGTCAATTTGTCGATTTATTCTTGATAGAGAATCACATAAGATACGTGCATTTAAAAATTAAACTCGATATCGGATTAATTGATATTCAATCATTAGTAATCATCGGTCGAATGTGAATGAAAATATAAAAACTTTTTCATTGTCCTGAAACTTTTTTCTTCATCATAATTGGTTCATTTTTACTAATCATTTTGTTCCGCGGAGGATCGTATCGTAATACACATCGAAATTTTTATTGTTTCCATAACTATTGCAGAATTGTGACGTTTGAAAAATATCTAATTTCTCATATTTCTCATGTCAAACGTCAGAGTTATTCTCCAGGTTCGAGGCGTTATTGTGTAACATCAAGAATGAGAATTAAAGCCCAGCTTTCCACCTCACCGCGAAGTATAATAAAATAGTACAAGGTATGACTGGTGCAGATCCGTTGTAGGAAAGCCAAAGTTTTTTTTTTTTTTTTCTTTTTTCTTTTTCTTCAATTTGTTTACAACTCTTCGCAGCATTTTTGGTATAGGACATATAAATTCGTGAACTTTGATGATTGCAGATGATAATAATGACAATGTGAAATGCGATAAAGCTTGATTATATCTAAACACCTACCCATCGATTAGTTCAAAAAATATTTTCTCGATCTCTTCATGGTTTTGAGTTACTCACGCGTCGACAGCCAAGTTCATCATCATCCTCTGGCGTCTACGAAAAACACAACGGCGAAGAGAAGGTAAGCGGCCATCGAGAGCTCCGGTGGTTCGCTGGACCCTGAAACATCGAATCAAGTAGATAGAATATCCATCCTATCTGCAGTTACATCAATTCTTTCTTGTCCTTTCTCACTCCTCTCAAAGTTCGATTCTAGATCCGCGAAAGCTACGAACATCTGCTTCCCGATGTAGTCATTGGAAAATTTCATTGAAACTTTTCAAAGTTTTTAATAGTAATACAGGCGCAGCCATGCGCAACCAGTAGACTCGAGAAAAATCGGTCGTAACGGGTGACGAGAACATTTCAAAATTCTTTGAAAAAGAGGAAAAAGTTATTTTTCCCTCAAAGAGATATACCCTATGCGACAATATACACTCTCCTCTCTCTCCCTTTGTTTCATGTACGTACATAAAATGTATATATATGTATATATATCTGATCTTTGATATATCTTTCACCTTCGTCACTCTGAACCCCGTGAAATCTCTCCTCAATAAAGCTCTCAAAATCTTCTCCTCAAGACCCGAACTATGAGCCGGGATGGTGAACGAAGACTCGCGCAAAATCGTCAACCAACCATGAACGAGATACGATAACAACCCCCTCGCCCCTCTCCTGCGCTACTATTATTGCTGATAACACGTGACCCGATAGTCTGCGGGGTGATGCGTACCGAAAGAACAAAAAAAAAAAAAAGTAGCGTGTCTCAGCCAGAAAAGTTTCACTTTTTCGAATTCGTCACGATTCATCAGTCTGTATTACTTGTACTCGTGATCAAGGAACTTCGAAAAATTTTCTTCACACCGTCGAGATGAACTGCTTTCCGAAATCGGAATCGCCATTTTGGGTCCGCGAGTGAGATCGGCTTGAAAAGCTTATTACGTCGGTGGAATCTATAGCATCGATGATTCTGCGGCGAATAAAGAAAAACGAAGGAGATGAGAGATGGGGGATTCGAGTATAAGGGATGGAGAAAGATGTAGTCAAGAACAATCGGGAGAGAAAATGGGACTAGGTAGCGGCGGTGGCGGTGAACCGGGTGAATCGGACACCCAACCCACCTATTTTCTCCCTCATATTGCCGCGCCATCACCGCGAGAACGAATCGCGCGAGAAAATAAGAGAAACGAAAGAGAGATAAATAAACGAGAGGGGAAAGAGCGGAGGGAGAAGATGAGAGAAAAAAAGAAATTAAATAAATAAAATGAAATAAAATAAACAGAAGGTGAGGGAGATCGAGGGGCGCGAGGGGATGAGCAGCCCGAAGAAAATCCCCGGTCTAATTCCTAAAGCACGCCAACTCAACCAGCGTCATTCTCTTTTCCTAGCTTTATTTCATCCTACATGCTTCAGATGGTGGGTTCTCGCAGTTCCTCTCAGCTGCTGTACACCACCAACTCATGCTTCTATTTCGCCTATTTTTCTTATTCTACTTTTACGAATACCATTGTTGTTGTTGTTCTTGTTGTTGTTGTTCTTTCTTCTTCTTCTTCCCCCTTTGATTTTCCCGTTTTTGTTTCCTCTTTCTCGCTATCCTGCACGATTATATCGTTTATCTTTGATTTTCTCCAACGACGAGTTGGAATTTTTTCTCGTTGCTCTTGTTGTACCTCATCCGTTTGGATCGGGAGATAGATTCATCGACTGTACAAACTGTACAGATGTACGCTACGTTTCAGCGAATCCCGCTATTCGTAGATCTTCCGCAGGTAGGGCAGCGCGGAAGAACTGCAAGGCGGAGGTCAGACGGACATTAACTAGTAATGGAAGAAAGTTTGACACTTCTAATCCCTCTTGGCGCAGACCGGGGGGGATCCGTGATCCCCGGGGTTTAGGCACGCCAAGCATCGGAGGTACGTGTTTTCGATTTCATTAGGTTCGGAAGATCAAACCTTGCGACTAACTGCATAGAGTTGGAAATGTCCAAAAGTCACTTTGATGATTGAGTTTTTTCTTCTATTTTTTTTTTTTTGCTCTCTACCTCCTCAACAACATACCGAACTAATTAATTCGTTCTCGTGAGCTTTCAGTTTATCGTATATATATATATATATATATATGTTTTTCGATACTATGTACAAAAGCGTGCACGTAAATGCATGTCGACTCTCCAACGACTTTTCCGTAATCAATTCGGGTTAATACGTATGTGTGTACATAAATATACATTTCCCATGAGTTTCGACGGTACACAGTTTACGTATTTACCATGTAAAACATATGTAGGAAACGGAGGTTGATTCAGGGTAATTAAACAGGTCTTGCAGATATTTTGCCTTTGCCTAAATTTACATCGCGCTAATTAATAGCCTTTTACGAGTACCCATATAATCCGCGATTCCGCGCTGCTGCTGCTTGTTATATAGAGCAGAGTTTCCGTTCAATGGAATAATTCTGCCCCGATACGATACGGAGGTGGAGGTTTTCAGGAATCGTTAACTTTGAAAGTCATACTCAAATTTATATTTCACATCGACCATTCCAATTGATGTTCATACCACTTGAGCCCCCGCTCGCAATTACGGGATATAAATTCGAATGGGGGAAAGCTAGAAAGAAATAAATAGGTAAATAAGATAAAAAAAAAAACCTAGGGTAGGTCTAACGAGCTATGAAGCGTGAAAATATGAGAACGCACACGCGAGTGCGTACCCACGTATCTGTTTAACTCTGACAAGTCTCCAGCTATTTCGGTAACGAGTAACTATAAATCCAACTTATTTCGCTATTTGATTTTCTTTCTTTAACGAATTTTTTAATTTTTCAAAATTTATCGAACATTTCCCTTTTCTGGTTTGACGTGGCGCGAAAGAGGAAGAAATTTACCCGCGTGATAACGACGTAACGGAAAAATGAAAAAAATTGTACGCATAATATCAGCTACGGGGAGGTAAAGAGAACGAGAAAGCGGTCCATCAGGAAGATTACAAACGAGCTGGATTTTAATCCTCATCCCGTCCTACACATATAACTCCGGTCCGCGCGTTACTTTTCGAATTTTGGGGGTAGGGCGAGGGTCGCAATGGTGGAATTTTAGGGGAATCGGTATTTGCGTAAGTCATCGCGTACGCGTTTAATCTCGTTTGAATAATGGAACGATAGCGAATCAACTCGTTCCATCATTTATTTCTATATATCTATGAGCTTTGCCCCGTATATTTTACTACACAGCGACGCTTTTTTTTCCATACCAGCAGATCCAGCGATAGGTTTTTTTTTTTTTTTGTTTTTTTTTTTTTATTCTTCGCACAAAATGAAAGTAAAAAAACGAAAGAAGAAAAATAACAGAAAAAAAGAATTTAATTCATTTGACATTCGGATACTGCGCACGGGGTACATGACCCCTGGTTTCGAACAGCTCAGGGCGGAATAGAAAATTCGAAGAGAGAAAAAGAGAGAAAAAAAAAATAGCGCACGCCTGCATCTACGTATTATGTATATATTAACTGCGGCGAGGCGACGGTGGGAAAGGGGGCAATTACCAGCCGGAAACGAGCGGAAAATAAATATCGCACGATTTATGAAATTTAAATTTCTAGTATAGGTACGCAACATGTATCGGTGACGAGGAACGGGATAAACGAACGGGGCTGCCCGCCCCTCGGCGTCGCGACGCCATGTTTATATATATATATATATACGGGTTGATTTTTTATTCGTTATTATTTGTTCATCTATACGACGGTTTTTTCTTTGTTTATACATATATTTTTTTTTTTTTTAATTTTGATGGCGAGCGATGCGGTTCGGGGCATTGTTTTTACACCGCTGTAATGTGTCATACATCTCACTCGTGAGATCGTGCGATTGGACAATCGATATCAATCGACATATTCGCGCAGCTGACGTAGGACGGTAGGGTTGGTAATGGATCGCAACGATTCCAGATGTTTCGCCGAACTCGATCATTATTACAGTCCGCTTGTCCCCAGGCGGTAAAACAGATGATATATTCGAACATTAAATTAAACCTACGGTACAACGAATGTTCAATTTCTTTTTTTCTTCCGTGAAAATATCGTGCATCGAGTATGACGAGGTCGCCGTGTAGTTTTTTACCCTTTTATCGTCGCGAATCGCTCAGTATTTTTTTTTTTGTTTTCGTCGCCTCGTACAATCAATTTCTAATTACCAGTTCGACGAACGTTGTATAAAATTTGACAAGAATTTCATCAAGATTTCCGGCCAGCGCTGTTTTACGATCTCTCGTGTATCGGCCGGCGTAATAATACGACCTCGTCGACGACCGTCCTGTGTTTTTAGGTAATGTGAATGTTCGCGCGATTTCCCTCGTGGGTTTCCTATTTCGTCATTGCGGCTCGCTGTAGGGCGCGTTGTCATTGACGTTTATATCCCGGCAGACGGGCGTTGAAGTTGGTTACCAAAGAACACGAACGATCAACTCCCCCGCCGGAGTCAGGGGCAAAAAGCTGAACAACTGAATGGCCAACCTTAATTTAGTTGAACGTTAGTCGGGGAGCGACATTGAGGAGAGGAGAGAAAAAAAAAAAGTAAAAATACTAAAAGGAGAGAGAAATGTGGACCGTTCAGATCGACGGATTAAGTCCTATCCACGGAACCAGCTACCCTACTAAACCTTATTATCGTGACCCCCGGACACGTTGACAATTTATACTCCGAAATTGAAATGTAGGGAACAGGAAAAAAAAAACATGATCATTCCTCGGAATCTACATTTTTTTTACAAAGCTCAGAACGAATAATAACATATATATACACAGGAGTGATATTTTCAAATTTTATTTCTCGCAAAGAATGAAAAGACAATTTTCATCGTTTTTTTTCTTCCACATCACGCGCGAATCTCGAATGAGATGATAAAAATTGTCACTGGTGAAAAAATAAAATAATAATAAGACGCCAAACTTGAACGAGAAAGAGAAAGAAAAACTGAAGAAAATAAAAACGCTATCGTCAAGGGTTTGAAAAATAGAAGTTTTCTCACTTTCTCTTTCACTCCGAATCTTTATCTTCTTTTTTTCCGTCTTTTTGTTTTTTTTATCTTTTACCGACAGTTTTTTCTTCAAAGCAAATGAAATTTGATGGCAATGTGCCGCCTCGCGACTATTCCAACGGGGGTCGGGGGCGGTGGGTGTGGTAGAGCGGAGAAGAACGGTCTTTTTAGCGCGAGTGGGTATGGGTTTGTTCGCCCCCCGACCGTCACTATCATCTGCACATTCATTTGAAATTCGTCGTGCACATTTCGCAGTATAACTTCTCGCAGCGTAAGCTGGTATTATGTAAAACAAATTGGTACTCGCGTATGATAATATCAACTGAGGTCCTTTTCACTGTTTGCGCTCTTTCTAGTACCCCTGGAATTGTCTCTAACGCCATTATTGTGTGTGCACACCCGTAGCTCGCGGTGGCTCCTCGTCAAAACGGGGTGAAATTCACGCACATCCATACATATACGCCGTTCGGCTACAAAACTGAAGCGATTCCGCGCCTGCGTAAATTTCGCGATCCTTCCGTCCGCGTACGTATGTATTATAAATATAAGACGAGGGATACCGTACGCACGTACGCGAACGTTCGGTGTGTGTGGAGAAGGGCTAAAAAAAAAAATTTAAGATATTTTACCTATAGAGAAGGGAGGCCTGCGGAAAGATAAGCTCAACGACGCCGCGCTATGGGTGATCAGTTATTTTTTTTACAACCCCTCACTTTTCTTTAGAACCAAAAATTCGCCTTTATCGATTTGATTTATAGATTCGTGTAGCTGAGATATTGCTCCTCGTATATATATATACCCATGGTAAGAATATATATTGCGAAAACGCAAGTAATTTTATATGTACCCATATCATAAATTTTCTCTGTATGTATATATACTATACATTTTATGTGGGCTACCCCGATAAACAAAAAAATTTAATAAACCGTTGTGTTTCAAATTTTTATCGTCTGTTTTTTCCTCGACCACATGTATACGCACCGATATGGCTCCCTCATATTTTTCTATCCTCCACGAGGTGTCCTAGCGAATGCCGTAGATCGAAAACGAAGGAACAAAAAAAATCACTGGATAACGAGCCGTTAATTTAAAGATCGTCGAACGCGGGGATTTTCCTCTCGCCGTATTCGAATTTTTGCCTCTGGATGCGCGATGGAGAATTTCTGGGCTTCGAAAAATCCGGTTGCGTTTGTCCGGATGAATTTCAGGCCTTGATGTGCACGTATGCCTAGTTAGCGACATCTGAGGTGGCGAAACTGAGCATATAATTTTAATAATCTGACCCGGAGGATGGAGATGAAATTCATTTCGACGGAATAATGCTGCGTCGAGAGAGCTTTCGGGATCCTCCACCCTTTGTGCCTAGAGAGACCCTCTCTCGGTGTACGAATGGGAACAATTGTTTCGCAAATTAAACACGAATGGTTGGTTGCGGTCGTCGATTTTGTCCCTCACCACTTCAACCGGCGTATCAAGATGGCTGGGAGGGGTGACGCGGTTGTCGGACATGTTTTTATTTTTATCTTTTTAATACATTCCACCCCCAGAGGTTACACTCCCGACGGGGTCGAGGGTCAGGTTGTTTGTTTGAAAGTGTCGATTTTCGAGGGGCGACGTGGGACAGAAGACACGTCTGCTTCTAGTTCAAGTTTCCCGGTAATAAACTGTCGAATATTCGAGCGCGTGTTGCTCGCCCTTATATTGCGTAGCTTTATTGGCGAAGTTTCGTCGTTTGCCGAAACAGGCGGGTCGTCGCTGTCGTATACAGAAAATAACCTTACCCTCGTCTACCCCGCTACTTGCATTCCACCGACTCAATCAATTTTTAAACTTTTACGAATGAGGCTACGCGACCGATCAATTTTTATCAGATCCAACCGAAGTTACGTCCAATTAGATAAAGCAAATACGGTGCGTATAAGTATTGATACAAATCGGTTACGACGGAATTTCTGATCTCGCAAAAATTAGCGCGATCACCATAAATATTTTCTTCGTTTTTTCCGTCGCGTCGTTGAACTTTATTTCAGCCCTCGACCGTCGCAAAAATACATTTTCATTTAAACGTGTAAGAGTGTAATGGCAGGTATATATATGTATATATGCATGCAGACCTAGGCTGATATCATTCGCGCATACTACATCCAAGCTCAGCGGGGATTTGCTGTTGGTTACTTCGAGCTTGCGGGTACTGCATGTGCTTGCATTATTAAGCTACCCTATTCGAATGCCGCCTGACCCGCGAGCTTTACACCTGTAATACGTGATGTACCTGCCATCATTTTACAACACCCTCCACATATCAACGCGCTCGAGTTTTGTGAAAGAACATCTTGCCCCGAATCGTTGGCGTTAAACCCCGACTCGATATCCGCCGCGCTGGCTACTCTCTACTCGGAGTATCGCCTCGCTTCCCATTTCTCACCGATTTCCCCGTTTTTGATCCATTTCATTCGAACACATTCTCCTCCTCCTTCATTTTCTCAAACCGCAAACAGTTTGCTATTAACTTCACTGGCCTACGTACCTCTGCGTAATTTATGGCACCAGCATTTTGTGCACAGCGTATGGTTGCATTCGTTGTTCAAATTTTTGTCCTATTTTTTTTTCTCAATTTCACATCATTACATCTCACACCCATGTCTTATCAAGATATCTCAATCTTTCTGCCCCAAAAAGCGAAAAATTAGTAATAACTCAATCAATTTCATAGATAGATGAATTTTACTGGTGAACTTGGATTCCTGAGCTCAAAATACATAAGAATAGCATATAAAACCCAATTTGACAAAATATTGATTTTTGACCCCAAAATCGAAAAAACTCCAAGGGGTACCCCTTTGGATTTTTTCGATTTTTGGGCCAAAAGTGAAGTATTTTTCAAATCGATCGTATGGCACTTTTCTAACGTATTTTGACCCCAAGAACACGAATCCGTCGGTCAAATAGAGTTACGAATTTTTCCCATCGAGATATCCTCCATTTTTCACTTTTTGGGTCAATATAAATTGGCGATAACTGGATCAATGCTGTTTTAAGTATAAGTGGGCTTCGCATATTTTGTATCTTTTATCGCAACTATTCTCTTGTTACACTAAAATAATTTTTTTGCTTGTGTTTTTGCGCTTCTCCTCACTTTTTTCCATCACCATGGCCTCAGACCCACGATTCTCTCTAGCTGACGTTCTTTTCTCTGGCAATATTTCGAGTATGTCGTGTAAACTTTTCGTGGTGCACAGGAGATGGTATAGCCATACCTATACCGCGTATCGGATCCAAAGTTTGAAGAAAAAAATGAACAAAAAAAGTTATCTTTTCGGTAAGATTCTGTTTTTTGAAATGATCATTTTAATGACATGATGAAAACGTATGTGTACGTAAGCACACGTGCAGAATAGTCTCGTACGAAATGTGGCGCGGTAAAAGCAGTGCTCCGTAGGGTCGACCAAAATTTTATTTTCCTTTGTCGTCGGTAGTGGACTTTTCGAGTGAGAGGGTAAAATGTGAAAAGCGGTACGACGTACGTACCGTACGGAGCTTTTTGAAGCGCACGGAATTAAACATATACGACTATCTCCTCCCCGCATCTACCCCACCTACGTACTTACTCGTCTACTTACCTACTACTATCCTCCGCAACAGGCGACCGCTACAGATATACAAAGAGCGAGCCGCGCAACCCGGGAAACGAAAAGTCCCGGTGCTTCGCCAAGGAGAAGACAGTCGAGCACCCTCGTACTCCGAGGGTACAGAATCTACCGACGGAACAAACACGCGGCGTACCGACCTTACATTTTTTGAATTCCCATCGAATTCCCACGAATATCCAATGATCGAAGAAAAACACGACGAAGCTCGGCTGAAATTTTCGCTTTCGTGTTTACAGTTATCCACGTGGTATCTGAGAGGGTGTGATTCGCGAGCGCGGTCTGTTTCAGGTGGTCGAAAAAGAAAGAGGTCGGCATATCGTATGCGGTTGGTTACGTCTGACGATGAAACACAATGCCTGCGGAGCTTCTCGGGGTTCATCAGCTAATGGTCATTAGCGGAGCCATTCGAGATATACCGAGCCACTTTTGTTTCATCCCATGATTTCGTATCACGGAGTAACTGCAGCTCCCTTCTCCTCCGACGCCGCTTTCTACTTACTCCGCTCTCTCCGTCCGACCAGGTTACGCCGCTACACCGAGAAAATCTGCAGAAGCTCACGGTCGCGAGTCGGTCAGTTGCGATAATTTCTCGCTCGAACGCCTGTTCAGACTCAGAATCGGTGCGATGATTACGTGCGCAGGTGAAGGGAACTCCGACGATTATTTTGACGTTTGGATCGATATTGAAAAGCTCCGGTGAAGCGGAAGTGAGCTGCCTTTTGCCGTGACGTTGCCAGACTCTCGCACAGTCGTAAATATTTAAATCTTATTACGCGAAGTTGAAGAAAATAATTCTAGGTTGAACGAGCGCCACTCGAGATACACTCCTTCGTAATTCTCATTATGCCTGCGATGATTTTATTTCTTTTCGAGTCGGCGAAAAGAAGCGGGGGTGAACCCCGGAAGGTCCCGCCCGTACAGAACAGAGGAAGGGGCTCTCGACGAAGACCAGCTTTGGCATAAAGAGTTTGTAATAGTTGAGAATTCGAAAGTAACGAAACGTACCCCGACTCACTTTGCTGGTTGACTAAGCTTACGTGGAGCTCAAAAGGCGAAGGAGATGCCCTGGACTCTTGACCCGCGGCACCCAACGCCGCTTTCCGCATTTTCTCTCTCTCTCTTTCCGTTTCCGTAACGTTTTTTTCATTTAATTTTTTAGTTTCGCTCTTATACAGAGACCGGTGTACGAGGAAATGCAAAAGCGCCGCCTACGCTCCTATCTTCTCCGGCTGTACGACTGTTGCTGTTTCACCTTTTGCCAACTTTTACCCACCTCAGCTTATATGTAAAGCGCGCAAACTCGGTTTAAGGTTACTTTCTAAAGGCATTTTCAAATTTCTACGCGCAAAGCACAACGGTTTTTTCAAAGCTTTATGAACAGCAATCTACCAACCTCTTTGACTCCGCCTTATCAAACGAAACTCATGAAAAACTTCAACTGTTCAAAGAGAAAATTAGATTAAATAGTTCATCCTATTCAATTTACTGGCGCCCTTCTTTTTGCCGATTTTCATTTAAATACAGTGCTCGGAAAAAAAACTTCTCGATCCTTTTGGAATATCATCGAAAATAGAAAAGAAAACCAACGGAGATTCGTATCGAGTTTATTTTCGAAACCATAATGATAATAACAATAATCGCATACAAATTTCGATACTTTCACGATGTAGTTTCACTTGCGGTGTGCTTGCACTGTGTGAAAAAGTTATGCCGGCAAAATGCTTTCGGTGATTGAGGGGCCTCCGGAATGGGGTGAAACAAGTGCTTTTGAATCTGCCTGCACGAGGTAGAAAAACATGTGCAACGAGTTGGCACGTACATGTAACGCACACACACACACGCGCACATTCGCACGCGCGACTTCAATCTCCACGTATACACGCATACAAGTTTATCCCGAAGCGCTGCGATGCCTTTGAGCTCGGTCATGGGAGTTTACGGGGTATGTTTTTCCATTTGGAATTCGTTCGCGTGAGAATCCGTTAAAGGCGATCGTAGAGTTTGCGTCGAGATCAAGTCTTTCTTTTTTTTTTCTTTTTTTTTTTTGGTATTTTTTAATAACATTTCACTCAAATTATTTTTTACAATTATTTCTTCCCTCTCTTTTTTTTTTTTGATGCGCGATTTTTTTCTCCCTTCAATTTCTCGTATTTCACGAGCACATGACGTTACGCAACGGTGTATAACGTCAGGTGCGTATCACTCGCGGGTGCGATGCCGAAGGCTTTTATTTTTTGGTCGGTCGTTTTTTTTTCTCTCTTGTTTTTTTTTTTTGGTTTTCCTTTTTGTTGAACACTCGAAAGTAATTGTCGGCATGTACCGTTAGTCGAGGATATAATTAGGTGTATTTCTTGTCTCGAAACCACGAGGTAGGTTGTTGGTTTCTGGTTGTAGATCGTAGGTACAACGTACGTACGTATAAACCTACCTACCTACCGTCAGCCACTGCCGTTGGCATTACTCGGGCACATTTTAAATTGGTTCGTTATATTTTTTTAATTAGGTCGCTCCAAGGGCCGCTCACGGTTCAAAAAATTTACCTCTCTTCCTCCTCTTCCAATCCTTCTCTACTTCTCTCTGTCTCTCTCTCTCGCGCCCTCCAATCCTCCTCTTTCTCTACCCCTCCCGTCCGGCTATTATTCTATCTATGGGGATTCTTTGGCGCTCCTTTCTTCCTTTTTTTTTATTCCGCACTTATATTTTACTCTATTTGGTTACTCTTCAACTGTATTTTTATCCTTTCAAAAGTTTGCGTATCTCCCTTTCGCTTTGCGGCGTTCAGCGAAGTTTATCGTTTTCCGTATTCTTCAAAGTTCACACGTTTGCCAGAATTCCAGAGTACGTAGATTGAAATAAAAGAAAAGATCTTCCGCGTTCCGAGATGATATGTGAAGAGATCTGTAAACTCAGGTTTTCGTATCAAGAAAATGGAGGAAACGTGTGCCGCAGTCGGGGGGTCCCGGTTGGCAAGAGTATTGAACAAAAGTGATGGGTAAAAACTGACGGAGTTGAAATACACAACGGCGTGAAATGACGTAATAAAATGGGTAAAATTTTTTATTCGAAATAAACATCAACCTACGAGGTCAGCGAGGTGTACGTGTTACGTGAAATGGCGACGAGGGAATGCGGGGGCATCGCGAACGTGGGGAGAAAAATATTCGTTTCATTCGAAAAAGAGTCGAAAAGGTCGTTAAGCGAGTAGCCCAGGTACAACCGGCTAATTAAATTAAAGTTAACAAAGTTTGCCGATCGCGTGTTTCTCCACCTTTCTTTTTACCTCCTCCACCCTTCTCCTCCTCCTCCTCTCATCCTCCGGAGCATCAGACGCTACTTTTTCAGAGACGGAAGTTCCGACTGCGTGAAAAAAAAGGGCAAGGACGTGAGCAAAGAGAACGACTGTTCGCGATCACCTTCCCTCTCCTTCTTTTTTCTTCTCCTTCTCCCATCGATCACCATTTATCCAAGTTACCAGATAATTTTCAAAAAAATGAACAACTTTTTCAAAATCGAGACACAATTTAGGGTTTTGATTATTTTTTTTTTCTTTAGCCTCCTCATCTTTTCATTTGGAAATTGAGATAAAAATTCGTCATGGGAATGAAAAAAAAAAGACAGAATTAATTCGACGACATCGAGGGGTATTATAGGTGGCCGAAGCGATCGATGTATATGAAAATTGTGTGCCGGAAAGCCACTGAAAAGTTTGTTACGCCATAATAGTCAAGGTGTTTTGTTAGACTTATAGAGCGTCTATTAAGGTGAAAAGCGGCGAGGGACGTCTCTGGCACTTGGAATTATCATCCGCTAATAGGTCTCAGCGGTTCGCAACTTCTATTCGCCTCTTCAGCCAACACATAAAAGGCAAAAGCACACAAGGGAAAAGAAGCAGAGAAGAAGCCTCCTCGCTTCCACGCCGAGCATAAGCGCAAGGGAGGAGTTCGTAATTTCGAATACCTGAATATTTGCTAAACTTAATGAAGGGCACGAAGGGAAAAGAAAACTGAAGGAAACTCTCCCGTGATTCCTCAAAATTTTACCATCACCCGGATCCGCATTCCCCGACTGAAACTCGTAGAATATCTATTTCCCCGCGCACAAACTCAACGACAAAAAAAAAAGAAACACCAATCACCGTAACGATCTATTTTCATCAATGGTAAAATTAGGTTCGCGCTGCGCGTCTCTGAAGGTTCGTCGCTAATCCGCGTGCGGTAGGTGAAAATTCGAAAAATTACGAGACGAGAAAATCCCGTGAAATAGTTCATGGAACGGTAAATTTTGACCGGAACATAAGCCCGCGGAAAAAATGCTCGGGTACTTAACTTTTATAAAGCGGTTTATTTAGCGAGTCCGTTACATGTATAGCGGGTGTTTAAATTATGTACGCGATAACGTCGCGTCCATTGAAACAGTGCAGAATTATTATTATTATTATTTTTTCTTTGGTCAGGGTCACTCTTTTCGCTCGTATGATTATCGTAGTCTTCACGAGCCCCGGGGGGGGTGCGATCGATATCCGGACGTATACGAGCCTAAAGGGCGATCGCGGATCCGTGGCGAATCTTGGATTGGAAATGGACGTGCCACTTAGGTTTACAAAGCTGTCATTTTTCTCCTTCTTGATCTGGGTGCCGAGCCCATTTCGCGGATAAATAGCAACAATCCTCTCCCTCTCAGAAGGTCCCGGGTTTTCACCCCAAGACGAAGTGGTTATACGTGAGTTAAATTTTACGCCAGACTGTCGTCGACACTCGATATAACCGCGAGGATAGGGAGCCACGCCGGTCGCCCACCGTACGGGACACGGGGTATAACTACGTGGTATTTTTACGGAGCTACATACCTCATCGTCGCTAAAGGATCGCAAACTTCGCTCGATCGTTCCAAAGAGGGACGAAGGTAGCGAGTTTTAAAAAGGGAGGGCCATGGAATGAAAGAGACGCCGGTTCCGTTGCCAATTCTGAGTGCTAGCCGTCCCGATGGAAGCGGCGGCAGGGGTGGACTCGAGCCGAGTTGCGTCGAGTCGAGTTGCGTCAAACGAAAAGTGTCTGTCACTCCCGAAACTTAATGGAGCGTAAGAGAAAATAGCGGATGGAACGAAGTGGCGGAAAGCCGGTCGCGCGACGATTCTCACTGTACGTCGGTGGATCGAGGGGTAAGTCGGAAAGGGTGGAAGGGCGAAAGGGCGAAAGTCGGGCAAATGACGGAATTGTGTAAAATCAAGCATAGGTGTGTGTACACCTATCATGAGTGGCGCCTACGTGAAATCCGATTGCGGGAAAAACGGAAGAAAAAAAGTAAAAATGCGCAGAGTCGAGAGGAGGGAAGTCGAGTAAAATTCGGAAGTACGCACTGAGAACAAAAGTTGAGATAGTGGCAGCGTTGTTTCACCAGAAACCCTAAAATAATATCAGCCCTTCTTACGAGAGGTAAAAACCTCTTAAATTCTTTTTCAACTGCTTCCTCCGCAAGATTTTTGAGGAAATAATCTTGACGGGTTGTCAAACGTTGGTTGAAGAATCGAAGTTATTTAATTGTCTTTTCCTTTTACTCAAATTTAGCATTACTCTGTGGGCACCCATGTGGTCACCCGCAGGTATATTATGTACAAGTTTGTCGCACGAGTACAATGGAGGGGCGATGATCGCCAAATTGTCGATTTAGGCCGAAAGAGTACGACGGAATTCAGTCCACTCTAGGAAGCGGATCATCCGGTCGTTCTCTCCTCCTTGGGCTGTCGTGGCGATCGTACGAGGTAAACGTGAGTTGTAAGTAATTATATATTTTGCATATTGCCTCTTTTATCCAATTTCATCGATTTTACATTCTCTGTGTCTGGTTTGTATTTGCCATCTGTTATTTATATATATATCTGTCCGATTTTAACATTATATTCGACAAGTTCTCGTCGCTCATTGTCCGAATCCGCATTGCTCGCCATTATATGTATATGTATGCATAATTGTTCTATTCATAATATTCATATGTATGTACATTATTTGCGATGTTGAGCAAGAGGACTGAAGAAAACTACAATCCTTTTATATTATATTATCGATGATGCCCACCGGCATCTAACGAAACAAGTTCTTGACACAATTAACGTGACGAAATTTATCTGCCAAAGAATAAAATCGTCACAACTCGTACGCGGTGTTCTCTCGTGCGAACGTGCGATTCGGCTGCAGTCGAGAGCTGTGTGGTTTCTTCGAATCAATTAGTTTCCCGGTGCATAAAACGAAAATTGCAGTTCGAACACCCTTTACATTCGTTTCCTACAAGGTGTTGATTGTGCGGTTTGACAATAGTTCGTCGGAACAACTCGCGTTGCTTCCGGGAAATTTTCTGTTTACGTGTACAAACCTTCAGCGTCCGTTCGTTCGTTTGACCGGAACAATTGACCTGCGCGCGATCAAAACATGCGGCGTAACAACAAACAACCCCGTTGATTACGCTGAATCCGCGAACTCCGAACGCAAAAATCATGGGAACGACAGAGAGACTGATTCGTCGGAATTAGTTTCGGATCGTCGATCGTCTGGTTACAAAATACGTAAAACGGACTCACCGCTGTAGACGTACTCTCGTATCGCTGTGTAGTTGGCCTCTTGTATGTACAGTTCGCACTTCAAGGTTATCGGAAGTTGCAAAGTTTCGGTATCCAATACGGCGACCGCTTTCACGTCGAATCGTCCGTCGGCGCGTTCCAAGTAGAGGTGCTCTTGATCACGGATAACTTCCCTGAAACGGATTAAACGGCAAATTTCAACCCCGTAATATTGGCAATTATTTCTCGATAAACATATCCCAGGGAATCGAACGAAGGTATAGGATATTCGAAACGCGAGAGATTATTGGGAGATTGAATTTCGACGCGGTATCGATGACAACCCCGTAATTTTAATCTTCGAGGGGAATCCGTCGCCCCGCGGATCTCCGAAACCTTGAAAAGGTCCTTAGAAATGAGCACGAGGGGCGGGGATGTAGTGCGTAATGTAGATAATTGAGGTGCGAATTGATACGAAATGACGGAATCCCGTAATCGGGGCTTTGTTTTTTTTTTTTTTTTTTTTAGAATCGCATTTGTTGTTTCCCCTACGTCGATTCGTTCGATTTTCCGTCACTCCGTCGTTCGTCGAGTCCCGCGGATATTCGTAATGAAAATGTAAAATAATTCCGATGCGCGTTCACCACGAAGAAGCCATACCCCGTTATACCTTTGTCCTAAACCGTGATTCATCCGACGAGAATTACCAAACCAATTACCCTAGGGTTTAATCGTGATTTGATTATCGTTCATCGTCGTCCACCTTCCATTATCTCGAAAACTAATTAAACGATACCAACAATTATTATCGGCCCTGATGTTATCGCTTACCACCCACCCACTTTCATCCCCAACGTTCCGTACAGAGTTCATCCTGGTAATTGAAACTTTACTCACACAAACTCCGAATTGCTATATATTTAATATCTTAATCCCGTCTGATTATCGCCGTCATTTTCTTCGCCAAGATTTATTACCGAAGTGAGAAATTGTGGAAAACTTTTGCCCCCCCGTCTTTTCTGTTTTTTTTTTTTTTTTTTCTTCCAATATACTCACGCGTCCGTAAGCAGGGTTATCTTCGGCTGCGGAAAAACCCCCTCCGCTATACATTCGACGATCAACTGTCGATTGGCGTCGTCGTTTCGTCTGTGAAGATGTAATAACCGGAAGCGATGCTCCGGCGCTGAAAAAAAGCGAAAACAAAAATCGAAATTAAACCGTTTGATTCCGTATGAAATTTTCGATCAACGGATCGGAAGTCGATATAGTATATAGTATATATATATATATTTCCGAAAAAAATATTCCCAGAAGCTTCGTCATTCGATGTAGACACGGCTGACTGATTCGGTGACACACGCGACACCGTCTGCACCGACACGGTATCCATAGCGAGCCGGCAAAGTGGCGAGATTTAAATTAATCAGGCCAAATGTTACCCGGCCGACGTTCGCGTACGTCACTCCCGTGCAGCTAGATACACGCGCGTCTCTTTTGACACCTGACACCGTAGGTCGTGGATGCACGTTCTAATTATTAGATATCTCACTTGCCGCTACTATACCGCCCGCGTATCCGTAACGCGTTTCACCGACCGTCAGGGACTCGTCGGCGCGTTCGGGCATCGAAGGTTAATCGTTTCATCGTCGTATCCGATTTGAAATTTTACTCACAATATACGAGCATCCTGCCTCTGGCCTCGTCCTCGTCGTCGTGGGTGAATACGACGCATCTGTATTCGCCGGAGAGGTCGGGTCCGGGTCTGACTAGTTTAACGGCTCTGTACATCGTGTCCGGGTCGTCGCTCGCCCTGTAGGACGCGTCTACGTGGTTAAGAAATTCTTCGGAGGCCTTCGGCGGCGTTCCTTGGATCCATTGGTAGAGCAGGTCCTGCCCGATGTACCACTTTATCGTCAAGCCCGTGTTCGACGATTTTCCCATCTCGTAGTCGCAGTCCAACACGATCGGCTCCTCCGTACCGTCCCGCACGATCTTCGGGATACTCACCACGTTTATGTTTATACCACCGATATCTGCAACATACCCGCCGAACGCCAAAACTCAATATTCGTCGTTTTCTGACCGTCGGGAATCCGCTGATTTTCCGGGGGGCGGGGGGGATTTTTTTATTCACGCAAAGGACGGATATTTCGATGAATATCTGCGGACGTATTTCGAAAATTTTATTCATGGATATACGTATATGAGAAGATGCGTTCGTTTCTGATGTGAGTTCGCCTGATATCCCGGAAACTGGTAGAGGGGAGGAAATGGGGAGGGTTTAAGGTATGCGCGAAGGAGATGAGGAACCAGACAAGGTGTATTGTACGGTCGCGTAGAGAGAGCGGAGGAGCAAAGAAGAGGAAACGGATGTACGGAGAAGAGAAAGACGCGAGGAATGGAACGGGTGTACCAGGTTCCACCATCTGCAGCTCATGCAAAATGCACGTGTTTTCGTATACCTGTAAGTGTAACTGGATATTCCGTGTGACAAGTGCTTATTTTCTGTTTTATTTCAAACTCCATCGGCCATTTTCATGCGCTCCGTTATCTCTTTACCATTATTTCGCTCGTTCCGTATCTAAAAATGTGAAGCTATTAAACGGAATTCCCATGGAAAAACCATGGCTCGATTCGAGTACCGCATAATTTCAACGCCCTCGACTATTTCATATCGATGGAAAAATTTTTCATCCCTTTACGCTACCGGCTTTCGATCCGCGATTATTTTTCATCAACCTCTTAATCTAATCTGCAATCAGTCAAGAGTGGATTTCAAATGGGATTCGAAGCGGGAAGAAATTATTGGGAAAAAAAGAGCTCGGAAAACTCGCGGGATTAATCGATGCGGCGGGATGAGTCGATGGAGTGAAAGAAAAAAAAAACCGATCCCACTCGAACCTGGGAGAACTTAGATCGAACTTGTTACCTGCACATGTCGCTTCGTTCGCTGGAACCGTAGCCAGTTGCCCGACCCGAAGCTTCGTCAATCTTCGTTGTCCCGAGATCCTCACCTTATTTGATCCGATTATTAAAAAAACTCGCAGTTTTTCACCACGCGAAATTTCATTCGATTCAAATCGGATGAAAAGAAAAAAAAGAAAAAGAGACGCGCCAACGTGGATGTCGAAGTATATAATCACTCGTTGTCTCCTCCCCTTATTTTCGCTTAGAACGCCGAAGAAAATCCCATGAAGTCGGAATCAGTTACCGAATGAAACCCGAAGCCCGACGCGGATTAGATAGTCTGCGGACTCGTGCCATGCGGGCATTACTACCGGAGATTACAGACTACGTTTTATTTCTTTATTCGATCTTTTTTCTACGGTCGGTTTTTCAACGATTTTTTTTCTTTCACCTCTCCTAGCAGCAGCCGCCGCCGCCGCCGCCGTTCGGTCGTTCGGCGAAAGTTGCCGGCGTCAACCCCCGCGTATTATTGAGTCGAAATCGCACTAGGACGAGGTTTTACCGTAACGTACGTACGTTACGGTGTTAAAAGTCGTAGGTAGCGGCGCAAGACCGTGTAAATTAGTCAAATTGACTTTTGATGCTTTTTCCCCGAAGCTCTACAGTGGCTTTCAGTGGCGCGGTATACAATGTTGACTTTGTAACTTATTCCTTCATTAATTTGCTTTCTTCCCGATCCGCTCGTTTCGTCGCAGCTTTATTCATTGTCATCGGGAGGGCGAGTAAGACGATCGCGTTACGCGGCGGGTCAAAGGTGAAATTTCAGCCGGAGGAGAGGGAGATCTGGTCGGGCGGTATTTTCACTTTGAGGAAGAAAGCTTCCGCGTCTCGCTCCCTACCGCCTCGCGAGCTCCCTCGCCCACTACTCCCTTTTCGTTCGCAGCCGCAAGTTTTACCCGCTATATAGATGCTCCGCAGCTTTACCTCTGAGCCGCGCGCGGCTTAATGAAGTGAGAACAATTATACCGGAGTTTATGCTCGGTCGTTCCACGAAGACATTTCTACCACCGGCACACATACGTCCAACCCGTACTCTTAAATTGCCACGCCCTCCTAATTTTCCTCATTCTTTGGATGTGTTTCGTATCGCACGGTATAATTAGAATTCATGGCCTCCCCAACGTCGAGCCTCGTTATTGTTTTCATACACGATTGTTAATTAACGCCTCCGTTTCGACTCTCTCGTTATAACGAATTTTTGGATTTGCTATGAAAATTTTTTTGTCCATTTTTCATTTCACTTTATATCGTCCGAGTTAACGGTTGAACGAACAATTGCATAAAATATATCCTTACCGCCCGTCACAACGAACCAACGAACGAATGAACGAACGAACGAACGACACATGAATAGGTTATAAATGTATATAATAGTTATATTGTAGATTTGTCAAGTGGAAAATTCAGTTCATACCGAGACGAGGCTACCGAATACATACTACCGTCCGCAATGGAAGAGGGAGGAGGACGGCGGTCGGTTTGTTTCCAACGGAAATCCACTTTCCGCCGAAACGTGGAGTAAAAGAGCATTTCTTTTTTCGTTTTTTTCTCTTTTTTCTCTTTTTTTTTTTTTTTTGTTTTATGATCGTACACACGACTGGCGGCGTTTGTAACGCATAGCCGGAATTACGGTGACAAAGAACGTCTGGTATATTTAGCGATGAAAATTTGCGTACAACATACGCTTACATTATTATATTATGTGCCAACAATCCGCATGATGTATGCACGGGCGGTGGGGTAGGGGATATCCAATTATACGCTTTACAATATCACCCCCCCCTCCCCCCCCCCTCCCCCCCCCCCCCCTCGCCCCCCGGTAAAGAGGAAAAATTAACCGAACTTTTTGTAACACAATTACGAACGTATTTGTATGCGAATTTGTGTGTACGCTAGCTCGGGAAGACCATCGCGCGGCAAAAAGGAGTTGAAGGAAAAACGAGGAGAGCGAAGGAAAAGCGGAGGAAAAAAATAGCTTTGAGAATAAAGGGGGGCACACGTTTGCGAACGTGGGTACATGCGAGTGACGCGTCGGGCGGTGCTGCGGCACCCTCCCTCGTTTTGCACGCACTCCTCACTCGAAGCTCTATAAGTGCGCGCTTTTCTGACTTTGTACGCTAGAACGTGAAACTCCGAGGCGAGGCTACGGCTGTGATTCGGGAGCTTTTGACTTTCGGCTTTTTACTTTGGCTTTTTGCCTTCGGGCGCGTTCGTCTTAACAGCTCTGCGTACTCGTACTTACGACGCTTTAAAGTGCCGCAGGACCATTGTCACGCAAAGAATACCATTCTTCAACTTTTTTCTTTTTTTTTTTTCTTTCCCTTCTACGTGTATGCTTTTTTTACTACCGTTCGTGCACACGTGCACGTACGTGTATTATACGCACGCACGCACACGCGACGATCGTCGGTATGCGGAACTCCCACTCGCAAATTTTCACGTGGATATATTTTTTTTTGTTCACCTTACGCGAGAGTGACAGGAACGAATATCGCGAGGTTGCGAGACCCGACCGCCGGGGTGGACCACTTCGAAGGTCATCGCCCTACGCACTCACCTTTGAAGGTATGTTCAGACTTATGTTCGATTCCTTTGATGTCTCGAGTATCAACTATTTCACGGGGGGCAACCAACGCTACGCGAACGCGATGCGGGTATAGGTACGCGTGGAACACACGAGAACACCGGATCTTCGCAGAATAACGGAGAGGATCACTTTTTTTTTTCTGCAACGAACGATTCGCTGATTATTCGTGATCCTCTGGTTCGTTGTGCTCGATATTTTTCGGTCGAATCGTTGAATGTTCCCGTAAAAATTCCGACTGTGCAATCGGTTAACTGGACACTCCGCCTTGTTCCACAGTATATAAATTAGATCCGAAATTTGAGCGTTGGGAGGGCGTGAAAAATGATAATTACAGCAGAGACCCTGTAATAGAAAAATACTGGTGACTGAACTATCTCCGTCATAGTTTTCGCGGCGGGTAGTTTCAGCAGACAGTTTTCAAGATCCTCTCCGGGACCTTTTAAGTCCTCTAATTTATTTCTCCGGTTCAAGACACGGGCGAAAACTTGACGCGAAGTGAGAGACAGTCAAAGCTATAGTTACCAACAATCGTACCCACCATTGCTACCGAGACGACTACGAACGGGGAGACGCTCATGCATATTCAGTAGTCAGTTAATTATTTAGCCCTTCCCCGTAATTCTGGAATTCTCTACCGACTCACCCTTTCCTTACCAACGTCAGAGATCTCCGCTTCTTTCTCGTCTTTTCATCCACCATTTTCACCCGACGAGGATTCGTCGCTGCACATTTCGAACTCGCTCCCCGAGTCCTTCGTCGGTGTTCGCTTCTAGTTTTTAATCATTTTTAAAATTTACCTCCGAGGCCGGGAATGACCCTAAACACTATGTTCTACAAAACTTATTGCCAGAGTACCATTTCAGATAATAACTCAATTTCATATTGATTTTTAGAGTCGGGGTGTCGTGCCACCGACGCTTACTCCGCTATCTCGACATTACATCGCGGGAGTTTCAGACTTAAAAGCTATAGATGAAGTTTATCTACACGCGACTTTTACGGCGCGTAGTCTCACCGATTGGTACATAAAGTTTACTCTAATATTATAATTTATTATAACGTGTCCAGCGAGCGAGTGAAACATCCGAAGATCGATATCGCCCCCACCTCTCTCTGTGTGTGTATATCGGGAATAGATTTGTGCTCGCGAAAATTTTCCACACCGCATCGCGAAGCCACGGAGACGAGAAACTTGGAGAGCATTTGAATTGGAAAATTCTGAAAATCAGATAACCGATAGCTCGGATCTCTTGGAGGCTTAAACTTTTCACTTATTCAAAAGTTAAGTGATGCTAACAAGTGGGGATACCCGATATACATGCGTGTACATGGATACGTGTATATGTAATATATGTATGTACATGACAAAGTTTAGGAGGGATTTTTTCGTCGTTCAAGTCCGCATAACGTTGAATCAAAGGTATGCAAGCCGTTCGAAATAGATACGCATGTAAATTTTTGTGGTCGCTACTAGGGATGTGTAAAAAACGAGCAAAAAGAGTAAAACGAGAACAGCTCACGCTCGTGTATGTACATACATTATATAATCCGTGGACTTAATATATCGGTGGGTAAAACATGCTGATTATGCAATCTCGACGGGGTGTTTCACCCCCCTCCTCTTTTCTCTTTCCCCGTCGAGTATATCTGCTTTTGATTTTTATTCTGTTTTTTCTTTTCAATACTTTTTTACGACTCACAAAGCCAACGCGGTCCTTCGCAGTGCAGGACATTCAACTTGTTATGCATGCATGTCGGTATAACCTTTGCGCTATTAATCTAGAATTTACGTATAATTTCTGTCCAATTAACTCCCCGGCACGTATACGAATTTCATACACCCTTAAATGTAAATATCTACCGAACAACCTACCTGGCTAGCTACTTTATACGTACCTGCATATATACACGTGTATATATATTTATACTTGTACGGAATGCGAGCTGGGAAATTATTTATTTTTTGTTCTAGTGTTTTTTTGCTTTCTATTCGTGGACTACTTTTCCACGTACGTACGTATAACATTTATACACGTTTTACATGAAATTACATAAATTACCGCTGAGTGGACATTTCGCTTTTGATGCTCGGTTTTTATTATACTCAGCCTTACCCGATATGACGAGAGGTATACGAGGGTGGAAAAAATAGATGGAAGAAATTTCACAAAAACGTCGTCGAAAAAACGGGGGAACAAAAATACACATACCTATATAATCTCTGAAGGTATTTTTGGTACTTCTCCGAGGCCTAAAACCAAAAGTTTGCGGTTGAATGTGCTTGCGAGGCACATGTGGCCCATGAGAGCTAATAAACTATTAGGAACAGCTCCGCGGGCATTATCCACTAAAACTTTTCTCTCCTCTTTTCGCAAAGTTCTTGTTTTTTTTTGTTTTTTTTCTTCTCAGTCAAGGCACAGGCGCATTTTTCTCATGACGAAAACGGTGTTAAATATTTTAAGAACAATTTAAGAGCTTCTGTATTCCTGTCGTGTTACGAGCTTCAAAATTTTACCCTCCTATTTATTCATACAGATGTTAAAAATTACCCCACGACATCGGCTGAACTTGCAAAAGTATTTTATTCACACGAAAGGTAGTTTGACGTTAATTTTACAACCTTTTTCCCCACTTTTCTCTTTTTCTCATAGAAATCTGTGATAATCATCATCCGTTATTTTCCAAAAGAAATCTCTGCGTCGATTATCGAACTTTCCCGAAAAAAGGAAAAAAAAAAAAAGTTTACACCGCAGTTTGTTTTCGTTGTATCTTTTTTTTTTTTCTTATTATTGTAATTTCACGTTATATACGTGAAATTTCCGTCGTTATACGGATAATTGACGGCATTATATGAATTACAGTGTATATGTTAAAAGCGTCGGAAAATGAGGGCGTAGGGAGCAAGTGATCGATCAGTCAAACGGACACCTACAAGCGTAAACTGACTCGCATAGTTGAGGCGCAGGGCACGATTTTTAGTGTGTGTATAACAAGAGGCAACGCGGCGGTCCGAGGAGGTGAAAGGAGCGAAGGGGGTCGTTGAAAATTCTCGCGCGTATCGCGTATCGCGTCGGTGGGTTCCCCGGAGCACGGAAATGCGGGTAAAAATGAAAAGCGGACCCGCCATTTACGCCCGGCCACCCATCGGTCGCGTTGTGAAAAAGAGGCGATAAACCTAACGCACGCGGGTCGAGTGCAATCTGTACGTATCCGAACAACCCGATGACGTATGACGTTACAACTTTTACCGCGAAAACTCGAACGTTGCGTGCCGATAATTTTTCGACTCGTTCTTTTCCCGCCGCATTTTACTGGATTTCGTAATTCGAGAATGAAAAAGTTATGGCTGTGCATCTGATGGAATGAAAATTAATTTTCACAAAGTCAACCTCGTTTGAGCGGTGTAAGTTTTTCGAAATATGAAGAACCGCGCAATCGGTTGAGGTTGAAAACTTGAGCAGCTGTTCGCCCGTATTATATGATGTTCGATGAACGACTTTTCTCAACTTTACTCGTTAGGTTCACACGCGCACTTGAACTTACCGTGAATTTAAACGCGCGTCATTAGGTCCTTTGGAATTCCGATAAACTTAACTACTTGTAAAACACGTGAACGGATGACGCGTGTACGAGAGAACATATTCGCCCGATAACCGGTATAAGCGCTCATGTGATACGGCGAAATTGGATCGTCGTTTGGAAACAATAACGAATTAACAATTTTGTGGATACACCCCAACAGTGATTTAGTCAACTAGTTATTAGAACAATTTGCGTTTATGATACACACGCGGTTAATTTCTTTGATAACGTATTATTCCCCTGTGCGAATTTGAAAGCGTTTCCGCAGTGGCGTTCTCCCGTATAGTTTCAGCTCACAATCAGTTTTGTTTCGTCTCTAATATTACATACGCGGCATTTCCAGCTGTTTTATATGCTACCCCACAATCCGGGTAATTGTCATTTTTTATAATTTTTATATTCAGTTGGAATTGAAGGAAAAAATAAATTCCCACATTCTCTACTTACCCATACGCACGCGACATGGTGCATTCCGTTACGTTCGCTCCGCTGATCAAAAAAATATGATGAAGTTATATCTGGATGAAAACCAAAAAGAACCAAAAAACCGAATACGTTGACATTAAAAAGAAATTGGATCTTCTCCTGGTTCACCTATGTATATACGTATACATGTGTAGTCAAAGCTCCGATATTTTGCTTTTTTGAAAGCGATTTTATTTGGGCGTAGTAGGGGTAAGAGGCGGTTAACTTAAGCAAATGTATATTTTATTATTGTAGGCCTGATCGGTGCCCCCGGGTTGTCGCGTACAAACGTACGCGTATAAATAATATATACGTACATATGTGCCTACGTATACGTATATGTATACTCGTGTGGCATATCCCGTGGGATATTCACGGGGCTATGCGCGACCCTCGCGGGAACAGCTTGTTCGGCAGATATAACTTCCGGTATAGGAGCGAACTTTAAGAGACAATCTTTATGGTCCGGGTCGAACTACTTCATACTATAACTGCGCGTGCACGGGGGGGGGGGGGTTCATATGTATACACCTATCTGGTAACGTATACCGACGTACCTACACAGAGGGTAAAAAGTATCCAGGAACCGCAGGAGAATTGCGGAGGGCCACGCGAATCTTAGGGGAACACTTTAAGCGCTTTAAGTACTTTAAGCGTGTCGATAACTGGTGCCAGAAAACTTTTGCGATAAAAATACATTCAATCCACTAACTTTGCGGCGTCACACTCCGTTCGGTGGTTTACTTACGGGACGATTTGTCGCTGCATAACTTTCCCTTACATCTTCCATCAGGAGAAGAGCGGGGGGAGGGGGGGGGGCAAAAAAGTGAAAAAAAAAAAAAGAAAATTTACCGTCGAGATTTATAACGAGGGATGACGGGGTACGGCTGAGAAGAGAGAGACGCTGAAAAGTATGAAACGAAGGAATCGAAACAAAGAATTGTAAAAGAAATGCAACCAAATAAAGAAGCACTTCTGTGAAAGATTTGGAAAAAAAAGTTCAACGGTAATCTCCGAATGTCCGAATGTTTCGTCGGTTCGATGATCGTCGCTGATATGAAAGTATAGATGCCATCGATGGAATATAAATTTTCGATTATATCGTCGATCGATATATTTTACTGAGCGTATACATTAGAGCGTACTACGGCGATAATTCGCCGTAGCAGGTAGAGCATCTGCACGGGTATCGTATAGCAAATTCATAGTCCATTAATAAGCTTGTATTACCGAATTGGCGAATATTCTGTAAATATTTTCACTGCTTGTGAACGAAATTTGATTCTGCCCCGGCGTTTGTACAGGTAGACCAGAAATGTACACCCCGGTTCAATACCGTACAGATGCACCGGTTTTGCGTCATGATTATTCCAACGGACTCTCAATATCGCGGTACGGTTATAACCTATTGATTTCTGTGATAGAAAGCAAAATTTGAATCCTTTCGATATGTTCCATTTCGTTAACCGTATTCAGTGGTTATCCTTCAGACCCCCCTCTTCTCCTGTACTCCGATTGAATTCCGCTAAATTTTACCATGTCGAGCTTTATCATGATACCATGATTGTAAATTCGCGAACATGAATTAGGGTAAGAAATCGATTCAGTGAGTAAGTGGGGATCGTTCGGTATATCTTTCATATTATTTCCCGCGTCAACGTGATACTTCGTCGTTGATTTGACGTCCGTAACCGTATAAATATACGATCGATCCTGTCGGTTGCGTAAAAATATATCGGCAGCGGATAGGAACTCGAGTAGAAAAGCCATATGTTCCTCGCATGGGTGTATAAAATAACCAGTATGCACGGGGAGTGTACGTATACGAGCGCATACGTGTGTGTGTGTGGGGGGAGGGGGGGGATCGGATCGGTATTAGTTGGGTGCGATGGGGAGTCGAAAGAAGGTGAGAAAAGGATCGATCTTGTCTCGTTCGTATAGTAATATATCTTGGCAATACGTCCGCTATTACGTACGTCGGCCAATAAGAAATGATATTTCCAAAGGGATATGTTTCTATCTTTATGTATATTTTCTCACCCGCGCCCGTATACGCGATAGCCGATAAAAAAAAGTACATAAATTATTTTCATTTCCTATACTTACCGACGTGAATTGCAGTTGGATAGCGTCATTCGATCGTGCGTGTATGATAATGAGAAAAGGGGAAAGCGGATCGGATTAACGGTTAATTTTTTTCCCCCCTCTTTACAACCCCATCGGAAGCTTGCCAGCTTACTTAGACGTAAGTATACAGCCATTATTAGTAGACACTAAATTCAAATACGCCACTGATTCCCCGCACTAAAATTCACTGCCCTATAAAGGCAGTCGTATAAATTCAGTTGATGCGACAGTGGCTCAGGGAAAATCGGTTTACGAGATGTGAAATAGTTTCGCGATTTTTTTTCTTTTTTTTCTTTTCGGAAGAAAATAGCCAGAGGTTAGTAAATATTGGAAAACGAACTATAAACGATGTAATCTCAGACTGCGTATGGATCAATTCGGTTAACGAGTCTATCGACTGTTGGTTGTCTGTAATTTTTCCGTGGGTGTTTGAATTTTGAAGAAGATCTAAGTTGACTGGAAAATTTATACGCTCGGCGAGTGAAATACTTACCTTTGAAAATACTGCAGACAAAAAAAAATATGAATATTTGAAAGTTATCCATCTTCGAGGATCTCTACGACTCCCGGGGGATTCGCACGTGTCACGCGTAACTGTAGATGGTGTTTTTTAAATTATTATCCATTAATTTTAAGTCTCCACTTTCAAGTCACGTTTCATTTTTCTTTTTCAGTTTTTTCTCCTGCCTCAACCTCGGTCTGATATTTCTTATTACTTTTGCGCTATCTCCTTTTTTTCCATGAACGTTTTGCACGAATGATCCATTCGCTGTTCGACGAATTGGCACAATATCGAATGAAGATAATCAGTCAATTAGTTTTACGTATTTCCATCTTTTACTCGTCGATGAAGAATTATTTGAACACTCGAGCAACGTTTAAATTGCAGGGGGATATCGGGATGCGTCGTTGTTTTTATCAGCTTCGAAAAACTCGGCGGATTCGTGAGGTTTTTTTTTTCTATCGATAGCTTCTTTTGCAGAATTCAATTCAGTGTCACCAAGATAAAAGAATTCCGAGAGAAGAATTCACCTGATTTTCTCTCGAAACGAATGATGGAAGACTCACGTGGCATTGGTTGCTCATCAATCACAAACGATTGGTTCCGCAGTGACTTCTTCTCAATGAATCGAAGCCCGAGGAAAATCAAACGCTTTTCAATCAATGCCTTCAGTCGGCGATAGGATTTTCCCCCCGTACAAATGCCTTGTCGATTAAACTTCAGTCATCGCGATGATCGTCGGTCGTCGTTACTCCTCGAGTCGACTTTTTTTCATCCGTATCGTCGAAAGGTTTTCCGACGTACGTGATTAATTTTCACAGTTCGTAAAGTTCTCCGCTAAATTCTGCCGTTGAATAAGTGATAATCGTGTTACGGTGAGCGTCGAACGATTTCATCGGCGCGAGTCAATCATCGACCTCAGACACGATGAAATCGTGTCACGGAGTAGCCTTCACTGTTCAATTACGGTTGATCGCCCGCACCTTTTCCTTCCGAAAAAAAATACGGGCAGCCAAGTTCGTGTAACTTCTGATTTGGGCGAGCGAAATGTTGGGATGAAATGGGGGAAGTGGTAACGCTGTAATACAACCGCTGGCGAAGCTCGAAAAAGCTCACGTTCTTTCACCTCTCCCCGTACCCCAGGTGGCTTTCATCCGGGGTCGTTGAGGTCAAGGGTGGCGAATCGGCTACACGTATAAGTTCAGTGAACGCGGTTCGGCGAACGACTGCCCAACTATCCCCCAATACACGAACGAAGCGGACGACCCCCTTGTTTTCAGAGTTTGCGCGGCATTCCCGAGTTTGCGCGTCAACGAGCATCACCTTCAAGAACCAACGGGTGGTGAGAAGAATTGATCGAATATTCTACCGAGGATCTAAACACCGAGACTTTCAATTTTCTTTTATTTATTTATTCTTTTTTTTTATATATCTTCGGAAATTTCACTTCCATAAGATGATCCGTTCGTTTCATTCTAACTGCGGGAAACCTTGTCCTCCGGTCCGCTATCGTTTTGGTTGCTAACCTGTAGCTAGAAAATAAAGTCCGAGTGGCTCACGAAAATATAATAATCGAGCGTTGCCCTTTTTCTTCTCTCGCAATTTTATTAATAGTAGAGAATTGTTGTTTTTTTTTTTTGAAAACTCTTTGCTGAATGCTCTGCTAGAAATAGTATTTAGATGCGGTGCAGTAAAAGCTCTCGGTACAAACGTCACTCGATTTTCCATTCTCCCTCACCACCTGGAATATACCACTCGAATGTACTCCATACACCCCCTCCCCCCCCCCCCCATCCAAGAAAGCTTCTCAGCTTATTTACAATTTGTAGAAAAATTTGCCGGCAGCTGCCGTCCTTCTATATTGCAAAAAAAAATGGACGTATAAATTCGTTCAAGATAGAACGACTCGGATTCTCGTGACGACGAATAAAATTTATTTTAGGAAAATATGTAGTTTATATTCAGGGTAAACTCTTTCTTGATGCGTTTCTGAGTCATGACACTCAAAACTCGGGCGGAGGAAAAACAATCACGTTCGAGCTGCTCGAGAGGAGCGAAAATGGGCATTTTCGTTACCCTGTCGAAGAAACTAGTTCGTTCATTATTACTTACCTGCGTATGAATTTTTTTTTTTTTTTGCCACCGGGAGAGCCGCGTGTGATTCATTATCCGCGTATCATAGGAACATACATAGTTGAGATGGTATCAACTGTCTCTCCGCGTGCCTACGTATAGTTTCAGCCAGTTTGTCTAGGAACTTACAGGGTGTATTAGTCGATAGGCTTAATATTCGCGAGATTGCGGTTACCAAAGTACCTAGCTACCTGGTCTGAAGTAAATTGCTGTGCAGCGGAGCTTCTAGTACAGATTAGGTATCAAGTAGTTTGAGAGCTCTTCGAGCGATTCAGCAGCGTTAGATCACTCAGCGACGGTGGTTATCCATCCACATTTACGGGTGAAGGTTCGATCCCGAATTCCCCATAACTTAATTACATGTACGCATCAACCTTACTCATAGTTTCCACGTGGTGAAGATTTATTCCGGAAACTGTATCGGTGTCTAATCCGACCCAAGATCCGATGCAACTAAATAATATCAGAGAGTGGGGGAAGATTTTTCCATCAACCATCACGGAGCGAAGTTTTCATGGTTACAAAATTGAGGGAGGGTCGAGGGGAAGGTGATACTATAATCGAGGAGGGGGATGAGCAAATGAAATAAAAGGCAAGAACTGCATCTTTTTTTTATTAATTTGTATATTTTATTAATTTTTTTTTTCTTTCTTTCTTTCTTTCTTTCTTGCGTTAAATTTTTTTTTCAGTTCTTCGATAAAAAGCAAATGGTCACAAATTTTATTTTTCATTGATTAATTTCTATATTTCATACATTATAATTATGTACCAACATTCGCACACTCAACACATCAGGCGTTATACGTATCATGATCAGCCCGAAGTGGAAACATACGATGTTAATTAGTGACGAGCTTTGCGCGACGTTGCGAGAACGGAGCGAATAAAATTTGAAAAGGAAAAACTGAATGGAAGTTGGAGAAAAAAAAAATTTCTAGATTATTTCCTTTTATTCATCGATTATCTTGAGTTTGATAATTGTTCGAAGGTTTTTTTTTTTTAGCGTCTCGATAATATATATGATTTATTTTACATTACACACATTTATATATTTCTTAGATGACAATAAATTTTGAAAATCACTAATTATGTTTTCGCATGTTTCCTAAAAATATATATATACATAAATATTCTTTATGTATATAGTTCATGGTAAATGTATATACATATTTATGTATACGTGTATGTGTGACATATTATTATTATTCAATTTTTTCCGTATATGAATCAGAGCTGTACAATCAATGGGTGATACATATAATATATATGATAACTATACATGATACATATTTTATGTGAGGATAAAACATTCACGCGTTCTTTGTTAGTTTTCCTTTCACCTACCACATTCACACTTACGATCGTTATGATTAGTTGCAAATTTATTACATACTATTTTACAGTTAATCGCGATACCTAAATATATTATATATCCAGATACATAGTTATTATATATATCAAACTTACATAATATTCGTCATTTAAAAAAAAAAAGAAAAAAATTTCAAATAATCGAATGCATGACTTGATAATCAGAGTTACTTTAAAAAACTTCCAAGCCCAACGTTACACTTAGTTTCATATATTAGATAGATATATATATATATATTTTTTCTGTTTCTTTTTCCTCCATTTTTCACTTTCTTGGTAATTTTTTTTTCATTTTCTTTTTCAATTTTTTCAAAGGATACTTTACTCTCACGTAATTCGTAACACTCTCAAAGCTATTAATTATATACAAATATGTTATTCATCAGCGAAATGATTCGTCGAGTCGATCGAGCCCTTTTATACATATTTGATGTAACAACAACTATATCCGAAGTAATAATGATTATATATGTATATATATAAATATGTAACGTACAATATCGTAGGTAATAATAATATGTGTATAAACAGCTAACAAATATATTCCTTTAAGATAATAAAAAATTGTCAGAATATAGGCCGAGAACATAATCGAAGCAACGGGATCAGAATAAATGACGCTACATATTTTATTAGGTGTTTCGGTGCTTCGATCACAATCAACTTCGACCGGACAAGAATAGTTGCGGTTCGTGGTAATTATTCGTATATTCATCACCATTATTATCATTACTACCGTGCAACATGACGCTAATTATATTCAACGCTGATACAGTTGAATAATAATTGATCGACGAACGAAGGTGGAAATATTATTTCATTTTTTCGGAGGTACGTAATTACCAATAAAATATTGCTCTCAATTAATTTCGAAATTCACGATATCATCCGAGTATATGTCAGAGCAAAAGGATTCCATTCATATGAATTAGTTTGTTCGAAAATTAAAAAATAGAGAACAACATTTTGAAATATACATATATACATCAAAGCTGGCAATCATACAGCAGTGAAACGATAAAAGAAAACTAGAAAAATTATCAAAAAGTGAAAAATAAAGTGAAAAAATAATTGACGTGCGAATTACTAATAAATACCTGCTGCTGTACGGTCAACATATATTGAAAATAAATTAGTCCACTTTTCGTTCGTTCACGAATCACAATTGTTGATTTTACAGCATCGGATACCTTCCCCCGCAGCTCGGATACTAGAGCGGGGGCTTTATTGTTCATCGTTTCGAAACGAAAATTCATCGGGTATGTCATGTATACCAGCTATATTACCTCTGTGGGACAGCAAAATGCTTGCAATGTTTCATTTCTTTCTTGACTTTTGATTTTTTCGTTTCCTTTTCTCTTTTTATGAATTTTTCACATACATCTGTTGAACGTTCATAGATTATTTATATTTATGTAGAGTTTTTAATCATTGGTTCATTAGTTTTTTTTTTTTAACTGACTTTACACAATAACATAGATATATGTGATTGGAATATATGTCTATATGTTTACATGAATATCTTTCAGACGTAGGAGAATGATAATAGTTTGTGAATTTTGATTGTTCATAATATATCTTTGGAGATTTTTTTTTTTTTAATCTTATTTTCATATTATATATATTCCTTCAAAGTATTCCTCGGTCGTTTCGAAACGTTAAACTTCACTAGTATACTCGTAATTATGTATCATTATAATAATAGTGAATATTGTTTTCATTCATTCCGCATTTTATTATACATTTGTTAATTAATTTATTTATTCAATGATTTTTTTAAATGTTTTCGAAGCGGGTTTTATTCAATCGTATGTTACTTGATCTGAATTCAAATATAATTTAATATTTGGTACTAGTATATAAACTATAGGTTCGGCATGATTAGCTATTAGACTAGTTAAATTCTTACTATTTCTCCCAGAACAAACATTGATAGGTAATTATAATACGTGTATACTTCTGTATAGGTAGTTTTTTATAATTTACCTTTTTTTTTCTTCTCTTTCTATGCAAAAAAGATCGCTGAGAATCGCGCTACGAGACGACGCTGTCATTCGCTTTTTTACCAATCGCATTTTGAATTTTTTAGGGTTATTCGGTCCTTTTTTCATCACGATTTTCACACCCTAATTATTGTAATAATAATTGTTCAAATTTTACTCCACACTTGCTACGGAAGAGTTTCAAATATCAATTCACTCTCATATTTCAATGTACAATAATTTCAATAAATTTGTAAGCAAGGTTATCTAAAAATTGGAAAAAAAAAAAAAAACTCTAATCGAATCAATCGATATTTTCATACGTCAGCTACGCGAATTTTAAGCTATCATATTCATAAGTATATATTTTAAACTTATGCATCTTTGGCGAAATATTTTTATTTTACCCTGTTTCGCGACATCTTCCACTCCTTATGTGCATCCCGTTATCGTAATCATAATATTCTGCCACGTTCCAAATTATTATTTCGTTCTTTTTTATTCCTTCGTATTTATCTCTCTTCGCAACTCTATCTACTGACTGTATCTATTTGTTACAGATATATAAGCTTCGCTCCGAAGGATTGATAATTCAATGAAATTAATAATTTCTCGTATTGTCGTGTCACATTTTCTTTAAGAATATGCCGACTGATTTCGCGTTACGTCCGAAGGTGGAGGTCGGATCTTAATGGTTTTAAATATCGTCACACAACTTTGAAAACCACTATCTTTGAAAAAACGAAAATTTTTCTCCTCGCGCTGCGTTGAACGTGTCAGCATCCGATATCGTATTCAAAACCCAGTTTTCATAGTTCAATTTTTATCGATAGATTCGTAGAGAAATCTTTGGTGTATTCTTTGAGTTGATCAAAAGTTTCCACTTTGGTTTTTTTGTTTTTTTTTTTATCATCTTCTGTTTTTATCCTAACCAATTTTCACCGGCAGTCTAGTCAGTTTTAAAATTTTATTATCTACGTCTATATTATTACATCATTCGCTTACTCATTTTCACAATTTATTTATTCACACAGGCGCAATTTTAACGTTGAACTATCTAGAATTTGTAAAGATGACGATACTTGAAAAATATTACGTTTATATATATATGTGTGTGTGTGTGTATATATAATATATATATATATAATATTATTTATAACAGTGATTATATGCCTGTGTCGGTTTTAATATACATATATTTTTATTTATAGCGATAATATATTATCATTTTTTTTGTTTTTTACTCTTTTCTCATATGAGAATAGTAATATGAGTTTTTAACAGTGTTGCTGATTGACATGAGGAACCGACCCGACAATCGTTACTTTGTTTCGATGGTTTTTCACGTAACTCATGACTCGCACGGATCGTATTCTTCGGAATTCCTTGATCTGAAACCGAAACGAGAGATAGAAAAATGACACATGCATTTTATACTCGTCCCATACCAGCTGCAGCTGCCGAATCGCGATAAATGGTTTCAAAAAATTGGACTCACCTCTTTCTAGGCAATTTTTCAAAAAAGGGTTCCCACACCAGCGACGATACCGACCAGCAGTACAATCAAATCACCGGAAATCGAACTAGCCCCGTTACCTGCAACAATAAAAGTATAATTGAACGATTATTGGCAATCCATATCGGACTGGATTCAGTTTTTCGAAAGTTGTACATTCCGAAGTTCGATACAATAAGGTATCGATCCGCAGAGGATCGGTTATCGTGAGTCTTTTTCCTGTTCGTTTTATCATCGAACGCGACTAGCCAAGGCGGTATAATGGGGGACATGTTGATGAAAGATAAGTTTAGAAATATTGTAGAGTTAGGAAAAATCGAGATACCGTTAGAGGAAATTATTGTTATTGCCGATTGGCGAATATGCCGATAGTGTTCGGGCGTGCGGAGAGTATGGAGCAAAAAAAGCGACAAGAGGAAAAAAGAGAAAAAAAAACGAAAAACGAAAAACGAGACGTGAGATATAAAATTTTACGACAGCGTATGAACTTGAATTTATACGGACAGTGTGGAGGATAGTGCAGAAATATCTGCAGGGAGTTGGAATAATGGAGCCAAATAGCGGGGCGTGAACAGGAACGAGGAAAAAGAGGGATGATGCTCCGGGCTACCGAGGTGAGAGTGGTCTGAGAAGAAAGAAGGTTATATCAACGCTTCATTGTCGCGACTTTATGGAGGAAAGCGTGTTTCTTCAAACCCAAACACCCTCGAAGAATTTCTATTTCACGTTCTTGGCGTTCCCTCGAACCGGCTTCCCGCAGTTTCACCGTGTCCTTTATTTTACCACCTTCTTCTCCTCCTCCTCCTCCTCACCCTCCCCCCGCCCCCAGCCCTTTCGTCGGTCAAATTCTCCACCTTCCTGCAATGTTGAACACGGATCACCTCCTACGATGCAATGTTACATCTCGTGTGTCTCGGAAACTGAACTCCGGGTCTTATTTACATCGGAATCAGTTTAATATTATCACACGTTCTTCCTCAGCCTTTTTCGAACTCATGTTCACATCATGGCCACAGAATTCGGTAATTCGATAACATCCGCGGGGGTTGTTCGGCAAATTGTACTTATTGTAAATTTTTGAGTTCAGGAGTGCGAGTAGTCTATTTCGCACGCGCCAAATTTTCTAGTTTGGCACTCGAAGTGTACCATTCGAGAGGTGGTACTGTCATGGATGGACCAAAGTCGAAACAGCTGTTTACACAATTCGAACCACCCGAAGGTCGACATCGACCGAATAACCGTCTCTAATGAGTACACAGCGAGTCGACAGCTGGCAATGTCACACGACACTAATGCCACGAGTAATTGTATCAAGAATCTCGTATCGAGATTTTTGAAATCGTATTTTTTGGCTGAAATCATCATCCGAAAACGCAGCAACTCAATTGTCAATTGTCAATCAAAGTTTGATAGAGCTCAAAATTGCGCTGTAAATTTTTCGTTGAAAACAAAAGTCAAAAATGCAAGACGGTCAGATAATTGTTGCGAAAGGTTTCGCATCCAACGTCAAGTGTATTAGAAAAACAAAAAAGGACGTGTCACCGGATTAACAGGGGAGTTTTTTTACCGTAGGAAGTTTTTCCCTCCTCCCTGGAACTTCCGGGTAGTTCTAGTCCATAATTTTCCCTCGGTAGTCTACGCGTTCCTATTTTACTTTCGCGATCTTTCTTTCCTCTTCCCATAAGAAATCCACTCGGGTGAACTCCGGGCAATACGCTGTTCCGACGGTCGAATGGAAAAGAACTTTTTATGACAACAAGACCCTAGAATACTACCGCACTTAGATTAGAGCCCTCTCGAGTGAAGTAGCCAACCAAGAAATGATCTATTCCCTCGTAATCTGAAGAGAGCATCTCCATTTTCATCCACTACTTGAAAAAATCCGTGCAAATTAGTCGAACCTGTAGGTAGTCGAATAATGGTATGAATGTTTTCTCAACTCTGCAAGTTCTCGAACGGAATGAACTTTGAATTAGATATCTTGATTCGCTGGTTCTTGAGAAATTATAACGACAAAATGGTGATTAGCAATCTAAAATTTATCCCCCCCCCCCGTAGTTACTCAATGTATCTAATTACAGGGATGGTAATTATAACCAGATAAGTAGTTATTAGTTTAATGAGTAGAGCTTGATGAGTTTGTCAACAGATTAAGAGCAGCCCGCTGCAGTTTCTGCGTTATAACAACTTCGGATTATGAAACATTGTTAACTTCCTCGGAACATGCAGTGAAACTGCAGTTGCAACTCTACGCACATAACGTCGGAGTCTTACGTGGTTGGTATGAGGCGACCATCGGTGTACGTGTACGTAATCGGCTAAAATTTTATCGCGCAGTGTCGTCGTTGATTCGTAAAATCCAGCTGTGAGCCGCATAATACGACATGTAGAATAGTCGGAGATTCACAAGCCACCGACGCCCATGTACCGTAAATCAATTACGTATTAGTCGTCGTAATTAACCCGATTCACTAATTAATTGAATCAATAGACGTATCGCCTCTACGCAAACATATATTTATACACATTACATCGTATACATTATGAACAAAATTTGTTGAATTAAATTCTAAAGCCGCCAACCAACCGGTGCGTAAAATCGCATCAAGGTTCAACCGATTTTCACCGGTTGTTCGATGGCTCGTTCGGAATCGACATCGCATAACGGCAACGAAAAGTGAGAAAAAAATCACGCCTATCTGTACGGATGGGTTGTGTAAAATCGGGCGGGGTAGACGGTGAAAATTACCCGGTTCAAAGTTCAAAAGGTGCCAGATCTCTTCGATTTTAATCTATATTTCAAAGCAACGACACCCGCGAAACCGTTTCATCCACGAGTTGCAGTCGGACTTATTTTGCATATTTTTGCGCCCTTAGGGACCGTTGATAGGGGTGTGCAGGGGGTGTACGTCCTTTGATGTCTTTGACGGATTAAATGATAGATACATATGTACGCACGTGCATACGTATATGCGTACATATTTGGCGTGGGTTATAACCGCAAGGTACGTGTAGCAAACTAAATGATAATTCACTTGAAATTCAGTGTAATCATACAAAGGCAACAGCAACAGCAACAGCAACAGCAACAGCAACGGCAACGGCAACGGCAACGGCAGTGAGCTCTGTACCTTGACCAGCCGATGTATAAATTGATACGCTACATCGACCGTAATTAATATGCGCACCGGTATTTTAATGATCCGGTTTAATTACCCGCTACGCGCGGTTAATTAGTCAAAATTTTTTTCTCAAATTGCTCTCTTTCTTAACGCGTACGTTTGTTCAATTTGACTCAAAAATTCAATCTATCACCGATGCAACGATAACATCTGAGATCCATACTCTACGATATAAAAATCCAGGAAATCTTTGGTTTTTTTTGGTTTTTTTGTACAGATTACATTCAACCGGTTTGAACATTCATCTTCGTTTTCAGATGACACGTTACTACCATCGATTTGACTATAATTTTATCCCACCCTTCGTGTAACTTGCTTGATTAGTTTTCATTCTCTTCGCATCGCCCTAGATTCACACGTTGATCAAAGAGCGTTGGACCATTAGTTTCAAGTACAGATAATAATTTCACCTCAAATCTATAATTTAACCCCAGGGTGATCCTACCGCATCCTTGTAATTTTTTCTCCAACTTGTTTCAAAAATTCAAAGGAATCGGATGAACGAGTGTATAATTTGTTCGAATATTTATTACGCGAACATTAACCGTAGTTTCGTATTTCCGATTCGGTATGAAACGTGTAATACAGCGAGGTAGTAAAGTTAAACTGTTCACGAAAGTTTGGTAGGTATATGTTGTACACGTATGTATGCGGTATTTAATAACCCGGGTATTGTGAGGATTTATATCATCATTCGAGTTACATATTTCTAGGGAGAGTTACGTGTCCGTCAGTTCGAAAAGTTCACTCGCTGTTTGTTCTTTTTTTTTTTTTTTTTTTTTTTTTTCATTCCGTGAGATTTTCTGAAGAGAAAACCGAAAGAAGCGTCGCAAACTAATTGGAACATAGTTTTTGCTTCTCATTTTGTGTTCCGAGTATATGCAGAGGTACGAATGTGTACATACATGTGCAGCGTCACACCTACGTAGACGTATAAATTTCTTCTATTCTATAATTGGTTATTTGCAGTCAGTTTGAAAAGAGGAAAAACAATCTTTATTCTCAGGTAACGAATGTCGTGTGTAAGAAAATAAACATCTCTCTTCCCAGCAGCAGCAGCAGCAGCAGCAGCAGCAGCGGGTAGCAATAGAAGCGGAAAAAGGAACTGCAAGAGAATAACGACCAACAACCAAAAACTTTTCACAAGTCGCAGAAAAGTTTTTGAAAGTTTTACCAGCTGCTGGCAGCTAGAGAATCATATAATTTAGCTTACAATGTTCTCGCAGGACACGACCAACGTCTGTATAACTCAAAAATAAATCTCGCAGTTCGCATATAGGACGAATTTTTATTGCCTATGTAGAACGACGAAATAATCCATATCCCCATTTGCGAATCATATCGAAGCTATTTCCCGTGAGCAATAGAAAATGGTTGCTCTGATTTATCATCCGACCCGCAAGAGTGAGAAATTCAGAGCGTCGCGTAGACTCACTTCCTGTTTTAGGTGGCATTCTTCTCGGCAACGTCTCTACGTGTCTAATCGTCAGGCTTCGACGAGGCCTCGCAGACTTTCAATTGAATTAGTACCAACCTACAAGGGAGGAAATGGGGCTGGGGAGGAAAGAGTAGCAGGGGGGAGTGACGGCGTGGGTTTAGCAACGTTAAAGATTATTGGCCGCGAGGGAGGGCCTTGATCAGCAAAACTGAACAGCGCTGTTATAGGGAGAAAAGGGAAAAAGGGGCGAGGGGGGCGACGGGGTGAGGGGCGAGGGGTAAAGAGAAACAGGAAAGGAACAGGGCGAGGAAGACGGGGCGGAAGAAAAGGGAGCGCGGGCCGCGCTCGGGTTTCCTCTTCGTAAATAGCTTCATAGTTTTCCCAAGTTTTATAATCTTGTAGTTTTGCGCTTCAGCTAACTCCGGCGAAATACCAACACCGAGGTGGATAAAACCGAGCAATCCACGGTGGAAAATGCGAGCTGGCTGCCGGTAGAAGAAAATAGCGGCTATAGGAGTTCGGAGGAAAACCCAGGGTAATATCGTTAAACCCTCGAAACCAGAAACTTTTATCGCACCGCCACCGCTGCCGCTACGCTCGGAGGTACCAAAGGTTTACCGAGTTTCCCAACCGCCAATACCAACCATCGCGATCCAGATCAATCTCAGACGATCCAAACGGATCGCGCGACCGCGATCTCCGAACGGACCGCCCTGCGCACTACCTCATACCATCAACTTTTACCTACGTCAACATATTATGCAAAAGATTTGCATCCCCGTAAACATTTTACCTGCCCTCCGCAATCTCGATCTATTTCAACTTACAACAGGTGAAACCTTTGCGAACGCAAATTCTTCGACGTAAGGATTCGTAGTATTCAGACCACGAGATGTACCCCAAACGTCGGTTTCCGTTTTCCTCGTTTTTATCGATGAGCGCGAATTCGAAAAAAAAAAGACGTAAGACCGTCCAAGTTGGAAGGCAACAGGAGAACCTTCTTCGTACGGATAGCTGTCCGAGGGCAGCCCCGTAGGGTGGTATAGTGAAGTACAGAGGGTCGAAAAACACCCTTGGGATGAAACGGACACGCGGAGGCACGTGAGGTAGCGAGATTCGATCGTCGATACTTTTTTCTTTAAACACGATCCGTCATTCTTTATGCCTTTAAATTTCTATTCCCTTTTTTTACGAAATCCCTCGACTCGAGAAGCTAAGAAATTGAGAATAAGAACTGTGATATAATTCTTCAACGATGAGAATCTTCTGTGATTTTTTTTCCGAACGCGCCGCAATCTTACCCACGTCGTAGCGGATCGATGCGTTTAAATTATATTCGATCCGAGTCGTTGAATTGTAACGTGCAAAAAAACTATGCTATTCTACGACAAAGTACGGTACTCGCTGCGTACCTACGATCGTTGACGGTTCACCGAGGTTTTGCAATTTTTATTATTTTTTTTTTTTTCTGTTATTTATTGAGTAGGTATCTTTCGCAGAAGAATAACAACGCTGTTATTTCGCAAAAACTGTTAGCTGGCACAATAATAATACCGATGATAACGATAATAATAATGCTACGGAAAGACGATGATCGTTGTTCGGGTCGCGATATTGTTTGAAGTGGAATATCGGAGATGCCTTTTTACTCCGGTTTTGACTTTACTTTAAAGCAAACTTGGCTCGTTTACATTTTCTTTCGATCCTTGGCGGCGCGACGCTCGTCCTTTCGCTACGCATCGTGCACCTGTATATAGTTCATCCTCCGCTACGTGCCGTATCCAGAGATCTCTCAGTCGGAGAAGGAAAGAAAAGTTTCTCAAGTTTAATTACTAAAACAGCGCAGAGCGGGGTGGCTCCGATGAAACGCGACTTCAAAGACAGTGTCGGCACACCTGCGAACCTCAAAGTACCTACCTGTTGTTGTTGTTGTTATCGTCATCGCGTACAAATATGGCGAAGTGATAATTATTGTTCTCATATATTTACGGGACTAACTAACTATTTCCGCCACGTTTTTCCACGACCTCGACCGCCCCGCAAAGTCAATATGGTTCTCGAGACTCGGGTAAGGGGGTTGATTTCTCCTTGGTCGTACACCTTCTCCCGCTATCGCCAATAGCCAGGCTCCTTCCGCCAATGGGAGCGTCACTTGGTGGCGACATTTTCGAGTAAAGGGTAAACAACCAATATCTTTCGCTTCCGGTCGAACCAACCCTTCGGGTTAATATACGCCGAGGTAATTTACCGGGTAAGGGGCTGCCGCCTCGCCACGAACGCCGCCTTCTTCACCTATATTCGTATTATTATGAGAAAATCTCCACACACATCTCTCTCCCTCGCTCCTCTCGTATCGCGTTGAATTTCCTTTTTACTTTTCCTCGTTTAGGTGATTTTCTTTCCTTTAGTTTTTTCCGGATAGAATGTTTCGTTTGTCTGGGGTTAACAAACTCGTTCCCCCTCCCCTCCCCCCCTCCCCCTCCGATGCAGTGTTTGGCTTAGGTGAAAACGAAAAGAAAGAGAAAGAAAAGAGAGGGGAACAAAAGAAAGTAGACCACGGACGTGAGCTAGTCTTACGTATCCAACAACCCTTGGAATGTAACGTTGGTTAAAGATACGGGGTTAGTGATCGAGATAAGCTTGTAAGACGGTGGAAATAGATGTTATGTAGAATGCAGATATAGATATAGAGCGGGCGGATGAAACTGGAATTGTCGAGATGGTCTTGGTCGTAAGCGAAGAGTTTCCTCTGCACGGATATTTGCATGAATTAGCAATTGTAGCATGAAAGCTGTTCGTTTGATGGGAAAACTCCGAACGCGTTACGCAGTCAGGGTTCATTAAAACTTCCCGATAATCATTCGAAAAACAATAACACCGGAGGGATAATTATCCAACCCTACACAATCGCGAACACCTTTTACCCGCTTTCATCGATCAACCCGATGGTACTCGACGTTTCCTCTCTACAGAGGTATGAATTGCGCTCATAACCGCTACGTCGAATTCCGAGCTGATCGATTATTGCGTAACATCTACCACCCTGCAAAATAAATCGCCGGAAGCCCACTTCCGGTCCCTTTTGTTCTTACCGACATTCTTTTCTCTCGACCGGCAAACAAGGGTAGCGAAAAAATTAAGACATTTTTATTTTCTCGCAGCACTTTCGCGCGTAATTTTACTTACCCCTCCCCGAACGTCGGATTTGCGAAGAAAGAAGACAACGTTGGTTTTTTGTACAATTGTTCGTATTACGTTACGGGGGAGGGTGCATAGCGTAGATCGTCTGATGGTTAAATTGGCCGGAAGGGGGACACGCCGTTCCGAATGTCACACGGCGTAACGTCTCGTTTCAAGAAAGTCACTGTCTGCCCCAAGGCCTTGATTTCGGGCATTACTTTCACCCTTCGATACTCAAGACGCGAAGGGACCGAGGAGGATTTTGAAGGGGAATGACACCAATTTCGTTACCAATTGTCATCCCGTCAAGGCACTCCGACTCCCTTGCGGAAAAAAAAAAAAAAAAAAAAAAAAAAAACGCAGGAAAGAAAAATAAATAATCTCAGTCCTGAATAGTCAGACCGAACTCGACTCGTGAAGATTTCTTTCTTTTTACTTTCTCTCGCGAATAAGGGCTGAGAGAAAAAAAAAAAAAAAGAAAAAATAGAAACACAAATCCCAAGGGATCGAAGATCGGGAAGGGAATATGGTTAGGATGATGCTATGCTCCTTAGCACTCAATTTTTTATTTTTTTAGTCGATTCAACCCTTTTAATCTTCGAATTCGACGCGTGAAACTTGTGAGAAACTTTCATCGAGACAATGGAAATGGGGTTGAGCTTGCGGTTTGATGGAAAAAAAATCAAAAGAAACCAAAAAAAAAAAAAAAAGCACAGAGTCACGAATTGAGGAGAGGAGATGAATCGTTTAACCGTTTCATGCAAGTTTATTGCGAACTGGTTTTCGGCCAACAAAGCTTCGTTGGCCACGTTCTGGGCGGCTATAGCAACTACGTGAAAGCCACAATACCCTCCACACAATTACGAATCGCGATCTCGAAGCTTTCTGTTTTTGTTTCCGTTTCCGTTTTTTTTTTTTTGTTTTGTTCTTTCGAAAACGTCGCAAATTCAACGACGTTTTCTTCTCCATCTTTAATTCCTCCCTTTCTCTCCACATTATTCTACTCGGTATCTTTTCCAAACCCCATTCGGCGACGGCGATGCACACAAGTAAAGTTTTTCTTACCGACGAGAATCCGTGTGAAACGGTGGACTTAAATTTTCGAATGTTCTACGAAGCGTGCGCGAGAGAGTTTTTTTTATTTCGTCGGAGGTTGACTAAAAGAAAAACAAAAAAAAAAAAAAACGAAGCCAAGTGTCTCCTCGGACAATGAGTATCGACGATCGGCTTATTCGTTCGGAATTCGAGTACGCGGTGCAGAGCGAGTTTTTAATCCACTCTACTGTCTTCAGTGGTCTTCCGAAGTGGATTTTTTTTTTGTTCCTCACTGTTTCTCAGATGTATTTCAACCGAGTACACAAAAGGAGCGGAAAAACGTCGGCGGAAAACGAAAGTTTATAAATCGATTCGATATCCGATGGCATTTATCCGCGTAGGCTCGTTTTCTACGGCGCACTCCTACGGATGTGAACGTTTCCGATAAAAACTTGCAGCGAACGAAATCGTTGAAATATTTCTGTTGTCTGTCGACCCGATGGTCCTCGAAGCGCCCATCGCTCGTCCGCTTGCCGTAAACCTACCCCAAAAACTCTGTAACGCTTTTTACCTCCGATTCTAATTTTCCCGACGATTCTCCATGGAGATTCGAGGTGACGTCGTCGGTGAGTGTCTCACGCGAGTTGGAACGCGTCGAACCGACCACCGTACGTCACATCGCACTTCGCCCCATGTAAATGCACTTTCCATACCCCCCGCTCGCTGGTTCCCACAATAGACAGATTCCCGAATGGCGTAGGTATATACATAGATATATATATATATATCCATCGCGTCATCCGGTTGGATCGCGGCCAGAGATCATGAAGCTGTAGTTAAGCAACGCTTCATCTCGCGTCAATGTACGGGTTTGCAATGTCTGCAGGTCTCCGGGCGTAGGGTCAACCGGATTTGAGGTACCCTCGACCGTGAGCCAAGAGCAGTTTCGCTCCGCTATCGCCGACTAGTCAGTAGTTTCCCCTGTACAGGCGTCGGTGCTTTCGGTATGCAGGAACGCGGAACCGGAGGGTTGTGTACGTACGTTGCTGGAGGATGTTCGGGAATGATATGTGGGCGCAGGGTGGGCACCTGCCCGCCCTACCTCCGCCAGAATTAGGATCTGAATCTGAACCCAAAAGGTAATTACGAAGACGGGTCCGGAAGGGTGTCCTTCGACTCTCAAATTATATTTCCTCCCCGCTTTATTCGTTTGCCTTTTGTTTTTTGTTTTTGTCACTTCCTAGCGCCCTTTTCGCCGTAAAACGTGAAAAATTTAGCCGCCACGTCGCGGGCTGGATCCGTTAAACACGCGTTACAGAAATAGGTGAACGTGATGTACGTATACGTAAGGTGCATATATTTATGTGCCGGCTATTTGAACTAAACGAGAAACTCAAACTAGATCGAGTTAATATTTACCTGATTGATTGAGTGGCCGTGTGGCGTAGAGCAGGTAGGGCTATAGAACCGAGTGGGGAAACTCGAGCGAGTAGGTTAGCTACGGTGAATATGATATACCTTGCACTTTAGATGAAATGGAATCAGAATCCAGTCGTACGAAATAAGCTGGGACGTTTACCGAGCGAGTGGTTCAACTCATATTCGTAATTAACCAAAGCGTGCTGCGCGTTTCTCGCGATGAACAAATAACGGGGGAAAGTTTACTTGTACAAACTATGGAAATAAGAAAAATGACAAATATTACTCGTACAAAGGAAAATGAAGAAAAAAACACAAACTTCAAAGCATTTCCTAGTGCATCGCTATCTGCTCTCGCGCTAGTGGCAATCAACGAATGTAACGATGATTTTATCGTTCATTTGGGTAACGGAGATAACAAAAAAAAAAAGGGGGCCCACGGAACGCTGTACATTTCAGTGATTATTTATCTCTCCTTTTTTTCTCTTATTCCTTACCGTTTTGAAAATCGCAGTGCATGACTAACAAGTATTGCACCGGATATTGCTCTCTAGGCCGTATTTCAAAGAGTGAAAAATTTCATCCCATGATTCGATGAAATATTCCAACGAAAATGATGATTCGAACATGTCATCACGGAACTTGTAAAACATGTGATTGTTTTTTTTTTCTAATTTGGGAAGTGAATGAGATGACAGAAAAATCATTACTCATATTCATCAGACGGTTAATTAAAACATATTTCGTTCTTTCTTTTGCTTTTTTTTTCTCCTTTTTTAAGAAAGGGATGAAAAATACTGAAATTTTTGCCAGTCATCGCAGTACAGAATTAATTAACGAAAACTTTTTATTTCATTTTATTTTAATCATTTTTTTTGTTTTTTTGCCATTCACAGTACACATCCATCTTATAACGAGGGGTGAACTTTTTGGCGCTCGAGAAGGTCGAATATTATTTATCCCCTATCCTGGCAGTGATTGCCGTTTTTTTGTTTCGTACCTTGTCCAGATATATTCCGACTCCCGGAACTTCCCTTTTAATTAATCTCATTTACGCCTGAGTCAGCCACGGAAGGAAGAGAGAGAAGCGACGGGCCATCTGGGAAACGGAGAGGGGAAAAAGGGGGATGGAAAATGGGACATCAGGGATAGGTAATGCGCCCGGCGAACCGCACGAGAGAGGGTAGGAGGGTACAGGCGGAATAAGGGGAAGGGATGATCGAGATTTTAACGAACCCCAATAAATCATTTCCAGCCACTGAAAGTCCCCGTCGCGTCGGTCCGCCCCGGCGTCACACCACCTGCCCATTAATTGTCGTTAAATTTTTCGAGTAGGTAGGAAATTGCACCGCGTGTCCCGTCCAAAGAGAAAACGCGGAAGATTCGACGTTGATGCCCACCGCAGCCATTGATATATTCAATTTATCAGAACCGCCAATTATAACGATGCACCGCAAAATTGTAAATTCATCGACTGTCGTCCCGCTCCGGTCTCGGCGGAGTTACGTTCGAATTTCGATGCTTTTTAAATTTTTGAAAATCCTCGAGCCTCGCGTACGCGACTTCCTCGCGCGTGCACACGAATACACACACGTGCGATACGTGAGAAGTGGTAGAGACGGGAAGAGGACGTGATTTGGTGGAGGCATTAAACTGAAAACGGTAGTCCGCTAAGCGTAAATTGCTAATATAATATTCTGGTCAGGGAAAGTCTCCGAAAACGCAAGCTTTCTGTGTGCTCCGGTACCCGTAGCTTTGCTTTGCGGTCACGTTACAGCTATCGCATGCTTTAATACGTTGCACGATGAAATATAGCCACCCGCACGCTGCACCGGCTCGGAAAGTACACCCGGCTATCGTACGTACGTACGTACCTACCTACCGAGCTAACGAAGTGAAACGGAGGAAAAAAAATTATTATAACAATGATAATAATTAAAGCAGAAACTATGGTGATACTAACAAATGAAATAACGCGGCGCCGTAACGTTGACCAATCTACAAGGATAATAATCATCCCTTCTTTATTTTTAAGATCCCACTTTGCTGTACCCAAGGCGATAAAGTTGATGATTTTTCAGGATATTCGGTCATTAAACACAGGATTATATGGACGAAAGGCATGCTAAGCCAGCTTTAAGGATTATGGGGAAAAAATCGCCTGGTTTATCAGCGGGAGCGGGAAATGCGCCGTTCTCGATCACTCGTTATATGGTTCTGAGCATGACGAACGGGTTTTGCTCTTCGTATGAGGATGTAATTCACGTCGGGGGAAAAATGTACATGATGCGTTCGTGAACTACGTGACAAAACGAAAGGGAACCATCGATTTGCGAAAACCATGGCAAAAAACGTATTGGAACTCCGAGAGAAGGCCGAATAAAAATTAAGACAAGAGAGCGCGGAACGATCCGAGAATCTTTCCTCGCGACAGTTTTCACGGAGAAGAAATCACCCGGCGTACAAATGAAACCGTCCAGTCGGTGTGCGGCGGAAGACGTTTGGTGAGTTTAATTCCGGTTGAAGCTGAAAACGCGTAAGTGAAGAACGAGGTGAAAAAGGAAGGCCTGCAGTATACGCGGGCGAGGCAATATTTCATTACAATGAAGGACGGAAAAAAGGAAAGGGGGAAGGAAAAAAAATTGATTAAAATGAAGAAAAGAATTAGGACTGCACCGTGTCCGTCACTGCCTGGCTTAGGAGTCCGCGCGGTGGGTACGTACGTTCCGCAGTTTTCTAACGTTCTGATGTGACCCACGGGGATCCAACACTATAATTGAAACGTCGAGTAATTGTGAAAAATAAAGAACTCCGCCTGTCTACCGAAGATACGTGGAACGGCTGCTGGAATGGATATCCCCGAAAGGTATTAGAACGGGAAATGAAGAGTTCATTTATTTTACTGCTTTATATACTTGAACGGAAACAATTTCAGATTTTTTGAGAATATTAAACTTTTTGAATAATATCTAAGATTTAATCAGGATTCGTATCTTCGTTCTTTCTCTTTTTCTTTTTTTTTCATTTTCGCGGAGCTCTTCGACATATTTCTACTTGAATTTTTTGAGTTTCGGCACCTCCGTCGCAACGCCGTCAGTTCTGCTCGACTCTGCACCGACACAGGAGTCATACTTAACAAAGGCAATATTCGTGAAACGGAAAATTCAATTTTAAAATACGTATAATGAAAATTCAATTATCCCCAGGGATTTTCTTCGTCCCTTATTCCGTTCGTATTCATCGAGTCGAAAAATACGCTTTTTTGGATCACGTGAAACGAGCCATTTCGAAAGATAACATTTTTCTCGTTCCCATCCGTATCGATTAATCATCACCATCGACGGTAACCGAACTGCTTCGACTGGAACTTTGAACGTCATCGAAAAAAACATTACCAAACACTTCCGCAATAATTTCTGTGCACTGTAGACGTCGTTACCTCTGAAATTATCGGGTACCCACATTAAATAATGCCCTAAAATTTCACGATGAGTTTCTCTGCCCACCTGACTTGAACTACCAGAACGTGTGACGTCCGAAATAACTACCGCCTTCGCGGCCGCAGGTAAAGAACATTCTGCAGCGACGACAACGCCGATGTATGGAAACCCCCCAACGATCCTCGATTTTTCTCCAATCGATCGGCGGACACTCGGAGTAAAACCGACGATTTTTATAAAATTCCAGCGAATCTTCGGGTTATGAAAATTTCATCGCGTATTAAATGAGGTGAACGATTCGCGTCTGTTCCGTGATATTTTGACGAAGTATCGAATTGTTCGAGATGGGCGGATCGCGAGTCGGTTCGAAGCCGTCGCTAGCTGAGCTTATATAGCTAAACGTGGGCGCTAGGGGCTGCATTATTTATCACCACTGATTTATAATCCCCGTGTAGCCAGCTAACAACGCCTTCTCTACCTTCCTGCGCCTTACCGTCTGCACCCTTGACGACGCCGACCTACCCCGACCACCTCCGCGGGTCTTTCAAGTCGCGAAGTGATATAACCGCAACCGAATTCTCCGAGGTGTACGGGAATTCCTCAGCCCAAATATTAAAAGAGTCCATTATTTTACCAAAATTGTCGGAGAATTAATGAAATCAAACTAATCGCTAATTGATTTTCGATCCCCCCGACGACGGGCGATGTATAATTTACTTCGATTCAGCCGAATTCTTCTCCACTTTTTTTCATCCCTCTCTCATCTATAAATCAATTTACATACCTATACAGACACCGTGGTTTGATCGAGTTTCGCGATCTGTTAATTCCCGATAATTTCAATCATCTTCTTCTTTTTTTTTCCCCTCTCCTTCTGTTTCCTGCCTCCTTTTTCTCTTCTCCGCTACTTTTTTTCCCTGTACACAAGTTCTCTCGACGTCACGTTGGAGATGATTATCGATGTATATAAGTATACACCTTGGTTCTTGAATTTCTGATAGAAAATTTCCGCTTGAGTTCGCTGAGAAACGAGATATCGGATATTCCGAGTAATTTACATTACTATAGTGGAATATCGGTCTCACTATGAGAAATCCGCGGGTCCAACGGACCGTGTATGAAAATACCAAGTAGGTGGATCGGTGCGGGAGAAAATATCGAGAATCGAAAGACAAAAGCAAAAAAAAAAACAGCTCATCATAAAGTACACACGTATATAGGTCAGGGTATGGTCAGAGATGAAAATTAAAAGTGACCTATGAAAGTTTCGCTTCTGCGAATAACGCATTTCATGACATTCCCATCACGCACAGTTGACTGCATCAAACAGTTCCACACGTGCGAAATTTCGTTTTTTCGCTGGACCGAAAAAATTTTTTTCACCGTCCTTTCGCCACACCGGTATGTCGATAATAATTAAGATGAAATACCCATGACTTTGAAGTTGTAGATGTATGTATGTAACGTATAACCTTTGGCAATCGAGCAGCGGGTGACCATTTTCCGAACTTTTGTTGCGTATTCGGTCTTTATTTCGCAATAAAATTGGAGGTGGAAGAAGAAGAAGAGGAAGAAAAAGCTGAAGGCGAAAAAAAGTTGATATCGCGATTTAATAACCGGCAAATTGAACCCGCCTGTTCATAGAAAAGTATGCGACATAAAGCGCGGAAGGTCGGGGGGCGGAGGCGGGGGCAGCTGAATGAAATAAAGTGAAATGTAATAATGAAAACCGTGTGTATCGGGTAGAATTCAATTTGAATATCGTGCTAGTCTCGCCGGGGGACGGTTTGTTTTTATATTTCGATTCATTCGCTCCGTTTTTTCAGTTATTTTATTTTCATTATTTCATATTTTATTTGTCTTTGTCATTTGTTCGTTCATTTATTTATTATTTGTACTCGCTGCTGTACACGGAATTCTTCGCTTTTCATGTTTTTCTCTGGCACGACCAAAATTCCTACCGAAAAATATATATAATTACACCCGCAACACGTGCCCTCCCATCCGAGTAGATAAAAACCGGAGTATGTCCGACGTACTTGTAAACGAGCGCAAGTAAATGGGGTATATTCGTACAATTTGTGCGGAGTAAGTTTTTAACATCCTCCTTCCACAGAGTTCGTCGTAACAACGGATTTTCCTATCCCTTCACACTTGATAATAATCCCGATGCGACTAGAACACGAAAATCCCGGTGAAACGAGCCGAATAGACGGGGCGTAAAATATCAACGTGTGTCGCGAGCCACGGTATCGTTTGCCCTCCATTCGAACAGGGAGAGAAATGTAGATTACTAACAAAATTTGAATAACAAAATCGAAAGCACGTCCCTCGTACATCAAAGTGTGAAAGCCTATGCGCGGTACGCGCGAATGAGATGATATTATAATGCGAGGAATCAAAGTAAGTAAAAATAGAAAAATCAACTCCGCGGCAAATGTGATGAAACGTATGCACGTATACGTATAATTTGAAAAATGTGCTCCTTTTTTTTTTCTTTCTCTTCGCTTCTTTATTTCATCTTGGATATACGTACGTGTAATTTTACTACGTGATAATCATCGTTACCCAGTTGTACGGTACGGTATAACCGTACAGAAACGCACATTTCGACTCATCATCGTACAGCTTCGGAATTATAACGGTGACACCCGGGGATTTTCACAAAGCGTGTACAAGCGTTGCTTTCAACGTCAGAAACTCAAGATCAAAGTGTGGAAAACCTCCACGGGTACGTACACATGACGTGTACGCCTACCTCCCCGAGTTATATTATGTACAGGTATTGTACATATATATGTACATAAACTATATACGTACGTAACTTGTTTTCACAAATTTTCATCACGCGGGGCAACTCTTCTAATATTATAACAGCAAAGGCTTGATGCAGATGAAAAAACTTCTACTGAGAATACTTACAAACCACTAGGGGATTTGCAGAATGTTTCACTCTTATTTTTCAGTTTTTTACTCCTCGCTCGTTTTTTCTTTTCTTCCTTTTTTATTTGTTTTTTTGTTTTTTTGTTTTTTTTTTTCATTCTCAGCACTTAATGAAGTGAACTTTCCTCCTCTTGTTATCACTCTCCTCCCTCTTTCGTTTTTACGATCTATTTTATTTCTCCCTCGGCATATCGTCGATCAAATTTCACAGCCAACTGCTATGCACCAGTTTTGAGGTCAGTAGGTAAAAATAATATTTATCCCACATTCGCCCCGAAATCGACGGTGTGGGTATGTTTGAATACCATTAATTTCCGCCCAACGATTCGCCGTTCGATATAATTAGTCGAGGGCAAGGGTTGGGCGATATTCTATCGTTTCGTTTCGGGGATTCTTGACCGATTATCGTTCGGGGCGCGATAATTATTCGGAAAATTAACGCGCGAAGCCCCCCCCCCCCGATCGGTGGGGCGTTTCAACCGTGGTTGCTGCTATTCCTATAGGATTGTTTCTAGGTTTAATTCCTTGTGCACGCGTGTTCGTTTCATTCCTGTTTATCTAACCCAACCCCCCCCAACCATTTCGTGCGCCGCTTAACGTCAACCACGCACGGCTGTACGGGGCCGTTCACGCTCTCCAAACATTTACGCTCGGTATTAATTCCTGTTTGTGGTAGTAATTAGATGTTGATGAGACAAACCCACCGTTGGTAGCCGTATACCTGATAGCGCGGCGCCGGTTCGGGTCGTACGAACATATTTTTACCCCGTCCATTTAACACCGGCTCGTACGTACGTACGTACACGGGGAATCGGAGCGAGTTCAGCACTCAACTTGATGGATGCGAGGTTAGCCTGAGCTGGCGACGATTTTATTTTTTTACAACGTGGAAAAAGGAGAGAAAATCGTCGAACACACGTAACACCTGCTTACACCGGCCGCGAATCTATGATGTGTGTACACCCGTCGGATCCGGTGATATTAAACACGCGATGCCTATTTAGCTGCGCCGACTCGCAGTCGAAGAAATTTCAGTTCGTGAAAATGTACGAGAAATCTCAGCGGGACGCTTCCGCAACTTTTATGCTCTCCACCCTGGCCGCCCCCCGTTCGCTCGCCGTTTTTTTTTTTTTTTTTACCAACATTGAGCTCTGCCGCGCTACAGATAATCAAAGGACATTCTTTTCTTCATTCCTTTTCTCTTTTGATTTTTTGCATCGCGTCGGGTACGTATTATACATTTGCATAGCAGTTCTCGGTTGGACATCGAGGTTTAATTGAGTAACTAGATATTGGGGTGGGTAGAAATACGGATTTGAACTTTGCCGGCTGCTTGCTATTCATGGAAGCTTTAACAACTACCTTCATTATTTCAACGACACTCCCCGGCGGTCATTCAGACGACATTCGGCGACAATATATTATCATTCCATTCGCTTTTTCACCGGCATCAGGTCGCTCCGCGACAGCGGGATTCGGGGGGACGCCCAACGCCGCGTAGCGTGGATCACCTGCATCTTTTGTTCCGGGGTTATTTGCATGGAGATACACGTACGACTACCGGATACACCCGACCCGTACACACATGCTCGCAGACGTAATCGGCTACGCGCCGAAATTTGGACGAAAATCTGACTTGGAACGAACGGGAAACCGTTCGCTTGCATCTACGGAATAACGGGAGAGCGCATAGCGAAAATTCCGACGATTAGTCAGCTTCACCTGGACCCGAGAGGAAAAATTCGGCTCACGGTTCGAAGCGGTACGACATTTGAGTCGGGAAATCTTTCACTTAGGACTGTGGGGAATAGTCGGGTGAGGCTTACCGGGACTTAAGTACCCCGTGTAGAACACGGAATCAATTTTACCCGGAGAAACGAGTAATTGACAGATTTCCAATCGGGGCGGGGTGAAAACCCCGAAGACGGAAAAAGTGGAAAAAATACTCGGGAGTGAGAGCGAGAATTTCACTTCGCAAAATTACCGTTATATGTTACGCGGTTCAACGGTAAATTTTATTTCTCGGCCCTTCTAGGATTTCGGGCATCGAAACTATTCAAGTTTGCGAAATACACAGGCACTCCGGGCTTCACATAATTCCGTGTAACTTTAGCTACGTGTTCCCATCTATACAACTAGAATCCACAAACACGCGTGTATATCTCTCCCGACTTTAACTCGCCCAACGGCTCGTCGCTTCCTTCGCATCTATCACGCCCTTCGCTCAGTTCCTAATTTATTTTCTCTCGCCGTTCGGTCACGTTTTCAATTTCACCCTACGTCCCCGCCGTCTCTGCTTGTTTTGTCCACCGTCGTCGTCCTCGTCCTCGTCTTCTTCACCTCGAACACCTTCATTTCGCTCATCCCCCGCTTTCCGCGTCCTTTTCTTTCTCGCAATTTTTTCCCTCCACTCGTTTTTTTCCTCTATTTTTCCCGCCGACACCCGTCTCGGTCTTTTCCCACCTGCTGCTGACCTACTTCCTCAATCAGTTCACCACTCTTCAAATCTTATCTATTTTCCTCCTTTTCTTTTTTTTTTTTTTTTATATACGTCCCACACCCCGTGCAGCGCACCCCGCAGAGACAAAAGCCCCGAAGCTAGAGAGTAATTGTCCGACAACATTTCCTCTCCAACTGTAGGCAGGGAAAGTCCGATCCCATTTTCCGACGGCGGCGTCCGACCAACTTTTTTACGAAATTTCATCGCACGTTACGGCGACAAGTTTTACCGGTCATGGAATATCTGTATTAATCCGACGCAGAGGTGGATAACGGGAATAATTTGACTTCCTGATTTTTCACCAATCTTTTTTAAGTTTGAAAAATTTTCACCCCGTCTTGATGTAACGAACGGTCTGTATGGCGGTGGCGTCGCGTCGCGCTGGGGGGGCACAGTCATCCGAGTTTTTTCTCTCCGGTGGGGTCGGGGGTCGTAGAAGATAAAGTTAGGTGTCCGCGACGTACCTACAGAGTTCTCAATCCAATGTCACCTCTCATCGTCTACTTTACACTCCTCTACACTCTCTCGGGATCTTTTCTCCCCCTATTCTTTTTCTTTCTTCCTTCTCCAACCCTCCCACCCCAATTTCCCTCAGTTCTTCTTCGTCTCTCTCCATCTTTCCCGAAGTCGCACCGCCGTCTGCAGCATCTCGCCTTCTTCTTCGTGTTCCTCGTGTACCTTAGCCGACTTTATGCAAATGATCCTCCAGGAGAGCTCTCTACCGTCACCGTACCGCCCCAACGTCATTCCCTTTCCTGCGCGCGGAGTGTTTTTCCCTCTTTGTTACATTCATTGTCTTTTTTTTTTCTTTCTTTGTCCGGTGTTTTATTTTATTTTTATTATTTCTCCGACCGGTTGTTGTTTTTTTTTTTTTCTGTTCTCTTTTTTGTTTTATTATTATTCCTTCTCTTCCACTGTTGCTTTTTCACTCAGATGGGTTTGACGACGATTGTGCAAGTTTGTCTCACTAAATCAACCTCAATATATATACAACAGAGAAGAAATATTTTTACAGGGGACTGATAGCGCGCGGAGTTCCTACTCCTCTCTGATTTCTTAACGTGGAAAAATAAGGAGGGAGAAAAAAGAGAGAAAAAAGATTGATACCAGATTGTACGATACCGCGGGCCGAATGAAAATCACAGCGGAATTTTCTATTTTTTTCGAACTACATTTCGCTCCGTTTGTGCAGTGTTTTGCATTTTGAAATTTTTCGAATTCTACGCTCGGTAACGTGATGAGCTTCAACACCCTCGGGATGAACCCTCTCCATCCCCACCCCCCTCGCAGTGCCACGCAGCTCTTCACTCCAAATCAATTATTATCGCTAAGCCTGATCCTTTCGATCCATAGGTTCATCCCTGTTATTTCCAGACGACTGAGGCATCCCTCCCCTCCGATGGTAAATTGTCAAATCACTGGATTAGTGGTAGTTCGAATTATAAGCTGCGGCTTATACCGGCCGTGTTCCGGCTCAACACAGATCGATCAAACGATCAGACTAAACACTTGTTTGTTCGATTCTCCCTTGACGTACGAATTCACATGTCGCGTACGTCGAAACGCTCCGGATTGTATATTCTTTGTCAATGAAGAGCAAAATTTATGATCTTCTTTTTTGTTTTTCTCGAGATATTTCTAATCGACAGTTTTTTCCTAATTTTTGACCGTCGCCGTAGAATTGGATTTTCAGAAGCCGTTAAATCCTGTTTCCGCAAATACATAAGTTCATAAATAATTGTTTCGCCGGTTGAATTGCGAGGCGGAATAAACAGTGGCTGCAGCGGGGCAGGAGAGGGCTTCGGGTAGAATGGGCAGAGGTGCTTTTGTGCTTCAAGTTTATTCACACTAGTGTTTGAAACAAAACGGTGGTGTATATCTAATTTACCTCGGGGCTTGGAATTCCAAGGTTTGCTCCCGCTACTGCTGCTGCGAGCCACTCAGCCATCGCGCTGTAAATGTTTCACTGAGAATTTCACCTTACCTCTGCTTACATTGTTTTAATTCAAACCATCTCACAAACTTGCACTTTTTCTTCTCTTTCCCTCAACCTCTCCCGTGTACCCTCGCACGGCGAAGATGGTTCGAATTCTTTTTTTCCCAAAGTTTTTCTATCGGGAATACTTTTGACGGCGGTGATTGTTCAATCTACAGCAGAATAATTTCCGAATGTACGGTGGTCCAAAAGAGGGCGTGTCGAAACACGGAGAAATAGATGAAAAAAGGAAACAATTATAGACAAGGGGGTCGGGCGAAGCCGAAAATGGAGGAAAGACAGGGGGAGGAATCTTGTACCGCGGATTTCGCGTAGCTTGCAAGAACACACTGGGAATCTGCTCCGGAGATATACGAGCTCGCAATTTAGTCGGCTAGAAACTAGAAAGTGATATAGAAACGGTAGAAATCTAGAAGCGAGTACATAGAATGTGAACGAAACACGGAAAGGCGGGAGGAGAGATATATGGAGGTACCTCATGGTTTATACCTTTTGAACAGTCCCCGAATTCTTTCGTGAATTTATTAACTTCTACTTTCGCTTTAATTACCGCTCCTCTCTCGCCTCCTTCGTACCCTTCCCTCAGGAAGAGCCCCGTCTCCGGATAGTATCCGCGTCTCTTCTTTCGCCCACGTCGTCTCCGGGGTTCGTCTGGGTTACGGGCTCGCGTTTTCATTTCGGCCTCGCTCTCTACTACCACCTTCGCCAAATCTCGCGTGCGAATTACGCTTTGTTTATTTGTTTCCTAAACGCAACTAACGAAGGCGGATGTATAGACGGAGAAAAGAGGGAGCGGAAATCCGAGAAAGGTGTACATCGGGTGGGTGGAACGCGAGAGAAGAGGAAAGTGAGACGAGCCCGGTGAGAAACCGAGGCAATAATCTTCCCGACAGAGTTATCCCTCAGAATTTTTTTCCCCAAGGATTTATCGCGCCTATTTCTTCGACGGCTCGCTACCCCCGACCTCCTGCCCCCAAACGAAATAATAAAATCGACAACGTAAACAACGACAACAACAACGAGGCGGCCGACCCAACAATAACGATGATGATAATTGTGAAAAATTACCTTCCTTCACCGTTGATCGATCGATCGATCGATCGATTGATTTTCCCGGAAATAATCAACGCCCACGACCGCTGGAGTTAATCGAGGATGCCGAGCCCGTCGATATTACAAGGGTGTAGGTTGAGCGTGTAACATTATTTAGATGTACGTTACGTATAGAAATTGGTGAAGTTCACGTCCTGCGACCGAGGACGACCCCCATACTTAATCTAAAATTGACGACTGTGCAAAATTTGGTACAAGCAACCGCCGGTCAGCATTATCGGTATTAGGCCCGATATACCGAAACTGCTTGCGTTGGAGTACCGCCGCCCCCCCCCCCCCCCCCCCCCCCTTCCCCTGCCTTCGCACATCCCGAACATGCGGGCTCGGAGTACAACATGATACCTGTACAACACATCCCCCGTACAGCTACGGATATATATATATATAATTTCTACAAAAATTTTACTTTCCTCCGCAAATATACTTTCAGCTTACCAATAAATTTTCAACTTAATGGAAACTCCCCTCTTTCTCTCTCTCTCTCTGCTGAGTATCGCAGAAAAAAATAAATATAAAATAAATATATAAAATACTCGATACGTACCCCTCCGCTTTACAACGTATCGTTTACCTACCCTTGGCAAAAAAATTTCCACGGCTCCGACGTTGGGAGGAATAAAAAAATTCATATGTTTCACTTTTTCATACGATTCCACATTGCACGATTCGCTATGATGATAATTATTTTTGCGGTACGACAAAAAATTAAAAAAAAAAAGGGGAAAATTCTCAACCGTAGTAAATTAGTTGAGAAATTCGAACGTACGATTTGTGTAATATTTCATTACACGTATAGTTTCGTAATTGCTCATGATAATAAAGTATAAAAAAGCTGTCGAGGGCTTCTTTCCGAAAGATAAATTCTTTTTCTCGTCGGTAGTCCGTTTTATAGTTGAATTTCGTGTGTTCTTTTTTTTTTCTTCAAATTTTGAACTGAATCATGCGGAGTGGAGGTAAGGAAGGAAACTCAACGGTGAGAGCTGTCGGGTTATTTGTAAAATAAGGATGAATTGTTGAACGCAGAGCCAGGGGAGTTTGCGACTCGGTTCTATACTCTTCAGACAGCATTAGCGTCCCATGTTAGGCTAATAAATAGCCAAAGTTGGGCACGTGGGTAATACGTCACTGTATTACGTGGCTGGAAACCGACTACCCAAGACTCTCGTCGCTGGTGGCGTCGACCCCGCTTCTTTACTTTTCCGGGTCCCATCGCATCAGGGTTCATTCACAGGCACGCATTAAATTGCATCCAGGTATAATCCCCTCTGGCGAAACTTTACAGACGCCGGCTACTCCTCGCCCCCCCCCCCCCTCGCCCCCCCCTCTCCCCCCCTCTCCCCTCCGCCCCTATCCAACGACGGTGTGAAAATCAAAACGGAGGAAAACTGAGGAAATTAAATCCAGTATTTATGGAATACCATAATTTCAAACGAAAGCTTTTCTTTTTTTTCTTATTTAATTTTCACATCAGCCATTTGCGCTCCTCTCTCCTTTTCTTTCTATTTTATACCGCACGAGATAAAAGAAGCGTGTAATGAAAGAGGAGTAGAATCGTATATAGATATATCATAGCTGGGGTTGAAAAAGTTGTCTCGAGATAAAATAAAATAGAATAAAATAAAGTCAAATCAAAAAAAAAAAAAAAAAAGAAAAAAAGAGGGCGAAGAGAAATGAGAAGTGAGGGAATATCTTTTTGTTCTTTTTTTTCTCTTTTCATCTTTTATTTTCTACCCAAAAAATTGGGAGTGAGTAAGCTCGCCCGAGTAGCAGCAGGCGGTGTCTGAGCTGCTCCAGGTTTTTGGTAAAGCTATACGGCTCTGGTTTAATTTAACTCGACGAGGCAATAAACTGGGGGCTTCCACCGTTCGTTTTATTGTAGAAAGGCCGAAGTTTGTCCGTCTAGCTTCACTTCGACTCACTTTAATCACAATAAAGATAAAATTAACGCTTTCATCCATTCCTCGAAAATTTTGGCTTATATTTTAACGCGGAGCTATGACGAGGCTCCTCTCGAATTACGGTCGTTTCAGTTATACCTCTCTCTCTCTCTCTCTCTCTCTCTCTCTCTCTCTCCCTCATTTCCGTTTTCTCCCTTCTGCCTTTTACCTCCCTTGCACACTCCCACCTACATCTAACTTCCGGATTCAAACTCTCAACCCCCCCCGAACTATTCACGATTTTTCGATATCCCCTCCTCGAATCATTCAATTTTTAAAATGAAATTCCGCGGTGCGTAGGTTTCGCGAATGCGGGCAAAGTGAAGATAACGGTTTATCGTTAACGAAATGTTCGGTTCTTCGGTAAATATTGGCCGTCGAATGTGAAAAGTTTACCTCGTTAGCGAAGCCCGCGGACATCTTTTTTTTTTTTTTTTGTTTATTCGTTTCCATCAAACCCTCGGGTTGAAGACATTTGTTTACCGGAAGATAGACTCGAGCCTCCTGGAGAACTCTTGTCGCTACTTTACCCCGATAACCTATTCCCCATCGCTCATCAAGCTCTCGAGAAGTTTGAAACTTCTTAAGCTCTCGAGAACACACCTGAGCGAATGCGCAGGGTAAGAGAGATGAAGATATCGGCGAGGTGTTTCGAAGAGGGAAGATGAAGAGGTACCCGCGTCGCGGAGGGAGAGAGAGAGAGAGCGAGAGAGAGTCGCTGGTGGTTTTGGCGGTGATGTTCGTGGTTTTGAGGTTTCGGTGGCTGGTTAGAAGATGGTTAGGGTGTTCCGTCCTCGCTTTCATTCATCCTTCTTGATCTCCGAGCTACGGAGCATCCGACGCTCCGGCTGTTACAGCTTCTCCTAGACTCGCCTCTCCACTCAGAAATTGAACAACTACCCGACCCGTATCTACTCATACATACGTACATCCGGTGGCAGATGTACACGGCGAACGCCTGAACTCGGGAAACTCTCCAAACTCAACCAACTTCTGCGAACCAACGTTTGACCTAGTCAAATAGATCGCTAATCAATCAGAAACCCCTGTAGACCGGGTTTTCGGATCGATGAAAGTTACGTATACGTGTACGTTGAAACGCCAGGCCGGAGGCTTATAAATTTTGAAATTGGAAATAGAGGAGATTAGAAGAACGACCGCGAAGGTGGAGCGTAACGTCTCTCCACCGTCAAGGCGGCTATATAACAAAAAGCTCTCCTTTAACTGGAATCCCGTATATACTTACTATTAGCCAGGTTATACGGAGTACGGTGTCAGCTTCCATAAAGCTTTAGAGCTCATCGCATAATAGGTTTAGTGGTTTGAGATAGGGGAAGGTGCACGCCGCGTCCGGGGGTTTGTATAGTGCGGCGAGTTGAACCCGGAGGAGCAGGCGGGATTATATGAGGCTCTAACTCCGCCCACCCCGGTCTACGATCGCCTCGTCGTACAGCTCTAGACGGAGCTTGACGTCCTCGGGGTACACCGGCTCTTTTGAGGAAAAGGAATGCCCGCGTCCCGGGCACGATTACCCAGACTCTGAGTCCCGAAGATGTTTTTCTAAAACGAGGAATACATATATGTATACCGGACACGAAAATAGAAATAGGAAAGTTTTTTTCCTCGTTCCGCGAGAGGAGAACGATACGGGGATCGGATTCCCGGAAAATTCGGAGGGACCGTTCCCGAAGCGTACCTAGGATTTCCGTTTTTGGGGTCTCTCCGATCCCCCGCAGGAGCTCCTAGGTACGTCTCCCCCCTCGGGATTTCGCCTCGGTTTCGCCTTCCGTTTGGTTTTATACCGATTGAGATCCACGAGCTCTACTCAGGGCATACGTGTACCACGATAATTTATCCCATGGTCCTTCGGTCGAGTACCTGCCTAGCCCAAAGGACGCTAACGGGTGGAAAAATAAGGGCCTTGCGGAGAACGAGATCGGAAGCGAGAACTGAGAACTGAGAGAGAGAAAAAAAAAAAAGCAAGAGGATAACTCCGCAGCGATCGTCTGAGCATGACAAGCTGGGAAAATTCGAGTCCTCTTTGGAGATTAAACTTTGTAGAAAAGCTCGAGACGGCGAAATGACAGCGGAACACATCTCGCGTGCACGCCGAGGTGCCAGTTGACGGAAGAGTTTTTGGCGAAGGAAATCTGACGGCTTACTCCGATCCTTGGAGTCTCAATTTTCTTTTTATTTTCCACGGGGTTTTTTTTTTTTTCTTGTTTTTTTGTTTTTATTCTCATTCTTTCTGCTTTTTGCTTTTATTACTCCCCTCTACGATCTCTTTTTTCTTTTTACTTCATCCGCTCGGTTCTTGCCGGAGTGCCGCGAAGAGAGAGAGAGAGAGAGAGGAAGAGAGAGAGGAACTCCGTGTTATTAAAACATAATGGAGAGCTGATGCTCACACAGAGTTTGAGGCTTGTGAGGCAAACGACGCAAGGGAGAGAAACCAACGGCTTTCAAATTAAGAACAACTTTGTTCGAGGCGACACCGTCACACCGGTTTTTCCGCCGTTCGACCATAATGGGGCGCGACCGTGATTGAGGGTTCTTCGCTATCGTTATTATTATTGTCTTCATTATTATCGCTATTATTAAAAATTTTTTTTATTCCCGCCAAAGCTGTGCAAGTATTTCGTTTTTCCAAACGACAAAAGAACCCTCACTTGACTCGGTGCCGTCATCGCTCCGTACATACACCTTACGACAACCCCATTGCCACATCCATCTCTGCCCCGCGATGGCACGGGCTCAGAAACGCCATATTTAAAGAACATGCACCCGGGTGGAAAGTACCTTTGATGTTCTCGGGGTCGAGACAATCCGTCGCCGCGAGTATAACTTTGAAAAGCGTCCGTGTTCAACCGGGGAACAATTCCTACTACCCTTTCGGATAACGAATCTCCATTGACGTTGAAGTGGGGTCGAAAGACAGTCATTACCGGTAGCGTACGGCGATCTCCTTCTCGTATCTTTTTTTCCCAAATCTCTTCACCTGATCAAAGTCTCGGTACGGGCCTAGCGATTCGCGTTATTTTTTTTTTTTCTGCTCGCGTTTGACGTGGAATCGACATTGAAATATACGTATGTATACGAACAGGTGGAGCGCAGCTACCGCGCACCGAATTTACCGGGAAAAGGAGAAACGCTTCCGCTGCCTCTTCCCGATGTTCCACGCGATGTAGTACAATGCATAATTCAGTGCCTCGGCTACACCGGAACACCGCTTCGCGATACACTTTTCCGATACGTTCGCACACGTTTCGTTGGACCGGAATTTTTGGAACGAAAAATTCGCCGTTCAGTTTTACGTGAGAATTTTCCAACAAAAAAAAAAAAAAAAAATGATTTTCCACCCAACTCGCGGTAATTTCTCGAATGGAACGGTTGGTAATAAGATAAGTCAGATCGGGCCGGTCTTTCGTCCGTTTCCGTTGATCCTCCGTTCCCAATATCATTACCAGGTAGACCGTTAACGGGTAGGATAAGAGGGTCTGGCTACCTATATGCACTAAAATCCAGTGGGCATGTTACGGATGAAGAATGGTCGTAGAACCGATAGGTTATCGGAGCACACCTTTCCGCGCGCAGATCGCCCGGCTCCGCGGCCTTCAACATTTACGTAGGATCAATACTCACCCGGTGGAAGGAGATTGCATCTTGAAACGTATTGAAAACCAGCTGGATCTAAGAATTTCCGATTTTCCGGGACGGAGGTATCTATCTATCTATCCTCTGCAGGATGTACAAGTGCAACGGCATATGATGGATTATTCAAAGATCACGGCGAGCTCGAGCCGCCGGTTGTGTAGTGAGTGAAAATTCGGAGGAGGTAGAAGGTAGATTTGCTGGAAAAGCAGGTGCCTCGGAGCACCCAATAACCAGTCATAACCAACGACAGCTGCCGCCGCTGCTGCTAAGACAAACCCGGTGGTTCCAAAGTAGAAGTAGAAGGAGAAGGAGGAATCGGGTGCGGGTGCGGGTGGGCTCATTGTCGAATGAGCCTTATATATACCAAGGGCGATAAAAATATCCAGAGGTGGAAAAAAAAAAAAAAAAAAGGGAGCGGAGCTCCCTTCGGTAGAAGAGGGATAGTGGGCGAGGTGGAGAAAATTCCCGTTCGACGAACGTTGAGTATATCGTTTTCAGCGGGGCCATATTGCGCCAACCGTACTCCGGCATAAATGTTCAATCAGCAAATTGAATGTTTGATACGGAGAAAGCACTAGCGGCAAGCCGAGTCGCTGTAATCTCACCCGTTCGGAGAGCTTAAAATTCCGAACGCGCCCAAAGCGCTTGTGACGTTAAAGTGTAAAATAGCAAAGGCAAAACACGATATACGAAATGTGGAATGCTACAGAGACGCGCCCCTACTTCTGTTGCTCGAGGCTTTCGGGAAAACGCTAACTAGGTAATTAACCGTAGCCAAATACACCTCTCTCTCTTCGCCTACTTACCGTCACTCCGTACCGCATCTACACTGCACTATTTCCCCCGCCCGATTTCGTCTGATCTTCCATCAGTCGAATCAAAGCCGAATCTTAACAAACGGGGCAGGCGTACTCTTTGCGCCACGTACGTACGTACGTACTTCGCATTTGGAAAATTTCATTTAATCCGCTTTTTTATTCGTCTTGACTGTGAGCTGCCGGGAAATCTTGGAAAATGTTTTGTTTTTTTTTCACAAACGAACGATTGTCGCGCGCGTACTGAAAAAAAAAACAAAACAAAATAAAATAAAATAAAAAGAACAACCGACAAGGACGTTGGGATTGCTTTGTCGATCGGTTCCTGCGATTGCCAGTTGTCGGAAAGTTTTGTTTTCCCGAGTTTAACCCTCGGCGCCCCCCCCCCCCCCCCCCCCCGCCCTTCCGAAGGGTATAATACTTGTCGGGTAGAATTCAGCGCGTCGTTCCGGACTCTCGTCTGTAATCTTTTCCCCATCTCGCGGGCGGTGAGGTGAGTCGTCGTATAATTTCTGGTCAGAGCGTCACATTATTCAAACGTCGCTATTCATATTATCCGTGTAGGAAAAGTTTGAAAACGCTTCGGGGCCTAACCCTCTGCGAGAAAAACTTATCCGATCATTTGGAAACAAAGCGCCGAGGGATTTCGAACTCTTCGAAAGAAGAATAAACCTTGATCGTTTCCGAATATGTCCCGTCCCACCGGCTCACCCGATACGAATACCGACCGAACGAACCGGATGCATGCATACGTATGTACCCATAACTTTGTACATATGTAAGCAAGTATGTGCGTATACAAGATGTCAAACTGATTGCGCCGCCGAGTCGAAAGAAAATGGGGCTACAGAAATTCTCGATCCCATGGCCGCTTTGCTTTCTCTTTTTTTTTCTTCCCCGTTGTGTTTTTTTTCGACACTCGAAATGAAAAGCTCACGCGAAGCTTTCCGCGGTATTATCTTTGTGACGTTTGTTAAATTTGGAAAATATATTTCCCCGGATAATACCTATATATATATACATTCATTGATTTATATTAATGAGTTTTACGGATTACAACTCATCGAAATAAATCCTGCGGGGGGTGCGAAAAAAATTCGAGAACAAAGAAAAGAAAAGAAGAGAAAAAAAAAACAGAGAGGGAATTGCTGACATGAGATACGTTACAGCTGTTATTGTATCTCCGGGTTTTAGCGGTTGTCGGTGGGCCAACCGGAATATGATAGTCAAGGTATAGGTGGAGGAGGGGCAAGCTTATGCGGGTGATAATTTCCACCGCTCTCTCTCTCTCTCTCTTTTTTTTTCGTCCGCCAATGTTCGCCACTCCACATCTCCTTTATTCCACATTTCCTCCCCGCCTCGGCCACTTCCGCGCGCGCGGAAATATCGAGATTGTTCACGAGGACGGGTGAGTTAGCTGCGACTGGTAAGGGAAAGCTGAAAAGAGTCCGGCGGGGTGCGAATCGATCACTCCGATGAAGCTATTAGATATTATAATAAGGGCGTCTCGACGCGGAGCATCGCTTCGAGGTAAAATATAGATATATGCACGGACGCCGGCGCTCGCACCGCCTCATTTTTTTCCTCCTCTTCTTCCCCATTTTTTTTTTCTTCTCCTACACTTATTGTTATTCTCGTATTTTCATTTTTTCCTTCTCTCTTCCCATTATTTTTTTTTTATTTTTTTTTTTCTCTCTTCACTCGCTTCGCTTACGCCGGGAATAGAAATTGCCTTTATCCTGACTTGTAATGTAAGTACCACTTTATTACCAGAACTATAAGGATTGGAAATTGCATCCCCCTCCACCCACCTCTCAAGTCGCCGTCATCGGCTTCCGGGGTCCTTGAGAGTCACGTGAAGTCGCGTGTTTTACGAACAGCTAGACTCCGCTACGTAATACCTAGAGCTTCCGAACACGCGTGCTGCTGTGCAACGGCCATGATTTTTCGGTTCGTGCGTTCATCTTGAAACTGAGAGGGGCGCGTAAAAAAAAAATAAAAATAAATGAATCCGCACTCTTCGAGATTATTCATCGGAGAGAGATATACATATCAAGAGTTCTCGGATTTCAACTGTTTCGAGGAAGAGATGACGAGGGGGGGCAAGGGGGGGCAAGGGGGTTGGAATTTATTCAGCTAGGTAACAGCCACTGCGGAGGTTCATCGTCCAATGAGTTTAAGATAAAGTCCATTATCATCATCGTCAGAAGGAAAAGCAGCGGTGAGACCAACCCCCTTCCTTCTTCCTCCTTCTCTCTCCTCCCTCGTTCTTCCTCACCGCTCGTTTTACGAAGTATGAAATATTCACCATTTAGCCGACCTTTCAGCCGAATCGAAACTCGGTAACAAGACCCGGCCACCTACCCGACCCACCTAGCTGCTATCACACTCGGTTCACCCCCCCCCCTCTCTCTCTCTCTCACTCTCGAGGGACATTTCATTTTTTAAAAAGCCTTCAAGACTTTCTTTATTATTTTTTAATCTCCTTCCGCCTAATTAGGCAAACGTCAGTCATAGACTTTACGCAAAAAGGAGCAAAAGGTTTTCTCCTCGATCTACAACTAGGAACTACACAATGCACGCCCAAGGCTGTATCTTAATATTACACGAAAAAATTTCTGTCCTTTTTTCCTCCCTTTTTGCTTTCTACATCGTATCAAAATTATTAATCGAATCATGTGACGTCAAGAGGTGCACGTGAAATTACGCAACTGGCGTAATGGAGAAATGAGATTCGCTTTTAAATGCGTTTCTTGTAGCAGAAACGCTGCAGCCGCGGGTACAGGTATTTTTATGGGGTTTACCGGTGGAAGCGGCGTCTTTTCATTCCTCGCCGTAGTTTTCTTCACCTTGATCCTCTTCCCTCGCCCACGCCATTCACGAGTGCGGCGGTGAAGCTGGTTTGATAATTTTCTTATTGGTATTCGAGACTTTGTCGCTGATTCCGTTCACCTTAAATCACTAGGGCCGCAAGAGAACAACTGTTTTTTCCGTTAGTTCCAACCAAAATTCAGGTAGAGTTTGAAAGCGCGCGCCTTGAGCTTTTTCTTGCGAGCATTTTACACCACCCCTGAACTTGATTGATACAAGGTCGATATGATCGCGACAACTCCGTGTTCAAGTTGAAATTGAAACGGATTCTCGAAGATTATCAAAGAGAAAAAAAGAAAACATCGTACGAATTGACCGAGTGGCTTTTGATTTCAGTTCGGAAACAGGGATATGTTTCTCTTGTCGCCGTTATTATAAATTCACGCAGAGATCGATTACTCCGTTCAAAATTTTGCATCAAAGATTGAATACATAAATATTTTATTCAAATGAAATTCGGGCCTACTTTCCATGTAAAAGTTATCCTCGTCGTCTCTCGTAGTGTAAAAACGAATTAAGAATTACTTTGTGGGGTTGTTCGAACAGCCGGGTTCGAGGGACGAGTGATAAATAACTGGCACAGACGGAGCGGAAGAGAATAATCCGTACGAGAAAAAAAAAAAAGAAATTCCAAAAATTCTTATTTCAACTTATAACTTTTGAGGGAAAAGTTCTTTTTGCTTCATATTTCAGGGAGATCGTTTCTGAAATGTATTTTTTTTTTTTTTTTTTTTTTTTTACTCCAAAGACTAAACGAGCCGGATGACGCGCGAGTGCGTTTGCTTATGGAAACGATGTCGAAGGTTGATATTTTTATTTTTCATTTATTTCTTTGCCAACGTGTCACAAAGAAAGATCGGTATACGCTTCCAGACCATATTCGAAGGAGAACATAGAGAGGGTGAAATGTTGAGATATATTGAGAGAGGATCTTCGAGGATGGAGAAAAAGAGGAAAAAGAGAGGAACGACAAAAAAAAAAAAAAAGAATCGAGTAGAAAGCGAAGGATGAAAAGTGCTCGCGGAGGCGAACATTCAAACGACTTCATAACTGCCTCTCCACCCGTGCAGATACTTCTGCCTTCTGCCACTCCTAGTGCTTAATGGTGGTGGTATCGTCGTCTCGCTCGCCTCTTTTCTCTCTTTCTTCTCTCGTCTCCTTCCTTTTTCATCCGCCGTTTCCTCATTTCTGAAGAAGCAGCTATTCTACGCGGAAAATAATGCAAGAGAAACAAGAGGCCGCGGACTCCTCATCGTTGATGTAATGAATCTACGACCCTTGCCAATTCCTACCATTTCCCACATTGCCCATACATACGTTCCCGTACACACGTGTAACACCTACGAACGTGTATATCCGAACATGCGGATACACACAAACGTATACAAGGTCGAGGAGCTGCAACCCTCTATTCTTTACGATCCAGAAGCATGAATATCCCTTTCTCATTCTCGGATATGTCCCACCGTGTTCGACCCGACGAGGGAAAAGGGCGACGGAGGGAGGGCGGGGGGGAGGGGGAGGAGGGGGGGAGGGAGTTATCGGATGACAGTGATAAAAAATATTGTTCAAATTTATATTGGCTTTAGGGATTTTTTGTCAGAGATATATGTCCTCGGCGAATCTTTATCGCGCGCATGGATATGTATATATATTTATTCGTTGTGTAATTGGAGTTTATCGCAGCGGAAGTGGAAATATATCTTTCGCTCTTCGTAGCTTTTTTGTTTTTCCACTTTCTCATTTTATTTCGAAGATTCGTCTGAATTCCGCGACGGGTAACTCGTCGAACAATTTTTGATCGATGGGTCCGGGTACGCCTAGCGTATACTACTTACCTTCACGAAAGATGATGTAACGTAAGTTTGAACATGTTAAATAATACAAAGTAACATTCGGAAGGGGTTACGTACGTGTGTAGTTTTCAGCTGAAAATCAAACACCGATACGTTAACACACACACACACACACGCCGTGTTAAATGCGAAAATAGAATTTATAGGTCTATGTAAACAGCACTCCAAAGCCGTGCAGTGGAAAACTGGGTTAGTATAACGTGATATGTTCCTTAAATATATATATATATATATGTATGTATACAAGTACGTACATACATATACATACATACATACGTTACATAACACAGAAACTCTGGCGTATAAACTAGTGCAGCTTGTGAGGTAAAGTGGCGATAGCGTGCGGTGTGCAGTGTGCTCGTTTGCTTTCTTGAGAGATGGTTGCGGGATTATCCGAGTACCTATACGAGGTAAAGAGAAATTGAGGAAGTGAGGAGGTGGCGAGGCAAAGGCATGGCTTTTGTTTCTCACGCGGGACCCGCTCTATGCGAACAGGATATGCGGGCGTTGATTCTAGACGCGGGAAGTTTCAAAACCGGTTCAGAAATCTAGACCCCCTATGTTAGCCTCGAACGAACGTAACAAACTGTGACTGACGTATGAATATTCGATGCCCAGAGTTCCCCGTAACCTCCCCATGAATCTTACCCGGCCACATCTGTGTATTTGGATGTATTCGGACGGCGAAATATAATTACTCTCCTTTGTTTTTTTCTCGTCTTTCAGGAAATGTGCAGGGGAGGAATGGCGAGAAGATGCGAGAGTGCTCGTTCGTTAGAAGAAGGTGTGAGGGGGTGTGGTGGGGGGGTGTGTGGTTAGCCTCTATAATCGGTGGTGAAAATATGGGGTAGCAGCGTATATCTGTCTTACCACCACCATTGTCAGTGTCAGGTTGTGAGTTGTCAAGCGCCTGGATGTCCATTTTTCGCTGCAACGTTGTCGTACTAGTAGTGGTGGTCGTGGTCGACGGTCCTGCGCAACATAAACACCAAACGCATTCCGCGTCTATCAAGTATGCACAACAAAAAAATATACTTTCTAATAAGCGATCTAGTAGTTTGAGCAATCGGAAGAAAATTAAATGACAAAATTTGATCCGCCATATATCGTTAATTAGTAGTGGTAGCAGAGGAATAGTTATTAATTATTCATCGAAATAATACGGTTGCAGTTCAGTAATCGCACCACCTTACCATATTCTCTACCGTATCGTTCCTCCTTCGTTTTTCTCCGTTACGGAAGATCACCTGAGAAATTGTATACGGACGTAGGTTGAAATTAGACGGATAGATTCGCAGGTACTTCGGACGTTGCATAAATACCGGTAGCCGTGTCTCTACGTCGTGCGCGCGGTGAATATCGTCGATGCGGTCGTTTGGTACGGAGCATAAAATACGTATGGGGGTGTATCGGGCGAATACAGGTAACGCCCTCACCCCCTTTATAGTTTCCCTACTACCCTTAGGAATTTTACTACGTTTATTGCGCTCTAAGATAGCCCCGTATCTACGTATACTTACATTTATGTGTGCATGCACGTATCCGTCGTGGTCTGTTCTTAAGTAAAATAGTTTTTCAAAGGCGCCTTCGTACGGGCGAAGGGAAGATAAAATTTTACGAGATATACACACTTTGCATAACACCATCGACGTATTCCGCCCGTTATTACGAGAATACGTAGGTACCGTTGCCACGTATACGTTTCGTATAATCGTTGAGTCGAAACTCCGTGTACAACACATGCATGTATCGATGATGAAAGGGATGAGAAAAAAAAAAACGAAAAACCCGAAAAAAAACCAAAAAAAGAAATGCGAAACCTGGCGAAAAACATTATTTAGATGGCCCCAATTTGTTTCATCACGCTTTGGGTACCACTGGTGCAGCTGCAGGTTGAGGCGATTAGCTAACGAGATCATTACAGATGTCAGTTTTATCCATTTTGTACCTGGACGAGTATAACGTGGGTGTTATGCGTGTTGGGTGCATACCACGTCGATTAATTCAACGTCCAATTACGAGAGTATAGAGAGCAACGTTGAATGGATCAAATGACAAAGCTCGAGCGAGCGGGGTCCGCTGTACTACGGCAGGGTGTGGAATGGCGGACGTCGGAACTGTCGTTCGTTCTATGGTTCCGACAAACGCGATTTGCTTCGCCTTTGACGAATAGAGCGTTATGTAACCGAAGAAAAGTCAAACGAGCTCAATGTAGCGAATGTCTACTTGAAACGGCACCTGGTGTTCATTTTCATTAGAATTGTGCGTCTTGTTCTCTGGTTCGCTTTTCATTCCCCCAGAAAATTGAGGCCACAATTCACATGGCATACGCGTAACATTTTTTTTCATCGATCCGTATCGAATCCTCTTCGGCAATTGGTGATATCGAAACTCCGAATTCCGCAGTACGTGTACACATGTACTACGTTCGTAGGAGACAATTGGAAAGGTTCGAAAGTCATTTGCAAATTGAAAATTTTCAACGCGTTTTTACGACAACGATATCACTCGATTCGAGATACAAATCACGATCTGTACGTGATGCTTAATTTCGATCGTCGCCTAACTTATTTTTAGAAGCCGTACGGAGTCGCGTTGTTGAGTAGAGAGAAAAATTACCGACTTGACCACCCGACTTCCGAGCGGTGATCGCAGTTTCATTGAGATGATGGTCAAGGTTCACGGCCAGTTTCAGTTAGTTTCGCTGGCAGCTGACGGCTCCGCGTTATGCGATAAAAGCGATTTACTTTTAATGCATAGAAATTTACCGCTGATACGCCAATGCCCACAAATTATTGTTTATCAATCACTCGCTGATTTTCGCATTTTCAGTCATTTTCAAGACAACGATCGGAATGAAAAAAAAATACTCGGCACAAAACAAAAAGAGAGAAAAAAGCCGTTCAACGATCGCGTTACATTTTCACCTGCGGTTCAGCGCGGTGTGTCCACGTCACGGGATACGAGGATAATTGAAAGTACGCAGCCGAACTTTTAAACAAAATTCGGAGCTCCCGTGGTTTCTCTAACTACTCACCAGGATAGTAGACCGCTTGTCGCGAGACGTTGTAGTTCGCCTCTGGAATTCCGAGGATACATATTACGACCGCTGGATCCGGTACGTCTTTATCCTTCAATTCCATTCGCGTCGTGACCGCGTAACGATTATCTTCACTCTGCGTCACCTCAGGCTTCTGTTCCCAAGATATTCCCCTGAAAAATGGAAAACGAAAAACCGAAATCAATCAATCGCAAGAACGGAAAGAAACGAAAAAACAAAAAACAAATCACGAATCACGAATTTCACCGTCGCGAACCGCCGATCCAGCCTTCGTCCCCCGTTAAATTATTGATACGCAAAAATTGGGGTGGTTTGAAATGCTCACGCCATGTGACGTGCCCCGTAGCTCTACAAGTGACCGGAATTAAATTAGGTCTACGAAAGGGACGCTAAGGGCGATTCGCGGGTCGAGTATTGCGATGTAAAGCGGGGAGCGCATGCGGAAGATTTCAATGGGTCGTTATTGTTGACGGGATGAGAGTAAAGGGATCGGGAATTTTTGTGCTTTTTTCCGAAAATCGCGTGGGAAAAATTACAATTTATCTTCCATCTCCCACACTCCGTCATATCTGAGAGAGATAGAGAGAGAGAGAAAGAGAGTAATTTACTTTGACTTCGGGAACACTCGACTGACCCTACCCGTACAACTTTGCAATACACCAACGTCTTCATTAACTGCACGTTTCACGCTACATCACCCAACCAATATTGCGCTACGCCGAGCCAAAACTCGGTTATTCAGAGAACGGAAAAAAAAATGGAAAGAAAAAAAAATGGAAAAAAAATAAAGTGAGCGGATGCCACGCGTTATTCGAAGTTACTTTTCAGTAACCAACTCAACGTATATTGTGCGAAACGGAATAATTGCATTTATATACATAAACGGGGAGAGAACGACGAGGCCGGGCGGGTAAATGGATGATGATAAAAAATATGCAAGGCAGAGAGAGAGAGAGAGAAAAAAATGGGAATAAAAAATGAAAAAAAAATAGCGGGTGAATTAATACGGGATTTTCGAGGAGTCTGCGTACTATTTTTCCCGTCGGGGCTTAGATACGACGTGGTAGCTGGCGCGTTGAAGGGTGTTGGGAAAGAAGTGTCGTAAATAATCGTGGGTGGATAATTCACGCGCATCCAGGGTTTAGTCTGTGTGGTGTTGGCACCAGGAACCCGTCCGTGCTGCGGGAGGATGATAGGAAAAAGAATATACCTATATATATATATATATGTATATATACTCACTCGACGGAGACGTCGAGGGTGGGTCTGGGGAAGAGACCCTCGGCGACGCACGTCACTTCCACGCCGTCCGCACCGTTCACGCTCTTTTTCCTATGTATCAGTTCAAATTTATCTTCCGTTGCTGAAACAAAAATTTTCATAACCATTACAGGTATACGCGCATCAACATTCGAATGAGACGGTGTTACAGACTCTACACCCGCGAACTATGCGCGGTAGGATCATCGCTCGAAAAAATTCTACACTCCGTCGGCCGATCCTCTTTCGGGATTGTTGGATCGGATTCTTTTCAGAGGAAAAGAAATTGAGATGGAAAGTAAAGCCGATTGAAGTCGGACCGTTGTTATTTCTAATGTCTACGGCGTACGGGCGAAGGAAATAGAAGACGTTGGAAAATATTTTCTACAGGCGCGACGATATTTCAAGACGGAGAGTATGAACGATCACTTCGCCAAAACTTTTCTCCCGTCTTCTTCCAAATTCTTCTCGGTGTGCGTGTACACGTGTTGTTCGCTGTAGGAACTAGTTAGAAAACGGGTCACCGTGTAGCGAGTCGGTTTTTCAGAATTCAATTTCTAAAAGCATTTACGGCGTGTGGGTGGATATAACTTTCCTCGGGAAAATAACTTGAAATTTTCGAGGTTTGCGGAGGGGCGGGGGGGAGGTGGAAAAGAAATGAGGGAGTGAATAAATGATCAAGATGTTCCATAGAAGAATAAGAAGGAAGAGAGTGGGCTGCCTAGCTGCTCGGAAGCTTCCGTTTGGTATTTGATATTTATCCCAAGTGTATATAGGTATACGACCCCTAGCCCACCAATTTCGACGAGGCCTTCGGGTATCGACGCCACGACGACGCGGACGTCTCGCGCTAGTGGAAAACCGACCTCTTCCCTTAGCTCCCTCTCCCTCCCTCCCTCCCTCCCGCTCGCGAGCTATACACAGATACCGCGTACAGAGTCGATTCATTTTTAACTATATCTTCCTTACCATTCGATCGATTCTCCTTTCTGTCTTTTATTTCGCCAGAAAAGTCTAACGATCTCCGCGGAGCTGAATATTTCGTTGTCTGGTACAAAGTGATAATAAAATAGAGAAATAAAACGGATGGTTTGAAAAAAAAAATTGCAAAAAAAAATTGCAAAAAAAATACAATCACGAAAATCTACGTGGATCTGGATATGTTTCATACACCACGTTCTCGTGGACGTAGGTGCGGTCGTTGAAATCGCGAAGAAAAACTGTAGAAAAAATGTTAAAAATAATAGAGAAGCTGTAAGAGGAGTAAGAGGAAAAAGAGCAACACAATGAACTAGACGACAGCTCGTACGGTGGCGCGATAGTAATGGATAGACAGTGTCAGACGGTCGTATTTTCAACTCGAAACGGGAATTCCCCCTATCATCTCCCCCCATATTCTCTTCAAACTCTTATATACGTAGGTTTTATTATTATTTCTACAGCCTCTCGCACTCCCCGTTTTTAAATCGATCCCAAAGCCTTACCTGTATATCCCATTACTTCCGGAGTATACCGGATAAGAAGGAAGACAGTGTGGAGATGCGGGAAAATAAGGGATCTTCCGTGCGAAATTATTTGCGATGTATCGCGAAATGGGAAAAAAAAAAAAAAATTTTGAAAAGAAGGGAGAAGAATAAAGAATGAAGGGGAGGCGAAGCGGACAGGTATTTTCTTGGCTCCGGCATCGACACCGGGTGTACACATGCAACCCCGGGCATGTTTCATTACCGCGTTTAAATCATCCCCTAATGAATCCCATGGTCCGGGAAGACGGCAGCTCCCACCTTTTCTAAATTTCTATATAACCCTCGCCCGTGGTATACGAGGCACGCGAACGTTACGCTCTGATATTTCTAAATTTATGGCGTTAATTAAGAACGTGTGCGTATACATGTGTATATGTATATGTATATGTATGTATATGTATATGTATATGTACGCGGAGGGTAGATAGGTGCGTAGAAGCAACAGAGAATTCAACACCATCTCAGTGATAAAGTTCAGCCGATATTTAATTTGAAGTGTGTTTATATAGCCCCGACGCCCGATTTACGAGCTGCTAGTTTCGTACCTCAGTTCGCCGAGGTATAAGGTGGGATATGGGTAGCGGAGTCGGGGAGGTATATATATACCCGCTTCCATAAATAAATCCCTTCTTACTTAATGCAGATCTTTCGCGTGTCGCTAACTCGAAATCGTTGAGGGTGCTTGAAATATGATCGTAAATTCCGTAGATAAATAACACTGGAAATTGTGGCATCGGGTTGGGCGAATAATCGAGCGATGCTTTTGTACGGATAGAACAAGGACGAATGGAGGGGGAAGAGGAGGAGGACTAGCGGAGAGAAAAGAAAATCGGGATCGATGGAAGGGGAGGGGGGTGTATCGAACCGCGAGCCCGTAAAATCGTCAAACGATCTCGAAACCTCCTTGTTTACTTTGTTTCTTTGGGAAAATAATTCACATAAAACTGGCGAGGATTTAACGCGAAATTGAGTGGGGTATAGACGTATACGAGACCGAATGGATCGCTACGTAGTACTCGAGAAATGTGGTGAAGTGGTTCCAAGTGCGCGTATGGAAGGATCGTTCGTCTGATAAGAAAACGATCGAGTCGGTATTTTCGCAAATTAATATGAAACCGAGTATCGAGAGAGAGATATTTTCGCCGCAGCAGACGACACAAATGATCTCGGAGATCTGAAGGGGCCTGTTAATTAACTGCAAAGTCAACGAGATCGAGTCCTATTAGGGTGAAACGACGACAACCCCTCCCCCGACCCGTACCTTCTCGGAAGGAGGAACTTTACGTTCCTCGGTGTTCCGTCGACGGCGCATCGCGCTCTCTTTGGCATCGTTCATTGACCAGCCAACCGGAGTTTCGAGGTCCCGTTGACGGAGTAAGAAAGGAAAGCGGAGGAAACACCGAAGTGGATGAGAGACGGAAAATCGCCGAGGAAAAAAACGGTAAATTTTTCAAGAAATCACACGACCGGGGCTGCCGCCAGCCGCGGCTACCTCTGGGTCGACGGAGTCCCCATTCGACGGGGTCCAAACGGACGACGGACGACCGTCATTTGTCACGAAGGGGGTCAGGATGCAAATTGTATGGGCACCGAGTTTGTCGACGGGCAGTAGTGCGTGGAAAACTCCATCCCTCCCCTTCCCCACAGTTCGTTCGCCCCTTCGAAAACCCATCGGTTATTTCGCTCCCTCATATCGAACCGCGGAACTTGAGAATTCCAGACGATAATCCATGCGATAAATTCGCGTTTTTTTTTTTTATTTTTTTTTTTCACACGGGCATGCGAACCCGGTACGACTACATTTGACTATTTTCTGCCGGCTGTTTCTCCTCTCTCTCTCTCTCTCATAATTCTGATCAACGGAAAATTTTTCACCTCCGCTTTTCGTTACCCCGAAATAATATATACTCGGCCGCGTCTCCGTCCATTTCTATCCATCGCCACCCTCCATTAACTTCGGTCGTGGATGACGAAACCCGCGTACACTGGGCACGGAATACCGGTCCGCCCGATCTCACGTAACTTTTTTCGGACACGAGACAACCCACTCTCGCACAGAGTAAATTTTTCCCCGCGATATATCGACGGGTAGTAAAACGTGGCCGCATAGATCCAGCTTTTAAAGGGGTTGGATCGCCGTACCGTCCGTTCGACCCCGGCTGCCTTTATCTCCTATTTTCTTTTTACTTTTACTTTACCTTTCACTCTCTTTTTTTTTTTTTTCTTTCCTTCTTCTACGAGTCACACACGCTTCTCTCACCGGCGTGGATTTTAGCGGGTCAACGAAGTACACCCGTGTTCTACCGACGATCAAACATTACCTCCTCTAGTTTTCGACCGGTGTCTAAATTTCTGACATTTTTCGAACGAACGCTTCACGACCGAAGCGACTCGGGGATCGCGATATTATTAAACCGAGCGGGAATATTTCAATACTCGTACTCACAGTAGACAATCATCTGTTTGGTGGCGGTAGCTTCGTCGACGAAAGTGGATACCTTGCAGGTATATTCACCGGTCAGATCCCAGCCGGGTTTATTGAGTTTCATCGCTCTGTACATTGCGGTCGGATCTTGACTGGCCTCATATGTGGAATCGATGTATTTGTCGACAGGTGAAGTCGACTGCGGCGGACTACCGTATATCCATTGATACACCAAATCGTTCTCATTTAAAAACCATTTCACTACCAGTCCGTTGGTAGAGGTATTATTTAGGTCGTAGTCGCAGTCGAGAATTATGTAGTCCGTCTGGCCGCTCTGGACCAGCGGAGGGACGCTCTGGTGTTTTATCACGATCTGGGCAGCATCTGTCAACAAAAAAATGGAGAAGAAAATCGTAAGACGAATGAATTTATTGATGGAAATGAGGGGGAAAAAAAAAAAAAAGAAAAGGAATCCGATTTCTTTTTTATCATCGCTTATCGAATGACGTTCGCTTCAACACTCCGTCACGTTATAATTTTCATTCGGTTATTCGTCAGACGGGTGAAAAAATTCTGAAAGGGAGGGAGGGGGGGTTCAATTAAGACGAAGGGAGAGCGAGAAGGAAGTTTCGATATTCCGATAAGGGGGAAGACGTTCTTGAAAAGACGCTCTTGCGAACTGTCAGATCTTATATCGATTGAAGTTCGTTTCAGAGATACCGGCTCTTGATGAGCTAAACGGGGGGGGGGAATGGAAGCGTAAGTGTGCACATATATATATTAATATATATTTATTCCCAGCTTTTGCAGAGAAATAAAACCGTTGATTACTCAAACATAATAAAAGTGAAAGAACGAGAAACAAAAAAAAGAAGACATTTGTCTCCGTAACAGTCGTGTGCTCCGCCCCAAAAGTAATCGTTTTGACTTCGTACGCTCGAATAAGTTGAGGTAAAAATGGTTCGGTCACGCCAACCAGCGAACGGCAACTGCCGAGTTAATCGTCGCTCGAAGGGCGGCGAACGAGCTGTTGACCCGTTGAAAAATGAGAGTGAATACGTCGAGTAGTACGAATTGGTGTGACGTGTGGTTCCGCGTGCGAATAAAATCTAATGGGAAGGACATTCTTTTTTGGTACAAATGAAATTCAAAACTCGAACTCTAACTTAAGTTCAAATTTTCATCAACGAGACTTACCATCTAATTTCTCGTTACTTCTCATTAAGAAAATGCGGGCTGACGCTGCAGAATGTTAGCTGAATTTTCAGTGTGTGTGTGTTTTCTCTATACGGGACGCGAAGTTGGTTACAGATGGAAAACATTATCGCATACCCTTAACTGAATATATATATATATATACGCGTAACGCTGGCTGTAAAGGTTGCGAGAGACTTTGGTGTTGCCGGTGGAGCGTAAGTGAAACTCAGTGGGGTGCGAAATATTCGCCCAGAGTCTTTGTGCTGCAGCGTGTTCCGTTAACTCAGTTTCACGTTTTTCTATCTCTCGGTGCATTTCTTGTCCTTATATCCGTACTCGCTACAAGAGTGCTCCGCGTGAGGGAAGAGAACGGAAAAAGAAAATGCGGAAAGAAAACGAGGAGAAAATAAAGAAGAAGGAGGAGAAAGGAGTCTCGGCGATGGTTTTCGCCCGAAGAGATTTTTTCAAGAGTTACACACACACGCGACGCACATACCTATATATATATATATATACGTGTGCGAATGTTTGCAGAAATTTTCAAAGATCATACAGTTTCTACGCAATGGGGAAAATGGCCGACGGCGTATTTACGCGGAAGGAAACAGGGACGGGAAAAAAACGACCCCGAAAGTATCTCTTGTACGAATTTTCCAATCTCCGAAGGCCAGCGGAAGGTAATGGATATCGGAGTTGTACATTTTTGCTATATTTTAGGCGAAAAAAAAAACATCAAAACGTCCGATCGATACGGAAAGACGATATCCGCAGTACATGATGTGAAAAAAAGAGGAAGAAACATTAAGTTCGAGAAGATGATTTTTAGCGGGGCGCAGCCGCAGATATTTTCAGAGTTTCGTTTAACTTTCAACCTCGACTTTGGCCGAGGAACCATCGACTGGCTAAATTCCATCAAACCTTTGCTCGTCGATGAGGAAAATTCAACTTCCGAACAATTCAAAGTCATAGCCCGGTACGGGGATAGCCGAACGATAAAAAGCGAGGAGGGAGGGGCCGATATCGCGCTTGTAAAGAGTATACCTGCACATTATATCCATTATGACGTTATATCTCCTACCTATGCGGAAGCGCGGGACGGGAGGTAGAGGGCGGCGTGTAACCGCATCAAAATATCGCCATAAATCTATCAAACTCCTGCTCTGACAATCCCGGATTATTTCAGATGAACGAATTTCACCCTCCTTCACCGATAATTGCTTGTCCGCCCAAATCGACGTCACTGTACCTACGATACGTGCGCCAATCTCAACTTTTATTATCTTTCAAAAAAGAAGAGAATAAAACCAACAAGAAAAAAAAAAAAAAAAAAAGAAACCAACACGATTTTTCTCTCGCAGGGTGCGCGCGATCTCGTCCGAGCAGACCCCTCTCGTAGGTGTGGAGTGGAACGTGCATCGCGCGGGCTTCTAGGTATGAAAAAAAATTTATTTTTATAATTACATAATCTCGTGGAGTAATTGCTTAATCTTCTCGAGTAGTAATCCACCCTTAATCTAACTTTAATCATCTACGTCTCAATTTTTTAGCCCCTTTGCTCGAAGCCCTCCCCCGGCGCCCCTCCCTCGGTCGAGGGGGGGGGGGGGGGGGGGGGGGATGTGTACGGCATATACGGTTACCTTTGCCGCAACTCGAATCAACCCACCCCTCCCCCCCCCCCCCCCCCCCTTCTCCGCCTCTGACTATATCACCGCGTAACTATGTATGGCGAATGTTGCGCGCCGAGCGGTTCACGAGGTGTTGGCATTGATTAAGTTGGTCGCATGCAAATCGTCCACCGCCCCTTCCCCCCACTCCCTCGTTCTCCCCCTTCCCTTCGTTCCTTTATAAACCACCCCTTTGCTCCTTCCAAGTTTCAAACGCCATTCTCGCCTGTACTAGCGGCGCAAACTGGTGCCGGTGGTTCTCTAGCGCGTGTACGTGCAGCGATAGTCACGTTGGTATGGTGGTCTGCCGGTACTGCTAGTCGCCAGATATCCAGAGACCCCACCTACTGTAATTATACGCGATTTATCATAATTGAGAACGGTATCGAGGCCGCCATCTAACGGGGGGCTGAGGGGGGGGGTGGCAGGGGGACGGGCGCTATTAGGCGGTCAGGGACGGCGCAGAAGCTGCCCCCGTGTACCTACGCGGGGCAGTTCGCTGGTGGAGCGGCCCGTTAAAACCCTGAAACTCATTTCGACCGAACGAACGCGTAAAAGTCGTTAAGGATAGTATACCGCAAAAAGGGCTAATCGTCGCTTCATAATCACTGCTGCAGTACCTAATTATAGTAGCTATACCTTATGTACCGAGTCTCTGCGGGGGGGGGGGGGGGGGGGGGGGGGAGGGGGGCGGTACGACCGTACCGTCGGATATGGGATTCAGATAGCGTCGCGAAAGTATCTTATTTTATCGAACGCGTTACCGAGTTTCTATTTTTTTTTTTTTTTTTCCCTCTTTACACTTTTCCCCGGGATCGATTTGGTTCGATTCGATGAATTTCTGTAGGTTCGAGGTGCTTCTTCCCACCCCCCGTATCTACCGTACGTATATGTATACGGTCGATGTATCGGGACGGTTTTATAGCGAGAGCGTTGATCGTTCTGATCAGGTGATCAATGGTTTCCGAATCCTTGAAGTACCTTGCTCTTATTCGTCCCTTTGAGAAGAGGAGAGAAAAAAAAATGAAAGAAAAAAAAGGAATAAATCAAACGAAATGAGGGAAGGAAGGTTTCGAACGACGAAACGTTAACCCGGTGACTGATTGGCGGTATTTCTGGTACAATGAAGCTCTTCCGAACGTCGATATTCGCCCGGCTATATTCACGCGATTGCTTGAATGAAAATTGGAATTTCTCGGGCTCTCGCCTCGCGGCTGCTTTTCCTTCACCTGTTATAACATCGCTCTTCATCTCGTTCCGGGTATTAACGCGAAGAAATCTGACGGCTGATGTTAGTTTAGTTTTTTGGCCGAGCAGCTGATCTATTGATAAAAGAAATACATACACACGTATACGTAGAAGAAGAGCGAGATTGCCCAGGGAATTCAACGCGACTATCGTCGTATATTTTTTCTCCGAACCAGCCCTGTTTTACCTCCTTCGTTTTCGTATCCCTTACCCCCTTTCGTTGTGATAACGCGCTGGTTGTATTTCGACGATCTATATTTACCTCGTTATCATTGGTTACGCGTGCACGCGTAACGGCCGTTAATGCGGATAAACAAAATTGGAAATAAACGAAAATAATGGAAAAAAAAAAAAAAAATTAACATCGATATAGAGACGCGTGAACCGAATTGAACTGCAGTCTCACCGGTCGGTTATACATTCTGCAAGAATTCATATAAACGTATATATGCATATGCAATTTTCACGCTTAACCTCGTGGAAACAGAATTGAATTCCGTATAAATAATACGCGGGCAAATATGCATAGAGTTCTTCCTTTTTTTTTTTTTTAATCTCTTTTCTCGATTCATTTATTATTTTTCTTTTTTTTTTCTTTTTAATCATAGATACCTGCAATACAAGTTGCCCAAGTTGACTCCCCGACGTGTATGTAATATACAAAAATACATAGACATATCACTCGTATCTTTAACGAGAATTCGTCGATTTTACTAGTTTGTCAAAATTGTTGGTTAGGCCGTTATTGCTTAGCGCCGTCCCACTATAGATTCGTTTCGAATATATCCAGCCGAACTTTGATCAGGAAAATATGGGAGAACTCTCACATTTTTCCCGCGCGTGCGAAAGTTCTGTGATGAGAAAGTTCGTTAGGTAAATACTTTTCAATTTTTTACCATTTTTTTTTGCTTTCTCAAATTTCGAACAGTTTTTTCTCCCGCCGGAAGAAAATCAGAGCTGAAGGGGGTGCGGGCGAACCGAGGCGTAACTGAAATGAGAGCAAGAATCGAACGAAGAAGTGGCTGGAGAAAAAGCAGCACCACCGATTGATTCCGGACTAGCAAAGTTTGCATATTTGCGTAACAGTCCGTTCGCGGAATCTGTGTCCTTGCACTGGGTACTGGAAGATCCCTTCCGCTCGCGCTCCCCTTCAAACCCTCCACTCTTTTCGTGATATTTGTTCTTTTGACATACAAGCGATGCCGACCCTCCATCCCCCTTTTTTTTTACATCATCCTCTCCGATCTCTTTCCGTTTTCTTCTCACAAAACCCCCTCGTTTCGTTTTCACTCATGTCGCATAAACTGTTCATTGAATTCGATAAGAAAGAATCGGGAATTATTCGTCGGCTATTTTTTTACTTTTAAACAAATCATTTATAACAAAGCTAATTATTTTTTCCAGATTTTTTTCAAGAATTTCAATGTCTATCCGTGCACCGGTATGTACGCGTGTGGCTCGATTTTTTGTTCCTTTCGATTGGTTTTCGCATTTTTTTTTTTTTTTTTTTATAACAATCCAAATCGCACGATTGTGTAAAAGTTTGTGTTTCACGCGGTAACTCGAAAGATTCTTGAATAGGTATAGATTTTTTAGGCGTCTCCGGAGTCGTGAAATACTTGAGTAAATAAGAAAGGTAAAAACTCTCCGAGATTTGAACCGCGGGCGTACAACTGCGTTGTATACATATAGAGTTGAGAAGATTGGAAATTAGAATTGAAAACAAATTCAAGATTGTAAATGTTGTTCGATTCAAACGTCGAAGAATTGTTTAAACTTTCAGACGATACTCATTGCAGAAAAATACGAGAAAATAGAACCTGTAAATATTCATAATGGAAAACATGTTTGCCTCAAGATAACCGCGGTGCGGCGGGCGGGATGGGAGATTTGGCAAGAAAAACACCATCGATAAAATGTGGTTGGAGGAATCGTGAAACATTTTAATAATCGCGGTTAATTGCCGAGTAAACAATTTTTCAATACACGTGAACATTATCGCGTTGTCAAAGGTTGTTCGATAAGTAGATCGGCGATGAACTTTTTGACCGAAAAAGAAACGAGAAAATAACAACAAAAAAGAAAAAATATGAAACAACGCAGACGAACTGGTAACACGATAAAACGAGGATCGATCAATCCCCAAGGTGACTTTGCACCAAATACATAACGACATTTTATCATCTGAAAATCGGTGAGTCATCCGCCAGACTAATTCGCGCCAAATGCTCGATTGAATTACCGGGTAATTTTCACGCGATTCAAGTGACCGCCGTTTGACAAATGCTGCTTTTTTCTCTCCTCGAGAAAAAAAAAAAACAAGAAGAAAAAATTGAGACCGAATTTTTTTTGTCTCATTGTCAGCATTTTTATCGCGATCATTAGTTCTACTTTCCGAGGTGTGGAGATCGTTGGTTCGGTGCCAAAGATATTTCGAATTCGGTTCCACGATATTCCGAAATAGAAATTTTTGTTCTCCATTTTGAATCGGTCAGAATTCCGATCGACTTCACCGAGTCGAACGACGCACGGCTCGGCGGCTGAATTTTCCTTTCTTTCCCATTCTTTTCTTCCCTTTTATTCTATACATCTAATTTTAACTCCGCAGCGTCGTACCTGTGCGAATAGCGCGAAGTTTATGCATGTGACATTCGATTCCCCACCGAATGATTCAGGTCAGGTAAAATATAAAGTTTTGAAGAGAATCGGCGCACCGAGGGTGGCGCTCGCCGCGGGTCGCGGCGGCGAAGGATCCGAGGGGGGGGTGGCGGGGTGAAGCCACCGGAGAAATACAATGAAATAAAAATCACGTGTAAAATTCGGTAGCGAGTCGAGTTCGGGAGGAAACGGAGCGCGCGTGGAATGCGACGTACGAATTGCTGAATTCGCGCCGTTCTCTCGGACGTTGCGTGAAACGAGAACGAGGAGCGACGCGATAAAGTATAATGGGATAGAAACAAACGGGGGAGAAGGACGAGGCGGTAGGGAGGGAGGGAGAGAGAGAGAGAGAGAGATAGAGGAAATTATGGTTTTCGGAGGAATGAATTCGCGGAGAATCCGGAAGTCCGAGGAGCGCATCGTGTTCTCCAAGGCTGTTAGTGTTCGCGATCCTCTTAGATTCTGTATTTCGGAAGTGGTACCACGCCGGCGGTATCTTAACTCGGTAGGAAACTAATTGGAAACAAAGTTAGGGCAGGGCGAGAGGTTCGCATAGTTGGCTGAAACGACGAGCTCCGAGAGATCAAACCACTCTTGCAGGACCTGGGGTATACACGTTCATCGCATATAACGCAGGTATATCCCGAGAGAAGTTTCGCCGACCACCCCGCCAGCTGCACCACCACAGCGCCGTGGACCCGACGCTTCCCGACCATCTCCCTGTAATCCTAAGACCTCATATACCCCGCCTCTAGCCTCTCGCCTCGCCTCGCCCGTCCGCCTCCTCTTGGACGGAAATTAGTTTATGGAATAAAATCACCCCCTCCCCCCTCACTCCTCGGATGCAGCGGAAAGAATCTAGTCTCGTATTTTCTCTGATCCCGAAATACATTCCGAAAAAAGAAGAGTTGGGTCACGTTGGGAAAAATGTTGGGATCGCTCCGCTTCGTGAATTTTATGTGAAAAACGAGAGCGGATAAAAATTAACAATTGTTCAATCAATCGCAATTGGACGAAATTCGCGTTCGATCGACGACCCCTATTATTGTGGGATTTAATTTTTGTTGTAAACTGCAGGCGCCTGGACATCGAATCCGCTGGACCGAACGTAAATCAAATATGGTCGGTAATATGGGCGAGTTACATGGTGTTGTGACGAATTTATTATCGATCCGATTTTAATGTTGCAACGTAAAGCTCCAACACCCGCCGAACGTGACCGCGATTCGACGGATGAATCTTATAGAAATTCGAAAACGAATAATCCTTCAATTTTGCAGAAGGCTCCGAACACGCCGATCGGCTGTTATTGGAATTCGATATGATTATAGACCGATAGTGTGGGAGTATTTCGCCGTTACGTCATCATCCCCTTTTGAAATTGTTATCGGTTTAGTGCAGAGGGAATTTGAATTTCTATTCATTTATTTTGTTTGATTTTTTTTCCACCAGTTTCGTTTTTGTCCTTCACCCCCGAGTATAAACTAATATCGATTTCTGCGTAGCTGTAACCACATCAAAATGAAATTTATCACATTATGAGATCACATTTCCACGCGTGATTGGATTTAATGAAACTTTGCCGGGGAATAATAATTTATAAGGATGACCGCGGTGTGTGAAAAACGAAAATGGAAAACTCGTAGGAAAATATGAAAAAATGGAAATGAAAATGTATGTGAAAAATCGGAAAGTAGCGAGTGGTACAGAGACGAAAATAAACAAAAACTGAAGGTGGTATCCGCTACCCGTGGGACGCAACCGAATGGAATCCCCAAGTCCCCGTTCGCCTGATTGCAATTTTTCTTCATCGATGTGTCTCGCTAAGCATACCGGGGATACCAATCATTGTTTCGCAACCGATAATGAAGAATAACGGGGGATTATACACACACCTCGGTGAAAAGAAAGGGCTGAAAAAAAGGGTGTACGACGAGAACGGCGAAAACGTGTTGATAAATATCATCCGAGATTTATACCGGGCGGAAACAAAAAAATCCTCGAACAAATCCGTGATCTTCAGTCGAACGTCACTCCGACGAAGGGAATGAGTCTACGGAAAGATGAAAGAAGGCCCGAAATTTTCATCGCGTCACCTGCGTAGCTCCGAGTCCGAATTTGAAAAAATACAAATCCCAAAACAGGGTCGGTTCGGTGTCGGTCGTCAAAAATTTTGTCGACATTTTTTGTCACGTAATCGGCTGAAATACCCACAAACCCTTGTAGCTATGCTCGGGTCCGGATTGCCCGGCGCAGGGTGTAGTAATATACATACTCAGGTATATACGTACATATATATATATATGTATCTTTATGTATGTATATCAATTTCTAATGAATATTAATGAGCGTAGCGGTCGCGTATAATTTTAATGCTAATTAATACAGATTTTCCATGAAAATTCGCGGTGTACTTTGTCTCTAGTTTGATATATCCGTGCTTAAATTTCAGCGACGCTGCACCGACTAAATTACTAAATTAACGAATATAAGGTCGGAATGTATTCATTTATTTCGCGTTTACCTGCTGCAGGTGTACAAAAGTATACAACTACGTATGGGTCGGAGGCACATCCGTGTACCCGTGGACGCGGCGCGTCAACGATATCTTCGTTAAAACCGCGACTAGGCGTGGCTTCTTCGACCCTCGATGAAGATACATAGGCCACCTCGAAAAGTACCCGCCGATATCAAAGTGGTGCACGTTACATTCGCTATACCAACGCGGCTGGATACCTGTACGTATACCCATACAGAGATTGGCACGTAGCCCTAACAAAACTCGAAAAGTTTTGAAGCGAATAAGGCCGCGGTTGCCGGACTGTGCGAGGGGGAGGGGGGGGGGGGGGGGGCACGTCTCTATATAACGCGTGTTCAAGGGTACAGCACCCATATTTCATCCCTTCTATTCTCCTCACCCTCGTTCTGCCCCTTTCACCCCATCGTTTCCTTTAGCTTTTACCTCATAGGAAGATAACCGCAGCGCACCGAGCCAACGCTCAACTCTATTTACGCCGTTCGCCGTCTACCGTGTACACGTACCGCCCTATATACCTGTACGTACGGCGCGGCGTGTCGTAGAAGAGTAACGCAGGACACACATGCCATTTGAATTGTAGCGTGACGCGTATATAACAGCCCTATGCAACCCGGAGCTGATGCAAACCCAAGTGCGGAGTATATCCTCATCACCAAGTTCTTCACCTACGGGGGGTGAAGATCGGTAAACGTCGTACGTTCGAATTTTCTACCACCTGGCAAAGTAACGCCTGTCTTTTGAAAAAAAAAAACAAATTCTTCCCCGATGACAGAAAAAAAAAAAAAACATACGGAAGGTGAACTGAGGAATTCTCCGACGATCGATGACGTTCGACGCGGAGGAAGAAAAAAAAATTTGGGACCATGGACCGGACGTTGGTATATGAATGCGGTATCATATCCTGGAGGCGTTTACACGTGGTAACGCGAAGCACCGACCCGTGAGAAAGAGAGAGAGAGAGAGAGAGGGAGAGAGAGAAGCATAAATCGAGAGGTTCTAGGTATAACGTGTAGGTAGACTCCTTCCTGCGGAGGGTTGGGATATATGAGGGTGGCATAAAGCAAGGTGGCCGGCTGCTGCAGCAAAACGCGCCGGGTACGGAACTTGGGATTAGCAATAGCCGGGTAGGATACAGCTATGGGGACGCGGAGGATGACTTCCTGTTGGATAAGGAACATCCCGAGGGTTTTAAATGATTAGGCTCCAGGATTCGTTATCCTCTTGAGAAACGTTATCCGTTTCTTATACTCCCCCCCCCAAGTCTTTCGACACAAAACGTGCAAGTACGCACGTATGGCTGTGTACCTCGTTTATATATATACGTATGTACCATATTTTCTGTTTCGAAATTTTTCAGTCCGATCGTCACGATTTCCTCGGATCCTTCGGAGCCACAAAATTTCCAATATCGAAGAGTGGAGGTAAATAAAACAACATTACAGCGCAACGTAATGCTTCATCTTCTTTTAGATCTACTTTTATCGCCTGGGACCTCGTAACTTACGTGTAATTGACAATTATTTTTAAACTCGCGGTTTTATCCATCTCGTAAGGGTTGTTGACAAAAAAATGTCGTTTGAATCCATGGGATACTTTCACCGTACAGCTGGGACGATAGTTGAAAAAAAAGAACAAAGTCTTGACGAAGTTCTGTATGCGTTTGGATTTTGTAACCGGAAAACGGAATAAGCCGAAATCGGAGATGAGAAGGAAAGAAAGAACCAGTTTTTTTTAGTTTTCCTTGAGAAGAAAGGAACCCCAACTTTTTTTTTTATTATTTTTTCATTTATTTATTTTGCTCACGGCATTTGTACACGTAGAAAAGACGAGCTTTTTGACACGAAGAAACGACATTTTTCTTTGCTCCTGGTGTGTGTCGCCGACTGCTCACCGCAGGAAAAGGTTGCCGCGACGCCACATAGCTGTGTAACGTAGGGTAGGGTACGTCGCGACGCCTCGAGTTCCGCCTTTTCCTTGATATATCTCTGCACGTAATCTTCGATCTGCGATTCCACGCACGAATGCAAAGGCAGGCTGACGAGTAGCACCGACACAGAATTCAACGATTTAAAATTCAATTCCAAACGCTTCTCTAGTAGAGAATAATATTACATACCATCGCGGCACGTTACGTGTATGCGACGACGCGTATACACCTATACGTACGACCCCTCGGTACATAGACGGCACTTATCAAGGGCTCTCGCGAAACTCGTTTTACACTAAAAGGAAACCTAAATAAATAAATTAAATAAAATTTACCGAAGCTGAAATTCACTTCGGTCAGGTGGAGGGGGTGGAGGGGGAGGGGTGGGGGGGAGGGGGGGAGACGTTTGTGTAATGAAGCCCGCAATTAGCAGAGATGATATTATGTAGCGACGGAATTCCGGTCTCCTAAATGACTCTTTGTACAACGACGAATTTCATGTACTTAGTTAGGCCCGCGAACGTCGGTAGGTAGCGAAACTCGAGCGAAAGAGCGAAAGGTTCGGAAGGTAGGGGAAAACGGCGGTCGGCCGAGGGGCGCTAGAGGGTGGTTCGAAGTCTACCTCACTTCTGTGCGCGGTAACCGACCCAAACGTTCAACCTGCATCCCCGGATTCGGTAAAATGATTTTATGTGTGGTCGGTGTGTAAATTTAATCAGCTGACATACGGAGACTGTGTAAGGTACGGTCGGTGGCGCGGGTCCGGAGTGACCTTCCCCGAACGACCGTTCCGGGAGCTATGCGGTCGCGAGGTCGTTTCCGTTTTCCCTTTCGTCTTTTCGCCGAGGAATAAATCGCGTGCGAGGAAAACGCTCGTTTCTCCTTCGGATGGATTTCGCCTAGTCTCCGGAATACACCGGTTCTCCGTCGCTCGATCGCTCCGCGGGATCCATTTTTATCCATTTACCGTAACAATGTTATTTAACGAAGTCTTTGAATCCTCGACGTGACGTCGAACGCGGCCGGACACAGAGTAGATTGGACCCCTTAATGAGCCTACGGTTGCACACGTTCTAATTAGACGCACAATTAGAGCTTTTGATCTCAGCTTTTGGACTGGCAAATACGGCGACGCGGGGCTATGCAATTACGGTTTACCGATATCCCCGTGTCTGTACACCCATTGAAAATTTGACTTTCATCGTTCGGCGATCGAATTCAACCGATCGTTAGGCAATTCCGTATTCGAGAGCAGCTCCGACTGACATTGTACACCAGGTGACACCATGGTGACGATAATGTTCTCGTTAACAACGTCGTTAATACCGCTGAACTTTGCGGAGAAGAAAGAAAAAAAAAAAAAAAAAAAAACAACGACGACGACGACGACGACGTTAAACCCACGGCGTACGTAACCCGAGGTGCAACGGCAACGCGACGTGAGGTTCGCGAACTCCGAGAGCTTTTCGCCAGCTTTCCAACTGTTAGCTTATGCCGCGGACATTGCAGCTATTCGACGACACAACCCTACGAATACTTTTACTCAACTTTACGAGCCAACCGACTAACCTACCCTATTCACCCGTCATTTTCAAGCTCACTCGCTAGCCCCTCTCGACCTCGTGAGGAAACTCTAATCCCGACGTATTCGTTCTTCTGCCGCGCTTTGGAAAAATTTTCGTTCGTATATTTCCGCACTCGCGACACCGCCGCATCGTTGCTGAAAAACGAAGGCGAAACAATTTCGAACCATTAATCGGTAGGCGACTAAATGCGCCGGATATGAAGCCCCGGATAATCCGTGTTATATCTCGTATGTGCATACGCCGGTGAGCGACGTACGCCACCGGAAATGTACCCGATGCGGCATCAGCACCGGCTGCAGTGTACCGGTCCGGCGATGCGTAATTGGTGAGTACCTCGGCTGAGCATAAAAGGCCGGAGTACCGTGTATTTTGATGGTATCGCCGTGGCGAAAAAATCTCAGCGGGAAATAACGACGGCGACGATCGCGACGTAGACAATTACGGTTATACTGCGGTGGGAATACAGCGAGCTTGCGATTGAAAATGGGACATTTTTTTTAGCCGCGCGGATCGGTGAGTCGCACGTGACGCGTGACGCGTGACGTAATCTCCGAGCATTGTGATTGACTTGATATCGAGTTTTCGTTAAAAAAAACAATTGACGATTAATTCTCGTCGGGGGGTGAAATATTTGACTCGTGTACGTTCGTTTCGGAGAGAAGGCGCGCAACGGTTAAAAATACGGTAATTCGGATGTGGGTGTATCCACACAGGGCATTGGAATAAACAAAGCTTGGCGATATGAAAAGCGAATGTAAACAAATATCGCTGGAAAGATCATTTTCTTTGATCCCTACGCAGCTACGCGCAGCTAACAAATTGCCGAGGAGAAACGTTTCGGGATAGTCGTAGCGAAATTCGCCGGCTACTTTCGGTATCGGGACGACCGATGGAACAGATTCTCTTTAATCGGCTCCAATTCTTGGCTCGACTTCTTCATCTTCATCTTCTTCCTTTTCTCCTCCGTTTTCCATTCCTCTTCTTTTACACCATTAGCCTTGTTCTCCCGCGGGATGGGATCGATCCGTCCGGCGATCCTAATCGGATTCGGTAAACGGAGATGTGCGTTTCTTTACCGGTGACAAATATCCGAATAGTCCAGCTCCGTCCCAACATTATCTCTGCGTCTACGGCCGCGATTTATAACCACCTCCGTCTCTCGTATTTCATCTTTCGAGGTAAATTCAACGATCGTACTTTGTTAATAATTTCGAAAATGTTCGTTCGCGCAGGCGAGGATGGGACATCCGTTGGTGGTTGAACGCTCCTCTCGCGGTTCACCAGAAAATTCGAAGCGGCAGCCGAGAATATAATGAAGAAAGGGGGTGATAGAAAAAAGTTGCGGGGCAGAAGGGGCGGAACGCGAGGGCACAGTCGTGTGGCAAGGTCGTGTGTTACCTTAGGGCAAGTGCCCATCACGCGTAAATTTATCACGCAAATTTGAAAAGCTCTACGGGGGAAACTCGGCGCTGTAACTTCTCGTAACGACCGAGATTAAACCGGCGAGCGAGCGAGCGAGCGAGCGAGCGAAAGCCAAGGGGAAAAGAGGAAACGAACGAAGGGAACGAGCGAGCGAACTGCACGACCCTATCTCGCTCGTATCTAAGCTTGCCCGCCGACAAAAAAGATTTAATAACCAAGTGTCATTCTCCTAGGGTGAAAAGGGCGAAGAAGCGCAGAGAAGCGGAGGGAGAAAAGGGGTCACGGAGTATAACTGCAGGACGCCCACGGGCGTCGTCGTCTTCCTCCTTAGCTTCTTTTCCTCCTACTTTTTTTTTCCCTCGTCTTTTTACCTCCTCTTTTTGTCTCGCTTTCTGGGGTCCAATGAAATTATTAACCTCTTTTTGTCGCCCCCCCGTCGCCCCCCACCTCTCCCCACCTCACCAACCACCCCCAGGGCGCTCACCCCTGTATATATACTTCGGATGAATACACGCTTTATGATTTATTCATTATCATTATTTCATATATTATACTTCACACACTCCCTTTATTCATCTTGATCTCCACCACCGCTGAAAAGACTGCTTATGATTATTCAAAATTCATACGGAAGAGAACTGCATACCTGATGAAAGTATTGAAAAAATGAGTATTCACGGGTTAGAAAAATGCCGGTACCTGGTTCAAAAGAGAGAAGGGTCCGACCGACCGGAAGACTTATATGAAAAATCTCGGCACCTCGGATTTTTATGACACCGTATATTCCTCGCGCTTTCATAAGCGCCGTGCGCTACGAGGTCACGGCTAAAATTATCCGAAATTTCAAAACTTCTGGAATGGCAAGAGCAACAATCGCCGAGTTTCTGAACGTGTCCGTGGTCCACATAATCTTTATTTTTAGTATACACACGCGGTTTATACCCGCTGGGAGAGTTCGCAAGTATAATCCCGCGAAGCGGGTTTAAATTTGCTTGAAACGAATTTTTAATCCCAAAAAAAAAAAAAGTACAAAAGTCATCAAAACGGTCATCAATAATTGACGAAGCTTTGATTACGTGAGGGACAGGTCTGAGCATCATCGTCAAGTGCAGGGTAGTTATACGATGAAACTTTAATTTTGAAACTTCCGAAAATTTTAGACAACGTTTTATCGGTCTATCTATTTATTATTCACCGGCAAAAAAAAAAAGAAATTCTCCCACAATTTTTCCTCTCTTCTCTCCCAACCGCTCGCTGCGGGAACATAAGGGAGTGGGAATCGTTGATCTCAAAGCTGAGGGTGGTAGGGGTGGGTTTACGAGCCGGGAGGGACTGGGTGGGAGTGGGAGTGGAAGTGGGAGGGGGGGAGGGGGGTGGGGGCCGGTGAAATCGGACACGGGTGTTTTTTGGACGAAAAAGGACAAAATGGTCGAGCGCAAAAAATCCCCTTCGAATCGGTGCGCCGCGTTTCAGTCCCGCGGTATACAAGCAAAAACCGAGGACGTATCTTTTGTGCAAAGCAGAGCCGGAGGATCTGTTTTTATTGAAACTGAAATAGACTCCCTGCGACTACCACCCGCGAACCGCGCCCCTCTCTGTATTTTCTCACTTCGTCTGCATGTAGGGCCGGTCGAATCTTCGGACTTTTATCGACGTTCGCTCGAACCTGAAACGAATTCGCTCAATTCACGGCCGTAACTAGCAGGTCGCGCTGCGATACGGGTTACGATATAAGACGATGTGTCGAAACACGAGTTTCACGACTAAGTGACCGAACGATTCGAAAATTTTAGCCCCGAATCGCGAGGCTCGCAAAAGCTCCGAAACTACCTCGTGACATTCCGAGGCACTCGAGGAGCTTGTGCGGAAACAGTAACTCGGCTTATTTGCCTTCTGTATTTCATTTCCGGTTGGAGTTTGCTTCCAATTTATTAAGCACCTTGTTTACGGCGCGAGTAATTCGAGGCAGGAATAGCGAAATGAAGAAAGAAAGAAAAAAAAAAAAAAAAAAAAAAAAAAACGAACATTCCGTCAGAAGCAATGGAACGCGCTGACGGAACTCTCTACTCGGGAAGAGAGGCGAAGCGTCGTTACTTTTTATTAGTGTTTACGCTGAAAAATTTGCATGCTTCCGAAGTTTAAATGTAACGCGTGCAGCTTTTTTCCTCGCGTTATAATATCAATGCGCTACCGTTGTGACGGTTTCGACGATTTTTCTTCCTCTTCTTTTATTTTTTTTGTTTTTTTTCCCTTGTTCTTCTTAATTGACGATTACAAATTATCGTGTACGTCAGAATGACAGATAATTCCGTTTTTCAACATTAAATCCAACGACCCGGCTGGAAAAATCAATTCAAAATTTATTTCACCGTCATCATATTTTGGCGAACGTATAGGTACGATCTCGACTGAAATTTTCCGTCGATGTAGCGGCGTAGAAATCGTGGAAGGAAATTTCACTTTTCGTCCCGCAGACCGACCTCCTTGAGAACCCGATACAATTTTCTTTCGGGCTCTTTTTATCGCGGTCACCAAACAGGGATGTAAAATGTGAAACAGCCAATATACCCGATGCGTCGTCGTGACTAGATTCGATGAAAATATCCCTTCGTTTCTCCGTTGCGATTCGCTGTCGTATCGACGTCGGACGAAACATCGGCCAGGGGGTGGCGTGTGGTGTGATCTGGAAAGAGGATATGGATGTGTATCACCCACGGGGGTAGGTGTAACGGTATGAGAAATCCTCCTGTGAATTGCTAGGATTTTTTTTTTTTCTGTTTTTTTCTGTTTTTTTTTTTTTTCCACGCCCTCACCAGAATTCAAAGGTTCTCGAGGACTGGATCCATCCAGTACCGCGGTTTCGTCGACGTGTTTCGCGAGGTTTCACACTGTTTCTTTTTCACGTTCTCCAAAATTTTCCATTGTCAGCTATTGCAGCGTCATCCGAACGACGAAACTCCAGATTAGAAGCTTTTCTCGTATATTTTTTTTGAATCTCAGGAGATGCAATTTTTTTTTTCTCGTTTTTTTCTCTCATTCTACCAAGCGTGGCGAAATTGAACTTCGGGAGCAGTTTTGCGGCGACTTTTATGTAGACGTGCGGATATATAGTAGGTCGGTAGCAGTGGGCGGTAAAGTTGAAGCGTTGTTAATTTATATTAATGACAGTACATGTGGAAGTGGCTCGTGTATGAGCGAGATATAAAGATGAAAATAGCGAATAAGACGGAGAAGAAGACGGGGGAGGGAAAAAGGGGTTATGGCGAATAGGCTGCTAGTTAGTCGAGTCCTCTGTCGACTGCGAATTATTCATGTCGCAGTTTGTCCCTGGCGAGATGGAGTACAACAAATAGCTTCATACATCCCTATACCGCAGAAGAGGACTATTTACGTTCCATGATCACAAGAGTCACTATAAAGAACGTCACCCCGCATCGCGCAACTTTATTTTCTCAGTTTCGTTCAGTTCATTTCTCTGATTTTTTTTCTCTTTTTCTCTTTCTTTCGATTAAACGTATATAAAATTGGTACAACGTTTCCGATCACATCGATGTTACGTAAATTCTTGACGAGTGTACGTGATACTCCCTCCCAAAGGTTCGGATAATATAAAAAATAGGGTTGCGGAACGACTTCGTACAGGGCGTACGATCGTGTTTGTTAACTTGTTTTTTTCCTCGCCTTATATCCGCCGACCTGTACACGAGTACGAGGACGCAAAAGAGTAAAAAAAAGCGAGGTAAAAGTCAAAAGCTACCTCTAATCGGCCCGCAAGGTTTTTTCGTTTCACCCTATCCGCCGCAGCTAACTAACGAAAAGGTGTATCTCGCTGCTCTTGTACATCCCGCCCGAATAATATCCCCGTACCGTCGTATAATTGAATGAAAAAGAGATTAGTGTCCTCGTTTAACGAGCATTGTTCTTATAACGCAAATGCCGCTTCTACCGTGCGGATATTACTTCGTCCCCCGTTCGAGATGAATCACCGAAAATTTTTTTCTTTTTTTCTTTTTTTTTTTTTTCTTCAATAATACGCACGCATACGCGTACAAACCCCTCGGGCGGAATTACAAAGCGCGACCCGCGGGATTCGCGAGAGCTCTCGTTTCCGATGTATAAATTTTTTTTTCCACTTTTTTTTTTGGAATTTTGTTCCACTAGCCTCGACTACGAACGTTTTGTTATCGGTTTTCACCCGCACGTCCGGCGCTAATCCCTCTGAAAAGTGGCGACAAAATTTGAAAGTGTTCGCGTGGATGAAGTGTGACGCGCGCGGGGACAATGAAAGGCGATTTATCACCTTTCCTCAACTTCTCCGACTCGTGCAGGGTCGTCCGCACGTCACGCATAAATGTACCCGTCGTGCAGGGGGATGATCGCTCGATCACCGAAACCGTCGGAGCTGCCGGTTACCATGCAGGGCGCAGGTACAACGTACGTACGTACGCGTATATTTGAACAGTATAAACATCAACTCCTCGCTTCTGTTTTCGCTCGTGCTCCTCCCGTTGCCGGGAATTACCCGGGAGAGCCTGCCATTGTCAGGATCAAAGGATACAACCTGCAGCCTCCCCCCCCCCCCCCCCCCCCCTCTTTCCTATACGTCGTCCATGATCTGCCATGTTCCGAGCCACCGTAGCGGTATATTAAAGCTGCGGTGACACGACGCTCCGCAGGACGTATACATATATACGTGACGTTGAAAGTCTTGTTTCTCTTGTACCTTGCGAGCGGATCATCAGGATCCTAACCGGTTAATCCTTCATCACCTTTGTTCCACAACTAACAATCTGTAGAGACGCGGAACGACCATTTGGGAAGCTCAAAGTGTGTGCGAACTTTGACGTCGACGATGCCGCGGTAACCCCGACGTCATTGTCTTTCTCGTGAATTCAAACAGTCCGATACAAATTGGATATCGCAATCGAACGCTACGCGAAATTCTTACAGTCGACGGATTTATCTTCTCTGTCATTTTATTTTTTTTTCTTTTTCTCTCCAGTTTCCGATCGGTGGATTAAACCCCGAGCCGATTAACCGGTAAAGGGTTTCGTAAGTGTATTCATGGGTTCGGTCCGCTCGTATGTTCGTTGCGTATATTATGTTATATGACGATGTAGTAGAGGTTGCGACGTTTAATGGGTTGGTTCACGCGAACCGTCGTTCGGTCACTATATAGAGCCCGGCGAGTCCGCCGGAGCTGGTTTATGCGGAGAACGGAGGTGGGCGCCATTAGTTCGGGGCGCAAGCTCGACTCGACTTCGCGAATGCCTCACGTGACCACTTGTCACGTCTTATTAAACGGCAGGGTATTTAATTCCATTTTTGATACCCGCAGCTGACTCGACCGACTCTCCCTTGTTTAGGTGGGTATCAAGTTTAACGATCGGGTTCACTCGGCTTGTTGTTAGTCCGAAATTCTACACCGCAGATACCGAATGAATTTCGAACTCGATCTCCGAGAATCGGAAAACGGACGTACGATCGTCGCGTACCTTGTGACCTCGGAATCCCGACCCTGTCTCGAAATTCGTCGGTGATGTTGTTGCGACACGGTGAGAAGTTGATTTTTTCACAACGATTCTCTTTTTCCCTCAACTTTTGCTCTTCACTCTATTCGTTGTTCGAGAATAACACCTTGGTACGGTTAATGGAAAGTTAGTCGTCGTTCGGCGAGAGAGGAGTTGCGTTACGAGGGGACGAAGGGAGAAAAAAATGAAGTTAAAAAACAAAAAAATCGTAATTGCTGCCGCTGATGTTGGAGGGTTGAGAGCGGTGGCGGGGGATTTTGATGTTAGATATCATTATGTGTTATTAAAATTTTCACCGTGAAAATTTCCGAGCGGTAATAATGGGGCGCTAATCGAATTGTCGATTACACTGGCGTCGGTGGTGGACTTCGCGAGCCCCGGCGAGGCGGTGGTACGTACAGGTATAACGCGTGTCCGAGAATTTCGACGGTGTGACGCAAAAGCGTCGCGACGCTCGTTCAAAACGGGTTGAGTGAATCACGGGTAAAACTCGGCGGTTCTTCCCTACGCTCTCTCCCATTCGAGCGAGGGAGAATAAGCATTTTGAAATCGACGGGGTTAGGGGACCTAATATTGTTAAACGCGGGGTACGTCATAATTGAAGGGTTATATACACTGGAATCGTTTGATACGGACGGTACGTGTTCCCTCAACCCTCGGTCGCCCCTCTATTCGCTTTCACCGCGGTACACATCTAGCCGGGTATAGCTGATTCCGAATCTCCCTCGACCCCTTTTGGCCGCACGCTACGCCACATGTTACCCTGACAAGTGGCGGCTGAACGGCAAGTGTAAATTGCGTTACACCGAAATTAAACTTGACGGTATCGAGAGACGCGGCTGTACCGCATCCACCGGCTCTATACGTAAATTTCACCACACGCGCCTCGTCGATTCCTGTATTCGCCGATCATTTTCTCCACCGGACAGCCCCCCGATCTGGCGCGCGCGATCAAAATGTGTTAGAAATTTTCGGTCAACGATTTAGCGGTGAAAGTGCCGTGTGGCTGACAAATTTCAATGTCGATTTGCGATGATTCGTTACTGGAATCACGTTGCTCGAAGTTTTTCGCCGTGACCCACCAGCTTTTATTAGGTCCGGGGGCGATCGCGGGGGGGGGCGGGTGGGAGAGTCGAGATAGTGCGGAAAAGCTCGAGAATGAGTTTAGAGTCGCCAATTTCGTTATCTTCCGATACGTTAACAAGATCCAAACTTCACCGCGTGCAAATCGTCGTTGAACAGCGATAAACCGATAAAAAGTTTTACGGTATAGAGCGGGACCGGGTCGACGCCGGTTGAACGGGTCGGGCGTGGGGAGAAAAATTTTCATCTCCAGCTACAACCCCCCTTTTTTTTCAACACTTCTTCGTCGCGGCCCTAAACGCTCGAATTTCCTGCCACCGTTTTTCAACGACGATTGCTGCTTCGCTTCTACTTCTGATTCCCTATCCTTACTCGCCAATATTTCTCCGGTTCGTCGAGGCGGCCGAGGAGATTCGACGGATCGGCGAGAGTGAATTAACGCTGTAGAGCGGGCTATGAATAAAATTATTGAATCAATTTTCTCATTATCTAGCAACAACGACCTTGACAGCCTCGACGGTTACTCGCGGTCTACGCAAATTTGATCAACGTCGTACAGATAGACAATCACTCCCGCGGCATTCAGCCGCGTAGTTCACATTGGATGGATTAAAAATTCACGATGAAGCGAAGGAAGTTCCGAGACACGTGCGTCTAATTTATTTGGAAATTTTAACGCCGAATCTCGAAACTTCCGAAGTCCGCTTCGACTTCGTTTCTCCACTTTCCTAGTTTTCGCTTTGGTAAAAACTCTTCGCGATTCTCCCGGGCGGGGTATGATGATAATAATAATAATAATAATAATGATAAGTTGGTGCGGAATGCGAATGTATCCCTTCTCCGATTCTTTGGATCCCCTCGGCGTATGACATCAATTCGATATACAACCAGGAGTAGGTATACGCGTAATACGTAGATCGATTCGATCGTCTACGTACGATCCGACCGATGGCGGGATAACAGCGAATGCCAACTCGACGCTGTGGAATGTAATCACATCGGGGTGTCATGCGATAGCGAGGGGCTAGGTACGTATCGATGGGCGTAGAGAGAGGTATTGGGGGGGAGGGGGGGGGGGGGGGGGGGTCGCAGGGACAGGAAAAGGGGTAAATCGAGAACGACGAACGGTCGACTTCGAACGTTTGGTATAAAGTGACAGCGAGTTCATTCCGCGAGTCGATTACACCCTGTATTCCAGCTGCATAGTATTACTACGGCTTAACGCACACCTATGTGTGGATATCTTCTTTTTTACACCGACTCGGATTTCTACACTAGCGATCAATCTTCAACGTCTCCGAGTGAAGTGGGGGTATCGTTCTACGATCGTAGAATATTCCCGCCTATCCAGAGCTACTCCGATAACAACGTTATTGTACAGAGACTTGCTATAGATTTTATCGACATCTTATCCATTCATTGCTTCGGAGAAAAACGTCTTTTCTCTTCTGAAATAAGAAAGAAAAAAAAAAAAAAGAGCAGTTAATAGCCGTAATTTGTGCAGGCCCAAGGAACTTAATGAGTTTTATGCGTCTTTCTTGCAAATATTACTTCTGAACTTCGTAGTTTTTTTTGTTTTTTTTTCTCCTTCTTTTTCTCAAGTCAGTCTTTTCCTTTTCTTTCGCATATCGAGGAAAATCTTATTGATCGCAGGTGCGGGTTAAAACCACCGCTCATCTCGTTTTTCTTTCTTTATTTTCCCAATTCTTTTTTTTTCTCTTCTTCTTCCATTCAGCTCGATTTCCTTCTTCGTTTGTTTGCGCCAATTAAATTTCACCGGGTTACTGGATGAAATTCAAACTTTCACCTCCTCCTCCCCCCCTCTTACTTGACAGGAGTAGTGAGCGATACCTAATCGGACGGGTAATTAGGGGTTTTTTTCATCTCGAACGGTTTATTCAGGAAGTAAGCGTTCGGGTCTCCTTCACTACTCCGTGCACTCATCCTCACGTCTCGTTTATAAGCCGGTACAAATCCCAATTTGAATACCCTTACCTTCGAAAAAAAAGATCCGATCAAATGAACCCCAGATTTTGCAGGCCCCCTCCACACCCTGCTGAGAGCTCGACGCGAGGCAAGTGATTGCGTAATATTCAACGCCCAGGAGTACGTATAATATTATGTATATAGGTACATGTTAAATTGAATTCGCGTACGTCAAATCCAATATCGCGTATTGCTCGAGGATACGGAAGAGGTGGAGAAAGGTGCCTACTAGATGTTTTGTAAATTCGACGAGACGACGGGGAGATATTTTGGGAAGAAAAAAGTAAAAAATCATAATTTCGCGACGAGTTAAACTCCTTTTCTTTTCATCGAAAGAGTAGAACTGAGAAAAAAAATTTTACACGAAAGTTTGGTAGCTGGCAACTGTATCGCAGTTGTTGACTTTATTAATTATGCGGACGAGGCGAATAGAGTGCCTAAACGACGTTTAATTGCTGGCGATCAAACTCAACTCTCTCACGCTTTTTAAAAAAGGTATCCGACGCTGCGCCAAAGATGAAAAAAAATGAAAAAAATAGAAGGAAAATCATCTCTATGTAAAGGTGTAGAACTATCAGAACTTTATTTATAAACGCATAGAGTCATAATTATTTGACGTAGTTTTGTTTGTGTGCTGGTAGAGTTTAGTTTTTCCGCGGTTATCCGGTAATATAAATCCAATCAAGAGTAGAAAATATAAATATAAGGAGGAGTTTTCTTTCTTTTTTCAACTCATTTACAAATCTGTGTAATTTATTCAAATTGAAAAGTTCGTCCGGGGCCGCTTTGCCCAACATCCTCGGTTATCCTTTGGTCCCTCGATCGTGACTCTGCCTTTATATAGGTATGTATATATGAACGTTTATCGACTTCACTAACAGCGGCGTGGTCGATTTTTTTCATCTTTTTTTTTTCGGTCTAATTTCTTCTCTTTATTTCTCTCGTGATAATTCATTTGGGAAAGGTTCTACCCAAGTGAGACTTAATTATCGACGTCCGATCCAATCGCGATGTTCGAGATCACAAGCAAAGTCGTCGATCTATTATACAAACGGTACAATATTCTCAAATTAATACTTCGTCACTCGACGCGTAATGCGCGTTGAACAAAAAGCGCGAGTTATTTATATTTCTTGAATTTATTAAAAAGAAAGGAAAAAATAAAAACCCTATCAAATATATCCCGAAGCTTCGGTCTTAATTATGGAGCGCTAGTGTATAATCAGGTTAAATATGTACCGGGTTGGTTTCGGTGTTCAGAAATCCGTAGACATATATTACCGGCCTAAGCAGCTCGGTTGTTTTACGTAAGCGGTGGCTTAAGTGGCTGCGAGAAGGAAGTAATAAGGGCGAAGAAAATGGGGGGGAAACCGAGAACGGAAGCTCGAAATCGGAAGGAGCTTTATTATACACAGATAAATACAACGCGCAACATCCGCACATCTTCGGTTATCGCATGACCGATCCCCGATCATTGCTCCGGACTTTTGATACGGCTAAAGTGGTATGAAATAAGGAGGGTTGAACCGCCGCCGTCGGAGGGGGGGGGGGGGGGGGAGGTACCCGGAGAGCCGTTACCTCGGGTATACCAACGATAAGCGATTCGGGAGCTGCGCGACGTCTTTGAACGACGATTCTATGCACCGTGCGGAACGGACACCGAACACTTGGCACAACTCTGTGTTTCATTGGCAAATCGTGATTCGACGACGGCGTCTCAAACGTTCGCTAAATTACCCGGGTTTCGATAGCAGTCACTTTGATAATTAGTTTGCAGAGCTGGCCGGGGAATAGTAGTACGTGTCCCTACGAAAACGCAGTTCAACGTTTACAAAGTAAGAAAAAATCGAAGAAAATCAAGGTGATACCGCGTTTGCCCGCTTTTTCAGTTTTGGTGAACTAGACGTTCCTCGCCGCGGGAATCGGTTGCAATACGAAGAGTTAAACTCCAGACTCTCTTCACCAAAGGATTCGAATAACCGCGAATCAAAGTCTACGAACGGTGCAAAGGCGGGGCCACGTTTGCTATACTTGCTCCAACGTCGCTGGCAAAATTATAGAACTAATTAAAACTTGATTATTACCGCTTAAGAAACGACGAACCCCGTACTTTCCCTTTTCCTCCTTCTCATCCTCATCCCCCACCACCCCTCGGAGAATGTGATAAGTGGCTGTATAGATACGAGGTAAACCGAGTCGTCCCACCGCTGCCGCGGCTTCGCTAGGTGGGCCAAAGTATCTTTTATGTTACTTGATTCCGAACACACTACGTTAGCCACAAATTCAGGTGTGGTACTCATGGGTATCACGGTGTAGTTGGTACAACTTGGTTCCGCACAAACCACCCCCTCCCCCCCCCCCCCCCCTTCCAACCGTTGCGCTAATGATAATTGTTATTTAATGAAATTTTCGCTATACTTTGGTTAATCTACGCCCAATTACCCGACACTTTAACAATCTGAAATTATGAAACGTTGATTAACGAGCTACCGTGTACACGGTACACCTGTACATTCGCCCGACTACGGTGCCACGAGATAAAATAGATAACGTGAAATACTTCCAACATTTCCTGGAAAGATTAAACGTCACTTTATACATCAGCTGGGGCAATTATTGCAGTATACAGCAGACGTTGCGTGTTCAATTACATGTCCAACGTGCCCTGGCGCCGGCCAGTCCGAATCTCCGCGGGGACCGGTGTGTACGGCGTTTATTGCTCTCCGGTGCAGTTAGGGGATACCTAGGAGATGGGTAGAAAGGGTGGACGAAGGGGACGAAGTTAGTAGAGACCGAGTGAATTCTACAACCGGATAATTGGCTGGACACCCCCTCCCTCTATTCTCCGGTGGCGCACGGGTGTCCGATGTCTCACACCGTTGGCCGGGACCTTCCGCATCTGCCATCACATAAATTCCGCGAAGTCGACCTACGTAGGTACGTACGTACCTCGTTGTCGCTCACAAATCACCCGATACCCTCTGCACTTTTATATTTTTATTCAACAACTGGCCACAGTTTGATGAAAATATTTCCACCCAACCGTGGACGGTGTCTTTTTTATTTAAGATGCCGATATTGAGACGCTGATGTATGCGATATGGGGTCGTGAAAGATTCGAAGCAAAAGAGAGGGAAAAAACAGGAGCGCGTTTCCTGGTACGTCACGTACGTGTATATAGCTTGGATGTAATAAAGTGGAGAATGTAGATTTATCGTTTGCGAAAGAAGTCAATACCGGAGGACACGAGTGTATGCGTGTGTGTGTGTGCGTACGTGTGTGTGCGGAGGAGAGTGGCTGCGCTGCGTGGATATTAAAGTTCCTCTTTTTCCGGGCACGGAGGGCCGGATTCGCTTTGGGGGGTCCGGGGTTGCATCGCGAAGCGTTTTTCGGGCGCGTTAAAGTTGACAAGACTTTAACATAACCCGGTGAGGTTTCGGGGTGACGGCCGACGGGGTGGATTGACGTGTGCGTTCGGGGAGTTTTGGGAGTCCTGCCGTGGCGCGTTCGAGTGCCGAGAAAATGGTCGAATTGGTGCGACGTACGTCAAGTGTCGCCTGAGCCATCGGAGAGAGGATTTACATTTATTGGAAGCCGATCGCGAGGACGGGATAAGAAATTAGAGGGCGGGAGAATTAAAGAGAAATGGCGAAGGGCGAAGGGTTAAGAGTCGGTGATAATTCGAGGCGTTAGATAAATCCGCACAAATTATACAGATTAGACCTGATCGTTCCCCGATCGCAATTCCTTCCTTCGTATTTTTTTTTCATTTATTTTTTTTTTTCATTTTCCGCCGCCATCCTCCGGTCATTCCAATCTACATCGGGAGAGTAATATCGAACTCTGGACAACCCCGACCAATCCTTCCCACTCTCGCACGCTGATCTCAAGCCAAATAATGGAAAAAGGATCGAAACAAATGCCCGCCATCAAGCGGAGATCTTTTTACCGGGCCACTGCAGCCAAATTCCGCTGCTGATTTATCGAACCCACCTATGTGACTATACATCCTTGTACTTTCGATTTCGTTTCATCCAACAGACTTCATTACTTTTGCATACTGACATACGAAACGTATCTAGATAATTGTAACATTGCCGTGCTATGCGTTACACATATTTTTTTACTCGAACAGCATCACACGAGCGAACTTCGCGCGCGTCGCATTTGATTTCATTTGTCATTTGAATTTTTGTCCCGTAATATTTTTCTAATTTCACATCATTATATGTATTTCACACGCATGTTGAGAGTTTTTTATTATCAGTCTAGAAATTTTTCTCATCGATATATCTCAATTTTTCCGATCCATGGAGTGAAAAATTTGGCGATAACTCAATCAATTTAATATATAGAAAAATGAAGTATTTTTAAAATCGATCGTATGGCACTTTTCCAACGTATTTTGACCCCAGAAATACAAATCCGTTGGTCAAATTGAGCTACGAATTATTCCCATCGTGATATCCTGGATTTTCCGCTTTTCGGATCGAAAAATTGGCGAGAACCCGATCAATTTTGTAAATGGATGAATTTGTCTTGTAAATTCGGATTCCATAGCTAAAAATATTCGGGAATACCATTCGAAAACCCACTTTGATTTTTGTTCAACATTTCAATACCGCTCGAGTCGACCTAACGACATGTCAAAGTACCTTGTCCGATAGAGAAGAATCCTTCAATATTTAATCCGGTTGAGCTACATATGTTTTAATCGTTGTTTTTCAATCGAAGAGTATCGACGTACAGTTACGAGGAAGAAGTAAGAGTTGAAGCGAAGCAGAAGTATCTGTGGGTTGAAAATGTATTACGTGAATATTTTAGATCGATATGGATTGATTCGATATATTTGAGGAGAGAGGAGGAAACTTTGGAGGAAAGAGTAAACCGCTTTTTCCGTAATTCGTAATAAAATATTCCATCAGTTACCGAACGAAAGCGATTTCTCTCCGATGGTATCTCCGATTTGACGTTTAAGATATCCGAGAAAATGAGCGAGGACTTTCATAACCGAGATAAACATTCCATTACAATGATTGGACCCGGCGAACCTCTTCACCCTGCCAATTTACGATCTTCAATCTTTTATCCCGGATTATTACGATTTATTTGTAATCGCTTCGCTCGCCAAGATATCGAGAGACAGACGCCATGAACAATCACTATACCTGATCAGGCGATCGCGTCTTTCTAGGAATGCAACCCCACGTACTCCCTGACATTTCTTGGGATTCAAATATCACGCGCGTGCAATTCCATATACTTTGATCTAATTGTGAGAGTTGAACTCGATTTCCTGAAAATTTGTCAGCAACTGAATAGAAGCGAACCACGGGAGCAAAAGCGAGCCCTACAGCACACTTCGGAAGGTTTCGCCGATATTCGAAGCCATTACTATTCCGAACCGAGTTAAATAGAAATCAAAGGATGAAATATCCGGGATTAAATTTTGGTAGCGGAGTTCGTTTGATCGAATCTCGTTATCTCGAAGTCTCGATGGTACGCGAAATTCAATAGGCTGCTGGCTATAATTTCGCCCGGGATGCAAGGGAGTTGCTACATTACAAATCGCGCGCTCGTAACTCTTTTTTTTTTTGTTTTTTTGCTGCTCAAGTACCCGCGTTATAAACGCTGGCGATTAACCGCTGCAACGATCACCAAACTTTCTCGAGGCAGGACGAATATATATACATTATACACATAGTTGTGCTAAACCAATATTTCTATCCTAGCCCCGTATAAATGTCAACAGCTGACCACCACCCGCCATAAATATAACAGCTGTCCGGAGGCGGTGAACTAATAGGACTACGTCTGAAATTTCGGAAAATGGAAAACGGAAAACCATACTTTACCTATCGTCCTTTTTTCATTTGTTTTTCAGGGGCTGTAGCAACTGTTACCCTCGTAATCATCGAATCGAAATAGAGCGTGCATCGGTGAGTATTAAATTTTAATTATTTTCTCTAAACCAAATTAACCCGAAATACGTAATGTTAATATATACGTATGTATTTTTCTTTTTTTAAATAATCAGTGAACATGTACGTACAAAATCAATTTCTGCCAAATTGAAACTATACGTTCCGAACTCCTATTTCAACGATTCACGTCGAATTATTAAAATTCCCTTGACAGAAAAAGCATCGAACCTGCATTGAATTATACACGGATTAATGTGCGCTGTAACGATTACAACTGCCGGAATTTTTCCAGTCTAGTCTGGGAATAATATTCCGATACCCATCCTCCTTGCGAATCCGTTTGGTTTTATTGCATCAGAGCAACCTATAGCACGGTGGAACGAATTCCGGTTTGAAAATGCAGTTTGCGGAGTTTTCTGTAATTTGGTTTTTCCATTCTTGTTTCACCGAAGATATGCCAGCTTGAATAAAGAAAAAAAAAAAACTAATAAAAAAAATTCGGCAAATATCGCTTTTCCGAAGAATTCGTCCAACTCTCCACTCCAATCCGGAAGCTTTCCGAGACTATGGAATGGTCGAGATCAATCTCGTACCAGATTAGCTTTGGCCGGAGACGTAGACGGGGTCGCGAGGTACTCGCTGATGATAATTAATGGTGCGAGGAACCCTCTCAATTATGTAAGTGATTTCTTGGAGGACTTTAGCTGCCTGGCTCGACTTTCAACGCCACGTTCCGAACCGTTGCCTAATTTACTTCCTGGCAGCGCTTCGACGCCCTATACCTTCTTCCGATCAACGTACTACGTGTCTCTGGAAACCGGACGAAAAAGGAAGGGAAAAAGTCTCTTGAAGAGTTTCAAATGAAATCAGAACTGAGAACACGGTGAAAAACATTCGGAGAATTCAACGAAAGAAAGGTGTAAATGATTCCAGTTGAACACCTACCGTTATCCAGGGTTCTTAATCATCCCGAATTCAATCGTTGTGATCGCGTCTGTCGCGAGTGAAGTTGGCGCAAACTGAACGGAGATAGAATCAATGACCTCGATAAGACTTCGGTTACGGTAAAATCGCTGAAATGAAACGCGACGCGTGAAATGATGTGAAACTCACTGCGGCATATATCCGCGATTCAATCGGAATGATAATCATCCATGTTTATCGAGTGGTTTACTGTAATCTATGTCAAAGTACATCTGTTTGCGCTGAAACAACAACACCGGGGTATCCCCGTGGCGCGGCGGTTTGCCACGGTGCTCCGCTATTCGAACGTTTGTCTGCTCCGAATGCAGATCGCATCTGACTTCCCGATAATACGGCAACAACCATGGAAAGTGGTGGGGGGCGTTTCCGATTTTGTCAACCGACAATGAACGGTGCGCAGACGGTAGATTGTACGACAATAACGGAGCACGGCTGTCCACCGTACGTAACGATCTCCGTTTTGACGAGAAAACATCTTTTCGCTTCCACGTTCCGGCGTTCCAACTCAAATCCCCCCCCCATTCGTTTCACCCTCGGTAACGCTCACACGCGTCCTTTTCTTCGTCGGACAAGAAATGCACTCAAGATTCGGTCGTTCGTAGCCGAGTACACCGACGCTGTAAATTTGGGGCCGAGACCGCACGTTCCTCGAACATCCGGCCGATCATCGGGTGCAACCGAGCGCGGAGGCACGGGCCAAGGAGGAAAACCGACGAGGTGAAACAGAAGGAGACGGTGATGAATATTCGAAGGGAGACCGCGTGGCTCCTCGGAATCGGTGACGAGCATTTTAAGGGCGTCCAAATGCCGCACGTCTAGCTTCGCGTACCTCCGCACCGGTAGGTGTCCCCCATACCCCCGTACTCGACCGCGATGCTCGTAACCAGGTGAGGTGAACGCACGAGTACGAGGAACGGAAGATAGACCAGCGGCGCGTGGACGCGGCAGATGGTGACGCCCAACCGACCGTGGTACCGGTTCCGTTACCCACGATAATGACCAACGGGCCGCCGCCGCCTCTGTCTGTCCGTTCGTCTGCCCAGGCTACTTATTTGGTTATTTGGACTATCGTGGTTACTTTTCGTTCTCTTATCGGGCGGTGGAAGATAATCGTGGATTTCTGGTAAATTGGATCCCTTCAGTTTTTCTGGTTTAATTTTCAATGAGTACAACGGCCGATCGAATATCGGCGATCGAGGAAATTATCGAATCCGGTTCCACCGACAATTATTCTCGAAGGTAATTCGACAAGAGATTTTCTTAAGGTTTTTTTTTTTTCTTCATTTCATTTCGATTCAATCGGAATTATTCAGCGTACGCTTGTACCGATTTTGTCTCGAATTCCAAATCTCTCCAATCAACACGAGGTCATTCTTCGGTATCTTTTCTCGCGTATCATAGAATTGATGCGACTCGCGTACGGCAGAATTTCCGTTCCATCTCGTCCCAGCTTCGAAATTTTCCTCTCTCGTTTTCTAATCCATAACGTGTGTGATTCCGAATCATCATCGGTGGCGTATCTGGTCCGCGGATCGTTCGGGTCTCCGGAGATACGGGCGAATCCATCGGGATACGCAAGACGTAAATAAAGCCTCGGATAGCCGACGATATAAACGTATGAGGTTGAGTTATATATGTACATCGGCGGTGGTTACACGGCGCCATATGGTCGGAGGCGCTCCACTTCTTCGTTTCGCCCTTCCTTAATGTATGAACCGATCGATGTTAAAGGACGTTCGTCCGCGGCCAACGAAACCTAGAGAATACTCGAGCCCGCAGAAAACAGAGGTAGAAACATGCTCCTTGTCTTATTGACCAGTGGAACGAGCGGATAAATAATGCGCGGAAACCAAAGTAATCGGTTTCTGGTTCCTATACCGCTACCGATGTCATTCTCGAGACCGACGAAAAAAAAAAAACACAACACTTGGAAACGAATGCCCGTTTCGTTCCGTTTCATTTCATTTATTCTTATCCCTGTGGGCGGAAAAATCGCTCGCGTTTCGAGTGTACCAAAGAGACGGATTTCGATCGCGTGCGTTTCGTCGGCCTTGATCACCCTTCGTGCGTACGGTTCGTACGGAATATCGTCGCGACGATGTACGTCCGCTGCGGTGCAGATGTTGTGTGGGGTGAAAAAAACGTCGTTGTAAAAATACATGGAATCATCGGCGTGCCGGCGGTACCGTAGTAATAATGAAACGTACGAGACCAGCCGGTCGGCCGCGCTTGGCCATTGTCCGAGGCAAAGCGCGTAACAGAATATCCGGCCGGACGCGAGAGTCACTCCGTTCTCTATTTCCCGTCCCGCCCCTCGATTCTCTCGCTCTATCTATTCGTATTCGGGCGGGTGCCGGGTGCGGGGTGGAGGGGGGAGGGGGGGGTATGTTTGTCGCTGGTTTCTTCATACTCCGTCCTTACTCCGTGGTGAATTTTCTCTTATTCTTCTCCTCTCCCTTTACATCGTACTCTCCGCGTGTAGGTATATACATATATCCATTCAACGACGAATTATTTCGTCTCTCTTTACGCTGCAACGCGTACGTAGAATTCGTGCCACTTACACACGATGAAACCGTAATATATTTAGCTGATGAACACTCATGCGGTCATGTCGTGCACGAGTGTAATTTTACACGTATATATATACAATGTATATAACTAACCATGTATAACGTATGTACGTGGTTTATTAGGACGGTAATAACAACGAGATAATTCAATACCGCGTAACCCTTGTATCTCCCCAACTCCCCGGTCGTAGCTACTTTGAATTACCTAGGGCAAAATTTATGGCACTCGTTTCTCGCGACGTCAAAGGACGTCTACTCCGTGATTATTGATACACGGATCGGTATAAGTCGTTGTCCGATTGTCGTTCGGACGAAAATCGTCGAGGTTACTTCGTACCCCGACGTGTCGCAATATACCACACGTTTGATGACAGGTGTTTGACGAACGTGCCTACTTTCGCGGAAGGGGACGCGCCTCTATTCTCCATGTATCGAAGCAGGCTGGAATTTCGGAAGACCAAAGGGTAAGGAGGAGCGAGAGGAGTTTCGAGTGAAAAGAGTAACGAAACAAAAGAGAGAGAAAAAAAAAAAATATGAACGAGGAACGAGGAAAGGTGGAAGGAGACACCGAGCACCGGACGTGGAAGCCCGGCCACCGAGCGTGATACCGTAGGTTCCAGTTACAAAGAACCCCCGGGGACACCCGTGGAGTAGTTTCAGGGTCTCAGGGTCCCATGGTCGCCACTAGAACCGACGGGGAATAGCTGGGGCGAGGGGAGGCGTAGGATACCCCAGGGGTTAATCAGGGTTTTGGTGCATTTGGCGGTGTTCCCCGACGTCGTTACACGGCGCATCCGTGTCTCCTCTCTGCGAGTGAGTATCGATATGAAGTGCGCATCGAAATCTACGTACCCCGGCGGTTGACGTTATTAACGGGAATCGATACGGAGAGTGAAAATCGCGATCGTTCAATTAAGAAATAATTGAAAGAGTCTCGACCGCGTGCAGATCGATGAAAGTAGACTCTCCACCGGGTTAGAATCATAAAAATCAATCCACGGTTGAAGGATTTACATTTTTCAAGCTGCGCTGGTAAAAAATCATTTGTTATAAAAAAAAAAATATATATATACATATATATAACCGCGACGAGGGCTTACGCGCCAGAACCTCCGGGTATGATTTAATTGGAACTTGACCCAGTGCGGAACCCGTGCTGTTATCGGATGACTCGAACCGATAAAATGTCTGCGTAATAATGATGAATATATATATAAAAAAAAAAAAAAATTAAAAATAAAAAAAACATGGAGAAGCACGGATAATTTGCGGATCGGTTTACTTCGCTACGTCGGATCGACTTTTTATTTTTTCAGTTATTATCTTTTCGCCGAACATATTCGTCGATCGTCGGTGCTACCGGTACGGCACGCACGTCAGTTTCGGGTATCAAAGAGATAACGACTCGTTCAATCTCCGTGGGTGAAAAACAACAGCGCAGCTTTTCAGATCACTGCTCCTTCGGATGAGAGGGCAGATATTTCGACAGCGGGAGCGTCAACGAGACGCGCGAAGAGAAAGAGACTCCCTCTCCTTCCTTTTTTCACGAACACTCGGAGTCGCGCGATCCTATAACGGAATCCAAAATAACAAGGGACGCCCGAACCCCGCCGCCCCCGCGGTACCGGTGAATCGGGGAAAAGAGTTTTGAAAAAGTCTCGGAGAGCTCACGACTCGTTACTATATCGCAACGAGCGGACCCGCGAGCGTACAAGATAACCGAGTTCACCCTTCCGTTTGTTTCGCTCGTGCAGCGTACAGCGTGTCCTTTTTTCCGATGATCCGTCATCGCGACTAAGGGATGAGATGAGCGGTAAATTTTTCACAAATGAGAGGACGTCGGTTTTAGAAGAGGAGAATACAAAAAAATTTCAAATTCGCATTCAAACTTTGTTACGATCTGGTGCAGCATCGGGCCGAAGTGGTACTCTCTGTTTTTTTTTTGATTTTTTTTTCTCTATCGTACCGTCGATACATCTTTACATTTTATTTCACTTTATTTTTACGACCCGAATTGAAGTTTCCCTCGTATTTTTATTGCCGCACAGTGTGTATACCCGGTTATACTCCGTAACTGTCTGCACATAAGGCAGAGAGACTCGCGCCTGTGTTATCGAATCGCGATTATTTTTAGCTGACTCGGATAACGCTCTTTGACCCGCCTGCAGCAGAAAACCAACGCGATTTCAAGAGTTCTCTGGCCCGTACCTACAAATTCGCTCGTAGCTGACGTCACATTCCGATACCGCTGAAGATACAAGTTGAGGGGAAAAAAAAACACGAAGAAGAAGAAGAAAGAATAAAATTCATAAAATGCCGCAGCCACATCGATTCCGTATTATTTTTATCTTAACGTTAGTCGTTAGATTCTCGATGTCGCCGTGTGTGTCGGCGTAAATTTTTTGCCGCCACCGCTACCGTCGAGTTGTTTATTTATTTGTTTGTTTTGTTTTTCTTCGCTTGTTGATGGGTCAGGAGGCCACAGGTGCTCGGATGAAAGAACGAACGGAATTAAGACGAGTTTGCGAATAAGGAAGCCCTCGTACCACCCTCGACGTTTCGGGATAAAGGTTATACCGTCGCACAAAGGGCTCGAACCAATTGGCGATCATTCGTTCGGCAAAGAAATTCATCCGAGCGTACACCTGATGCGGCTATACAGACTTATGTACGCGTAGGTGTACAAGATATATATATATATATATATATAATATGAAGGATCCTAAAAAAAGGAAGATGAAGAAAAATGAAAAAACGAAGAGCGAATAAGAATCGTATCTTCAAAGAGGGGAGATATTTTTTCGATTCTCTTTTTTTTTTTTACTTCCGTTCCTAAAAAAGCTCCGCCGATTGTTATCGCCTCGCCGGAATAATTTCACGTTCGACGATCTTCGATTAAATCGGATGAACTTTATAATTTTAACATGCAAACGATTTCGAAGAGAGTGACTGCGGCGAAGTTAGCCGAGAATATATACGTGTGTATATACCTATCTGCCGTCCAAAGTAAATTTGGCTATCGTCCAATGCTGGGGGATAATCTTTATAATAGCACAAACTAAAAGCACGTCGGTGTTATGCGCTGCAGCTTTGGCCCGGCTAGTAACCCCCGTACGCGAATTACTTCTCGTCTCGCAATTATCTAATTTTGAATCTCTACGGCATGTGGGGTGTGCGGGTACACTTTGCCGTGATTTTATCAATCCGAGCTCTGAAACTCTGCCACCTATTTGCTTTTTTTTTTTTTTTTTTTGTCTTATCACGTGGCTCGATGTAACAGAAAATTTCAAGTACGTTTTCAACAGCATTATAAAGAGCGAAAGGCTGAATCAGTGCGACGACCTATGACCTCTGGAAGACTCCAGGGGTGACCTATATAACTATATAACCGCATCTGTACATACACACGATCGTTTTACGGCACACGCGTGACGGTAGGAAATTCGATCGAGACTTTTCAGCCGCAAATTTGTTACAGAGCAAACGCAATCGTCCCGTTGTGCTGCATCTCCCTCTGCACATTTCTATACATATACACATCTATATACGTGTATATGTATATATGCAGTACCGCGGTTATAACGGTTCGACAATGCACCAGGGAAGACCAATTTCGGAAACTATTTTCCAACTACATTCTACCTTTTATTTCGACTGTTTTTCTTCTTTTTTTTTTCTTTTTTTATCGAATATCTATTATATCGGTTAATTTGCGTGGCCATTTTCAAAGCCACAACTAATAGCGCGTACGGTCTGATAAGAAAAAAAAAAAAATTGCACCAGTATTTTCATCAATTTCAGTTTTCCTTTGACGAATGATTATTCAATTTTTCGATCAAAGTGTATCCGGGTGATATTATTAGCTTTTTGACGATCATCGAGATAATGGGACGCTCGCAGTGATTGCGGATTAATCATTGTCGGTACAAATCGCGAAACAATGAAATTTACAGTCTCGCCAAAAAACCCGATCGTCCGTGGAGAAAGTCGAAATAAAAAAGGAATTTCGTTCGCGAGATTCTTCAATTTTTCCACATGTAGACCGTCACGATTATACACGTGTATTCGGCTGTGTCTATACATTATACCTATGTAGATGGAAGTGAGTGTTTACCTATGTAAATGCGTATACACGTATAATATTGACGTAGTATCATCATCTCATGGACCGTAGGCGTATATCTGGGCATATGTAACTAGGCCGCGTGTCCGTCGCATCGAGTTGGAACCCAACGTAACAACTACCAGTTTCACCGTACCAATGCGTCTGGTTTTTGCGTAATAAAAGGCACCCTGAAATTTCCGCTTTCGTAATCGTTGATTTCGGTGATTTTTTAGTCGCGGAACAGAACGTGAAATTTTTCGTTTTGATGTACCCTCTAGAATTCAGATCCCAAAACTGACATCCGTGTGAAAATGAATCGCCTCGATCGAGTTTCGAACGAGTTGAAAAGAAAACAACGGGGTGTAGGACGGTCGAGGTCAATGCGAGGCGAGGGCATAATTAGTAGCGCACCTCTTTTCCGCAGCTGCGGGGCACGACTTAATCCTAATGCTCGCCTTTGAGGTATGGATTCCGCTGGCCGGGATGACCGTACGATTAATGGAGGCTCCTGTCACATTCAATTAGACATAATTGCCACCATAAAGGGAAGGACGAACGGTAGCACCAGTTGTGCTCTCGCAGTGGGTTCTCGCGACCCACTCGTATTTCTATATAAAACCAACGCGGCGTCACCTGACCGCCTACCGCAAACTGACCGACACATTTTTTCGCCTATCTAACGCGTGCGGACGACGCCGAAATAACCTCGAGACGGTGTCACTTGAGACTGATTTTGCAACCCCTCTTGTGTTTGTTGGAATATTTCTCACGACCCCTTCCAAGGTCGAGTACGATCGATAAAAACAAGAAGGAATTTCAACGCGGAATTCGGTAGGGTGGTGCGGGTGGGGTGAAGTGGGGTGGGACCCCGTCCTCCCAACTTCCGCTGTGCCGCTTTGAAGAAGAGGTAAATTGAAAACCATATCCGATCGTGACTCGAGGATCAGAATTACGTCGATTACCGCGCCACCCGAATCGGAAAGCTCTTCGACGTTGAGATCACGCGTTCGATGTAGCTCTCGTAGGAAGAAAAAAAAAAAAAAAAAGAAGTTCATCACGAGTTTCGAAAAAGACGTTAAGAGAGAGAGAGAGGAGAGTGGAACTGCGATAATTCTTCTCGAGGAGACTGTGAGATAAAATTGAAATGATCCGTAACATCTATCATCTCGGCGAAAATAAAAACCTTGAGACATCAATTTTTCCTTTCGACAGTTCGCGGTTTTTACCCTTCGAGTTTATACGAGGCCCATCGAGTCAACGGGATCAATGAAACGGGGAAAGCCATAGTTGGTCGATTTCTCCTACATTAAACGCGACGTTATTTAGTGTTGGTACCTAGATACACAAGCCCGCCCGTACCACACGTATGGCTAAAATGGTCGCGTACACGCGGGGACGCGGAACACACACGTGAACGGAATCACCACCAGCTTCTGGCTGCAGGCCCCCGGGCGATACACCTTTGCCACGCTAATCTCTTCCTCGTCCCTAAACTGCCGGCTCTCCCTTCGTACACACGTGGTTGTGTATGGACACGTTCGTTGTGTCCGAACCCCGGCGTCTGTACGTGTACAACGCGGCGAACCCTCAATGAATCAATCGTTGAGTTTTATCGGTTCGCATCTATCTCGTTGATTTAGAGCAATTCTTGTCCTCCTTCTATTCATTCGAGTTCTCCTCTTTTCCCCGCATGGTAACGAACCGCGCGACCAATAATCCGGCATCGATGTCGTACGGAGGGACCGTTTTACCCGCCCTCCTACTTTCATTCGCAAATGGGTTCCGCTTTGATTAGGCCCGAGTTTGTGTCTCTGTAGACCTCTGCCGTGACCGCTGCCGGGTGCCGGTTGCTCTATTATACGCAGGTACGCAGGTGCGTATTACACTGTAACCCAGATCTGTAACGTACGTAGTTTGCGCCGCGTCGCCGAATACTTTGAAGAGAGGACACTCGAACTCGTACAGTCGACAACATCCGTCCGATCCGTACCACCGACCAACCGTCGTCTTCTACACCGCTCGTCGCCCCGTCCTCGTCGTGCGTACGGATGCAGGTAAACGAGCCAACTCTCGTCGAAGAAATCCTACGAATGGGGTTGGTTCGATCGAATCGATACGCGTGTATATATAACCCCAACGGTCGGTCGTCGTTCATGCCCATCGGGTACGTTACAACCGATTTCTAAACACGGTGCGTAAGCCGGCGGTGGTGATCCCGCGGACACAGCTGTTATTCGTCAGGAAGCCCACATGTACGCGATTACGTGCCGCTGTACGCGCTTACGGCGAGCGGGCGGTTTTGGTCGGGTGGAACCCGCGCACCCGTGGAAAGGTTTCGGTAGAGAAGGACCCGTCGTAAAACCCGGTAGGATCTATTTAAGCCTAAACTTGCAGCGGTACCGCGTCCCGAATCTGAAGCTGAGCCCGTGAATCTCTTTACGACCGATCGTATAGGTCGATCGTACATTGAAATTGGCGGCTGAATTTACGTCCCAAGCTAATTAGCTACTTAATCTAGCCGTCCGCCGTTGTTTCCGGCGAATTCGTTTTTTTTTTTCCCCAAATAGCTATTCTTTGCACCGAAACGATCGACGGGCTCACGTCGATCGCGTCGATCGCTCCCCCGTTTACGAGGACGTCAAATCGCTATCGCGAAGTCGACGCAATCTGAACGCGTGTAAAAAACGTTACCACGTCGCGATGACTCTGGGTAATGGTGGTACAACAGTTTCGGCGTCGGTCTGATTCGCGTAATTGTACGGACAAACAAACGGGTGAAAAAACTTTTATTCATCCGTGTCACGTAGAGTCGTTGCGTACGTATACATATATACACAAATACCCGAATGTGGATACAAACCGTTGTGGTCGTAACGGTTGGTGGGTAAATTTGTGACTCTAATCAGCTGTCCGGGTACTGCGAGTGGGTAATTACTGAACTGGCCACACAACACGCGACGCGGTATCAAATGTAACCCTAGGCTTCCGTACGTCTACGCGGACGCGTCGAAGCTGAAATCGAAAATCGGACGAAATTCCGTTCGACTTTTCACGCGAAACGGGCAAACCATAACGATTCGATCGGCCGCGGACGAATTCGAATTCGAAATCGTCGACATCCTCCTCGAGTCGAAGTTCGACTCCCTCGATATTTCTCAACCCACCCCCCACCCCGCGTGTGTACACGTCAACTTTTGGAACTAGTGGTCCGGAGCAGCCTCTTCAGATCGACGTTCAGCCCTCGAGACAGTGACGTAACGGCATCGCGAGCTCGAGCTTTTCCTCTCGTTGCCGCTGCCGCTGCTGCTGCTGCTGCTGCTCCTGTGCCGGCTGAGGTGATGTTTTAGAGACAAGTTAAATATAGACGAGTTGTCGAGTGGGGTGAGACTCGCTCCCGTACAAAACCGAGGCAAATGAAATTACATCGAAACTCTAGAAGAGCCGTACCCACCGAACTCCGTCAGATACCAGCTCTTCGCGAATAATTTTCAAGCCTCGTGTACCGCGTTGGACGAATATTTATTCTCGTGGAAACGTACGTTATATTTAGCTCGGGAGAGTGACGAAATCGAACGAAAATTCATCAATCTATTCCCACCGATGCCTTCACCCGTCTAATATCGCGTCTCTGTACGGAGCCGAACCTGATCACCCCTATACAGCTACACGTGGTGGAATTTACTTTGCGACCTGCTCTTCACTCGGTCTTAAGTTTGGCCCAGGCAATCGCAACCTTCGAAACCCTCCCACCGAACTCTCCGATTAAAACAACTTCCCTGGAAGCCAACCTTGATAGTCTGGTCTTCGAGACCTAGTTTTAGATATCCGGTGCTCGCTCTATTATAGTTCGAGGAGATCGAATTATCGCGCCTCGAATCAATATTCGAAACGCACGGCGGGGGATGAAGCGATAAATGCCAAGAGGCGCCAAAAGTCTGGCGATGAGGGGAAAAGAGTATACCAACAACCCTTAACCGTATGATTGATCGAAGTTTGCGTCCGGGTAGACTGGGATGAAAAAAAAAGCGCGGGTAATTCGGATGAGAGGCGAACGTGTTCGCCGAAACATAAAGCGCGATGTAGTCGAGTGAATCTGCATTTTCCATTTTCTTCTTCGTCCATCGGAAGCTCTCAGGATATACTGACCTTGAAAGTGTGACGCCGTCAACGCGACGCAGAGCAAAATCCTCCAATCCAATCTCCCCATGTTCACTGGTTATCGTTTGAAAATAAGAATCGTTCGGTTGGTAGTGTAACGAAACAATCTATCACTGGCTTCACTGATTCTTTTATTCGCTTTCCTTCGACTCAAAAAAAAATCGTAGCTGACACTGCGAACACTGTGCGACGACGACGATTCTCGAAAACGAGACGGAGGACTATATAACTTTTTCTAAAAACTTCGAAATAAAATTATTTTCAAGTTTGAATCGACGTCACATTTCGGAGACGGGGGTCACTCGGGGTTCACGGCGTCACGCGGGGGCTGAAAAAAGTTTCGCTTGTTTTTTCTTCTTGTTTTTTTTTTGTTTTTTTTTGGTTTCTTTTCTTTCCTGTACAGCAAGAATAAAGGGAGTGCGTTCCACCGGTTGACTAGCGCGCGGTACACTGCCAGTAAAGAACGAATATCGCGCCCGCGAACTGCACGAGGCTTGCGCGCGCAACTGCCATAGAAATACTCTTCGTCCGTTCTGCGCAACGTACCCCGGAGCTTTTGTACCACCGCAACTCGAGAAAATTCGAGGAAAGTTGCGGTCCGGATACTGAAACTAGTACACCAACCGTCTACGGTAAAAGACGCGAAACGCGTACGAGGATGAATGATACCACCCTAAAAATTTCAAGGGATAATTCAGACTTTCAGAAAGATTTTATTCCTCGAAAGGAGGATCTCGAATCACCATCCCGGATTCGTTTGATGATCGAGCTCTTTCATACATCCCGAGCTTTTTGATACTTCTTTTTTTTCTCTTTTCTTCCTCCCCTTCGAGAATACTCTCGCCCTGAAATCGATGGGGGAGGGTTGATACCGTCGACGGTGAATACGGGGTTGACTGCGAAGGAAATGCAGCGGCGATCGCAGTTTGGCGTCGTAAGCTCTGCGTTTTTCTGCATTCGAGTCGGCGTCAGGTGCGGCGGCAGAACGTCCGTAGCGGTAAAAGTTAACGTAAGGTTGGTTGGTTGGTTGGTTTGCCTGGCGTTTAATTCGCGAGATGCGCGCCAGGCGTAAAATGCACTTTTAATTGCACGTCAAAGTCAAAGGGGTGGCTGCCCTACCCTCCCTCGCACATGTGCGGGTAGCGGCACCCCGGGAGTGCCGCCAAACACCCCTGGGGGTAACCCGGGGTTGCACCGCCACCGTCATCGCCACCGCACTCGTCGTCGTCGTCATCATCATCATCGTCGTCGTCGCTCCAACGTTACGGCGATGCCGAGCTTACTACAGGGCATCTACTTGCGTTAGTTATGCTGCATGAATTATACTCGAGTTAAATCGTGCCATTTTTCTTTGATGTCTATTTCACTCAGCTACTGCTACATAGCTACTGCGGCTACCATTTCACGTGTGCTTTTTACAGCTAGAGGCTTACTATGCATGCGCTGCCTATAGTCCACGCGTTACCTGTTTTCAACTTGCAAAAGAACCCGAGGCTGGTTGGTCGTATCCTACCTCTGTACGGTGTTAGACCGAACCTCTATATATTTTTTTTTTTTTTGTTTCTACCTTTTTTTTTTCTTCAACCGGTAGTTTACACGCGCCATGCTTTAAATATGAATTGAAAAAAAGAATATTTCGACCTTTTTTTTTTTACTTTTTTTTCCCTTCCAACACAGACACAAAGTGTAATTATTGTAAGGGTAGTGAATAACGTTGATAATAATAACAACGGTAATGAGTGGTCGTTCGCCCTGCAGGTTTTCGATCACATTCAACATTCGCGAGTAATATATATGTATACACGTGCGTACGGATATTTTCGCATCTCCTTTCGAAGATGGAGAATAAGCCCCCTTCCGGACGCAACTCGTGCTGCTGCACCTGTGCTAAAAATTCACCAAGCGAAACTCGCCGCGTAGAGAAAAACCCGCGCATGAAATAACGTGCAGGTGAAGAGCACACGTAGCTCAACGTAGATATGAAATATATGCGGGTGAAATAAATTTTGTCCGCACGAACAAAAACTACGTGTTAAGATTATTCGTTTTTTTTTTTTTTTTTAATTCTTTATTTTTTCTCATCATTGTCCCACGCGGGCCGATTGTACCGTAATTCAACCGACGACTGTACAACGAAATTGGACGACGTAAAATGGCAGAAGTTCAATTTTATCATAAGACTCCGCGGAAGTGTAGATTGAGCAATTTCCCTGCGTTGAAATCGAAAGTGGAATATCAATTTACAGACTTCCTATGTAATCCGGTATCCTACGGCAACTCGCGAAAAACAGCTGTTGCGTGGACTCCCTCGAAGTATGTTTTTTTTTTTTTCATACACGAATTCAAGCAAGGTGGCTACTTATATCGAACCGCAAACTCTTCGACCTATATATACTTGTACGGCTATACGTGGAGCAGGAAGCCGATACCTAACTAGATTCCTGTGGTCAGTAACATATTGCAAAGCTATTGTTCGGGGACTTGATTAAAATTGGACGAACGGAATTGTGTCGGGAAAATTTGTACACACGTAATTAACCGGTGTACATACCGCAGTTATTACATATTTAAACTCGCCGTACGATCGAGTCATTCATCGATAGAATTATTATCGATCAATTATTCAAACTTTAAAATCCGTGGGCGTGTAAATTTTGCGCTAATGTCCGATCAATTTATCATCGCACTCGTGCAACGCTTCGGACAACCGCGATGTTAATTGTCGTCGCAGTTTTTTTCATTTTCTTCAACATTATTTTCCTCGCCACTGTTTTCTTACTTTACATAATTCAGCGGTGTACTTGGCATGGATTTTTGTTTGACCACTTCCACAGACAAACTCCACGCGTGGTACGTTGTTTCGAATCGATCGGTTATACGTTAGGGTATAATTTCGGTAATTTGACGGAAATTTGGCGGAAAATGATAACATTTCGAAAACGTGCAAGTTTCGCGTAATCCACACAACGTACCGGATACGTATGTCTACGCAGAGGTTTCGAAAACCCGTACTTTCTCGTAAATTTTATGTTTTACTTTTTCTACGGGCAACCTTCGCGCCCGTCCCCGCCATAATACGCCGCCCGGTTGTGCATCAGATGTTCCCGTTGGCCTACCATGCGTGCAACTATATTGTATATTATTTTTCTTTCGGTCTCGCCCGATGCAGAAGTACAAGGCGAACAGAGCACGCGAATATGATATCTACCGTTCCATCTTCTCACTTTGTACGGCTTGTAAAGAAACAGTCTCTATGCCCGAAGTGTGTATTCGTCGAATATATGCCAGTTTCTATGATATACCGACGGTCTACGATAGGTGTGCATTACATAGTCCGTTACTTTATTCCACTGTCAGTTTGAATTTAGCTGAAAATATCGAAATTATTTCCCGTTTCGTTCGCAGAACTCTCCTCGGTGCGTCGTTTCTACAAAGCACCAAGATCTCGCATTCGTTGTTGTTATATTCCGAGAGGCAAGGACCAGAAGGGCATTTCTAATACGCCCTTACAACGGTGACCATGGATTTCCGTGGGCTACGACTTTCTGGCACTCAGCCCTTGCTGTCGTTGTAATTCCCTACGGTTTTTATGATCGCCGTTCGCCATTCCTATGTATAGGAATTGCATTAACCCGGGTGTTAAGGTACGGACGAGATGGTTGAAAGCTGCAGTAGACGTTTTTTGTTTTTTTTTTTCAGAAAAACCCAGTAATAACTTGTTGTACGGAATACGGTATGAGAAAAATTCCGAATGAGTTCAAACGTATTTTATCTTTATTATTCCAACAACTGACGCAGCGCGCCGGGGTTCTAAAAGAGCGTACAGGGGGTGGCTGTTCGCAGTACGTAATAGCGGTAACAACTTTATTTTCTCTCGCGCAAGGTGTTTCGTGCTCTATTGCGTGTAAATCATTTCACCTGCCTACTACAGCGGCGAAAATTATACAATTACTTGATCACCGCGGTACGCTGGCCGCGAACCAGCTGGCCGGGGGTTGGGAAAAAATTCAGAGCTGAAATATTAGCGCCGGTGAATTATTTCTCGAGAGCTTCTCCCGTCGAGGAATCGAAGTCAGCCGATCGTTCGTTCGCACCGCGAGGAACTACCGGGCGATACGGAATTTTGTATATTTTAGCGACGGTCTTTTATCGGACGAATATATTCACGCGGAAGCGTTCCGAATATAACTATGACGTTAACGGTTAGAACGAGAGCTCCGCTAACTCCGCTCGTACACTTCCTCTTCTATTTCTTGACTTTGACGGTCCGTTTCGTAGCCGACTTTCCGAACGGCTATACCTGGTCGAAATCTTATTTCGTGTTGGATTAAGAGGTGGGAATTTTCAAACATTTATACGGTTCGACCAGCGTGGCCTTCGAATATCTTCGTAGAAGAGCGCCGGATGCTGAAAAGGTAAAACTGGTGGCGAATATTTCATTGGTATATTTCGGTCGGTGCGCTAAGACCGAAGATTCCAGTGCCAAAGCCATCCGAACGCTGGCGTTATTATAGACGGTACGTGTCCGTATGGTTCGTATGCCGTAAATACATTATACTGTAGCTTTTGGGATTGACTTTCCAAATAAATGATCTTTTCTCCCAGGGTTAACGGAACGCGCTTTCCTTCTCTCGAGCCTCTGGCTATCGTGCGATTAGGGCATCAGATCTGATACGAGGGTAATTTCTACACATTGCACGCCACCACTTTACTGCCTCTTCCTCTTGCCGTTTTTCCTCTTACCCCTTCCCCCCCCCCCCCCCCTTTCCCCCGCCGCAGTTCCGTATCCTTCAACCGGTATCTCATCGTGCGGTTTTTATCAAGATCTTCTTTGATCCTCGATCACGTATTTAGCCCGGCGGTATCGACCGTCGTCGATTCCGTATTGAGATCGATGAATTTATTAATGGCATTTGAATAACTGAAGCAACTAACTCACCTTTATTTCTCGCCTCTTTATTCTATTACATTATAATTTTGTTGCTCATGTTAAAAAACATGCAGACTTACGATTGTAAATCTGACCGTGAATTCCACCCGGAGTTTGCGGAGTTAGGATAAGAATTTGAATACTTTTGTTTTTTTTTTCTTTTCATCTCTGATCACAAATCAAGCTTTTACTTCGATCGATAAGACAGAAAGCGGTTGGAAACATCGCGTTCGTACGTGACTACAGCGAGTAAACTTACCCCCAGCGGGTATCCACTCGTCGGTTAAACTCACTCGAGTAATTATCTTCGAACGGTAAAAAAAAAAATTCTGGATTCATCGAGAGTTCGAATTAGTTTTGCGCCAAATAAAACGCATCTTTTTTTATTGTCCGTTAATCTGGTCTTTTACACTCGTTACTTCAATACCGTGTATCCGGAGTAATATGGAAAACTGTTGTAGACGTAAATTGGTCTGTTGAATGCGAATGAATTGGCGATGGCAAGCGCGGGACCAGTGGCTACATCTTCTTCGGCGAACGGGGTGGTCGGTTCTCTACTCCTCGGGGTGGTTGTCGTCGTACTTTTTTCGGTTGTTGTAGTCAGAGGTCGAGGTATCGACGGTTCGGCGGTCGCGGGAACCGGAACCGGAACTTCATTTTGGGGTCCGTAACTGTTCAGAGGAGGCGGTGGACCGTAGTAGGATTTTTGTCGAGCCACCGCAGGATTGAAAGATTGGCCATCGGGTTGCCAACCTCTCGGTTTGTAGGGCGCTCTCTCGGCAAAAGTTAAACCGCTGGCAAGGATCGCGAAAACGAGCACCTGGAAAAATTAGAGGTACTTTTTTTTTAAGGCTTTTATTCGTGATACTCGTTTTATTATCGGTAGAGAATTTTTCACCTTATTCGTCATTATCAGACGACGCCGGGCTCCCGTCGGGTCTGCACTTTGGGATGGAATTTAAAATGACTGTGATGTCTTTCGAAAGTTGTTGTTGGATATATACCGCAACCCCACCCCGATCGGAACCGCGTTCGGAGATTTTGGTCTGTGCATACAAATGGCGATCTACGAACCGATTTCGTTCGGTTGGCCTCAGTATTTCAGTTTCTCTCTCATATTTCGCAATACCCGTACGTCCGAGTCGTTGTTCTCTTACGTTATAGATCGAATCACGCGTTTTATAGGTGCAACAAGGTCAATGCGGTACTGCGACAACGATATTTCAAAGAATACGCAGCGTGATTCTGAATTTAAAATCCTGTTACCGAATATCGGTGAATTTTTTTTTCTTTTTTTTCTCTCAGAGATTATTTTCTCGTAAACTCTGTAATAATTTTCCGAATTCAAATTTTATCACGTTCCATGACGAAACCCGTACGTCCGACAACGTGTCGACATTTATGGGAGCATTATCAAGACTAGAAACATCATCGGCGACGCTCGTCGCATATTAAAAGCCTCCGATATATTGCCAATAATAATTCAAAACTCGGTTACATGTAATTCGTTGACAAATCAATCACAGTCAGTCTTAACGCGGTCCAGTGATATCCTTCGTCGATAAAGGACAAAATCAACCGCTGACGGATGCAGGGAATTGATCTGCAGTGGCGTTGCGAATTTCATCTCAACTCGTCGAGCTTTCCATCGATTTTCCCCTCGAAGAGAATCGCAGCTTTTCCGGAAAGCTCCGGATGGCGATAGATGCTTTATTTCCGAATCAGGGAATCATGGTGTCATGGACCCGAAGACGACGTCGTCTAATCTCGTACACCGTCACATATGGTCGTATATTCGGTTGATTTAAATTTTAGGAACAGTTGGATTGTTTAAGACTTATCATTTTTATAACCAGTTTTTTCGAGCTCTGAAGTCGGTTTGAGATAAAAATTTCAAGCAAAGAATCGCACATCTCATTTATATCTTCTTATCAGAAAGACAATCAAACGATTCAAAATAGAAACAGCAAACAGAATCCTGTCATCTGCATAGTGCGATTAAAAAAAAAAAATTCCGTCTCAGGTAGACCAAAAAGGACCCGGCTGAAGGTATTCTTTCTTACTTTTCTTTCGCTCGATTTCTTCATCGCAACAACAAGTGGTTGTAAGGCTTACGTTGTCAGTCATCAAATTTCTCCAAACGTCCTAAGAATATAGATGAGAAAAAAAGATAGAAAATAAATTAATGACACGACACGTGCTGTTGATTCGTAAAATTGATTCGCCGTAACTCGATAGGCGAGTTGTGGAAACTATTGTGACACACGAGTCACATTTCGTACAAAGTACGTATATTTGTTTAACAATAACTTGAATTATTGCAGGTCTAGAAAAATGACGTCTGATTATTCAAGACAAATTTCCAGCCGGTTACTCGTGAGTAATTAAAGCGTCAGATTTCGTCTCAGAAATTTATTTCTGTACCAACAATCAGGCATACCAGGAAAAATATAGATATCTAATGCAGAACAATCGCTATGATCGTTGGTTGTAAAACAACTCAACAGTTGGATGACTGTGGGGGCAGACAACGTCGAAACAACACACCTGGTGAAATACAAACATTTTTTTAACTAATCAAACCATAAAAGAGGTTTGACGAACCCTCGGTTTGGTTGGAACACACATCAGAAGACAAAAAAAAAAAAGATGTATAATCCTTTTAAGTATGATCAGGTGATGGTGCAATTATCAACACGCAGTATCGTAGAGTTACGGTACCGGTAAGATTTTTTTTCTCTTTTTTTTTTTACTGCTTTTTTGTTTTTTTTTTTACTGTCGGTTGAACTTGCGATACACTAGGTGAAAAAAGTTACGGCATATAACATGCCGAGCGCCATACATAATCTGAGCATAAAACAGGTTTATGTGGATTTAGGAAACGAGTAAATCCCGAACGAGTAAATTCCGTTAATAACCCTGCAGCACGGAGTGTGGTGCCACCTGATCCACATGAAAACCGTTCACTGCCTTTCTGCATTTGTAATTTCACTCAACCGTGCGGCACGAATCTTGCGACGTCGAAATTATTTTCACCGTGAGTGGAAAATTTACGAATGGAAAACTTGTACCAATATTTTCAGCAATTTAAGCGTGACCCTATCTTACAACGATGAAACGTAGCCGATGTTGAGGGATGTTTTTTTTTTACCTGTTCTTCTCTTTTTTTTTTCTTTCTTTAATTGGAAACTTGATTGCATTTAATTAAGCAGAGAAGCGAGGGGTTCGGGAGAAATGCGTTCCAATCGGAGTTTTGGGGTTGATTAATTTTTTTTGGGTATTTTAGCGACGAAACCTGGTCGTCCAACGTGGTCGGCTTTTTTCGTTGGGATAAATTTTAATCTGAATTTGAGAATGGATGAGGTAACTTTAGGTGTGCAATATTTTTCGACCGTGAATCGGGGTGGAGCTGAATGGGACGGAGTTGAAAAGGGTACAAGCAATTCCGAAAGAAATCTGGATAGCCGTGGACAGCGGCGGAATTGGCAAATAGGAATTTGCGACTTATATACGAGGTATATGACTCCGATGCAAATGGGCAAAGTGGTCCTATTTGTTCCTCGCAAAGGTGTCTCGTAGTCGTCGTCGCGTTTCCGTTGTCGTTCGCCACCGAAAAAACCAACCGCTACTCCGCTACCACCGGTGAAACTATGCTCCTACCTTCGGCTGGAAATTTCGTTTCGACTATATCCCACCGAGATGATCCACGCCGGATATTTTTATGGAAATTTTCCGCAGCATCCAATTTCATAGTAATCCACTGAGTCCACCGCAACCCACGGCGCATTCATCCTTTTCACTGTTGGAAAAAAAAAAATGAAAAAAAAACTATATATATGAATGAACAAAAAAAATGAGAAAAAAAACTAACCGGGGGCAAAAAGATCTCAAAAAAAAATTTCACCTCCGCACACTTGTATACCTTATCTTCGTACGCGCTGTATCACGTGCAGCGTTATGTATAAAATACAGACAAGTACACGGTGATCTTGTCCGTAATAAAAAATACGTGTAGTACCGAAGAAAATTACCTTCGTTTCAGAGGAGTTGGGTTTGCTGCAGAGTCAAAAATTTTCTTAAAAGTATACTTGCGCGATGTATAGCGACGTAATTCGTCTATCGATTGCATGGTGGAATTCGATGAAAGAGAAAACTGGGGCCAGAAACCTGGGAGCAGAAGAAAAAACAAATTTCAAATATCGGGGGCTCATTGCACAAAGGTAGAAACTAATTGTAAGGAGGATTTCATACCCAGATTTTGTCGGGTCCGTAACGACACGGAGTAATTCCTATTACGGAAATCCTAGTAACGCTTTCTCGAATCTACCCTGAATCGAGGACCCGCCTCTTCCACGTTTATAACCACGCGCGTATGAATGACGATATCGTTACCTATAGATAACTCCGCGTATATGTATAGCTGCAACTTATCACATATGTCATATGACGCGGCACATATGTATACATCCAATGTATGCATACATACGTATCTATATTTGTAACACACTCGCGTTCGCTCTACGTTATCCCTTGTCCGTGAGGTGAAATTCCGCGGGTAGGTCACACAGCTTAATTAACGCGCATGGTACGGGTACCCGAAGTTATGCGAGAGCGGCCCAAAATACTTGGTGCCTGGATAGAACCCGGCATAACGTACACACATTGCGGACTAGCTATGGGCACGCATACAACGTATTTACATACCTAACCCACGTACGAAAATATTTAACGGCGTGTCGGAAGGTTTTTTAAACAGTTGAAATATTTTCCCACCTACACCGCGCGAATTGAATATCGTTTACCCCGATTGACATTGACTCGAACGAAAGAATTTCGCGTAACATAACATTCCTCCGATTTTGCAAAGTTTGAGGTTCGTCGAATCCCTCTACTGAATCATTCTGAACCTTGGCTGATTTTGACCCGCCGGAGGAAAATAGCTTTTTTCGAATTTCGCAAGAGGATCACAAGAATGTCCGGAGAAGAGATCGATTAGCTAGCTATTGGAGCATCTCAAGCAAGTTCTATCGAGTGGTATTCAACGATCTTGAGTAGCAGCTTGTAATAAGTTTATTACGAAGAGTCGGCGACAAGGACGACGTGCGTCCGGTAAGATTACAGGGTCGAAGGTAACGACGGGATTCCGTATGGTCCGGGTCTAGGGAAGACCTAGGGCACATCCAGTCCCCGAGGTCTGAATCAACCGCGGCTAACTTCCGTTGGATTTAATTACCAAGCCGACGTTACTCCGTCTCGGAGTAACCCGCGGTGTGGGTGTAGGTATGATGCATCGATCGACAAAAACTGGGGATCCGGAACCCGCGCTCCGTAGTTCGATTGAAAATCATCGCGGAAAACGCGTACGGAGAATCCGCGAAGAGCGTCGCTACAGGCTTACAACGAACTTACAAAGTACCCGTGTTGTTGCCGTATAACTCGATAGTTTAATCCGAAACGATAACGAGAGGATATAGGCGCTACGCGCTACGCGGTTGATCCTGAAGAACCAGATTTCTATATCTATACACGTATACGGTGTTACGTTATATCGTATACCAGATGGTTAACTAGCTGGAAGCTTTGTCGAGTTACAAATTTAGTTTCACTTGAATCGAATAAGGTAGTCCCACGACGATGGCAATAAATTTATCCCAGATACTATGGGCAGGAAGGGTGGGGTCCGACCTATGCATTTACACCTAGTGTACCGACGTACTACATCCTATAGGCGGTCGGTTGCGAGGGCATCGATTTCGCGCGTACTATCCAAAGTCGGAATCAGAGGTGGAGAGAACGCGTTTATTTCGCTAGAACCGATTTATTTCGCACACAAATTTACCGAACAACGTAGTTTCTTAAATCGACGTTCATTCAGCGGCGACTTGAACGATGTCTTTCGCGGTCACTAGTGCCGTATTGTTTGTCTGTTTTTACAGCGTCGGAGTATAAATGAAAACACGTCGATCTCTACCGCTGTCAAATCAAACTCTTATAAAGGTTTTTTTTTTTTCTCTTTTTTTTTTCCCTCAAATCACCTGTGCAAACAAGTCTGCCGATATTTGCGAGACTATGTTCCTGTTGGATCATTCAAATCAGAAGAATCATGCAATTCGCCGTTAGGATTCGCAAGCGACGAAACGTGTCTACTGGATATTCGAAATTTAAATCTCGGACCCCGAGTGATATATTTTGAGGTTGTTTCGGGCTACGTTCCGCTACCACATTCATTGGGATGGGTGCTCGAGAGCGCGCGGGGATTCGCGTTTTATCATTCATAGCGTCTATTCTTCTCGGTTGATACTGAGATCCACGTAATTCCGTGATCTCTTGGTAAATAGTAGCGCGATAGCTCGTCATTCTTTCCGTTAATAAAACATTTGAAGGACAGTGGCATCTCTAACCACCTCCCGCACAATTTGCTCACGAGCCATTCGAACATGTTTTGAGATAAAAGCGGGAATAGTAAAAGAACTTCACGTTGCCTAACAAGAGATATATTCGACTCGCGTGTCTCATTTTTCTCTCGCTGATAGTTTCGCCGGGACTCGACACCTGAAACCTACCTGTCTCATTTTTATTAAATGGCTCTGCAGAACGTACAAGTTGACGACGAGTCGTCGCGACCGTTGAAAGAAAAGGAAGTCAGTGCTGATATACCTTCTATAAAAGTGTTGATCACCAAATCGCAAACAACCGACAAAGAACAATTTAGCATTAGAACTTACAAACGGCGATGGCTCGCCGTAGCGATTTTCATTCTTTACGCCGCCCCCAGCACAGCTCAATGGATACAGTACAGTATTATCAGCAACATTACTGCCAGGTCAGTGGTAATCGGATCTACCAATTAAAAGTAACGAGATAAATCAGAGGAAGTGGAACCGATTTGGTCAGCCTGTATCATAATTGTAACACAGGTACTACCACGTGTCGGTGGTTGCTGTAGACTGGACGGCGATCACCTTTATGTTCTTCTACATACCCTTCATTCTTCCTGCCACTTGGCTGATGGATCACGTGGGCTTGAGGTGGACGGCGATATTGGGTAGCGGACTTAGCTGCCTCGGTTCTTGGATAAAAGTTTTTTCGGCGGCCGAGGACAGATATTGGGTGACTTTTATCGGGCAATCGGTCGTAGCGACTACTCAGGTGATTTTGCGATCGATCGAGCGGAGAGAGCTCACTTCGGGACCACCAAATTATCGCATACATTTTACAGGTATTCATACTGAGTGCGCCGGGACGATTGGCGGCTTGTTGGTTCGGCCCTAAGGAAGTTGCGACGGCAACGGCTCTCTGTCTTTTCGGAACTCAGATGGGGGTGGCGGCGGGATTTTTGATATCTCCGATACTGATCGGAAATCACCAGGACCTCGATCTGGTCGGAAGGGATTTCCAGTTCGTTTTCAAGTACATCGCGGCGATCACAACTTTCGCTATGTTTATCGTCATATCGTGTGAGTATACGAATCGGTGGAATATCGTTCAATCCGTGATCAGGGGGTGCACGAGTTAAAACGTCCGCGCATCTTTCGTACTTCCAGTTTTTAAAAATGAACCGAAATCCCCGCCCAGCAAATCGAGGGCCCTGCAAAAATCTCAAAGCAACGATAACAGGGAACCCTTTCTGACGCCGGTGAAAAGACTTTTGACCAACAGGATATACCTAACTTTGTGCAACTCGTACGGTTTCGGCGTTGGAGTCCTCAACGCCGTCGCCACGTTGCTCAATCAAATGATCCTCCAACATTTCAAGGTGAGATGGGAAAACCCCACCAAACGCCAAAATCGAAATCACGACATCTTCGCTTATTTCAGGATGGAGAACAAATCGCGGGTCAAGTTGGCCTCTTACTCACTCTGATGGGAATGATGGGTGCCGTGGTGTCAGGCTTCGTCATCGGAAAGACGCACAAGTTTAAGTGAGGATCGATCCCTTGATTACTCCTCAATTATCGAGGGGATAAACTTCCGGATTTCTGATTTAATATAATCTCCGTTTTTTGACTCAGAGAAACAGCTGTGATAATTTACTTCCTGACATTCGTCGGACAAGTTTTGTTCGCCATGGCTATGATGCAAGAAATACTGTGGATGGTTTACGTGTCGTCGATGTTCCTGGGGTGAGTCTCACAAGCGAAACATCGTCCGAACTCACCTTTCTCATTATTAAAACCTAAATCATCGCAGGTTTTTCCTCGGTAATTACCTCACTTTGGGCTACGAACTTTGCGTGGAATACACCTATCCCGAAGCCGAAATTGTAGCCACTGGGATTCTGAACGTGCTTAATAATCTTTACGGAATTTTCTTTGTCCTGGGATTGGGAAAGGTCATCGATACCTACGGTGATTTTGCCGCCCATGTCGGGCTCTGCTCAGCTCTCTTCGTCGGCTTCGTTATAACTGTTTTCACCAAAGACGAACAAAGACGGCAGACGGTTCTCCGAGAGAACAAGAATACCGAGGCACTCGGTTTGTGAATAGTTGGATAATTTCTTCGAATGAGAAAAAGAAACGTATGCTTCCGAAAAATGGCGGTCGATGCACCGGCGTAGTGCGCTCACGGACGAACGAGTCTCCTCCGTGGTTTTGTGCCGCAACGATCGATGAACCGCACGGTTCACACCGCATGAAAAGAAGTGATAAACGGACTGCGGATCGTTTGAGATCCAGAACTCGATTGACGGTTGAAGTGGTTCCGTGTAATTTTTAAGGAATCAATTAATCTCAGTATGTATATAATAGGTTTAACAATTTTTTTTTTTAGCTAGCGTTTCTTACGAATACAATAACACGATTACGATAAGGATAACGAATATTCGGAGGACGTATTTGACAATTCCCATGCGTATCGTCGGATTCGCAAAACGTCACGCGCCCAACCGGTTGATTGCCTCGATTAATTTCAGTTACTAATATTGACTCGTTCCAAAGTTCTGGACAGCCCTAAAGTAATATTAACATCTCGAACACGCTGTTAATTAAAATATTCATAAGGCCGCTAAGAGGATGGCGCGTTAACCACGTTATGAGCGTCGCATAAGCCGTTAGGGAGGACGGCAAGAAGATTTCGAGAAGACGGTGCGAGTCCAGATATTCCGAAGAAGGTAAATAAAGAGAGACGCTGCTCTCTCCCTTCCCTCCTCGCCCTGGTTATCCTTTTCTCTTTCGTCTCTCCTTTTTCCGGCACCCTCTTTTTCTTCCCTCTGGAGCCCGGCTCCTGCGGGATACAGACCGTATACCGCCGAGGTAGGACACGGCTATAAATGATATTAAAATCCTCCCTGATTACTCTTGTAAAAATATGCAAATCCGGAGGCGAAAAATGTTCCACCCAAAGCCCCCGCGGATGATTCCGGTGTACCGGACAACTCTGAAGAGAGAGGATAGAAGAAGCGAGCGAATATCTCAACTCACTTATATGCAATGTGATTCCATGCCCACATCCCCATATCCGGAATTCCCATTACATACATGAATATACTTATTTCGAAAAAGTCCGTTGTACCTGTGCTGGAATCACAGTTACACAGTTTTGAATAAAAAAACGACATCACCTCGAATGAACAGTTTCATTTATGGTTTCGTACTCGAAACTTGACCTTGAATCGAAAGGCCAGACGTATGTGACTCGAAGTTTTCCAGAAACTGACATTCGCGTCGAGTAAGAGTTATAGAAAAAAAAACAATTTTTCGGTATTTATTCTCATTGATTTTCATCGGCAGAAAATATGGGATCTTTCGACAAAAATAGTCGCGAGTTCCCCTTTAACGTCATAGAAGTGGTACTAACGATTGTCGGAGCGTAGGGCCGAAGGGGGTGAATGGGGGGTTGGCCGCGAGGGGTCGAAAGAGAGAAAGAGAAACGGAGAGGGAGAGAGAGAGAGAAAATGAGCAGGGATAAGCTATAGGTGAAGATTACCTAGTGATTTTAGCCAAGCGTGATTTTGGCTTTTCAAACTTTTAATCGGCTTTATCGTGCTTGAAATGAGTTCCTTCTCAACCTATTCTCTGTGTATGTGTAGGTTGCGGAGAGATAGTTTATTCAACTAATTCCTTCATTTAGGATATTTTATGACTGCCTCTCCTTTTCTTCCCTTGATTTTTTTCTTTCTTCCTTTTTTTTTTTTGGCTACCAAAAAATTGCGCGCTCCAATCTCCTGGGTTACTCGGAAACGTTGCCCAAAATCGAAGAGATCAAATATTCATTGGAGAAAAATTTCTCCGCGTGAAATTCAAGCTCAGTCTCGGTCGTTGGTATCGTGCTCTCTCGTGAGAATGAACGGAATCCAATCCGAACCATTTTCACCTCGGCCACCGAGGATCCCGGGTCTAAGAATTCCTCCAATTTTACTACAGTAGGTCGTCGCCGTTTCAGCGCAGAGGAGATTCTCTTTGAACCCCAGCTACGAGTCGCGCAAGTGACATTCACTCTACTCCTAAGCGCGTCTCTTCCGAAGAGTAACGTATAGGCTTCAAACCGCTTCTTCGTATCAAGTCAGAGTCGAATGAAAGATGAAATTTTTTCAACCTCGTTTTCCGCGTCTTCGTCTTCGGAAAGCATTCGAACGTCCCGAGAACAGATGGACCGTTTGGGAGACTTACGGAGTCCGAAAGCTTAGGATAGGGTATGTCTCATTTTTTTTTTTTTGTTTTGTTTTCTATGCAGCATGTACCTTGTACATGTACATATACAGTAGGTGGACAGCAATTGTTTGGTCTACCCGTTCGCCAAATTTATGACAAGGCGCGCTGTTCTCCCGCGCTTTTACGTTACCGTCCGCCTTCACGTCTGCGAAGTTTCCGTTTTTTAGGAGGGGCATAAATCCACGTGTTCATGAGTGACCCCAGAGGCCACGTACGTCCCGAACCCGGAATATTCCGGCCCCCCCTCCCCCCACGTTTCACGAGGAGTGTCGGATACTTCGTCGCCCGCGAAAGAAACCTTGCCAACTTAATTCTTACGATACTTTTTTTTAACTTTTTTCCTCTCTCCGCTCTCCCGTTCTCTCCTCATCGTGATCGGAGACGACGAGGGATGCGAGCCGAGGGTTTTCTTGCGCATCGATCGTAAATGCGAGAACGAAGGGATGAGGATAGAATAAGAAGAGAAAGCGGAAGGGATTGAGGTCGATGTCGCGGAGTAGCGGCGAGCAACTTTTACGGTTCCTTGGAAATACTTTAATCGTTGAAAATAAGTCTTCGGAGAAGATGGCGGTGTCCCACGTTCTAAAATACCGCGGGTTCCCGGATTTCTGGCGAAGATTCGTCCCAGTTAGCTATCCGTACCACCGCCACCGCCACCACTACCTCCACCACCACCTTCACTACCCGGACGGTTTTACCCGATGCCGAAGAAATAAAAGTCGACGTGAACGGATCAGACTTTTTAAGTGGGCAGAGAAATGGGGGGAAGAGCTATGACGAGGTAGAAAAAGCATGCGGAATCGTCTCCGTAGAAAACCCGAGAAGAAGGACGCTTTTTCCATTCGCTGTACCGAGGATACACCGCGCGATGCCACCGCGCTCCCGGACCGAACGGAATAAAGTTCGCAGGAGAAAAGCGCGGGAAAAGTTGCACTTCGCAGTTTCCTATTAAAAGTTCATCCATTTTCCGACGATATTTGTTCCAAGGGGATCGTCAAAGGGCTCCGATTGCCGGCTATCTGGTGCGACCATCATTCCCTGAAATTCTTTTCTTCCCACCTCGAGTGTGAGAAAATCTTTTTTCTCATACTCAGGATAAATATACATAAAAGATGCATTTATTTTAGATTTGAAATTCTCTGGGCAGAAAAGCTATCCGTACGCTTATTTTACGGATGTTCGTGTATACGCTTTGTAAATAAAGAGAGTTCCTGACACGCGGGGCGCGTTTGACTGTGAAAAATAAATTTCTAGTCCCTCGCCCTCGCGGGTTACAATTTGTCACGGTAACGTCAGTATACGCGCTTATACAGCAGGTAACGGTAAAAAAAACCCGGCGACGAGGTAATTTTGAATTATACAGTGATTTTCGCGTAATTTTTCACCCTGCGGCGAACGCGCAGATTTCACCGATTACATATGATTTTTCAAGTTCCGTGAAATTATTCCGAATTTCGACACCATGTCCCCGAACCGGAAATTCCCGATCGTCTCTCATCGATTCGATTTTCATTCGACGTGCCCCTCGGATTAACCGACGGCTTCTGGTAAACATTCAATATTAACTTAAAGCTTCCACATACAGTTATGTTGACCTCTAATGCGACGGAGTCACTTTTCGCCAAGTTTCGGGTCTCCTATACGCCGTGTGTACGTGTGCGCGCTTTGAACTAACGCCGCGCACCACCTATCCGCACTTACACCGACGGAACTATCCCGGGCTGGTAAGTTTCTTCGAGTTAGTTCGAACTTATTTAGTCGTTAGTTAATAACTATTTGGTTATTCCGCGCTACGCTCTTGACTGCTTGGAGAGAAACAGAAATGGCAAAGCTTAACCGGGACACGGGGAACCCACCCACACCGCGGTCCGTGGAATAACTTTCTTCATACCGTTCGGTATAATCCAAAGAATTTCATCAAAATTTCATCCACCCCGCGGTAACGCAACTAAATGAAATTGCTATTCTTTCGAACGAATCGAATACACCTGAGCCATGCACCGTTCGGTCGGATAGCGAGATTTTTTTTTCTAGGTCAGTCGCAGTCGCTCCTACTTTATTCCCAAAGACGAGACGTGTTCGGTGAAATCTCAAGGGCGATTCGAATGAGGGTTGGGGAGACACCGAGGGGCGAAGTAAGGGAAGGATTGGCGTTGGTCGTGACGTTTGCCGAGGGTTCAAACGAAGTGGGTAGCCGGTATATATTTCAGCGCAACAGCGCATGTAGCTTGAATACACGCTATAAATCTCTGGCCAGGTTATAGCGCAAATCCGAAGCCGAGAGAAATGGTGTAGTGGAAACGGCGCAGAACGACGCCGAAGGTGGCGGTGCCGCTGCCGCCGCCGCCGTAGGAGTAGGGCACGCGGTCCCAGGGACACGGAGCGACAATGAACGCGCAAGGATTTTCCGTTGTTTCCCCCATTGTCCACCTTCGCCTTTCCCTCGGACGCGACACCCCGACCACCTCTTTCCTCTTCACGCTTTGCTCTCCCCATACCCCCTGGCAACCGTTAAATTACCGACACTCGAATCCATATATATATACATATGGACCGTATATCGTCCCTTCAGTCTCCTCCTCATCCTCTACCGACGCAAATGTGGATCCTAGTTCTTTGTTATCTTGGAACACCCTTTTTTTTCAACCGGTCGTTTCTCGTAATTTTCCCGCCACCTCCCGCACTTCACTTTCCAGCAACTTTTAATCCGTCCGGCTTTTCGATCACCACGGGGGCAGCGGGGAATCGCGTAATTTACCTGGAAGTTCGAACGTGGTACGTTACAGAGAGCGGAGTTCGCCGACAATTGACCACCCAGCGGCACCCCTACGGTGAAACGGAAACATATTCGAAGCGATAAAAATCACTACGGTAGAAATCGTAGCACCTATCTATCGAACGTCCGCAATTTTTCATGGGGGAAAATTTCTCATAATTCGAAAGACCGGTGGGGGTTGGTATATCGTTCAGAGATCGAGTTCAAAAACTCGAATAATATGTAACTCGAAGTTTCCGACTTGGTACCACTCTGTTTTGGTGGAGGATTCCCGGGTTTACTTCACTTCGCTAATGTAGGATCTTGTTTCAAACAATGCGTCATTGGAGTCCCGCCGCAAGGACGCCATCCGAAAGACGTAAAAAGGAGGCGCACCCCGCACCGCGCGTCTCTACCGAGTGACATTTATACGTGCGGGATATATATCTCGAAGGATGCAGCAGCACCTCGCCCACTTTCGGGCTGATGCGGAGGCGTGTGACGGGAGACCGCGCGAGCGAACCTATTTCTCATGGTGTTCCCAGGCCCCGCACGATTCGAAGTCGTAAGTCACATTTATGCGACGATGCGAGTGACACTTTCGCATTCATTTCAAGCCGGGATTCGAGCTATTATAGATGCCGGTTCTCTTCGCGCGTTGGACTCGATATTACGAAGGGGATGAGGAATTCGACCGGAACCCCGAAAGCCTCTTCCTCCCAGTTCCCGAAATTCCCAGCTTTGTGCGGGAAACGAACACGCGTTCCAAACGGAGACCACCGACCACGTCGGTTATAGGAGAAACGCGTCAAGCTGCGAATTCCGGTTTACAACGGTGGAACGATGACAATTCATCTTTTCTTCAATTTCACGAATAACCTCGATTAACGCTGAGCGTAATCGTTCGGGTTTGACGTAGAGGGCTTCGTTCCGATAGCCGTTGTGATTGAGGGTCAAGACTCGAACGACGTTGAAGTGATTTTTTCATTTCTCTCCACATGGAGGAGTTCGTCGGGCTGCAATTAATCGTTGAATTGTGCGGTGACCACATCTCTTCCCGATCTATTGGCGCTTCACTCTTTGGATCGAATTTGTTTTATGCTGTTTGTTCTGGTTTTCGAATGACGGAAAAACTGCGAGTTCGTCGTATCGCCAGTCGGAGTAGAGCGGAAACAAAGACGAAATGAAGCTCCTTGCGAAAACGTCGCGATAGAAACTGCCGCTTGTAAAATGGCTGGACATCAATACGGATGCTTCATGATATTCTCTTCTCGTCGATTTGCCTCGGGTCCCTCGAATCGACTGCCGAAGACATTTTCGATCCAACAAAACGTTATCAGCCCATTATTTGTGACTCAACTTTTGCAACAGCTGAGAGTCGATCGGAGCGCGAACCAAGGGGACCATCGACTCGACGGTTTCGCCCACCTACCTAAATTCAACTTCATCTTTTTCCGATCTTATTTCCCATAGTTGTCCAAAAACTTCGTCGCTCCCGACACGGATCTTCGATTCTCCGCAAGAGATATAATAACGCTGAATCATGAGGGAAGCAGCTAAAATTATACGATATTCGATGCTGTATAGCGGCGTTCGATCCCACGCAAAGCAGAAAGAATGCGAACGGTAAACCTACAATCAGACTACGAATTCTCAGATCAGCTTCGTCGTTCAATCCGATGGTTTCAATTTCCGTCATTCGTGCGACGAAGTGTACGTACGTGTAATTGTTGAAGTGAATTGCGAAATTAAAGGACGTTCATTTTTAGTTCAGTGATTACTCAACATGTTCGGTGAGTAAGTTTATCTCATGAAATTGTAATCATAAATTATTTCCATTTTCAACGACAAAATGTTTGTATATTGGTTTTCCCTTCTCATCTACAATGGTTCGCTGGTCTATTAGAGAAAACCAAATCGTAGATGAAAAATTAGAGAGTGACTGATAAACGTGCTTAGCGAGATCTCATTAGCTCAGCGGTTAGTTTTCGGTCGGTGTTGAGTCCCGGTGAGAAAAAAGGCGTCGGCGAGGGTTTCGAACGGCGTGAAATACCGGATAACGATTAAGCGAAGGTGATGAGATTGCCACGTCGAAATCCTCGAGTCACGTGTCTGTATGGTCGAGGGATATTCACGGACGGATACACACGAGTAGCGAAGAGCTTCGTGACCTCCAAGTATAACGTGTAAGCTTTAGAGCTTTTTATGCAAATCGTACGAGACTCGGTGATATATGTGTATGAGGAGCGGAATGAAAGCTGGGGGACTTCAACCCCGGTTAAAAAGAATAACGATTATATATATCTATGAGCCCATAATGTGCGAATAAAAGCCGATAGCGCTGATCAATGACGGCTTTCGCCCACGCTTAACTGCAGCCTCTTTCCGAAGCTGAATCGCGCGATACTTTTTTTTTTTTATGCTTCTCTGCGATTTAAGTACGAAAAAATATTCTCCTCGAACGCTGCTTTGTCGAGTTAAATTCTTATTTGGTAGTATTCCTGCGAGAAAAAATATTGAGGATGAAAAAAAAAGGAAAGTCAAAAATATTCGGAAAAAGAAACGGTTTTCGTGGTTCGCGCGAGTCTGATATAACCATAATTTTGACGCACCTAACATTGCGTTTACGAGTTTCAATATCAAATCACGATTTGATCGAATTTTGCATCTGGTCGAGGCTGGTATCGGGTGCTGCACTTTTCGTTTGCACCGATGAATGAAATATGTATCACCGGGAAGTCATGACGTAATTATTCCAACGGTTGTATTGGATTTATTTCACGAGCGTCAATTACGCTCGATGTTATAATTGTATTATGTGAGGAAATATTTTGACGTAGTTTGGCCAGAGGATTGAAATTAGTTTTGAATTAATCAAACCGCCGCATCCGGTTTCTTCCATTCGTATTACTTTCTTCCAGCCTTTTACAATTAGTTGGTAGATGGAAGTTGAAAGTGGACCGGGAGAATCGTCTATGCAAAGCAACGCCAAGTTTGAATTTCAATGGGAACGGAATCAGTTGTCTACTTTTGGTGTATGGTGTAGTTCATAACAATGCTAGTTTATACACAAGGCAGCTACAGAAGTGCAGTCTGCACCAGAGAGAGCAGAAGTCGATGTTTGATTAGTTCACCACCAGGTTGCAGACGATAATTGAGTCAGATTATTGCAGAGTAACTGGAAAGTATAAAAAAACCAAAATCAATCGGTTAACAATGAGGTGGAGGAGATTAAATATTTTCGGATCGTGTTCGACCCGGTTCGTTTCCTCCGGCAACTTTTCATCAATCGGCCGACACGTATGCGTAGAATTATGCGAGTCCTGGTACGAGGAGAGTTTCATTTCCTCACAATCTAAAGAGTCAATTCAGAGTAATTCCGCGACTCGCGAGAATTCCGATAAGTATACTTTTCACGTAATATCTACCCGCTTTTGGGGTGAGAGATAATCATTGCGCTCTCATACCGATCGAGGGGAAATTACACCAACACCATTTGGAACTATTCGATTGATCAATCTACAATAAAGGATCAGAAATTTGATCGCGAATCCTATTTCAATGGGGACAAAAGGAACAGTTTGTCTCTGACAACTTGGCCTCGGAACGACGGCGTAATAATTATCGAGAAGACTGACGAGTCTGGTTCATACACCGTCGCACGTAATTTCAATATATTCATTCAATTCCGATCTGAAAATTGATTGAATTTCAAACGGTCGATGAAAATTTTTTCGCGATAACGACTCGAACGCGATCAATTGTTAACTTATCGTCGGGCGATGTTTGGTCTTCGATTTCCCGGGACCTTTGCGCGCTAATGTTAGGCCTTGGTAAGAAAAAAAAAAAAAATCGGAAAAAGAGAAGAGAACACCGAACAGCCTAGGGGGGGACCCCGCCATTTCTCTGCACTTGACGCAAAGCGCCTCCGGATCTTCTCGACCAAACACGATGCACGTTGCGAACATCGTACTTTCATCCTTCCGCAAGTATCCCGCATACTTTTCCACCGTCTCCTCAATTTGTCTCAACCATTTATAAAGATTATTTCCAAAGCACCTTAGCGGTAGATTTATAACGCTTTGGGCTTACTTCCTATTCACTCCGGAGCCTATAGCTGTGTAAGAGATACGTGTGTAAATCATAAATCTCCGATCTTCAACTGTTGTCATTCAATTTCCGAAGCGGGTCAAAAAGTTCTTTCGGTATTCCGAAATACGGAAAATGATCTCTGCGCTCGGAAAAGAATTACATCCGTCAATTTCGAGGGAGAAATATCGAAAAATTATCAAGGACACGTACGGATGGCGCGGTGCACTTGTGTAACTGCAGTTTTGAAACGTTGAATTATCACACATGCGATACCGCAGCGGCAATAGTTGCATAAATGCAGTCTAGCCGGTAGTGCTTCTCGCTGCTCAGACATTCTCATACATAAGTTAACCGAAAACTCTCGCGTTACACGTGTAGACCTAAACTTGGATACGTCTCAGGTGCGCAGCCGGCATACGACATTCGTTGCAGGTAGACTCTCGCGACGGTATACGTCCCAACGTCCGAATGTATGCAGACGTCAAGTATGCAGATCCCTTCTGGTAGGAAACAAATCGAGAGAGACGCGTGTCGCACAACATCGAGTATAAGCGGGTAATTTACAGACCTCGATAAGTAAAACATGTCAATCCGCATTGACCGCATTCAAATGAGCGTTATAATTAGAGCAGCCTTCCAGGATCGCATCAATATTCGAACTGTTTCGAGTATGGGAGTTTTCAAAGTTCACGTCGGTGTTGAAAATTGAATACGGAGGTATCGATTATCGTCCGCGGAATAATGTTTCCTCGACGACGACAACGGCGTCTGAGTTTCTCTCTGGACGCGATATGTAGCACAGTTGCTGGGAAGTCGGGAGCCGATCCAAAGGTAAAGGCGGATGGGGAGGATCCACGAACACCTCCGTAGAGATATAACCACCTATCGAATTGGAAATTGGAAATCGGGAATGGGAAATTGGAAATTGGACCTACGCGCTGAAAGGCAATGACTGGGCAGACTCGAGACGTCGATATTCATTCGGAATCAGTTAATTTCCAAATAGAACCCGAAGAAGAAGAAGGAGAAGAAGAAAACATTTCCAAGGTCGCATATGACCACAGCTCCGTTCCGGTATCTCTTTCATTTTTTCCGTCTCGTCATAATCGAATGACAAATAGCCCGGTGCACAGCTTTCGCTTCGCGTTTTTTTCCTGACGTGTGACAAATGTAACGTAGGGTGACAGGAGTCCGAAGAATTGTCTCACGATTGCTTTGTTTCCAATAAAAATAGTCAAATAATTTGTGGACATCGTACGTTACACTCGTCCCTCTGGTCTCCTGGCGTAGTGAGAATGTTGAATAATATCTCTGCGTTTTTCTTTCTTGAGCTATTATATGAATAACGATCTTTCTCTATCTTCCTTTCCTTCCGGGTCCGGGGTGCCGTCGTAATTTTTCGTTGCGAGAGAAAAGCTCTCTCCGTCGTCGTCGTCGTCGTCGTCGTCGTTGTCGTCGGTGAACGCGGGGGAAAATAATTACACTCAGCGTCTTGAATTTTGAAATATAACTCAGTTAGAAGATGACGTCGAGCCGCCACGTCGACAAAAAGGCAAAAGGGCGAAGAACGGTTTGAATTATCGTAATTGTTAGCCACTTGGACGTTCAGTCATTTGTCAAGGACAATACCGAGCGGGATGTTAGCCATAGGCACGTAAGCGAATAAAAATACCCACGATCTTCTGGACACGTCTCAGTCTCGATTACATTTTTATTGCGAAAAAAGCGAACCCTTTCTGAGGATTCAACCAACCTTGACCAATTTTTAATTTCCATGATCATGAACTGAAATACGGGGAAATGATTATACGGCGCAGGGGGCGGGGGCGGGGTAGGGCGGAGGAGAACAATTTAATAATTACGGAGTTGAATTTTGGCAATTAACGCCTTGCCCCAAGGCGGCTGGTATACAGGTGGGCGGTAGAAGGTCTCAGAATTTTTAAAGGAAGGGAAATATTTACGGTCTGCCACGATTGTTTACCCTGTAAACAAAGCCATCCAAGATAAGACGGCTGGTTTCGATATAGCACACCATCAAAATTACCCGCAAAAATTAGATGCGCCGTGAAAGAAAAGCTGTGAAATTTTTTTTCTCTTTATTTTTCCCTCGACTAAAAAATACAAACCCTGCCAATTTATTTCCCCTAAATTGAAAACTTTCCCCGCAACTCCTTTTCGGGATACATAAAATTCAATTTCTTCAAATCGCCAGTCATGTCGGTGGGGCTGATTTTGGATCCACGGTGGTGCAAAATCGCTGTGTGTGTAGCACGAGCCAACTTGTCTTGAATTTTAGTTCGACCCCGCAGCCGGTGCAAGTTCGAAGAATACACGCGCCCGAGGTGAAATGAAACGCGCGTGTTACGCAAGAAGCGGGGGGATTGAATTTTCCGAGAGCTTTTCGAGGATGTCGAATTCGAACGATTCATCTTTCTTTTCTCCCCTCTCGCCGCCCGCGCGCAGGGTCGTTACATCGAGTGCCCGGAAAGAAAAAAAACCGTCTGCACTTTTGCATTTCAAAGATTATTATCCAATAGAAAACGATACAACGCGTTGCTGTCGTGGATATGATGAAAGAAATAACGAAAGTAAAGGCGAAGATCAATGGCGATGGTAATAATAATAGTGCAACGATAAAAAGACCATCGCGCGATCAGCTCGCGGATGTTTTCTATTCGAATTCACTCGAAGAATTATAAATACAGTTGAACTAGTATTACTTATTTTGCATAGTCTATTTCTGAAGGAACGTTGAGTCCACGCTGTACAACATTTGTCCCGGGAAAATGCTAACCTCCTTGAATAAAACTCTTAAGATTCTCTGTAGGGAATGTAAATAAATGCTGATGAGAATGGAAATTTTGTTGTTGGTCTCTTCACACTCCGAGGTGAAGTGGCGATGCCGCAGTAGTTCGGATCAAATAAAACCGGCGGGGGACGGTTGTTTCGAGAATCGATTCTACTCTCCGTGTGAAAAATTTCGAAAATTTTCTTTTTGCGAGTCCATCGAGGAACGTGGGGCGTGAGAAGCGGAATCACCGGGCTCACGGGTAACGTGGTAGTTGCGCACGGCAGTTTCGCAAAACGTTGTAGACGGGTTACCGTTTGACGGAGTGAGTTAACTTAAGTGGAGATGCGCGCGGATGTCTACTACCTCCCATGTCTCAGAAACGCCGTGTCGTTCTCCAGTACACCAAAGACGATAAACGCATTCCCCCGGAGACGTGCGGCCGGAGCCTCTCTCATCTTCCTGCCGAGGAAATTTATTCATCTAACACCCCCAGCTACACCTATACACCGTCCGTGTATACCTGTATGCATAAAATTTACACTACGCGTATTAACAAAAACGCACACATACTATGCACGTGTTGCTCGAGCAGCTCGAGCAGCACCGCTCTTGTATGACATCGTCTAACGGATCGGGCGAGCGATTTACCCGGGAGGTTGAAGTTTGCTTATATTATAACTATACAAATTTCGTTATAACTTGATCCCGAGAGTGAGATAAGAGAAAATTAGGTCAACCCGCTGCCATCCGTACACTTTTTCCCAGAGTCGAAAAATTTCTCGATTTTTCCGAACAGGCGTTGTGAAAGATGCGCGGTTGAATTCGCTTTTTTGCTTTTTTGCTTTTTGCTTTTTTCTCTCGAAGAATGATTATATGTGATGCAGGTTGCATTCGGCCCTTCGAGCGTGGTTTTGTCGAGCCTATAGGTACTCCAGACCTTCGCGCTCGTTGGTTGCACGAGTACGCGAGGTTTTCATGACCCTAAAAAAAATTATGCAGGACGCCGGAAGGCTGGTGTATATTTATGTATTATGCAAAAAGGGAAGTAGAAAAAAACGAATAAATGAGAAGAGAAACAGAAAAAAAAAAAATAAATAAACACCCTGAAAAGGGAGTCTGAAGTACTTCGCGCACTGTTTCTAGAATGGGTTGCGCTAACTTCTCGTTCAGCCCTTCGAATTACATACAAGGTGACCTCTGCGAATCGTAACTCTTGGAATTTCATAGCGACAAATGAATTACACGGGGTTTAAGGATCTGAAGAAAACTTTCGTCAAAATCAGAGAAAAAAACATTGCAGACGCCGCGCCGAATCTATCGCTTACCGTCGGGCGAAGAATGAGGTACTTTTTTCGCGTGTGATCAGCGATCTGGAAAACTCCTGAAAATTTTTATATATTTAATGGCCACCCTGTAACGTAATCTTTACAAATGGTAACCCTCAGCTATAGCCCTACTGAACTACGCCCTGAATGGGGTTCTAAAAATGCCATTCCTGCAAAGGCGGGAAGGGATGCAGGAAACGCAGTATACCCACCACCGTACCTCGCCCTCGTCTTGAAATGAACTCAATGGTATTTTATTTTCATTTTTATTTTCATTTTTTTTTTTTTGTTTTTTTTTCAAGTTTTGAATACCTCCGGCAAAGGGTTAATATCTGGTATAAAAATCTACGAGTGTTTTTGACCCCGCGGAGTTTCGACGGTCCGCACTCGAGAGATGTAATAACTAATTAACGGAATACTCACAATCGGAGCAGAAGAGAGAAAAAAGAAAAAAAAAAAAAAAAAATCAAACGGTCCAGGGGAGAGCGGTTGCAGAGTAGGCACAACGGTCCAAAATGGATGTGAGTTTGATTGAAAAAGAGGAGAAAAAATTGGGGGGCAGCTGTGAAAGAATATTTTCGAAAAATTTCAGTAGAAAAAACGGGTTCGAGTAAGACGAGCGATTCGAAGCGAGGAGACTTATGAAGCGTAAGTTGTCTGAAAGAAGGTTAAGCGGATGAGAAAATTTCTAATAATTTTATAATCTCTCAAATTCATCTTCAATTGATATGTGTGTGTGTGTAGGTGGTAAACGTCTGCTACGTCAATCAAAACGTCGTTCACCGTGCATATTTCAGGGAGCAGGGAGGTAGCCGGTGATTATCCACTTTCCCCATATTATCCGACATATCTGCTCATCACAATCTCCGAGTAAGAGGTGAATCACAGGTGTTGTCGCGCATGAATATCGTACTGTACAGGACACACGTAGCTGTGTGCATGTGATTGGCAATCAGCGTGCGTTTGGCAGACTGGATCATTCAAGAGTCTCCATATCCGCAAACGCCCGGGGACAAGGGTGACGAACCTAACTCCTCTCTCGGTCGGTGATAATGTGACGTGGTGGTTAACTGCGATGCCCAACAGACATCGACGAGAACAACAACAACAACAACAATAATACCTGGTGTATTAGAGACTATAAATGCGAACGTTGTCGGTATTACACCTATATCTCGCTCCTGTACTTGGGATATATATATTTTTTTTGTTTTTTTTGATCGAGTGATACTTCCTGTACGCGGGTATTGTACGTCTACCTACCTCCGTTTTGATTCATAAATCGCGCACTCGTATCTGTCAACGGTTTTCAAAATTATTATCCGATATTACGGGCGTACCGTGAAACCTGGTATTTTTCAAGTATCGCGACGCTCTGCAAAACGTGCTCTGCAGATTCGTCGAATCAAATATTTCAAATATGTATTTATATATATATACGTTCTTCTGAAGCGGCGTACATTTCGTGCTCGGGTTTCACCGACGACTGTTGAAATTTATAAAAAAAACCTAGCTTTGTGTTCTTCGATTATTTTCATTAGACAAAGTTGAAGCGAATTGGGCAAAGTTGATAATGAATACCTACCTACCCGTATAGGTCGGGATGAGAAGAGCCGTTCGTTCTAAGGGTGAAATCCAACGGCGCGCAATATCCTGATTTATTTATATTTGATTGGACCTGGAAATTGGCCGTCCCAAAAACGGCCAATTGATGCGTTTCGTGGTCATTGGGTTACAGCCGAAACAGCCCCTCCGACGCAGGCAGATTCGACCCTTGCTTCGAACTATATATATCGAGGAAAAAGTATGGAAGCTGAACTCGGTACAGCGGTGGTAGTAGTGGCACGGATGAAATCATCCCACCTGGATCCCGTGGGACAAAAATGTCCCCGAGTTCGTAGAGTTCGTCCCCGCGTGAGGACCGACCCTCCGAATTGTGTTTAGCATACCTGCGGTGTATAGTTTACTGGTTAATCTTCCAGGTCGGCAGCTGAACCGGCTATAAACCAACCAACCAGCTCGGGGGTGGGAAGAGAGAAATATTTTCGGAAGCTCCAAAGTTATGTGCTCTGCTCTGAAACCGATCCCCGAATTAAAAATAACCTCGAGATAATCTTGCCCCAGATGACGGTACGTTAATTAATTTTGTAATACAGATAAATCGAAGCATCACGTTCTCAGAAGGTCGGACCGAACTGCCTTTATCGCGACATCTGCGAGGAGCACCCGTCCCAAATCTTTTCGTTACAATCAGATCGTGAAAGCTTTTAATCCGAGAGTAAAAGAAAAAAAAAAAACGAAAAAAACCGGCTGGTTTTCTGACAACTGTGAAAAAGAGATCGAAACAATGCACGAGATTACGGCAAATGGCGCAGCCGATAACGCGTCGGAGAGGGGAGGGGGGGGAGGGGGGAGGGGGTTCGAGTGGAGTATGGGGAGGTAAAAAGAGGAGCGAAGAATGCAGAGAAAAAGATAAAAAAACAAAAAAAAAAAAAAAACATCCAGCCGCTGCGGAAAAAGAATCGCCTCCGAGTTTTGGTAGGAGGTAAAATCGCGGGTGGAAAAGTGGAAAAGCGAAGAGGGAAGAAGAACCTAGTCCCGGTCGATGAAGGAGAAAATAGCGGCGTAGAAGTACCTATAAAAGAAACGACGTCCGCAATTGGACTCCTCGAAATCTCTGGACGGCTCTCAGCTGACCCTTTGTGAGGAAAGGAGAGAGGGTGAAATCATTGGACTCAATACTTTTAATATTTATCAACGATAAATTCCCGATCCAATATAGCTGATAACTGTGAAAAATACCGGGGCGTTGATCGATTTATTTCACCAATTAAGGTCCAACTTCATGTGTTCGGTTTTCATCCGGACATCATACGTACGAGAATCGCGTGGGGGTACGTTGCAGTCACTGCGAAGTGTTTCTGGTTATCTGCATATGTGTTTTTTTCTTTTTTTTTTCCGCGGAGAAATTCTATTCCATTTTGTACGGTATGAATTTGATCCCCTTTTCGCAATACCCCCTCCCCCCATTTATGAATGGGCTTGTTGTTAGCATGTATTTCGCGTTCTATCCGATTGCACTGTAGAAAGAAGACCCTACGCAACTATATCGCCGTAGCTACGCTTCCGTTAGCTTTGGAACTTTATTCAGCCTTGGCAGCAGCAGCCTTGGTTCACATCGCAGCTTCGCGATAACCTGAAACCGTATAAAATAGCAAATTTCATCCAGGTATGTACAGAGAACTAAAGGCTGCGCATCCGCTCCGAGGCTCTTTCGACCAACTTCATCTAATAGAATTCACAGGCATACACGTAACGCCGATTCCATCATTTCCACGGATCAAAACCTAACGGATGCTAACGCTGTGCGCGTTTTTTAGCGACAGGTCACAGCTCCCTTTGTATTCCAAAAAAGGAAATTCCGTCGGTTATATTTTACGGATATTGATGATATTCACAGCGACCGCAGCAGTGACAATTCGATCGTTTCAAATATAAGTGCCGCTCGCGAACGGATTAAGCAACCTGAAATTATACAGTATACACCTACGTCTACGTGTACACCTGTTTGTCTGTCGCCCTCTCCGCGGTGGAGTCTGGGTTTCCAACCGAACCTTCAGGCTCCTCCTCCAGCGTCACTTCTACTCGAGAGTGGTAATACCCTGTACGATATACGATTATGAGGAAAAATCGACGGTGTCATTTTTTGGAGCCACGGCACTCGCAGCACCTCAGGGGTTTCACCGAGCAGCCCTCGCAATGCCGACGTTGGAGTTCCTCCGTACACGCGGTATGTTCGTACGTACGTACGTACGTGTACGTATACCGACCAAAATTTCATTCCTTCAAAACGGTGAATAACCCAGACTGATGCTGCAGTTGACACTCTCTGATAGAAGTACAGAATCCATTTCGCTGAACCCCGTTCAATCGTGGGACTTACATCAGCTTCGAAAGTTCACCCAATGAAAATTGCGTTACACGTCACGGTACGGTACAATTTTTAAAAATAGAAAAATATATGTTCCCAACAACGGGTGCGCTACAACGAGAGGCCGGACCGTTTTTTCTCGAGGAAAAATTGAATTTTGCCGTGTTTTGGAAATATACATTTTTTGACTCACGCTGTTTGACTTATTGGGTCGCTCATTGTCAGCGGAATTACTATCGCGGAAACCTCATCGATAAACATTACGGACAAAATCGTTCTCTCATAGTTCGAAACATTCTATCTCGATTTCAACGGGCTATTAAATTTGAAAACAGCAATTTGTTGGATGAAAGTGCAATCCTGATGAGGAAATGTGTATCATCAGTTGCAATGCATCTAATACGCCTCCAGTGTACGTATTTACCATCAAACTAATTGCAGTTATTTTACAAAATGTATTGAACGCGACGCGGGGGATGGGGGGGGGGGGGGGTAATTGAAAGTCGGTCGTATGTTGTGTCACGTTTGGTGGTCAATATTCCAATGACATGGATCTGAATGCTTGTTTGAACGTACCAACCCCGACGAGACGGTTGAAAAAAAAAAAAAACAATCAAAAAAGATCAAAAAAAATTAAAATCATCATTTTATTTTCTTCCATTCTGATCATTCGACCGATCTTCCTCTGGTGCGTGTGCGCTCTATACATATTTCATCTTTTGTTCGTTCGTTGAAATGAAGTGAAAGTGGAAATGAACCGTGACCAATTCTGATTGGAAATTATGTGTAATTACTATTTAATTGCGATGCGAATTGTCTTTCGGGATAACTGCACGCATGGGGGAACATTTAATCAGGAGAGGGACACCCCAGTTAATGTCTATAGAACGTTTCGAAATGATATTAAAGATTAATGCAAGCAATCTGAGGCAGGAAATGTCAATACTTAGCGACAGAGCGCACTTGACGAGATTTACCACACTGCCTACTATACGTTTGCCTCGAGTGCCGACTTCAATCCACGCCATCAAATCTAATTTAGGCGTTCGATATTATTCGAGGGATAGAGACAGAGTGAGAGAAAGAGAGAGAGAAGGATGGGGAAAGATGAGGATAACTTCAGCATCGTGCAATAAAAAAAAGAAAAAAGTGTTAAACGCAGCCGAACCTGAAAAGCACATTCGAAGGGGACGAACGATCTCGAACGGATGAAAATTCACCCGAAATCTAGTCTGATATTTGCTTTTTACTTTTTTTTATTTTTTCTATTTTTTTTTTTTCTTCTTATTTCTTTGTTCTCAAGATGTTCTTATATACGTATATTTTAACCAGCATTACCAGCAGCTATTGGCCGATAACTTTTACGACCATCGATCAAGCTGCCAAATATTTCTTCGCCGTTCCTCGCACACCGGCTCCTTTCAATAAACAGGAATACAAGAGAGAACGCGCCTTTCGAAAATTCTTCGCCGTTCAATTCTCCGATCTCCTGCACACGCGCGTTCACCGCGAACTGGATTCACTACACGCGCATTTTATTAACGCTGATTATCTGAAGCGCGAAAATTTGGCCGGAGCCAATTAATAGCCTCATAAAGCCCGGAAGTTTTCTCCACGCTGTAGGGGAGGGTGACACGGCCGCTGCCGCTGCTGTTCTTGCTGCAGGTGGAGACGGCTTGAACATGCAGAGAAACTGAATACCTTCCACCTTCCACCCTCCGCATCCTCTACTTTACCTCGCTCAAGCTGCTCATATATAGATTTTAGAAAGAAAACTTTTTAATCGGCTTTAACTGTACGCCAAACTCTTAAGTAGCAGACAACAAGGCCATGCCTCGTCAGATGCATTGATCTAATACCCTCTCACTGAACCGACGGAAGTACGAGACTTCGGGGGGCGGAGGAACGGAGGCGGGGACGGGGGCTTATCGTCTTATCGTTCGCATCTATACGTACGACATTATCATAGCCCCCGTTTCGCTATGAAAATTATGTGCGTCTTCATCCGTAATTATACACGGATTATTTCTGTCTGTCGCAGTCGCGGAATAACTTGTTACACGAATTTAATTTTTCCGACGAATCGGAGCGCGGGAAATATAAGACGGGTGGAAAAAATAGAAAAAGACGAAGACCGCTGGAAGCTTCGCTGGCTAAGGATCCAGCCAGTCACCGGATATTGCAGTTTTCATTAGACGATCCTTATACAGACGGTGGTCTGCGCTGGTGTGCGTACTTCGAACGGAAATAGATAAAAAGTGAGTAAAAGAAGGGAAAAAAAATGAAAAAATGATGAAAAAATTTCATCTGGCCGTCATAATCCAAAAAAACATTTATTTATCGGTCTTCCTTTCTGTTGCCCGCAAGTTTCTCGAATATTTTACCGGCTCTATAGTATACATACCGCGTGTAAAATAACACGTGATGCAAATTCGAGCATGTTGTATAATTACAATAGCTAGTATAATAATTCAGAACAGAGGTAAAATGGGTGTGGCTTACACGAGTTTAAGGTGCGACGCATTTGCATATGTGTGTACGTATAAGTATTACGCCTGCATATATATATATATAGGAGGTATTTCGCTATCCAATGTTCCAGAAACTTTATAGTTGACAAACGACGATGCGATGGAAATGGTGTACGTATATATATATATATATGTATGTTGTGCACATTGTATTTATTATGCACGTACGTCCACTAGGATGTATCGCGTAACGAGTGCCGGTATGTATGTGTATACGTAACATATAAATGTTTCAAATTATACGATCGAAATATACATAGATAGGTACGTACATCCGTAGGGCAAGTTGACCATTCTCTCTGCAGAATATTTCCTTTGTGCATCGGTCCGAGAATCCTAAATTGACTTGCAACAACGACCGCTTTTCCCTACGTCGTTAAATTGATAAACCGTATTATATGAGCGTAAACCGGTTACAAAGCGATATTCCGAATGCGATAAAACGAAGAGCAAATCATCCGGTACGAATGTGTAATAATACCTCAGCTCACGCATTCTAACTTCTCTCGGAAATGACAATCTTCGAAATATTTCGAAGCAATAACTATCGGAAAATAGATGGAAGGGCGAAATATTCAAAGTACATGTATAATGCAATCCAATATCCGGTCAGTTCCCATCACAGTTGAGTAAAAGCGTATCATAATGAATTTCGTATAAAAGTATTTGGAGCAGCACTTATTGCAGGTGAGATCTTTGACCTTTTTTGGCTAACGATTAATTCGGTTTGGGACGGGGAGAACGAGCCTTGAGTCGCATGTCTCGAACGGCTGACGAGTGAAATGTTGCGGAAAAATGGTCGTTAGTAAAAGGGTTAGAGGGTCCGAAATGATCTGACCAATTACGCACGGAGTCCAATTGCTCTTTCCATCGTCGCATAGAGCCTAGAAGTGACGCGCCGTCGAAGAAGATGGTTCGAATAAAGCTAACGGTATACGTTTTTGTTCTCCGTTGGTTTTATTATTTTTTTTTTTTTTCTTTTTCTCTTCTTCTCTTCTTCTCTCTCTATAGAGTGAATAATAAGTCGGGCTTTGAGACAGGTCATTTGAGCTTCGAGGGAGATATTATTTTGACGCAGGGTATCCGAGCTCTCTTGGTTTTTGAAGTAAATAATATTTCACTCAAGTCTCATACATATTTATATATAATCCAGAAATGTCGGGAAACGAAAGCGTGACTCTGGAATAAATTCTCATATTTGCCTCGTAATGTAAATTGTTTTTTCATATCGCGCATCGGTCGTCGTACTGTATATCGTACACAAGTCGACGGCGGAGGTGAGGCAGATCTGTTGTAGAAGAGTATAAAATCGGAAGAAAAAAAAAAAAAAAAAAAAACAAGAAAAGAAAGATACAAAGACAAATGTTACTGGAAAAAAGAGGAAAAAATAAATAAAATAAAAAAGAATGATATGCTAAAAATAAGATCGAAACAGAATTTAATATTTTCCTTCATTTCCGAATAAAATCCAGTCGAGTTTTCCAACATCCACGCGACGATACAACGCGATGGCTGGATATACGTGTAACGGGTAGGTACAGCTATAGGTATACTCGTCTCGTGCGATACGCGACGACGCCTGCCACGTGGTGAATAAAGGGACCGAAATCTTGGCGAAAAATAAAAGAAGGGAAGAGGGAATAAAAGAGGAGAAAATCGGGACTCAGTAGCTGCTGTTCCCTAATGTCTTTTCGTTGTGATTTATAAAGCTTCTGACAAAACCTGTCATTTGCCTAAACCACCCGATATGATTCTATTCGTCGTAGCACCACCGGCGGCTGCGACGACTTGAATAGCGATAGTAGGTGCGGACCTATCCGCAGAGCGTTATATTGTACGCGGTGTTCCCCGCCGCGGAATGTAATTCTCATACTCCAAGGAAGAAAGAAGAAATTCAAGAAAATCGTCCTCGTCGGTTGTACGCAAATTTATCAAGCTGCAGAAGATCGCTGTTATAATGACAGTTTAATTACATACCAGGAATGGATATACCGTTGGTTCGTACACCTACATATATATACACACCTATGTACCACAGCATGTACATATTTACGCCCGTTATTGTGTGACTGATCACGTAGTGGGTAAAAAATTTCAGTTACGTGGAATGAAACGTTATATTTTCTCGTAGTTGCTCACAATCCGGGCAGGCATGAACTTTTATTCCAGCTAACGAACGAATATACATAATATAGGAAAAGCGAGCAACGCTCAGGAGATGAAAAAATCATATCGGAAATATGATTCCAGCCGACCGTACGGTTTATTATACGTCGTTAGACGTTCGTAGCATTTATTTTTGATTTTGATTTTTTTTTTCGCCCACAACTTCATTGAATTTCGATTCGAGAATTTTTTGTTTTCTATTTCTACCGCATGCGGAACACAAGTTCGACTCCATCCTACGTTCATCTAATGATCATTTCTACCGTGATAATTTGAAAAAACGAAATTCAGCTTTTTTCATAATCAATATACCCAATTATGGTTCACTTTTATCAAATGAATAGCGAGTGTTCGAAGGTTTGCGAAGAAAACTTGACAATGATTTAATAATATTCTTCTCTCGGAATCCCCTCAAGAATTGTACGTACAAGAAAGTTAACTCGGTGGGATTTAAACTTTCGTTCTAATTAGTCGGGAGCGATGATTCCGTTTCGTATAGTAAATCCATTAAAAATTTGCGTCCGGTTACGAGAGTGCACCGCGAAGAGTGGAGAAACCGGTAAATATTCTATTACATCATTTCGCAAAGCTTACCGAAACAAATACGTGTGCGTCGTGCGGTAGGAAGTAAGGGTATATGAAATTTGTTTGTTCATTTTCCATAAGCCATATTTTCAACGATACCAAGGAAACGATGATGGGGAAAAAGGGTTCGAGGCTCGCTTACGCCCCACCCCGTTTACTGCGTAATCCGCGACATTCGCAGTTCCTCCGATGTATATATATATATATATACGACTAGATTTTACTTCCATCCCGTGTAAGTTCCTCGTGTACGGCCACGGGCACGTGTGTACACACATATACGCGTGTACGGGAGAATTACAGTTTATACGTATCGGTACGGTGGAACCGAGTGGCGAAGGGTTGGAGGGTTCTGCTCCAGGTATAAAGAGGGGTCGCTGCTGAAACGCCGTGTATAGCTATAGGCGTTATAGGTATACGCGCTCGGGCGGCACTTCATCACTTACGCCGCACTGAGTTATGTCCTCATAAATCTCGCAATCTTGTTAAGCCACCGCGGATTATAAAAAATTAAAACTCCTTAAAAATGTTATTCCATTCGTTAAGGATACGCAAGGGGTCGTGCGCACGGTCGTATACGGTCGTCTATACCAAGGATGCCCTCTCGCAATTAATGTCGACCATGCCAACCTGTCGCCGCTGCTGCTGCTGCCGCTCCACCCGCTGTCCTACCCCTCGGAACTTACCTCATTACGTTGCCCTTACAATTATGCACACCGAACATGTTATATTCATATTATATCACAATTGGAAAATCGTGAATTTTTTTGGAATCATTAATTTCTCATCCGTAGATCGAGGTCGCGTCGTTCGTCCCCGTTGGCAGCGGTGCTCTCGCTTCGCGAGAGGAGAAAATAAGGAATGAAAAGAAAAAAAAAAAAAAAAAAAACACCGTTCGAATGTAAAAAGATGAAGTCGAGAAGTCGAAAAAGGTCGATGCGAAAACTCAACATTTTTCTCCGTACGTACACTTATACTCGTAGGTCCTTGAGCCACTACTTTTTTTTTTTTTTTTTTTTTGTTTTTTCTTTTCGCGTTATTCCGTAGATTTACGACACTTAGGAATCCCGAGGCGAACCAAAAAAGCTCTTTTTAACGCTAGAATCTCTCATGCACATCCATTCCTCGAAATGATACTTTCAATTTTTTTGCTCTTTGAACCCCCCGGTTTATCCATATTACTTTTATATACAACGACGTTAATCCAATCTCCCGAAATCGTTTATTATCCAAAATTTACTACCGACGAGATTCGAAAAATTTTCTCGTCTCTTCGGAAGGGCTATACATCGAGCGATGTGAGGCTGGAGGGTAGAGTTTCGTTGGAAACGAAAGCTCGGACTTGTTTCACAACCACGTACGGAGTGTCGCGATTGATTTCAGTTTCTCAAGAGACGCCGGCTTTCCAACCAGATTTCGCGACGCCTGGCCGAGTACCAAGTTGTTTCAAAGGGGCACGCTGTATTCCAGAAGTATAAAAACCATCGACGCTGCCAACGTTAAGGCCGCGACGCCGTCCGTCGCCTTTTCTTACACTCTTCTGGATTGAAGAGGTGCCGGTGTAACGCGAACGCTGTACGCTGTAAGTGTGCGATCGAGCTTCGGACCGCGGCGGAGCCTGCAAAGAAAACGGGACGACCGCGACCGCCTGACTTTCGCGCGATGCATCGTTACACATGTTACGATTTCATATCCGTAATATATACATCGATATCCGTGACCGTACTATAAGTTAAACGCGAAACGCCGTCGCCCCGTCATTTCGAAATCCAAACCGCGGGCCAACGGACTTCTCGATTCGAGTATCGCACTTCAAGAATTTATTGTTATTGACCGGCGCCGCGGAAACTTGCGGCGTCTCGACTACCGCGAACTGTACACGTATATCGTCGCCCCCAAAAGATCAAAACGAAGGATATCGACGTTGGACGTGTCGTGCGAATTTACTCCTTACTCGCGTACACCTCGGAACTCGTTAAAATCGATCATTCGTGGCGACGATTAGTCGATAATACCGGGATGAACTTGATCTGATTACGCCGATCGAAGGGCTCGGATGGTTCACCTTGAATAAATCATTCGCCCGACGCGATTCGGATATTGCAGGTGGTTCGCGGCGGTGCCGCTTGATATTGCGTTGAGATGTGATGATTAACGCGCCGCGTCGCGTCTAGTTTCTCGCTTGAGAGATATAAAAGATCGAGTTCAACAAGGGTTGTTTGCTCCTCACTCCTTAAACTCCGGCCCTCAGCTATCCCCCCACGCGGATCTTGATCCTATTTATTTAGGCGTGTTTCAAATCCCCCCCTCCCCCCCTCCGCCCGGTCATCCCCTTAGGTCATAACTCGCTTCTGGCGTAACTCCAACGACACACCGAATTACGTACGATACACAACGGTACATAAATCCATATTGTACTTATGTACCGTACGTAAGCTCGTCTTGTAATACGAGTCGTATTTCATGGGAGTTTTGGGTCAGTCGCGTGATTATCGGACGAGTGGAAATTCGAACTTTTCTAGCCGCGGTTGTGATCGACGTCCGGATATGTACGGGGCGGTTTTCTCTGCCTCGTTTCTCCGTCTCACCGCAACGCAACGCCCGGTAACTTCCATTCTCCGCACCTTTAGCGAAAGCACAGGGCAACTGCGCAGCGGGGTAGTCGCGAGCTGGTAACGCGGAATAAAGGAGGGGGGGGGGGGGGGGTGAAATATTGCCGAGATAAGCTAATATATGACAGACTAGAAAAGGGAGAGATAGAAGCGGGGGTGGCTCAGATAACTCTCCCCCTCTCCCCCTCCCCAATCTACCCCAACTCCTTAAATCCCCCTCGCCCCGTTCCTAGCGCCTTTCGTCCTACCTGCCGCCTATCTACCACCGTGTAAACTCCCCGCGTACGCGGCGAGGGTTGAAGTCTTGGAGTTCAAACGTCGCGGCTGCTCCGCTTCGCACGAAGTATCGCATGTGTCGATATATATATATATATACGTATATATTCAGCGATCGATTCATTGGAGTTAGGAAGGGTGGCTTTGTATTTGGGTATCCGAGCGGCGGTGTACATCATACGTGTACGCGCAACGTTGTACGTTGTACAGTTTGGATGTTCGAATTGTAGCGTGGAAAGGGCGAAATAGAGCGGTACGATGACTCGCGGAGAATATTATTACGTCGCGGGATCGAGATGTCTGGGAATAACCGATTTACTTAACGATGATATCAATCATTTCGCAAGCGTGATAGTTAACCCGGTCGGTGTTACACGCGGCGGCGCGAGAAATTCGGCAGTGATTTTTAGCCAGTGATCCTAGTAGTCAAATTCGAGTATCAAATTTTATGGGATTTCGGAAGGCGATCCTCGCGATTCTCATTAGTCAGATGGTACACTGGCACGCGGTTGATAAGACGAGGGAATTCGCGTGCGACACTTGGCGGTCGTTACGACGACCTTTTTCTCTCTTCCTTTTCGTGACACCTCGATTTTTTTTTTTTTTAGCGTTTAATCGATGAGAAAATTTATCCCGAACTATATTGTTAAGGGGACTCGTGTTAACGATCGAACGAGATCCGCGGTGTCGGAGTTGGATAACCCTGACGCGATTAGATTGATATCTTATTATATTCTGAATAAGTTTAGTTTCGCCATAATTCGATCATCCCGTAGCCGGGGATTAATCCCAACACGTGTACGTGCCGAAAGTGAAATGGTTGTTACCGACCTCATCTATATCATTATTCACAAGATTCGTAAGCGTGTATCGAGGGCTTACCTTTTATCCGCGAGTCGAATCGATCCCGAGATTCTATCCATTGATTCATAGTCGCTATAACTTATTTACCTAGTGCAGCTGGTTTTGGCAGGTAACGATCAAGAAGAGTGAAAACCCACATCAACTTTCATCGATACGATAATTGTTGATATAGGGTAACACTGACGTCTGTTGAAAATTTCTGAACACCATCGATTCGATCTACTACAAAAATTCTGTAATGATATTTTCTAAATTTTAGTCGATATCGAGATAGGGAAATCCGAATGTCGGGACCATCTTGTTTCCCTTTTTCTTCAGTCTCCGTTTTTCTTCACTTTTTAGAGATGGTTCCAACCACGTTGGATTATTTTTTTTTTTATGTAACTTTATGCTCACAGCTACCATTGCAACCGAATCTCACGGTTTCATCTTACCTATTGTACTACGTGCAACTTTTCCGATTGCGTAACCCCGGATCGTTTGGATTTCGAACTGTGAACACATTATTTATATTCGGCATTTCTTATTTCTCTTTCTCTGAATATTACTCTCTTGGCAAAAGCTCCGTAGGGACATCCGGCGGAGTAGCAAAAGCTATCGAAGACGCAGCTGCAGTTGCGTTTCGATTCGACTATCTATAGGTATACTATTTCGATTCAACAGCTGCTATCTAATCGTTCTAAGAATTCAACGTTGATATTTTTCTCCCCTCTTTTTTACTCCTTGTCTTTACTTCAATTCTTGATATCCTGCAACAAGTCGAGGGAAAAAGTAGTTTCCTCAATATTTGATAAGAATTTTTACAATCACTTTGAAATTTCCAGTCTGTCCTGAGAAATTCCCATCGGTAAAATAGCTCACGGGTCGACGATCGTGACTTACGAGTTAATTTCGGGAGAAAAACGTACCGAGCAATTTTCAGAAAAAATAGACGCCTGCCATTCCTCCCAAACCATGTCGACGAGGCGCACCTCCGCACCTCCTCACGGACCACTTTTTATCCCGAATAATAATATTATTTTCCGAAGCGTGTAATTTTAATTTTAAATGCCCCCTTCCCCTCTCCCGCCTTCACCCCTCCCCCGTTCCCGCCCCAAAAGTGCCTTTCGTTTGCGGAAAAATAATAACAACAATAACGATAATAATTACACGAAAGAATCTTAGGGGAACTTGCGATTCCTGCGACGTGATCACCAAAGCGGTCAGGAATTAGATTGTTAAAGCGAAAACACGATGCTGCGGATTACACGATCTCCGAAGCGTGATTCTTAAGGTGGGAAACGTTCAATTAGCGATTTCGAGAAATTAAGGAAAACAGAAATATTCTCGCGCTGAAAATATGCAAGTTTATCGAATGACCGGAATTTTGTTCTCATTCGACTTGTACTCGAATATAATTCAAAGAGTTGGAATTTGACTGGAATGAAAAATATTTTCCCGTAAATCCCAACGTAGCGAATAGTCGTAGTCGGGTATATACGGAGATCGTCGAACTTTGGACAAATATAATAGCAAAGCTCGGGCAATCGTAGGAACGTAAACGCTTGCGAATCTGGAAACTGAAGACTAAATACCGGCAACACCAACCCTTTTCCGCTGATTCGTGAAACGTATATACGTATCAGAATCGCGGTATTATACGCGGTAGTTGATGATGTTTGGACGGCCGTTCCGAGACTTCTGTTTATTTGGCAATTTTGAAATTGCCGCAGAGCTCGACTATCGCTACTCCGAAACTATGAGTAATACGGATGTATATAACCGAAGCAGTCGTCATGAAACGGTAGCGAGTCGGGAATCGGACTTACGATCGAATGATAAAAAAAAAGTCAGCGTGAGGCAAACAGACGGAGAAATCGCGAACTCCTGTTATTGTTGAGTCTACAGCAATCATATTATCAGACTTTTCTTTGCGTAACCAGACGTACGTAAACGTTTGCCTCCAGCTTCGTTGTCTTATTGTTGGAGTATCCGATCCGGCTTGACGTCGATTCGATCTTTCGCGGGAAATTAAGATCAGAACGGGTGGTGGTTAAGCGGTAACGCCGCGCGATGCGTTGACATATTTTCAACGTTATTCAACGAACGGAGCCTACCAATTACTTACGGTGAGAGCCGGCGACGCAGGCGTCTATAATTTCTCTGTAATTATTCCGGCACAATGGAGGAACCGTCGCTACTGCCGTTGATTAAAATTAAACAATAGATTGTACCGCGCGTACCTACGGGATCATTGATCGATTCGCGTGTTACTTCCACGTACAGTTATGTGGTGGCTGGAGATCGCGCAGTCGCGATAAAGTATCTGTAGCACAATGGCTTAAGCCATCTTCCGACTATATATAATCTTATCGCCAGCTACTATATGGGGTATGAAGTTGAACCCGGGACCTAACCGAACGCGAGCTTAAAGCCTAAGCGACGATGTGCCGAATGAATGTACGGAAAATTCCGTTTTATGTACGTGGAAAAATAAATTTTCAAACGCGAGGGGTAAATCGGAAACGGGTGAAACTGAAAAATCTCGAAATTTCAACGCAAAAAGGCAAAAAAACAATACGCCGAAAAATATGGAGAACAGAATTAGGGGGCGAGAGTCGATGAATCGTTGAAGGGGACATTGTGCGGCCGACGGCGGAAGGGAAAGCTCGATTTTTATACTCTTGTACCGGAGGGTAGTAACGCGGTTTAAGAGTGATCCGAGGGAGCAAGTACCTCCGACTCTTACAACGACATTGGCAACGGGCACGTGGCTTTGGCAGCCTTAAAAGCAGTTTTCCGTTTTCCTGCAGCAACGATATCCAGAGCTAGAACTGCGCGACGTTGGCATATTGGGTTTTCGGCGGCGTGACTGAAAAACGAAGCCTTTGTCAGAGTCGGAGAGCGGCGGGTATATACGATGCTCGATTTCGATTTGAGAATAAATCCTTGTCTCAAGAGCGAAAAGTTCGCGCCGTGGGTGCTTTCGCATCCGTGCGAATTCACCGCATCTCACAACGTCGAGTATGCAGGGTTCGGGGTTTCGCGGCTTCACGGCTCTATGGAAAAAAATCTACGAACGTAAGCGCACGTGTGATCTATACGCGAAAGCTGTATAGGATTCGGCACACGCGATACGCACATCGTTGCAGGTTATATTTATGCGGAACCCCCCGTCGGTTTTCGCCCCCTCCCCCCACCCCCCTCTTCCACCGGAGGGTCGGCAACTTCGCGTAAACGATAAAGGTCAGGCTGAAATTCAGCAGTCGAGTCTCGTTCGCGACCCTTATTTCGTTATTCCCTTATTTCTGTTTGCAAAATCGAGTAGCACAAATCTCGCGAAATCGAAACGATACGTGTTTCGGGTTCACCTCTGTACCTCACGTCCGAACTCTTGCAGCTGCAAGTCACTCGGATATATAGGGGGGGGAGGGGGAGAACCGGCGGCGAGGGGGAGGATATGAAAGGGGTAAAGAAAGCCGAGCTTCTAACGGTGGAACGAGAACGACTTTTGACCTCGAAGATCAGACGCTGCGCTCGTAATTCAACTCCACCCTTTCAAACGTGTCGCTTAACGCGCTCGCGGGTCAAATCGTTTGCCCCGGCGCTCTCGACGGACGCCCGAACTATTTTTCTTTTCTTTTTTTTTTTTTTTTTTTTGTAACAAAAGTAATATCCGCGCGAAGAATCAGGTTGTTTTTCGCTCATCGGAATCATTGCAGGACGTTAGATGAAAATTATTCAGAGGAAAAGTGTCTCGTTCGTGAGTTTTCGAATACGTCTACGCGAGGATCGAATTACGGTAAAGTTGTTCGGCAACTTGAGGAAATGGTAAATTTAGCCGGGGGCAACGGTAATTCGATCTGTCGGCTTAAGAATGTTCCCGGGGAAATTATGTGAACTTAATCGAGACGCGGTTGGCTATACGGCCCCCGGGGTTTATCGTTTATCGAACGGTGTTTGCTGCAGCAATGACGCGTCGTCTATTTTCGTTGAAAGATTTTGTTTCTACGTACGTACGAACGTACGTACGTACGGATATCCAGAGATCCTACGTCCTATCAACCACCGTTCGTAACCGCATATCCGCTAACCGCGGGGCAAACTTCCGCTGGCGTAGCTTTATTTCCGCAGAAGCAGATACTTCGGTTAAATGTAAATGTGAAAGCTCGCTTGCGAAAATTGGTTTTGCTTGGGGCTACCAAAACCGCCCGGTACATCTCGCTTCTCCGTCCTCGTTCCGATTCCATGCCCTTATCGTCCCCATCTCAATAATTCAAACTGTTTCTGTTCACTGTCGCGCAATACCATTACCGAATTCTTTCTCCTTCCCTTACCCGGGACTCTTCTTCCTGTTGTGCTTTTCTTTTTTTTTTTTTTTCTCTCTTTTTTTCCTCTCCTCTTCGCTTCCCTTTTCTCTTGACGTTCGACGTATTCGTTTCCTCCTTTCGAAGACCTCGCGTCCGATTCTCCTCCAATTATCTAATTGGATTATAAATGCGTGGTGAACTGAGGGAGCGTTCCGTGTACGAGAAACACAACGATGACGAAACACCCATTCGAAATCCATCGTTTCATTTTCTTTCCAATGAAATCTTTCCCAATAGTACGAACGGGGTACGGATGGAATTCGTTGTCCAATTCCCTAAAGCCCTGCGACACGAGGAGAAAGGGTAAAGCTTATGTCTGAAATATCTGCGGTGATGCACGGTGGAGGGTTTGCGATTCTACGGGTTGTTCCAGCAACGTATGTCGCTGCTGCTTCTATTTTCTTTTACTCCTCCCTTCGGTCTTGCTCTACTACTTTATATCGTTGACAGTGACACGGTGTCCGGATACCAAAAATGCTTATGGGTCCCGTCACGGCGATCGGATATTTCTCCCTACTTTCCCTCAACGTTTGAAAATTGACGAATCACGCCCATCCCGGGAAAGCGAAAAATCACCAAGTGAGACTGTCTTATAATTTTTGGCTCGCTGAAAACGCTGACCGAGTTTTCGAAATCGTGAAGAAGTTGAGGGACACCGATTTGTAGGATTGGCGAATGATTCCGAAAAATTGCCCGAATCGGATTCGAAGAATTTTTTTACCTTAACTTTTACTGTAGCGTGAATATCCGATTATCGATCTTAAACCGGACTTCTGCACACGAACGACGTATCGAAAGTCCGGCTGTTTGTCTTGTCTGAGCTTAACCTGACTCACAAAAACTCTTTTAAGACGCAGCCGGAAATCGAACCTTGACAGGAAATAATTTCTCTTGAATAACGATAAATAACAAACGAGATATTCCGGGTTAGGGAAGTTTCGGGATTTCGCGACGGTTTCGAGAGTGAAAACGTGAAATCCTCTCCGGCGATGACACGTCAGCGAGGCTCGGTATCCAAATAATTTTCCCTCATTGTCAGACGAAAAATAGAAAAGCCTCGTAAACTGAACGAGAATATCAAAAGAACCAGATGAATTATTTATTAAAAAGAAAAAAAAAAGTAGCCGAATAAAAATGGCAACGTTTGTTCAAGTCGTCGATGTTCGGGGGGGCATGATGTTATTGCTTTTCGAGAAATTCCGCCGGTGCCGCGATGTTCGCAAAATCGAGGGCCAATCAATCGCGTACAATGTAACTTCATATTGCACAGCCGCAGCGTTTGTCAAAAGGGTGAAGTATAGCCGTTGTGCGATAGGGGGGTCGGGGGGTCGGGGGGTGAGGGCTGATGGGAGCAGCAATTCGCAAGCTGGATTGTGTAGCGCGGATGCACAGGCAGTCTGCTTCTTGACCCGCATTGTATTTCACGGAAATTGTACCGTGCGCCATTCCGCCAACATCCAAGCGTTGGCACTCGACGGATATTATCTCATCTCTCCTTCGCACTATATACGCCTTTATCTACAGCTACGCTTTGAAACACCCCTGATCTCATAGTCACTCGATTTTAATCGGATATGTCCAACTCGAGTTTGCGACCCCGCCAATTCTGATGGTCTTTTTCGAATAGCGAAATCGGGTGAAAGTGATCCGAGGAGACGGAGCTTCGTGGGGCTGAGGAACGCCTCCTCGAAAATCCTGAGGAATTTCACAATCGGGGTTATTTATTCGAACGCAGGACGCGTGTGTTATCAGCCAGCGATTTTAACCCCTCCCAAAATTTGGCCGTAGATCACCGGCTAGCCGACTAGGGCGGTGCAGGGGGTTAACTGGGCGAAAAACCACAAGGAACTTCCGAAACATTCACCCTGCATAAGCGAAAGTAGAGATCATGGCTCAATTTCAAAGCAGACTATTCAATCTCCAAACATATCGATGCAAGTTCAGGTCAGTTTGTATCGACCCATTTTCGACTCAATTCCGCACTTTTGAACCAGTAAGAATCCCTTTGCTCTTTGCGCCATTTCAGTTGTATTTAGTTTTTATAATAATCCGATACAAAATGCGCCTCATTATGTCCTTTCTCTTCAAAAGCTCGTTGGGGGAAGCTTCTCAGAAACGGAGTCTATGTCGCTTTATCTCCCTCCCTACAGATATTTGCAGAGCTGGGTATCAGACACGGCAGCTCCGTTATACATATATATATATATATACTGAGTGCTCGTAATGCCGGACTCTGCAATCGCAGCTGCAGCGAAACGCTGATGCATCTTTGTTTCGAAGGTGGAAAAATTTTCCGTACACCCGAGTTTCGTAAACGTGCCAGATAATAAGGTGAAAGAAAAATTGTGAAAAAGAAAAGCTAACGAAAAGAATAAAAAATTAAATCGAATTCAACTCAGAGTAATATCTACAGGGTGAGTAAAACGAAAGCTTCGGAAGGGGTTTGACTTGTCGTTAGTTGCCGCGTGCCCGGCGGAAAACCCTTCGATCGAAGAGATTTTATTGTCAGGCGGATCCGCGATCGAAATACCGTCCCAAATGTGACGTCGCAGGAAGAGAATCGGAGCTGTACGAATCGTACGACGGACGACGCTGGCGACAAATAATAACCAATCAGGAGCCCGGCGTCGCCCCACCGAATATTGATCAGTCCGAGGATTTATCGAAATTCCGTCTCTTCTGTGCTCGACCGTCGATCCGACTGCGCGATCCGAGTGGCTCCGGTTCGCCTGTCGTCTAGTGCTGTTCTTTTCTTATTCCTCCCCCCCCCCCCCCAGTATTTCTTCAACTTATTGTTAGCTTCATTCTGTGTTTCTTTCTATTTTTAATTCCCCTATCGCTTCTTGCATTTAAAAATTTGTGTGCTTCTGTGACCGCATTCTTCTTCCTATAAGGTAAGGCTTACTTTCTTCTTCGTCGAGCCACGAATTAACTCCCTACGCAGTCTATCGTATCGAGTATGGCGGTTGTTGGACCAAAAAAGCCTCAGCCGTTGTGGATTTTTTATTCCGGATTTCGGTGAGTTTTTCGGATTTTATTGCGTATTTGGTCGAATTTTAGTAAGGCCACTCGAATGGATTTTTGAATTATGATAATTTCGAGTAAACCGTGTTAATTCGTGACTCCATTTTTCTGCTCCGCAGAGCCTTTGTTTTGACCCGTACAGGGATAGGTGACCGCTCCGTACGCTGCGCACGTTGTGTTTACGTTAATCAGACGTACGCAGTAACCAGTGTCCACACGTTATCCCCGTATATTGGCTTATAAGATTTGAGTAATATTAAATATTTTAGATTCACTTTAATTTAGTCCAATGGTGAGTATTATTTTTCGCAATAATGCGACGTACGACGTGTTTAACTTCGCTGTATTTCTGGTCTCTTAATTCTGTATTTTCTCACCATCCTTCTCTATCGTATCGCACGTACTCTCTTTAACCTTGGGAGGGCGAGCAGCGTGTTACAACGCATAACGAGACAAATTTTCACACTTGATGTAGAAACAAATTCGATCCGAGTATTTCGGATGGTGGCAAATTAGTTCAAGTCCTCGTCGAGTTTTTCCGTATATCGGTCAGTCACCCGTTTGCGCCGTCGTTGTTCTAAACTGAAAGAACTCCGGAGGTTGAGTTTCAAAGTTAGTTTCTTACGGGGCGGACGTACGTCCTATGTATATTACAAGCTTGTGCAAGTTGAAGTTTTAAGAATACCACTAATTTGTAGGAACATCCATATTCATAATTGACGTGATCTTATAAGACATGAATATTTATGTCGGCTGGGGAGGAGGAAGTGGGTACGGGATGCGGGGTGCGCGGGTCGCGTCGCGTTTCCTCGAGAAAGGAAAGTGATTTAAAACCGTTGGGCTAACTTTTCACACCGCTATGACTGCGCCGGTGATAGAATCCAACCCGAAAGATTTCGCGGTACCCGGGGAACTTTACACTGGTTATAAAATCGCTGGAAACCTGAACGTCTGCCCCGTTATTGTATTGCGAGTTAGGCCAACTTCCGAAATGGACTTTTCTCCGTCTGACTTCGGGAAAGTTTTACAAAAATCTATGCAGATTCCGTTCCCATTGAATAATTTTTTTTTTTTTTTTTTTTCCCCTTCTACTTTTTTCAACGATAAAATGGGAAAAGGCGAAGAAAATCAAATAAATAATAATAACAATAGCGGGGAAAAAGGTAAAGAAAATCCCTGCGAGAAAGGATCATATTATGGGCAATGTAAAGTGACGTTATACGTCAGTCCTCGAAAAAAGGATCGTATCGGCGCTGGAGCCGCAAACTTTTACCTCTTTTGATTTTTTACGGTATTTTTTATCCTTTTTCTTTCTTTCTTCTCTCCGTCTCTCTCTCTCTACAACGATCCTCGGGGTCTCGCGAACGACTCCGGTCAAAGGGTCAACCTATGGTTGAACCCGACCGCTTGAAAATGATCTTTTTCCTAGAACCTCGGACGCGGTTTCTACTGGGATAACAAATTTCTGACGACCCCATATATCGCGAATGTATATATCCGACATTTTCGACCTACGAGGAGTACGACAAATGTCAAACAACATCCGAATTGACCGATAGGATTTCTACGTGCACCGTAAGATTCCGACCATAAAATACAACGTCCGTATAGGTATACGCCAACGATATCCAAGAATGAAGATTTGTCTCTTCTGATTGAAGAAAATCCCCTTTTTTATCTCTATTTTCTTTTACAAAAATATCGGGAGAGGTGGGATCCCGAAATACGGAAAGGTATTCATGAACGGTGCAACGTTTCATATATCTACGGTGCAACCAAAAAAAAAAAAAAAATGGTAGGAAAATTCAAAATTCCGTTTGACTCGCTAGCGAATTTCTATGTACAGCCGACAGGGGAACTGGGGACATTGGGGACGTTAAAACTAAGGGAAACTCAATCACCGGTCTCTGGTGCAGGACTTTGTATTTTCCAACGGCAGCATCTGTTCCCTGATACTCGGTGATGGGTGTACGTATGTATAAATGCGAATAAGTTTCGAGCCAGTTGCTGCCAAAGGTTTCTTCCCACTTTTCTCCTCGGCTTATAGCTTTTCGTTGGCGCACACAGAAGTGTGGGGTATCTAGTACTTACCATATCGATGTATGGGTACGTACGTACCTACCCTCCGAGTATGGGTATTACGTTAAGTCGGCGTTATGGTAATTCTGGGGCTTCTTAAGCGATGTTTATACGCAGTCAAGTTAGCGATTTATGCTCGTCACCGCGGTGTTCCCCGTTCGCGGCCTAAAAACCCTTCCTCCCGATATTCCTCATATTCCTTTTCGCGGCGATCCGACCCACCCCCGTTCCCATTGACGGCATTGCCCGCGCGATCTGGACTTTATTGGATAGCGAGAAAGAACAAAAAGGCACGGGATAACTTGATTTATGGATTATCAAACGCGATATGAGCTTTTTTTCATATTTTAGCATCCCCGATTAAAGGCGGTGAATCGATTTTACCGGTGAATATATTTGACTTTGATAAAATCGACAATTTTCCTCCGAAAACACCGAAGAGTGGGCCGCCGCTTCTTGAGCATACGAAAAGTTGTTACGATACCAACCTCGAACTTTACGCAGTTTGTGTTTCGAAAGGAAAACAATTCCTGGGCGAACAAACATTTTTCCCACGATTTCCGCTCCGCGGCCTTTTGGAAACACGTAAACGTATTCCCGTGATGCATGTTTCAGTACAAGAAGGAACGAAAATATTCACGAGCATATCGTGTCGACTTATGGCGCTCGTGATTTTTGAAAATATAAGCGAGAATCTCGCGTAACGTTTTAACACCGGATCATTCGAACGATAAACGAGTTTAAAAATCTGCAACGCGTGGCGGGAACCGGAAACGATAAAATCGAGGTTTCGCTGACGTCAGCCTTGAAACTTTGGAGAGAAAAAAAAAAAAAAAAAACTCAAACCTATCAGTCGTCGCGGGAATCGATTCTCAAATTGATTTCCAAGTCAGAATTACATCTGGGTGACACAGTAACGATTTAAACGCGGTGCGCGGTGCGCGTCGATGAGGAGAAAAAAAGAAAAAAAAAAAAAAAAAAAATCTCCAGCAACCGACGCGTTGTGAAATAAGATCGAAGGTTCCCGCAGGCATCTCTTACGTCGTTTCCAGGGAATTTTATAATTTGATTAATCGCGGTATTTTAAAAATATTTCACCGGATGAATGAGAGAGAGAGGAATTAACTCTGAGGCTCGCGGGGACAAAGGGTCACTTTTTCCGAGGCGGAGATGAAGAAGAAAAAAAAATAAAATAAAATCAAAAAAATTACGCTGCCTGCCGAAGGGCTAAGTGATGGACTGATTTAGGGCTAACGGTGGTGACGTTTTCCGATTGCCCCCGCGTCGGTTCAAAGGTCGAGCCGTCTCTGCCGGTACTTTATAGATTAGAAGCTATCGGGAAAGGTGGAACTTGCCAATGACAGGGTCAGCTTTTTACCCTTCTCTCAATCAGTACCTACCTTGACAAGAACCATCGTCCAGTACTTTCATCCCACTGTGACGAGAATCTCTTTTTGCATGATCAAATCCTTTATACCTCCGACCTAAATTTTTCAATCAGAGCCTCAGCTCTTCTTCCTTTTGTTCAATCTCTTCGGGATCCCGACGTGTATCCCATATACATAGCACAAGGCTATCCTGCATTTATCCGGAAGGACCTAACCCGCTCCGCATTAACTTTCAGAAATCTCAATTAACCCGGCGCAATTGAGTCGCCCGTTTAATTAGCCCCGGAAAAAAATTGAATTAAAAAAGAAAAAAGAAGAAAATCTTCAAGTATAATAAATTAATATCCCCCCTTCTCGGAGGATATAATTCAACGTCAGTGCTAGTTTTTTAGTATCTAAGCCTAGAGTTTGACGAAGTTTCCGTCTACGACTATACGGGGTGTAAATCTGACAAAATTACTCCGTTGCGCCCCGTCAGCGGGCGTTGAGATAGAAGAAAAAAATGTATTCGCGGGCCTGCGGAGAAGCCGAACGGAGTATAGGTACATGCGAAGGAATAAATGGCAGGGGGTTAGATTGGAACGGAAAGGCATTGCGGTAATGGATGAAGAAGGTTGAGGGTTTGGGGGATTTCTCATTAATTCGTACACACCTCAGAACTAACGAAACCAACACGCGTATACATATACACGACGCTGTACGATAATGTGGGGAGAGTCGGGAGCGGCGCCGGGATACTTCCTCTACACCTCAAGGGGGATGGCAACGCCGGTACGGTAAGTCGAAGTCGAGGAAGACGCAAGGGCGGGGGCGTAAAAGCGGTTACCTTCCCTTCCGGCCACGTTCGTTCCCCCGGTTTTACTACTCAACGGGAATTCGGTAGCTGCTTGCCATTCTTCCAGCGTCTCAATTTGTCAACATGTCACTTAATACAAAATAACAAGACCCTTGCGCTCCGTCGCCGCTGGGCTCCCAAGTTCCGAAACGCCTCATTGACGGACTCGAGAACCTCACTCGGAGGCTCTTTAGCCCGATGCGTTTCAACCCAAAACTCTGTTCGTACGAAAAACAGAATAAAAGGAAAGAAAAATACACAATAAGCTAGCCACTTCGGCGAAAGGACACCGTTTCTCTCCCCATTAACCATCGGACCCGCTGAACTTCCACCCCAATATTGATGCGATTTATATTGATTGATAATAAAAATTTAGGTTTCCTTAAGGTGGCACTTCCTGCGACGGTGAGGGCGTTGGGACCTTCAGGGGTGCGCAGGGGTGACGACGTTTCGAAGACGGACGCTGCACACGGCTTACGTCAACGAGCGAACGGTATGTTTATTCATTTCTAAAATATTTGGAGAGGTATAATAGGATTGGGAGAAAGCGGTTTTCTCGATGGATTCGAGGATTCGTGTATCGGTCGTAAAGACTGGTGCGTGTCAGCGATGTGAGAGCTTGCGTTTATCAACGACCGGCAACACGGCGACCGATTCATTTGGAAATGAAACGAGAAAAAGTTTCCCGAAGCTCCGCGAAAATAGAAAATACCGATGAGATATAAAGGTGTACACCGACGGTCAATGAATTCCGAACAGCGATTGTTTCATGGAAAAAGTATAGAGAGAAGCGATGGAGAAGAAAAAAAAAAGGAAATTATCGCGGACTTATGTCGTGAGAATCGAGCGCCGCTCAAACGGAAAAGCGACGAACATTCGTTCGATCAAAATTCTGGGTCTCGCTGACTAAGCTGCGGAGCACTTTGAGCACACAGGAAAATGAAACGTTCGTTTATTGATCATTCGTTTTTTATCTTATGATTTACTTATTCATCGTTCTCGTTTTCTCTCGGCGAAAAGGAATGACTAAATGAATAAAAAGTAGAGCAGGAAGCAAGTACGGTATATATTTGTACGGAAGAATCGCTGCGGGCGCAACGGAGACGGTATATAGGGGAGACCGGGGCAAGTTGGAGGCTGGGGCAAGATGACGAATTGATTGTTTTTAGAATATTTTGACAGATAGCGCCGGGTAAGTTATCAAAAAGTGTTAAACACTCTTCTACGCAATAATATTTGCGATGTAGCTAGCGTGGCAAGGTCATCCGGCTTTTTTACGGAGGCATTGTGGTTTCAGACGTGTGCGAAGTAATATCTGGAGCTCAAGAAAATAGTTGTATGCAACTACAGATAAGCAAGATCGGACTTGTGAATTAATACTTTATTTCTATACGCATATAGATCCTAGAGATCATAGAATCTCCGAATTTTCACCAATGTACTTTTTGTGGGGTTCTTTTTTTGCAAATAGTGGCAAATGGGGCAAGATGGTGGGGGCAAGTTGACGGATCGTCCTTATCGAGATCTTTGCATGTTGTTTAGTTAATTGATATTTAGGCTACATACGATTGTGCAGCTCATTGAATAAATTGATAAATAAATAAATGAATAAATTTATTCACGATTCAATGTTGGCATGTTCTGATGTCGAAGGAGCAGCTCAGTTCGTTTGCGACCAGTGTTAAGTGTATATCTAAGCTAAACTACATAAACTATGCGTATTTGTATTTTCATATCTTTTATGGATTTGAATAAACTGAAGTATATTTTGACGAAAAAAGTATTTTTTTAGGCCCATTAAACCAAAATCTAATATTCGTCAACTTGCCCCGATAGGTTCGCCATCTTGCCCCGTGGTCGGGGCAAGTTGACGAATTTGCAGAATTTCGGAAAAATGGAAATTACATAGTTTGTGAATGATCGAATTCAATGTCAATTTTTTTTTTAATAGCTAACATCTCATACTTTTGAAAAATACCAACAGATTTTGAAATTCGCTTACAATCGATTAAAAAACCGCACTTGAAGCTTAACGTCTCCAACTTGCCCCGGTCTCCCCTATGTATATAAAGTGTATCGGAAAGTAGATTGAAAATCTATTTCTCATATTTCACACAGAAAAATTCAACAAGTTCTTAATATCGGATGCATCGAATACCCCACCTTCGATTGGCATACGTACTAGGTGAATAAAAATTTTCACCATAGTAAACGAGATTTTGACGTCTGTACTTCTTATTCGCATTCTTCACCGAATAAAACACGCTCTGTACCAGATCTGGAAATTCTCGAGTTGCGGCGGTTCACGAGACAAGATTTCAGCAAATCGAGCATTTTGGAAACAAACCGGAACCGGTCGACGGAAAATTTATCCGTCTCTCTTATTCGCGGCGAACGATATCGCGAGACAATGTGAAAGTGGAATTCGAATCACCGTGTGAAATTCAGCGTGTAGTGATGGAATTAACAAACACGAAATCCAACAATCGCGTGTTTCGAGGCTCTGGCTCGAAGTTCCGAACCACGTAGGGTTGATTCTGAGCCGGTGGGATTTACCGCCTATCGTAACGATCATGTCTCTTTTATAGAAAAAGCATTTGCACGCGCGCCACATTTGGTTTCGTTCGTCGTTTGAATTTTCGTCCCCCAATTTTTCGATTCCACATCATTATGTGTTACGCATACATGTTGAGAGTTTTTTTTTGTTTTCTCTTTGTCAATCTAATTACTGGGCCCGAAATGAAGTATTATCAAAATCGATCGTATGACACTTTGGCAACGTATTTCGAAGCCAGGAACACGAATCCGTCGGTCGAATTGACTTACGAATTTTTTTCCATCGAGATATCCTTGTCAACGTTTCAGAATGGAACCCCTCGTACCTTGAAATACTGTATTGTTCACCTCGATTTGTTAATTGAAAAATTTCCGATTGGATCTTTCCCGTACAACGGAAGGATCGCGGCGTCACGAGTGGAGAATTTGGGTGGATAAGTTGAGTCGATCGGTAGCTGCTTCGGAGCTCAAGTATCCCGCGATCTCATAAGCAGCTGTACAGTATCGACTGGCGGAACCGCGTTCCCCCAGTTTCCTCCTAAAACTTTGAGCCCGTTACTGGTTTCGGCGGCAAACGATTCCACAGTGTCCAATGTCGAGCTGCTAACGAGACCTTAGGACATCCAACGACGCGTAGGTCCTTTAATTACCCGCTTAAAGCTACACCCGTATTAAGCTTTAGGTGGTAAGTGGCATTAAAGCACAACGAACAGAGTCAATATTCGCGAGGGCGAATATCGCGCCGTACCTTACCACGGATCTTATCGCCACGTTACACACCCTTATCTACGTACATACGTACGTACATACATATACATATAACAACGAATCGTCACAGTTCGATGAATTATCTCGAGATAACCAACTAACGGTGCGGTGGATGCAATTGTCCTGAAATGTTTTTTTTTTTTGTTTTTTTTGCGAAATGACATTTGCGAAGAAAAATATGGTATTTCTATAATCAGGCGATTTATCGTTGTGTAAAATTGCGAAGCCGAGGCGAAGCTTTCGCAGTTATTCAGCGTGCTAGCGCGGAGCTTGTATAAGCTACGTGATACTCGTTGACGAAGTGACGTCATTTCCGCTCAGCAATTTAACAAGGAGTATAAAAAAAAAAATAGGGGGAAAAGGATCGAGACGAACTAGACGTTTGTAATAACAATGTCTGGGCTGGTGAAACCGTACCGCTGAAAGCTACGAACGTAATCTATAGAGTTGGATAGGCGCCGATGCAACAACGGTTTACAGATAGAACGACGAAACGGCGCGGCGGGGGGATGAGGCGAAGCCAAGCCGGTAGGTCGTTCCCGTTCCTCCGACTGAGTTCTTAATAAAAGGGGCGTTCAATTGTGTTTTCTTAGAGCGAACGACTCGCGAAGCATCGAAGAAGGGCGACGGGAACGACCGTAGCACCATTGTACGTGTACAAGTAAAGGACGGAAGCCGCGATATGGACTTGAGGTGAGAGGTGGGAAAGGTGAGAGGGGGTGGTGGGGGGTGGGGGGTGGTTGATGCCGCTGCGTAGCCTCTGGAGTAGAATTGAGTTTCGTAGATTTTCCAACGTTCAGGAAATTGTATTTCTCACTCACCTATTGCCGATAAATTCTAGAGCAGTACAACTCGACGTAAAGGCTGGCAAGGCAGAGAGATTCAAGATGCGAGTCTCTCGCGTTTATCAATTGTCAATTTTTCAAAAGTTATGCCCTCGCCCGCGCGCCCTCTCTCTCCACGCCGCTCTCTCCTACGTTCGTTTCCACGAGAAAAGAAGAGTCGAATTTTTGCCTCGAATTTCCACAACGCCGCGCCTCGTACACACGCAGACTTCTCGCATCCCTCACATTTTACTCCGGTTCCACCAATACATATATTCCAACCTCTTTCTCTAATGGCCCTCTAGGCAAACTGCGCGCCGAACAAGATGAGATTGAAGACGCGTATATCCGTACCGCCGTCGCACCACCTCCAGACGATTTCGTACCCTGTGATGTTATCGAGTTCAGACAAAACCTTTGCACAGTCTACAAATCGGTTTATCTGCCTTCAGATTTCAAGGATACGGTTTCGCCATGGTGACGCAAATATAGCGAGGGGGGTGAAATAAGACAAAGCCCGCGCTACGTCCTCCTCATGTACCCTCGCGAGTTGATCAGTAATTATTCATCTAATGGAACCGTAAGCGTCTGTCAAAGAGACCGATACCGAGAAAAGATCCCGGGGGGTTGAAGTGGGGAAAGAAAGGTGGGCGGCCGGGCGGTGGGGGGGTGGGGGGTGAGGGGGTAAGAAAAGCGTCGGGTACGGAGCTGGACTTTTCGTCGAAACTTTTCTAATTAACACAATGTTTCCAAGGCAACTTCTGATTGACTTAGCTTCACACCGGAAAAACTTATTAAGGACCTGGTTTTGGGGTTGTTTGGTATTTCGGTTACTCGGGGCTAACTCATCACGGTATGGCGCTTAAGAGTTGGCGAATGAGAAAAAGGCGGGGCGGTGCCCGAGACCGAAATACAAAGACGTCTTCTCGGCGAACGTTGCGAAATAAACGGGCGGCAGAAGTGAAAAGCGCGCGTGAGACGTTCTGGAATTGTGAAATAAATCAAATTTTGAAACGCGCAACGACGAAAAGGCTGCTAATGATCAAGCATCTCGAGGGGTTTGGGGGAAAAAGCGTCGGGCGCAAAATTCTCCGTCTGACTTATCTCGTCTGGGAAATTCGTGGGTTTGTGTCGCGATCGCTTTTGTACTAGAGGAATCGCGTCAGCCTCCCGCCGAGCGAGTAACGAAGCCCGTAAAATAGGAGTCCTTGCACAGTTTCATCGGGCAATAAAAGTTTTACACGGGAAATCGATTTTTCCGCAATTTCAATTGGAGATCGCCTTTTCAATATCGGAATCTGGTATCTGCAGTTGATCACTGGACGGAACGTTACGGCAACTTGTCAATGAGTCTCTCTCCCCTCTCCGTTGCCATTAGCGGTTTTCTCCACAGCGTCGTCCCTGCAGACTCAATATCTCTCGAACTGGATTGGTCGATTCTATCGCGCGAAACCGGACCGATCGATACCTTGAACTTTTACCACCGCATCTCGTTTCTTGCGAAGCAATCGTTCCCGCAATTATTGCCAAAGTTCAAACTGTACGCGGAGGTGATTTCGTCGCGAACCACCCGCGTCGTTTCCGGTTAAAACAAGCCCTTACGGAGATACATGGAATTAATTGGAACAGTTCAGACGGCGAATTCAACCGACTCTCGGGGTTGACGGTGTTAAATTGTACCTCATTAACCGCTAATGACCATAGATAAATATATCAATAACCGCCGAGCCGAATTGTAACGAGAAGAGTGAAACTTGTAACACCCGGAGGTGAATTTAGGGGGTGCGAGGGTGGCTGAGCGACAGTGCGAAGAAAATTAGTAATAATGGTATTTAAACGGAACAGAAATAACCGGTGGTACGGCGGGTTCCGAGCTATTGCTTAAATTAATAGCCACGTGGATATCTCTAGCAGCCGTACTATACGTGGCCAACACGAACGGATATAGGGTAAACTATAGCAGCTACTACTCACAGATTTTCTGCCCTCTTTATTTCAGTTTAATGCTCCTCTAAATCCCATTTAAAATCTTCTCTCAGAGATAAACTCCACGGGAGCAGCTCTTTTTCTCAGAACGAAACCCCCTTCTGAGCAACGAAACATTCTTGCCGCGCTCACCCCTATACCCGTGAACGATGAAACCACACGTGATTCATATTTCGATTAGTTCGAATTCAAGGTATTTCAAACGATATTCCGATTTTCGTATCTCGTTTGTTCGCGATCGATTTCGGTTTTATTTCACGTCGGAAAGTACGCGGGGGGTGATTATGACCAGCGGGGGTAGCTGTAGGGGTGATTTTTACAATTTTCGCGAATTTATTTACTCTCTTAGGTATAGTTAGGGCTGGGTGGAAGGTCGATTTGAGTGGCACGCAGAGTATACGCGTTATAGCTATACCATTTTCCTTTTCACCCGATCCCCTTTTTTATTATCTACCGCGTTTTTCCTCTTTCTCGTTCGTTTTTTTTTTTTTTTTGGTAATGAAAAAACAATTTATAATACGATGGGATTTCCAGGCGTTCGCTACTCTCTCTTTCTCCCTTACAGTCATTCATTCATTCCCTACTTCGATTCGTCTTTTCTTCAATTTCTATTTCGTGCTCTCCAATCGTACCACCCACCCCCCCTCCCCACGTCTGCGTCCTTTATAATATTACTCCCCGAATATTTTCACTCCGCTACATATCTCCTTTTCATATCCATTTTACACTCTTCCCAGTTGCACTCGCCACACCCTCTTCAACCTTCGTCCCCTTCAACCTTATATTCTTACACCTTTAATTTTCACTCACTTAACAACGCCTCGATGATTTAGGGAACCCTTGAATATGACGTGTATCGCAGAATAGAAGATACGCCTAAGATATACGGGGTGTATGATAATAACGCGTCACCGTTATTCCAGCTTATACATATTCCAGTCCAAGATCGGTGAGGGATTGACTGTGAAAATTCATGGCCGTGAGATCGATCTTAATTTTATGGAAATTCGGTTTCAAAATTTCCCGAAATCTAAAATAAAATAAAAAAACGTTTAAACAAGAAAGTAATAAGGTTCCTCCACACTAGAATTTCTTTAAGTGGGTTAATTTCGAGGCTCTCAATTTTCGTGGATCTTCACCTGTTATCGAGCTAAAGAATCAGGCGGCGAAGCGCGGTGACATGTCATTTTCGTACACCCTGTACACGAGTAGGACGACACTCGACTGTGTACATATATATGCACGGATAAGGTGTTTCAAGATCGGGAAGAAAGAATATTTCATACAAAGCGTGAGGATATAGGGCGACGCCTGACGATTACAACCGTTAAAAGGGCGGAAGATTGAAGGCAATTTTCTAGCCAACAAAACTGTGCGCCCTAGTTTTTTTTTCTCTCCCCCTTCGTATAATAAACCTGACTCATGAACTTAACTTTCTTTCGAAAAAGGAGAAAAGTAAAGGGTAGAAGAAAAAAAAAAAAAAACGGTGCGTAAAAAAGGGGTGAGGGTATACATATCGGAGTGGGAAAAAGAGTTTTCTTAAGATCTCCATTTGCGCGAGAAATTTTTTCCCAAAAGTGTCTGAGCATGAAATTTTTTTTTTTTTTTTTTTTTTCTTCTAAATTAAAACGAATATAGTCTGGAGAGTTGTTCTCTAACGTTTTATTTTCTTCGCTAATCGCGAGCATTGCTTTATTTATTTATTTATTACCAGCAGCAGCAGCGGCGGCGGCGGCATTCTCGTAGTCCAAAAGAAGGTTCGAGGCTCGCGATTACGATTAGAGATTTCCGCAGCAGCCTATAAACGTTGGCGCAGGGAATTACAGAGCATCGAATGGCGAAGGGGGTGGGGCGTGAGGCCAGGGCTCGGTGAGGTACAGAGAAAACGGTAAAGATTTGTTCCCATTATCTTTTATGGGGTAGGTGGAGGGTCCGGAGGGTGAAGGCGAAAGCGGAGATGTACCTATAGTGTGGACTCGGGGTGGTTGGTTGGTATAAGTCGAGAGTTCTTGATAAGCTTTCGTATTTCTCAGCGTTTGCTTGAATAAATCCTGGAGGTCGGCGCTAATTTCCTAATTTGCATTAACCCTTATATACCTGCAGCTCTGTGTATACGTGTGTATATATAGCAACTACCGTACAACAATATGGTAATGAGTATAATATACTTTCGCTCTTAAATATTTCAACGGCGCAATATATATTTACGCGAAAAAAAAGAAAAAGAAAATATAAACTATTGGGACGTCATTTTTTGCCAAGTTTCACTCGCGCCACGCGTTCTCTGAGAATCTTCATTTTTACGCTCCACGAACGATTTCCTTAAATACACCGAAGTTTGATTGATCCGATCCTCCATCGAATTTTTCCGAGGCAAGGATACACAAGGAATGAAATTCGTTTTTCAAGGATTCTTCCGCGGTTCGTCCTTGTTTAAAACCTCCGTATCTTCTTTCCAGTTTCTTCTCCGCGTTCCGCTCGTCTCGCCCCCGCCAAGCTCTTGAAAATTAAGCTAGAACTGCGAAGAAAGCGCAAAAGAAAAGTTTCTCTCGCGCACGAATGATAAGAAAAACTTATTTTTTCATTACTTGTACCTCCTTAATCTCTCTCTCTCTCTGTCTCACTCTCTTGCTCTCCATCCTCAGCTGTCACTTTCTTACGCCGTTGTATAACTGGATCAAAATTATAAAGGACGTAAAAAATGGTAAATGAATAATTAACGCTAATGAATATTCTTCGGGTTGATGGGACGCGGTTCGGGCATACCTGTATATCCGTGCGATTTCCCCCAGGGGTTATTCGCGTTTATGAAAAGTTTTATACGCAAAAGCAATTCGTTACCAAATTGACGCAACAAACAGGACTCGCCGACGTCTCGCCTCAATTCTCGCATATATGTATGCGTGTTTCTCCGTTGTAATTATTACTAAAATTATTATCGTTTGTTATTTTCGTAACAATTTTGTTGTTGTCGATTTATTTCGTATAATTTGTTTTTTGCTCGTTGTTGTTTATTTATTTACATAATTATTATCCGATGTCGCACGAAGCTTTTCGCAGTAGCGAGAGAAGAGGGCACGTCGAAAGCAAACGCAATTAACGAAATATCTGCACTAATTAGCGAAGCGCTAGAAACGGCGAGGACGTAGGTGGTGGTCGAAAGGGTGTGTCGGTATACAATATAGTATGTACACAGTAGGTACGTTTAATTCGGAAACTTTAATTACGCGCTCAAAATCAAGCGTCTAGATAGGCGGCAATTGAAGTGGTCACATTGGTCGTTTTGTTTAACGCTGAGTGTTAAGTTCTCTCTATATTACTGCGCGGAATCGTTTCGTCGCCGTGTCCCGGTATCACCTGTGTTCGTTCCGTCGTACAAGTTTTACACGTGCAATGTGCAAAGTATCGCCTACTCCGAACTGCGCTCGTGTTACGCCTCTAAATGTCCCGAGTTGATAAAATTAATTGCTGCCGCGCGTGCTGGAGCCGGGGGGCCGGCAGTCCGCAAAAGTGAAAACTGTAGTTCGAACAAAAACTGAAGTAACTCAACTCAACTTTTATCGTACGACTCCCGAAGAGGTGTCTTCGAAATCACTTGGTCAGCCGATAAGCGGCGGATCGTCGTTCTCGAAATTCAACCGTAAATAGATTTGAATTTTTTTTTTTTTTTTTTCTTTTTTTTTTCGCCAACCACAAAAAACCAACCGAATCACAAGTAACGAAAGTAGAGGGTTATGAGAACGAAGGCGACGACGGAGGTAATATTTTTTACTTGTTTTGAGGAGAGATTTTTTGTCACGGGTTGTAAAAAAAAAATTTTTCATCATCTGCCACCGGCGGTATCTAGATCGTGTCCGCGGTATTTTCCGAGCAGGAAGACGCGAAGAATTGCGGTTTTAGTTCTCCGAAGGGGAAGAAAACACTTCGAACGTAAAGCAACTGGACGAAGGAACGACCGCGCGACCCTGCGTAAGTACAGATGCCGAACCGCCGCGGGCGATGTTCCTTCAAATCGAAAATCGAATAAGGCGGAAGAGGGAGGGGAAAAAAAAAAAAAAAAAACAGAAAAGAAAGCAGCGGCTGTACGTACGGTGGCTGCAACCTATACTCGGGCAAAAAAGAAGGTCATTTTCAGAACCGCAGCGGTGTGTGTCCTGGATTTTCAGCTCTCGGCTCACATCGGAAACAACCCAACGGAAAACGAGGTCGTTCGGCGTGAGTCGGATAAGGATCTGGACCAAGACCGTCGGTAATACCTGAACGCTCAAAGAACACACGTCTCTCTGTCCCTAACCCCCCTCGCACTCGGAATGAGATAGCTCAGAAATTCGAACGATAGAACTGACCGATGCGAGGACGATTCATCTCTCCCACGATACTCGCATCTTCGCTCCTCCCTGATTTTTTCCCCAGGAATTTTCATTCCCCAGGAAAGAATTCGCCCCGGATTTTCCGCGCTACGAGAAACCGACGATCCGATGTTCGAAAATTGGTGTAAATTTTTTGGAAAACTCACTCGCAGTTCAGTTTCATGCAAATTTAGTGCCTTTCGGATGTACTACATGCGAGGTATGCATGTATAATAACGTGGTTTGTTCAACAGCGCTCTTTGCTAACGGGATTTGGAAGGGTTCTCCGATGTAACCGAGTTCAGCGAAGCCTGCGTAATTTCTACGTACACTGTACGTCCCGCATAACTTTTCAGACACACAACAGAATCCACTCCTGTAATTTACAACAACTTAATACCTGAAATTTATATGAAATTTATAATCACTCTTGTTACGAAACTACGCACGATGAAAAAAAAAAAAAAAAATCATCGAAACAGTCTCGGTAAAATAGTTATATGTCCTCGTTGAACAGGTATCGAAACGTTACACACATCGGGTGTTCGGGTGAGATTGATGATCGCGTTTTTGTAAATAATCTGAGTTTATCTACAGTCAGTTTTTTTCCACGATATTATCTGTAATCATTGAGGATGCGATGCATGTAAATTGTTGAAAATTTTCGGAACGTTCCATTAACGCGATTTGTATTACGCTGCATCAAATCCGGGGAATTTTTGCGGTTACAGTGTTTTGTGCGCGAATTGCAGTATCGATATTTCCAGTTTGGTAGCCCGTGCTGTTGCAATATTTCGGTTTATTATCGCCCCCAGGTTCATTTTAAACTACGACCCCGTTCTGGCTACGGATATTCCTAACTGGATTAAATGGACATATTGAAACGAAAATTGGAAGCTCAACTCGGTGATCGCCTTTTAAAGCAGGTATTAATCGATCAACGACCAAAAACGCGTCGGCGCATCGATTCCGAACGTCATCGGAGTCGCGAGTTTTCCCGCGAATTAATTCACGCATTTCGAGCAAACTTAATTCCACGGAGTTGGGCGAATTTTTTTTTCCTCTTCTCTCGTTTTCGAAATTAAATTATTTTTCTCCCATACGCGGTGGCGAATTCGCGGTAGGTAGGTACGTGCGAAATAACGGCGAGTTATTCCGGCGGCGTTCGTTCTCATAGAAAATGAATTACCTGAATAATTACGAAGATTGTTTTGAATGCTCTCGTTTGCGGCGGCGGCGGCGGCGGCAACCCCAATATTGTATTTTATACTCCTGAGTGGTTGAAATTTCGGGGATTCAAAATTCAACCGTACGACAACACGGTAACGCGGAGGGTTCGACGCGACGCCGCGATCGTGATACTTACTCGAAATTTTCACCGAGTTTCCAAACTGCTCGGGGAAAGTATATACGTATACGCGCGCAAAGTTTTCCCACCGTGGCTACGCAGTCACACACAACTTCTATTCATCCCCGTTTCGACGTAGCTGCTGCGGCCTCCCCGAGGCTGAAATTATAATACATAATGGATAGCGTTTATTACGTTTTCCCCTTTTATCTAATTACCAGCTTTACGACCCGATCAGGTCGTGGCACCGACACCGAGAATCTCCACTCGCCCCCGTTTCATCGCGGCGTATCTATAAATTATTTTTCTTCCCTTCTCTTTTTGTATCGCGGTATGAGTAATTCTCGAAAAACTAGATGAATAGATTCGCTCGGCTTTTAGCCCTCCTCATTTAGTCCGGGGAAAATAGAAGCCCCTGACAAATGGTGGTGGGCCACGTCGGACGTTCTCTCGGTGTTTTTACCGCCGGCAGTCGAGATTTCGTCTCTCGTGGTGCATGTCGGGGGTTGCGATAGAATCAATCTCTTATGCCGATTTCTCATGGCGATGAAATCGCGGCGGCGTAGTGCATTTTTTTTTTTTTCCCACAAGATTCTCATTCCCTTTATACTTCAAACTACGAGGACACGAGGGATTCAATTCGGCCTATTTACATAGGGGCATGAAATCTGAACGAGCATTATCAACCGAGTGGGGTAAAATAAGCGTAGGAAAAGCGTGAGATGAAAGGAAGATGCGTTTCGGGAATGGCGGGGAGTTAAGGCGTGTGGAAAACCGCTAACTACTTTACCTCCCACCTCGAAAGTTAAATTCGAGAACTGAACCTTCGGAGGACGTTAGCTGATCCTTAAATCTCGGGGCAAAAGCGCGTTACGACTATAAAAGTAACGGTCTCTTTCCGAGGGAGACGCGGCGGGGACTAACTTTTTTTTCCCGATTTCTTTTTTTTTTTCGTTTTTCTCCTTTCTTGGTTTTCGTTCGTCTTTCGTCTTTCGTTTTTTTTTTTTTTTTTCTTTTTTCAGTCCGCTTTTGCAAAGTTTATTAGCCTGCAGCGTATTCCGGTTCGAAATAAATCACGAGGATTTACTTTTTATTATTAGCCAAACAAAATGACGTATTTAACTACGGTTTTAAATCTTCGAACGGAAAGATAAATTCATCGGTAAATTTTCTACCGGGGAGAGATGAGAGAGCTCGCCTCCACTCTGATGGGGTCGATATAAATTTAGGAGAAAAATAAACGAACGACATATTTTCCGGGACTTGGCAGAGCTCGTAACTTACCATGCTGATCCCGGATCGAATAAAGTCCTCAGAATGCCTACGGGGGCGTATACCTGTATATACATGAAAACCCATCCACGCTGCAACCACTTGGAACAAAAAAAAAAACAAAGGTTTTCGCTAACGACGAACTATGTCGTTCCACCGCGTATATCGCGGTCGCTGCATCTGCACTTCCGGTACCGGCGATTCCTCTCCCGGTATTATTCCGTTGCGGTACGTGTTGTGTTTCCTCCGCATAAAATCACACGTGTTGCCGCGAATCATCTCGGTGGAGAAAAATGATCGTAACTACAGCGCATAGTTTGACGTAATTTTTACTCGACGCCGATCGACGTAGTCCGACGTAGCGGAGGAATGAATTTCGATCGATCGGTTTCGAAGATCCGTTCAAAAAAGGCCAAGGAGATTCGCGAAACACGAAAATTTATCGTACGTCGTCCGCTCGACGTACCTACGGCGGTGGGCCGGGCGTTCGTCGGGGTGTTTCGAAACGGTGGATTCGGTATGTGGCGGATAGCGGAGTTGGATCGTGATATCGGGGTGCGGACGGGGTTCGGTAGGCAGACGCTTCGTTAGTCCGCCTGATAGGAAGCTCAGTCGGCGCATGTATAGCGATATATTTGCAAATCGTGGTTTGCCTTTGGCCCGCGAATCACGGTGAACTCGATTCACAGTTCACGAATTGGCAAACGGGTATAATCAAATTTCAATAGCGCAACGAATGGCTCGAAACGGGCGGCGCCGAAGGGCGATGCTCTTTCTCTCTGTATGCCTTGAAATAAATTGGTCCCTCGCTAAAACGTGAACGACCCGTCGCCGGGTGTATAGGTATGTACGGCGTAGACGGAGATCGCGCGCGTCGAGGGCGAAACTCGTGGCGTCGGAGCGTCAGAAGGGGGGGATGCGGAGTTAAGTGAGACCTGAAAGGAAAAGTTTTGGGGGTTCGACGGGGCAGGGGGTGGAGTTTCAGCGGTTCCCCGCCGACCCCTGGATCCAGATTTTCTGGTCCCCCGGTTCGCTGGTTTGCACCGGCGGACCAATCCCACACCGCCTAACCGTGTACTCGAGCACGCGTCTCCCTTTTTTGCCGTTATTCCTGACCCCTCCCTCCGCTTCGCTTTGGGATGGGAATTGATCGTCGGCATCAGAGGAGCTTTTATCGTGGATTAACACTTCTGTATTAGAATGCCCCAAATAAATCTCGAGCCTCTTCGCGAGCTCACGAGATCAGAGGCTCCCTGTACCCGTTTCCCGTTTCTATATACCTTCTTATTTAACACTTGCCTATATTTTGTCACTCGTTGAATCTGTTTCAAACCAGGGGGTGGTATCCACCCGTTGACGTGGATAGGTACGATAATTCGCGTAATTGATGGCCGCGCGGAGTCGAACGATCCGGGGGTTACAGGGTAAAAATATTTGTGCCGCTATATTTATGCGAGCGCGAGACTTAACCGGGCGACGTCTGCCGTTGAACAATTAACATGCAGTTATAATGATTACGAGTGGCTCGAAGTTTGTCCATTAAATATACGTTTGTAATTTGCATAAGCGATTAAAAATCCCGACGCCTGGTAGACCCGGAGCGGAACGGCGCGGCGCCGCGCGCCCTGCCCACGAGAGCAAAGAGCTCCGCAGGGTTGTTCAGTGGCTACCCCGGTTTCTGGTGTGTGTGTATATATATATATACCAGAGGCGAGTGTATGCGATACGGGTGTGAAAACGTAAGCGCGTGCTGCAAATTGAACCCCGGCGTAGTTTTAATTAATGAGTTCGCATAGCGTTTGCCGTTGGTGAAATTCTTCCAATTTGCTACCATTAATTGTTTCTACTTGAAAATAATATTATTTTATCACGCGAGTACGTTAGCCGCCATATGTATACGTACGTACTCCGTATAATACTACGCATTTTATTCCAGTCGCACCACTCAAACCCCCTATATAGATGTATATGTATATGACTTTTAACAGCTCCAACGGAAACACGAGCAAAATCACTCGAGAGTCAAGGACGCCTCCGCAATAACGGGGTTTTGAAAAAAGAAAGTAGAACAAAAAAAAAGCATTCCAGAAATGAAAATTGAACGAAAAAATCCAAAAAAAAAAAAAAAATAGAAAAATTTACTACACCCTCGACGCGTATGTACGTTGCCCTCTTCATTTGCCCACGAAGCTCCGCAGTCCACTTACTGCGTACGGTATGAGTGAATGCCCTTTTTCAATGAACGGAAAATTAATTTCTTTGAAATCCGTATAATTAATTGAGATCATCGATTGAGTGAATGTCATTGCGATCTTTCGATTGAAGTCATTATTCATTCGCTTCGTACTATCATATTCGATACAGGCACGACGTTCAGTCTCCGCCTATTCGCACGCCTCTTGTGATTCACCCTGTGACTCTCGATACCGTTTTATTATTATCATTACTATCATTTATTCATTATTTCTTCTGCGGAAAGTGCATTTCCTTATATTACGTTAAATAGGCATAAATCGTGATTCCGATCTTCGGAAAAACTAACGAAAAAAAGCTCCTTCCAATCTGACAAAATCTGATGAATCGATAACACAATCGATGGCGCGTGACCGTTGCTCCTATCGTGAGCAGGACGATAACGAAATGAGAAAGAATTTTTATTGAGGAAGAAAGAAAACGGAAAAATTTATATCCATCCTGCGAAAGCGATGGAGGGTGGATACCTCCATAAAATTATCTCCGTTTTATTTTTCACTTTTATTTTATCATTATTAAAATTGTTAAATCATAGAGACCCGCTGTTTGTGGTTGAAATTCCATATTATATGCATACCTACCGTACCGTGTACGTTCGTACCTGTGCGATGTAGAAGAAAATTGAACTAGTCCTTCGGAAAAGAGGTAGGAAACTGAGAGAAAAACAAAAAAAAAAAATCGAACGAAAGGGAATAAAAAGAGGACAAGGAAAAAGTAATGACGGGGGCAAGACGTGGGCTAGACGTAGGCAAGACATATAGGTAAAGACGAGGGCTAGCACGCATCGTTGCCCGCTATCTGTTCGAGTTTACGCACCAAATAACGCATGGGGTTATTGGGGGACGGACTTTAACGGATCACCAACGGACAAAGATATACGTCCGACGATCGATTCGATGCTCAAGGCGACGATCGGCCTTCGACAGCAGCCATGGATACGCTGGAATGAGTGCAGTTGTCTTCTTGGGAGGCCCGTATCCCCGGTAGCGATAAATTTCAGAACTCGACGAATCTTGATATTTTTCCACCGTTTTTTGATTTTTTACAAATTGTCTTACCTCTGATTTCGTCGACTTTCGATACACGCACGAACCGCGAGTCCGGCGGGGTATGAACGGAAAATGAAAATCGTCAAAATACGATGAAATAAAGTTCCATATAGTAACGGTGTGATGATGGAGTTAGTAAAGAAAAGACGATAGATTGATATTTTTTTTTTTTATAACAGGTAAAAATTAATATTTATATATATTATAGATATGATGAACGATTTTATACAAATATAATATAATTGTAATGATCATTAACGCGACGTATTATTACATAATATCGGTTACATTATAATTAATTTGAGGATAAATTATTAGTACTTCATTTTATCTTATCTTTTCTTTTTTTCTTATGCCGTCGTTTTCTTATGATTATCATAGATGTACGTATAGTACGTCATCTGGATCGATGCAACAAAAACAATTTCCATATGACAAGTTCGGAAGTAAGTATCAATAAACCTATACACAACAACTACACTCCTTGATAATAAGGATAACAATCGGGATTGTTGGACTAAAATATTTATAATTTTTTTTTTTTGTTTTCTCTTCTTCTTCTATTGATGTCACATTCCAATTCATATAGCGCCGCAGTTTTTTTTTCTCTCTTAATATCATTACGATTTATATTTAATCGAGATTCACGTAGTACATAGGTATCCCTTATTCCGATAAAACTGGTTACCTTTTTTCTTTTTTTTTTCAATTTTCAATTTCCTTTTTTTCTCTTCTTTTCTCGAACTACTTTCTATCCGTAATTATATTTTTGAGATATCATTTACCATGTAACACGACGTGGATTTTTTATTTATTTATTTTTTTTCAATCATTCCGTGGTGATAATGAATCCTAATAAGAAATCGGCCAGAAGAAGGTACTTATAATACAAAGAAAAAGAAGAGAAGAAAATCAACTTCACACGAGCGATCATTTTATGATAATGTATGAGAGGAACGAATGAAAAAAAAAATTATCCGTGACAAATTGACGACACTTAATAATGGTGATAAAATTATTAACAAATTATTTTTTTTTTTCTCATTATCAGTGTTTTTGGCATAAGCGCACGTACATGTACATTTACAATAATTTACGTATCAAATATACATACAGTCCCTCACTTTATTTATTCAGATGATTTTTTTTTTTCTTTTTCATTACCTCTTCTCAGCTCTTCTACCATTAGGCGTACGATACTTTTACAAATACGTATCGCGGGTAAGGGGTTTTTTTTTGTCAACTTAACGTATCCATAAGTATAAATAACGTGTGAATGGGCACTCGAGAAAAGTACGTCGCTTCGCTTCATACGAATACGTGGGTGGGGTTCGTTCGTATATTTTTTCATAATACATACATACGTATGTACGTCCGTAGGATATATATGTACGTTATACGTATCGAACGGAAAATATCATAGAACGTAAAAGGCAACTGCAAAAAACATAGAAAAAAAAAAACGAAAATAAAATGTTCACCCGATGAAAATTTGTTGAATTAGAGATAATATAAAGCACGGTTTACGCGAATATGCGGTGCGAAGATACGATATTCAACCATTGTATCACAAACGCATATGGTATAAAGCATCCAATTAGGTTACAAACGATTTCGTCGCGATTCGTTAAATTGTTTTAACAACAAAATAAAAACGAAATAAAAAAAACATGAAAATACAAATCAACAAATCTGCTAAAACCCGTTGCGTATAACGTGTATGTACACTTGAAAACTCATTCGACTTATAATTTTATCGTTATCATTATCATTATCATTATTGTTATTACACACGTATATATAATGTATAATCGTAAAAGAAGTTATTTTATATTTCACACTATATATGATGAGTATGTAATTGAATTATCATGAGCATTTCGTGTATTAAAGCTTGTTCGTTTTGTTGTATCATCTGATATGACAATTATTATTATTATTCATTATTATTATTAGTATTACCGTTATTATTGTGATTATTATTATGATGACGATTATTATTACTATTATTAATATCATTATGACGATTATTTGTATGATTTATACAGTTGTTATTATCATCATCGTCATCATGATCATCATCATGATTATTATTATTATTATTATTATTATTATTATTATTATTATTATTATTATTACTGTTATTAATATCATTATTAGTATTATTATTATTTTTAATATTATTATTACTTATTTTTTTTATATTCAAAAACACGGTCTGTGGGGAATATGTATGTAGGTTGCAATTTAAATGAAAGAAATTAATAGAAACTTGAGCCGGAGGCATAGTTATTATAGATAATGATTAAAACTATGCGGGTGAATTAAAAAAAAAAAATCTTCATTAGTTTTTTTTACAGTCATATTTTTGATTCGTTCGATCGACTCATGAATTGATTAATATTTTCGCTATACCAACGCGATTTTTCCTCCCTTCTGCTTTTATGTATATTAAAAATTTATACATATGTACGTACGTTTCAATATACCATATAACCCTCGATAGACTAACCCCTGAGTCTGAAAATTTCACAGCAACACGATAAATTATTTAATTTAACAACAATTATTAATTTTTTTTACCCTGTTTACAACCGGCGGATAGTTATAGGTGAAGGTATATACAGTATATGAAAACGAAGCGCTAAATTTCTTTCCTTTTTCGTCACCGGAACGTCCGCTGGTACAGGGGTCGTCGACATTATCCGATCACGTTAGATGCTAACTTAAAAATAATATTTTTAATTTTATTCATCTTTTTTCTTGTGATAATTAGAATGAAATATCGATAAATAATCTAATCGAGTTGACGGTAACTCCCGATATCAGTTTTTTTTTTTTTTTTTTTCTATTACGCCATCGCGCTCAATGGACGGAAAATTACAATAACGAACGAATTTACATGTTCATCGGAATTGAAACAATTGTTTATAAAAATCAAAATTATAACAAGAAAATAATCGAGCTAACAGGTCGATTGATGATGAAGAATCGCATTTTTTTATTCTCATTCCTTTTTTTTATTTTGAAAATGTCGAGACTGCTGCGTGAACAAAAAATACATACATATATATATATATATCGCTGCGGTGGTACGGTACTCCCGATAGTATACTTATAGCTGCAGCGATTTCATTTGAAAAATTGTTGTCATTTAAAATGAGGGATTGTTAAGTGAAAAATGATGTGTAGATGATCGCTTTTTTTTCGAACCTCATTTCATAGCATTATATTATACAAACAATAGATAAATGGATTTTGATGCTATTAGTCGCGCTTTTCTGTTTCGTGAGTTAATTTATTTTATTGTTTTGTTTATCAATTTTTGTTAATTGTTCAATTGCGTTTTGCACAATTTTGGTTTCGGTTTTGCTTTTGCATAAATGGGGGTACCTCGTAGATCTGTACTTCGAATGCTCAGTTTTCCTCCCATATCTCGATACTCGTATATTTATACATGTATATTGTAGTATATTATTATATAACTGCGTATGCGTGTATGGTATAATATAGAATAATAATATCCACGTCGGTAAAATATCACGAATATTCTGTACAGCAAATTTCTAAATATATATATTCATTTATTTATTTCATACGTGCATAGTACACATGTAAATTGATGATATACATTCATATATAATATATATAAATGCACGCGTATAATTATATAGATAATGACTTTTAACGATATACTTTTACTAATTCACCAGAGCAACAGTTGCAGCAGAATTGCGCGATTATTCTCTTCATTTTTCAATTTGTTTTTCGTCACTTGATTTCGAATTTTGTTTTTTCTTGTTGTTTTTTTAACGTGAAAAACGAAGGACGCGTTCAGTTGTTTACCAATTGATTATTTTGTTGTTTTACATTATTTTGTTCGAATTTTTTTTTCCCACAATGAAAATATTATTACGCCGATATTTTTAATTTTCAACTGAAAATCATCATTCCCCCCCCCCCCCCCCCCCCCACATTGGCATTTAGTATAGGTACTTTTATTAGTTGATCCCATTATGGTGCAGACGTGATAGATTGTTCATTCTTTTCCTTTTTTTTTTTCTCTTTGTTTCTTCGATTTTTTGAAAATTTTATTTACAATAAGCATCTTATATTACCGAATTTTAATTCAGCCTTTCCGTCAGCCTGTGTCACGTGTATTCCTCCGCGGTTCCATGAACTTGGATAGAAATTTTCACGAAGTTTTTCATACCCGAAATTTTACAAGAGCTCTTCGTTGTCCTCGTGAAGAGGTCCGTACATCGAAGGACGTTGCATTAGCTGGGGATTTCCGATCTGGTTTACGGAATTGGCCGGTTGATTTCGGTTTTGCAAGAGAGCGATGCTGGCAGCTTTGTAGTTTATCGGCCCATAGGAACGGTAGTCTACGTCGGCGTAGTCCAAGTCCGAGAATTCCGGTCTGTAGGGCTACATAATTTGAAAAAAAAAAAAAAAAAAGAAATAAACAAAATGTATAAATACATTTTTCACGATAAACTTCATCGTTTGATTTTTTTTCATTCCCATATCACGTGATTCTTTTTGTTCTTTGTATCCGAAGATATGGAAAACGAGCACATAAAACTCTATCTGATTTCATTCATACATTGATCTACTTTTTTCATTCTTCTGTTTGTTAATGAACGCGTCGATCGCGATGTATGAAATGTGGGGTTAACGTGAGAAAAATAATCGATGATTAAATGTCTACCTGTACGAACGATGTAGGGTACGAAGCACGCCGAAAGTATTAGTAGCATAAATCATGTAAATGAGGTAAATATTTGATAGCCGATATATGATGTGAGTTGCTTGCAGAAGAGAAAAAAAAAAAAATCTTCTTTCGTGCGGAATTAAATAAGCTGAAGGGGAGAAATTTTTTTTCACACGCAAACACACACAGTGCAGACACTCGCTTTTCCCTTGCTCTTTTATCTAGTCATCTAGTCGTCTGGTAAAAAATTCAATAATTGAATTTTCAATTGCGATATGTATTTCGAAAAATTTATTGAAAATCAAAAACGCGTTCAATCAATCATTCGGTATCGCGTGCATGGACGTGAACATCTGGATCATTCGTGATCGTAATCTTGAATTTTCGCGAAAGAAACTGAAGCTAGGGGATGAAGAATTTTTTTTTTTTTCTCAGCTCGACAAGGGTCGAAATCTATCATTTCCGATCAAATACCAGAGTTTTCCCTAATTTCGTACACGTGGAATGCGTGGGCAATGTGGATATGATTCAATGCAAACAAAGGGATATCGTTTCAGGTAGATACATAGGTGTCGGTAATACACGACGACGAAGAGGGTGAACACAGTAATTAGTGAATGATGCTAACGATAAAAATAATAGTAATGCTGATAACAATTAAAAAACGAAATATCTGTTCAAGGTATATCGCTAATTATGTTGAAAACGTGCAGCAGTTAGCTCAAAAGCCTCGCGAATACACGCACACGATGTACATATGTATATAGGTAGGTGTTCAACTAATTATGAAGAACCACTTCCACGGGCGTTCCAGATATAATTGTTTATATAAATATAACGAGAAAATGTGATGATCGAAACGTGGCAAAATTAAAGCAAATACGAAAGATGAATGAACGGTAGAACGGCATGTACAGCGCGATGATGCGATGTTACGTAATTATAAATGATTTTTTTTTTTTTTCTCTCTGTTCTGATCGTTTTTTCGTTTCGAATATTCATATAAACTGAATTACATGCTGATACGATTTACCTAATGATCGAAGAATTTCTTCTAGTAAATGTAGGTATCGCTCTTTGCCTGCGGACCCTCCTACGAACAAACAGTTAAACACAATGGTCATTGTTGTGCCCATGGACGTTATTACGTTTATGTGGGTTTTATAAGGTATTCGTATACATATATGTATATACATATATAAAAAAAAATAATATCGTACAATTCATGTCTATATATATATATATGTATGTATACATATGTGAATGTACCTACATAATATATAATCATATCATATATTATTTAACGTATACATACGTGACATAGAAGGGGGCCCGTATACCATACGAGATTAATACCGATCGCATAGTATAAATGTATCGTATAACATAGACACATAGAGCATACCTATAATACATACATATACGTATGTACGTATAGATTATATATACACACATCTGTATATATTACGCGGAGGGCGAACGGCCAGATCGCTGGCCATTGTACCGCACAATGACGGCGGCTTTGTATCGGGGCTTTTGAGCATAACTCTCCTCTTGGTGTCGTGTTTACGCACGCTACGCCTGCTAAGAGTGCTTTTCGGGATGCGGGGACGTGTGTGTTAGACTTCAACGGAGGGTTAGGTGATATACGTACAAGGGGGGGGGGGGGTAATAGGGATGAGAAAAGTGAACCGAAAACTGAACACGGATGAGGGCTGAGTCGGGGGCGAGGACCTCCGTTCTACGTGGCTGACGCCCACCACCCGATGTATGGACGAGAACGAGTGAATACCGGAAGGAAGGAAGGAAGGAAGGAAGGAAGGAAGGAAGAAAGGAAGGAAGGAAAAAGGCTGAGAGCTGAGAAAGATGTATCCCAAAGTTATAATAGAAAAGGTGGTAAGATTGTTGACTCGGACGAGGTATGTTGTCGAAAAAAGTAGGGAGGATCATTGGTCGTTGAAGAGGTCAAGGGTCGTTCGAATCAACACACGTCTATACAGATATTTGCAAGGTTAACTTTCCTGACTCCTGAGGGAAGAGGTTGCGTGTACGGGTGGAGATAATTTTGGGTGAAAAATTAGAAGATGAGAAAAACCAATTATTCTCACCCGTGCAGTCTACCGAATGAAGAAATACAGTCGAAGAAATAATCAAGCGATTCGAAAAGATATCGTCACATGGACACCTCTACCTGATTTACAAATGAAAAGAAACTCGAAAAAGCAACACGAAACTCATGCAGAAAACAGGGTAAATTCGTATACAACAATAAGACAAGCGTCGAAACGAGAATACGGAGATACTGAAAAGAAAGTCTGGCAAAAAAGAAATCTTCGCTCCAGAAGAAAAGTACCTCCGATGTGATTCGATTAAACGTGTGCAAGAGTTTCCCCTCATAGCACATCGGCGGCAGTCATCGATGGCACTGCGGCTACGGAAGACACTTACGGTTTAACCGCCACTCCGTACGTCGAAGTTAGGAGGGACGTCGGTGCACATCGGCTCATCGCGAAGCGAGTTTATTTTCTAGGTCATCGGTATCATCACGCAGCGTGTCCAAATGTGCTTTCCGGCGAGCTGGGTGTCGGAATCGAGTCAATGGCCGGTGACCCTTCGGAGCTTAGTTTCGTGCGCGACACTACCGTACGGAAGGGTGGCGAGATAAAGATAAAGAGAAGAGAAGTGCAGGGCTGAAGAATCGTATTCAGATGTCGGGAGTGTGCGGAGTCAGGTGGAAAACTCGATGACAATACGAAGAGGTTGTGCGCGAAACCTTGACCTACCTTCAGACGTCGATCTCCTGACCGACGTCTCGGAATTGCAATTCCGGGTACTGGTGGTTCGGGGTAAGGGTAGCCGGCGGCGCGGGAGGCGACCGATTTTGCAGATCCCTTGACGAGCCGATGTGCCTCTTCGATTTGTTAGCCTTGTTATTTGCCTTATTGTTCTTGCTACGACCCCGACCAAGGGCATTAGAGGCGTGGTGAGGAAGATCAGCGTACCGAAGACTACTGTTACTATTTGAGTACCTATCAACGACTTCCCGTTCCCTCTGCTGCTCCCCCGGGACCCCTTCGTAGGACGGATAGCCGAGCGGGCACTCGGTGATGGAGTCCTCGTAGTAGTGCGGGTAGGATATCTTGTAGGTGTTCTCCCTGATACCGCCGCCGACTCCTCGGAGTTCCTGATGATTCTGATTGAAGCTGGTCTCCCTCGAGAAGGTGTAGGGAGGTTCGGTCCGCCGGAGATCCTGACGGTGTTGCTGCTGTTTCTTCGGTTTCCTCTCGTTGCCGTGTTTCCGGTATTTCCGACGCTCGTTCCTGCGACCGCCGCTTTGCTGCTGCTGTCTCGGCTGGTTGTCGTGGACCAAGTCCATCTCCATGTCACCGTGTACGAGGGCGCGCGGCAACGAGTGACGGTGATTCAGTTGTACTGCGTTATTCGACGAACAGTTTGACGTTATCGTTGTTGTCTGCATGGGATTGGGACCCACTCCCGAAGAGGGATGAAGGCTACGCGTTAGTGGAAGGGTTAGTTGGTTCGAGCTGCCGCTGGCCATAGGGTAGCCGTACTGCTGCAGCTCTTGCTGGTGTTGCTGGTAATGTTCTTGGTAGTTGTAAAGGTTGGCGGTCTGTAACAGGGCACGGTTAGTTCCTCGAGCGATTTCCGGTTATTGTTAGTACTTATTCGGGGTTACTGGGGGGGGGGGGTTAGTTGACAGAAAATATACACGAGTGCCGGTAGGTATGAAGAATGGTTGCGTCATAGGGTGGAAAATTGTGTCACCGACAAGTTCGAAGGGAAATGCCAATGACTCTCGAATCGCGGGACCCGGCCCCCGACCGATTCTTATTCGAAATTGTCCGTCTCTCGAACTCGAGGGTTTGTTGTGTACGGTTATCGGGTTGCATTAGTCAGGTGTCTGTGTCCCTTAAGCCAAAACTTACTTGCCGCATGGGTGACATGCACGAGGGCTGTGGCGATATAGATGCCCGAGTCCAGCTTGACAAGGAAAACATACGATATCCAATTAGAAGTTAGAGAAGGGTTGATTCGTGGCTGCGGTAACTGAGCATCGGCGATCTCTGTTGCCTCGGGATTTTCGAAAGTTCTGAATGTTACATTCTGGGAGCCTAGGGTGGGTATATATTGCGTGTTCTTGCCGACAGTGAAAGGCGTGCGATGTTTTTAGCCTGAATTAAATAAAAGCTCCCTCTCAAAAAATGTCACGACGAGGAAACAGATATTAAAAAAAACACGTGAACAGGTATACGTATATAATTCCTTCGGACGTCGCGACATTTTTCAAAAGTTTTCCAAAGGTGGTGAAAAGTGTGTGTCATGCGAGTTATACGAATATTAACAGCTTTTGACAAACCTTTATCATATTTTTAGTCGTTGAACCGTGACAGGAGTTATTATTATTTTCTGGAAATATGGGTGAAGGAACATTTTGATAAGTGTGTTGAGAAGGATCTGTGACGCGTCTCGTTCTCGGGGCGGGTATCGGCGGTGAATTCTTCGGAACCTTTAGCACCGCAGTTTCGTCCTGTTCGTTCGAACGTGCGTCAATCGTCGAGGTGCCGCCGCGATTTCGCTCTTCGTTATCGTCGCAGGTCGGTCCGTTCGTACCCGATTCTTTGTTGTGCGGACAAGATTTCCTTATGGGAACGGCGTACAGCTGGTAATTGTGATGAGTTGTTTGATGCCGTCTGCACAAACGTAGCGAGTAAAACTGCGCGTGTTTATGCTTACGACGACGCGGCTTCAACGAATTGTATTTTAGTTCCGGCGAGTTACTCCTTGGCATATTGTTAGGGCTGTAATGCGGTCCCAAATGACTTCTGGTCGATCCGTATCCGGAACTACCGCCGCACAGACTGGTGGCTCGACTCGTGGGACGACTGGCCGTACGGCTCGGTGGTCTCGATGACGACGGTGATGATGTTCCGGAATTCAAGCCGCCATGCAAAGCCGAAACTCGGGCAAACTTAGGAGAAATCAACTAAAACACACGGGACGCATACGCGGCATGCGCGATGGTATAACAGTCATGAAGCGTTTATGCAAAATTGTGATAGGAACGGTATTACAAAGATTTTTATTCAGCTTCGATGGAAACGTGCGATGTCAAGTTTTCAAATCGGGACAATCGGAGCGCAGCAGCTGCTTCGACACGAGCACTTTGGGGTGTTTTATGCTACTCGACAACAAACATTCCAGGTATATACACCTTACTCACCTGCTGCTACGTTATATCTCGGTGGATTTTTGAAAAAGCGTCAATAGCAAAACGATCGAATTTTTTGTATTCGTTGAACGAAATTGTATTTTTGTGTTTCTTATTTTTCATCTCGAGTCTTTCATCGACCCCGGGAAGGATGCGAGCGCAGCAATCGACGGAACTAGGAGCGGCTTAGAAATGCGAAGGGGGACCGGGGAGGTGGGATATTAACATTAACTGCCTTCTGCTCTCCTTCCCAAGGACTTATTCGGAGCCGGCGTATCTCTTCTCTACCAATTTCGCCCGTTCTTGTAATACGATTATTCCGCATTCGGCGTTCCCCGGAATCGCGCGGAGAGGCTGGCTGGCTGGCTGTCGAACGTCTGGAGACGTGCGGTTAACTCTAAAGACTTTCAGCTGGCGGGAGATCGCCTTCCGTCTCTATATTTCCTTCCATATCACGTCTCGCAAATTGATTCGGGTCCCGAGGTAGATAATTGTAATATATCTAGCGTTAATAGTCCGGGATTCTATTATCGCTACGAAGGCTAGATTTAGTCGTTAAGAGTCGCGAAACCCGACGGATTTCGAACATTATAGTCGGAATTCAATTCAAACCAATCATCGCGAAAATTCTCCAAAGTACACGTGCATCGCACCGTTATCGATAATTTCAATCGTCGTGAGTCTGCTTTAAAAATTACTCGACACTTGGTAAGCCCCTTTCAAAGGGAAACGCCATTTCATATCTCATCTTCGACAGCCGTTGCGCTTTCTATTAAACCGATACCATAGAAAAAAGGTGAAAGAGTAGCGAAACCTGGTTCACGAGTTATCGCGAACCGTGCCTATTTTCCCGATTCGCTCTTTGTATTCGATAACGACACTTTGTATAATAAGGCTGCGAAGCTGTTTTCTTTTTCTTTTTGTTTTTTTTTCACGTCGCCGGAATCTTCCGACAATTAGTGAGAAGAAGATCTCGTCAGCCTTTCGAAATATGCGTTACTCCGTTTCTCGATTGTCGCTTTTTCATTTTTTTGTGTGTTTCTGTGCGGATAGCCGCGCAGTTTTTGCACAGATCGAAGCGTGGCATTCAAAGCTTCGGAAATACACGAGCCAAATGTCGCGTGTGATATGAACAACGGAAAAACAACGAGGGTCGTGAACAATCGAGATTGAAGTAAAAGTAACACCAACCTTGTTCGGAGGTGTCTGGATACCGTGGAAGGGAAGATTTTCGTAAAAGGTTTTCGTTTCCGGCTCCGGCAGACCCTCCGAGACACTGTCAACGTGATTATTATTCGCTGCTTGAGTTGGATCTGAAAATACCAAACGACCGCAGTTTTTATTATCAAGTAAATATGAACTTTCGTTTCTCCAACGATAATAATATTTTGTTGTTGAAAACTTTAATTTGAAATGAATCGTGATGGCGATAACTGTAACAACAAAAGTCAAGTCATCAATTTCAGAATCGCCGATCAAAGTCGTAACGTTATTTTTGCATGGATGGCGGATAAATTGACAAATTATCGACGATCGATTGACATTGTTATTTTAAACAATAAATCTGAAGAGAGAATGAAGAAATTTATGAGAAAAAGTCTCATCTCACGAGGCGTATGAAATATACATTCGTCACGTTATCAATAATCGATTGAGTTAAAAAAGCGAGCAATCTAAGCGTTCGAAGCGAATTGTGCTGCATGCCACATTGCGATGACGGCGTAAATTCAATCGATATCATCGGCACAACTAAACATTCGCATTATACTTATAACATAAAAATATTCGATAATCGTAAACGTATTCTGATAATAGGCATGTAATCAGGACCTTCTATGTGTAATGTAATCGTGGATTGGCTACCTTGGAAGGAAAATCATTCGAATGATATACATTCGTCCTTCATGATTCCATCCATCGATATTTGAACAACTAATCTTTCGTCGAACTGAGTATTCCATACAGTCTACGGATGATTCGAAATTACGAATAGTTACGAACGTATACGTGGATACTTTACCTGCGCCGGGCTTCTTACGTTTACGAGAAACGTTGGCGTCATAATTCGAGCCCGTCGTACCCGGTGCACCCTGACGTTGGCGGTGTTGACTTTCCTTCTCCAATCGCAGCTGGGGGTGCAGTAAAAGCGACGGTACACGCTCGCAGGAATCCCCTTTACGCGGTACTATTCTCTTGTAAGTCACGGCTAAAGGAAACACATAATAACACGAACACTGTCACGACACATAAAGCTCTCTCTCTCACCATGCGCATTCCGCTGCTTATTACGTCGCTGCCCCTAGCGCCCGTAGCTGCGCGTCCGCCACCATTTTTACACACTATTTTCATATCAGCTTCCTCCGTTTTATGTCTAGCTTATTATTTCCGGCGTCCTACGACCTGGCCGCATGAAAAGTCACGCGATGTTTTAACCGCGTTTTATACATCCAACAATTGTTTGCCTACCCTCTTCAATTTTCTTTTACTTTAATTCTATTCCCCCAAATTGTACCTCGACTTCCTTATTCCTCGACATTTTTCTACCGTTTTTTTACCCCACAATTTTCACCCGGCAAATATAAACAAATGTCCTACCTGCGGCGTATCTTATATTACCTAGAGGGGGACCTAGCTGCAGGAATCGGGAATCGCGGGAGTAAGTTGAGCGTACAAAACGTCGGGTACATTGAACGGAGCTTGTAGGTAAAAACGGGGGTTTTCCTCAAACGATTACTGCTGTTCTAAAATTCTTCAGTCACTCGGCGAACCGACCCCCCTCCCACCCCCGTCCCTTTTCCCGTCCCGCATTTGAATTGCTAATGCCAAAGCTTGTGCAGGGAATTGAAGGGAATTAAAGGGTACCGATTAACTTTCATGGAGCCATTTCGTAGAGAGCCTGCAGATATTTTTATATGCAGTTTGTGCCTCGTGTACATGTATATCGTTCTAACGTCACGCTACATTTGGAAGCATCTCCGAGGCGGTCGCATGATATGTAAGGTGGATCTAATGAAATCTGTTCCAGTGAATTTGAGAAAAAAACTTCATCTCCCGAATCACGAGGAGAAAATTAGCTCGAACGCCGCGTCGACTTACGACAACGGAATGTCCGTTCGATAAGTTATTATACATCGAACGGCGAGGTGGAATAAATCCCATCCGCTTCGGAGACGCGCGACTCTGGACCTTACCTGTTTTGTCTCTGGAAATCCCCGGGAAGGTGTCCGTACAATTGTCTCTAAATTGGGCTCCGAACATTGCGCGAATTCTGTTCGCCCTTGCCAACATGCCGTCTTCGTTTACGTTCGACATGCTCAGTGCCCTCCTCGTGTTTTTCGCTCGCCTGTAAGCCCTTACCGGCGTTCTCGCTACCGTGTGGACCGGGCCGACCTCCCGTAGAACGGATCTCCTCTCGGGCTCGTTCCTGAAACAGGAGGTTGCCGCTACCACCGCCGAGCGAGACGCGCTCACTCGGGACTGCAGGTCCAGATGAGTACGCAGACCGGAACGGAGACTGTGGCTACGATTAATGTGCACTAGAACGCCGGGCTTTAATGGCCATCTGGGTGCGGGAGTCGGATGCGGAGGCATCACGCTGCCAGCCGGGCTAGGAGATCCACCGTCAGGGCTGTCGGGGCATGTCAGTTGTTACACAGGGGTAGGGGGGGGACTGGACTCGATAACGAGGAATTTTCGATTTACGCCGCGGGACCAACGCCCGAAATTCTGCCGCCTCTTGATCCCGTGCGGTACGGGTCTCTCGAAAGCGATATTTGTGAAAACTATGAAACGGAACGGTCGGAGTGAATACGGACTCCCGTCTAAGCGGAGAGTGTGTATTCAATTAAGTTAATTAGCCTTGATATCGAGAGGCGAAAAGGTGGTTTTTGTTCTACGGTATTGTAAGGACGGTTACGACCGGGTTTACTTTGCACTGTAGATGAGGCGGCCACGGAGAGAAAAGAAATCGAAGGAAAAATCCATTCGTTTATACTTTCAGTGGAATTGGTTGGTCCCGCGCGTCGTTTCTCGATATACCTCGCCACGTGCAGTTGCTATCTATGTGTTTGAGGAGGGAAAAAAAATAGAACGGAGCGAGACAGAGAAATAAATAAAATCAAAGAAAATAATAAAAACACACAAAGACGGGGGCGATACGTGGACGATTCGGGGTGGGCAGGACACGGATGGGACCGAGTCGTTTCATTTCATGGTCCACGGATCAAAAACATTTACCCTCTAATCTTCGACCAACATCGAATTCCAACATCGAACCCACCGGTAGGGACAATACCGCGTCTGACTTTACCCTTTTGTTTATCACGTGATTTCATTCCCAATTCTACGTTCGGTTCCGTTTGTATAAAATTTATCCCATCTGCGCCACGTCGTTGCGGATGAATATTGCGAAAAAAAAAAAAAAAAAAAAGAGAAGAAAAGGACCCCGTGGTCAGCTCGTGACGATGATTCATAAATTCGTCGCCGTTGGATTTTCAATTAAACTCTGTACGTGGCGTTTTATCCCGCGATGGGATTTTCGGGCGCGGGCGTAGGAGACGAGATAGGTCGCCTACATCTTTTGTGACTTATACCGGGCGAGGTATGGCTCGGAGGAATTTTGGGAATCCGAAAATAACGAGGTAATAAGGGGACAGGAATTTTGTGATTAAGATTACCTACGTATAATAGATGTGTACACAGAATGGATATAAATTGAAACCGAGAAATTAGAAAATACCGCTTACCTTCCACTACTGAATGAGGGCAAACCAAGATCCAAGAGCCAAGAGGTTGTAAATCGTCCAAAAAATTGCACCTTCAAAGTGTTTTTCGTTATACATGGATGCGATGTAACATCTGATTGAAAAAATATCCACCATGAAGGTGCAGAACCTTGAACGACTCGCATGTGTTAGATTGAGAATTCCAAAATTGACCAGCTAGTAAATGTGCGTGTATATTTTTATTTATCAAAATGCGAAATACGTTAGTTAGCGACTAGAATTTTTGGTACACATAAAATAACTAGTACAGATCGTATATAAGCATGGCGTGCAAGTGTTATAGGTTCAAAAGCATTTTTATCTTCTTCCTATTTCGGATCATCATCGCCACTAATTAGGAAAAAAAAAAAAAAGAATAGAAGCTGTTTCTCATCACACAGATGATATAATAAACATTAAACAAATAAACGTGATCAAAGAAGGCCCGAAGCTTTCACTCTTTATGAAATTGAATTTTCAAAAAAATCCATCGGGATTAAATAAAAATTTTCTCTTTTCACCTACGAATTTTCCCATTTTGAAATGAAATGATGCCATTGACTGGAAATTATTAATTTTGTTCCAGCGCTATAAATCTTGAAGGTAAAACTATATTCGAGTGTCCTTTTCGAATGATATTCCGATGGACCGATATCAGGCGATCCCGAAGTGCGGAACGAGACATCTGATATTATTCGTACGTCTAAATCGGCTTCGATCGATTCGCATATCGCAGGGCGTTCTCGATCATCGTTCGGTGATCTTTAGTAGTTTGAATAATTCCACCTCACGGATCATGCACAACGAGGAGACGCAGGAATTGTAAGCGGGGACACAATTTTTCGTCTGTCTGACAATGAAAAACGTGAAAATTAAAGTTTTTTCTGATGATTTTTCTTTTTTTTTTTTTTTCTATGAGTAACTTTGAGTAATCTCATTGCTGATTTTTTCAAACTTTCGTACAGAAACGGGAAATATTTGGGCAGATCTTAAGCAGAAAAAGGACAGACAGAAATGAACATACGATATCAAAGCCAACCACAAGTGAATACACTTCAGGTGATTATACTTGAAGTAATAATTTAGGTACTTACTGATCGCGTTCCTCCATTTCGACCACCCGGTTATTGTCTGTATTTTGTTTAGTAAGTCCAAATCAAAAAGCGAAACAGAAACAAATAAGTTTGTGTTAGTGATGTCTGCTAATAATGCATTTCATATGCTGTCGACATAAAGAGTCGCGTTTTACCAATGCGTAAATATTTTTCACGGAATATATATTTTTCGATTGCCAAAATCTGGCCCCGATTCTCTCAAACTTTTCATGTCGAAGCACAAATGCACAATGACATGCTTCTTTATCATATGATATAAGCTACACAATTGCTCGGAAAAATATCAGCGCATCAAGAGATTCTTTTCAATCGAATTAACTCCTATCTCGCACGATATAGGCGTATGATCACGCTGCTCTTTTTCCGAGCAATAGATAATCAACTTTCGTACGATGATGAATTCAATTTCAACGTTACAAATTATACGCATATCTTAAAGTTGATGATAAAAAAAAAAAAAAAAAAAAAAAGAAAAGAAAAGAAAATCCTGTGGTCAATAACGCAGGTAAATATACTACGATGTACATAACGATGTTGGGAAATATTCTCTCAATTATTTTAATGATAATCTACCGTACTTTAAATTATCATATCACTTTATCGTCTACTTTATAGAAATTTCTGCGTTAATTAAACGATTAGTATATATATCGACAATATTTATATGTATAGGTATAGTTACAAATTCAAGCAGGCGGTCATGCAAAATATCGCAGCAAATGTCACTCTGGAAAACACATGTGTGTGTAAATTTTGTCACGATTTCTAGCCGTTGAATACGTAAGTTTTCCGCTTTTTCGAAAACTCGTACGATTAACCGTAATTCAATATCCGCGAATACGTTTATTCGTAAAAAGCGGAGGAAATTTTCCTGAAAGATCTACGATATCTTCCGCTACACCTATACCCGCCTATATTCACGGGTGATTACATCCGTTTGTTTTATAGCCCGTACTACGGTATTAGCATAAAGCATTAGTTCAATATTAAACACTAGTCATATGCTACGTTGCGATTATGCGCAAGTCGCATACAAATCTTACAATTAGCGTCATTGCGACTTGAATGGCAATGAGCTCGGTAAAATATCTTCGGTTTACCCCCCGGGCAGGGGGGGAGGGAGGGGGGCGACCAGATTTATCGCCTCTAGGATTCCTATAATATATTATCGCGCCCACCGGCATCCCTCGTTCGTTCGTTCGTTCGCCCCCGATCCAAAGCTAATACTATGCATTCTCATTCCGACGTAGCTACCGCGCGATAATTAATCTAATCGAACCTAATCTGGGGGATAGTGGCCTTAATCGAATGATTTTTGATTACCGGGACCTGATTAATTTCTCCGACTAGAGAGAGAGAGAGAGAGAGAGCGAGAAAAAAGACCTCACCGAAAAAAGTACCCTCGCGGTTTCAGCTCGGATGTAATTTCGCGAAGGTGGTAAAGCGTGGAGAAGTGGTAAAAGTAACGGCAGTCCCGTAGCTATATTCGCATAGCTATACCGTTAGAAAGTTTGATTGACAAACTGCTGCAGCACTAAAGGAAACTCTAGGGAAATTTTTGGGGATGTGAGGGAGCGTCCGTGAGTTGGCACGGGGTTGCATATCGAGTAAAGTAATTTGAAAACTGTAGTTCTCTGTTTTTCGTTTCTCGTTCACCCTTTCGTCTTCGCCGCCTATTGCACCCCCTCGCCCCTCACCCCCCCCCCCCCCCCCCACCCCCTCCCCGCGCCTCTTTACTTTTGCGTATCCTCTTCGCTCTCTCTATGTCTCGAGTGTTTTTCGATTGCCGGTAAGTAATATACGACAGAATGACAAATTGACTTCCTCGTCGCGGGCGATATTGCCTCGTGTCATACAGGCGCTACCCACCTAGGACCCAAGCTATATATATGTATTATGTATATATACGGTAGTGCTTTCTGCACGATCGTTTACCTAACCACCTCCCCTCATAGGCCGTCTCCTTTTCCCTCCTCTTTCTCGCTCAATCTTTCGGTCGGGGATTATATCCGTGAAAAACGGGATAGAATAGGAAGAAAAAGGCGAAAAATTCAAATGTCTAGTTGAAAAAATATTCGATATTAAGCACTACCGTATTTTGCATAGAGTGACATTTGCGCTTGAGCTATACACTACGTCAGCGACGGAATTACTTCCTCGTTGTAATAATTAATTATTTAATTAATTAATTTTTTTTTTTCCTCCCCCGTGGGATGTTTCGTTCCGCTCACGTGATAGAAAAAAAAAGAAAGTGGTAACGTATATAATCTGTACGTGCGTGTGCCATAGCGTGAATTCGTGTCCCGTGAACACGTCAAAAATAATTTGCACATACATTATCGTGACGAGCAGTTTTCGGTAATATTCGAAGATGTGCGTTTGTGAATGATATTGTATTTTTTTCTATTTCGTTGAAATCTTTTTTTTTTTTTTCTCTTCCCTCCGTTATTTCAGATCACCGAACACATCCACAGCGTGATTAACACTCGAGAAGGAATTCGGCCACACGTTAATTCCAAATGCATGCATATATTATCATATATCGTAACCCTGCAGTTATTAAGTCGAGCAGCCCGTGTTAAAGTAATAATAATTCTTTTTACGTAATCGGAATTAATCGCATACTCACGCTTTGCTTGATTTCTTTTGCGGCGACAGATCAGGAAGATGACGACGCAGATTATGACGATCGCCAGCAGAATCGCCACCGCCACGATGATCACGATCAACAAGAGATCTCCGTCGAGCCTCTGGTACCACGGGAGGTTACCTGTCGAAGTGAGTAAATGGAATCTGATCGTTAGTAAAATTTTTCACGACACCCCGACTCGTCGGTCTCCGTTTCGATATTCTGAAATTAATTCAGCTTCCCTATGTTCCTTCGTTTTTTTCTCTTTTCCCCCCCGATTAATTTTTGCTTCTATTTGTAAGCGAGCGCCACGTGCGGTCGGCTGTACGCGCAATGAAATATTTTTCCGCAACCCCCACATTAACTAGGATTAATAACAAATTTTGTAAAGTGACCCTGCGCACCGCGTTGCCTGTGAAACAATTGCTCAAACGAGACCGGTAATTACGGACTTGGTGTAAAATAATGGGACCAATTTACTTCGAGCGCCTGATGGGGGATAAAATCCTGTGTATAGTATATTATTTATCAATGACCGATCGCTTGACCGGAGTATACAGAGAAAAATTGATCACCTCCAATGAAATTCGAAAGCGAAAAACTAAAGGGGAGAAAATTAATGGTATCGGAATGCGCTGCGATTTTTTCCATATATTTTTTTTTTTTTTTTTATCGTTTCGCATTTTAAAAACTTACTGTCATTTCCATCGCGGGCTGTGAACAAGTGACAAAAAGAGTAGCATATGAGAGTACCCCGAGATGGTTATCGAAGCGTGGCTATTTTGTCAAATTAATTTTCTAATTAATTGATTAATTAATAATATTGGTAAATTCACCAGCCATGTTGAATTCGCAGGCGACGGACGAGCCGATCGTATTATTAGCGACGCATTGGTACGTCCGGAAGTTTGTGATCGCCGGGTTTAGGAATAGGTAGCTTTTCTTGTCCTCACGTTCCTCCGAGATCTGCTCCAGGGTGTCGTTCTCGTTCTTCAGGCTCCATACGTAATCGACTTTTTCGGGATTCGCCACCGCCGAACAAACGAGATAATCATCGCCGTTTATACGCTGCTTGTCGATCCGACAATCCGGCTTGACTGTATCCGGTGATGTGGGAAATAAGAAAAAGAAAAAAGAACACACCACGTTAGAGACGTTCTTTTTTTCGATAGCGTTTGTGATTTTTGATCTGATTCGTATCGTTCGTGAACTGTAAATTCGACTGGTACATTTTCGCTGTAGGACCCCACCCACCCCCCATGGAAACCTTGATTATGAATTAAGGGGAAAAATTGTCGAACGTTAACGTTGGCGTACACGCTCAACGTTCAATCCACCGTGAATTCCGGGGTTCAAATTGCGCGTGACGCGTCATCGCAGCCGATTCGGATGTTCGATCAATTTGCAAATTCCGACCCTCTTAACCCCAAAGCTTTGGAAAATTTCATGGTGTGTGTGTATGTAGGTGCGTTCATCTGCACGGTTACGCGGTAGAGATCGAAAAATCGAACTCGGAAAATAAGGGAAAAATGACGATGATAAAAAAAAAAAAAAAAAAAAAGGAGAATGTGACAAATCGCGTGACTCACATTGAACGTTAATGGACATCGTCGCCCTTTGGGATCCGTGTCGGTTGTATGCTTCGCAAATGTATCTGCCCGTACTCCGCCGTGGCATAGGGACGTCGAAAACAAGCGAACTACCGAAGCTTATGACTTCCGAAGACCCCTCCTTGTACCATTGGAACGATGGTTCCGGGTGCGCCTTGACGGTGCAAAGAACCGTCTCCGGTATATGGTCGACCACAACGTCCACCACCGACTTCGACGTATTGATGTTCTCCGGAGGAACTGCAACGAACGCGAACCACACGCGTAATTCCCACGGAATTTCGTTTTTTCTTCAACCAAATTTCAACTAGATAAAAGTCATTCTTACATTCCACGTGGAAATGGGTTGTACTTATGACGCCGGGTCCTATGGAGTTCCCGCTGCTTTTGCAGGTGAATTTTCCGTTATCGGTGTTCCTGTCCAACTCGCCGTTCGGCCACGACGTCAGATTCCAAACAAGTTCCGATCGTATGCTCTGAAAATCGTTCGTCCTCGGATCGGGCGGGTGTATCGTGTTCGACAGATAATAATGATTGTTATTCGTGAAGTCCATCGACACGTTGTCCTTGAACCATGAGATACTGCACAACGGTACGCATTCCACCCTGCAGTCGATGCTCACGTTCGCGGCGTTGTAGACGAATCCCTGATAAGGCGGTAGCTTTTTTATGAACGCTGGCGGCGCTGCAAGGTGAAAAACAAAATTCACATCAAGAGCGACCGAACCGTCCGGTCGGCCGACGCGAAAGTGATCGATTATTTATACCGGAAACCTCGATGAAAATTGTAGCCGCGTCACCGTCACCGGCTTCGTTATAAGCGAGACAAGTGAAGTTCGCCTGAGTCTCGAGGTCCACCGGTTCTATGTTCAGTACCGGCTTGTTCTCGTCGGGTAGTCGGTGCTGTCCACGCGTCCATTTGTACCCCGTTACTTCCGGACGTCCCGCGTCCAGTACGGAACAAGTTATCTTCAGCCGACCTTTTTTCACAACCTGCTGCGGCTCGTACGATATAGAGGCAGGCCCGGGTTTGTCTGAAAGGCGGATCGGAGAGCGAATTGAAAGAAGAAAAAAAACAAGGGAGAGAACAAAAATTGCGTAATTTCGGTAGCGGGGTATTCGAGGAATACTCACAGTACACGACGACCGGTATGCTGGCGGATATCGGTCCCCAGCCGGCGTCGTTTCTACCTTCGCAAGAGTATTTCCCGTGAAAGGATCTCCCGACTACTTCCAATAATAATTTGCTGGGATCGATGTCGCAGAATGTCGATGATTCATCGGCGATCGTTGCCGGGGTCGAGTTGCTCACGCAGTCCGGTAATTCTTTGAGAAGATCGCCGTCCAGGTACCACCTCACAGCCGTCAATACGCCCGGGTTTCCCGATTGCACGTCGCACGTTAAAGAAACGTTCAATCTGTCGGCCTCGTTCACCGGGGTTTGCGGTTCCAGAGACACCTCGACGACCGGTCTGACTGTTGAAAGCGAGTACCGGCGATGTAATGGAAACGATAATTGGGTAGCCGATCGCGCTGATTAAAGAGGAAAACTTACAGAGAACGGAGACGTCGATTACGTCTTGGGAATTTGATTCGCCAACGCTGTTCTCCAGGACGCAAGAGTACATCCCCATGTCCGTGGGGGTCGCGTTTCGTATCAGTAGGGTAGTTTGCTCGGTTATACCACCCTCGAAACGGTCGTCGTTCAAATTCACTTCGACACCGTCTTTCAGCCTGGGGTGAAGAAGCAAAGGAAGAGTGAATAAAGCGAACGGAAACTCGTACGAATCCCAATTAGATTCGATATCGTTCTTCCGCCAAGGACCGTATCGGTGTGATTCGGAAGTACGAAATCTGGACGCTCGGACCTCTTCGAATCGAAAGATCGCCGTTGAACGCCCCGTAAGTTCGGTCGCGGAGTTCAGTGACTTCGCATTCGAGATACCGCGGGCGGTCGCTTGGCGGAATAACGACCTTAAAACAATTGGAGAATAACTGCTAACGGCCGTCTTACTTATTGCATATTGTTTTGTTTTCGTTAGCCGTGCGCGTATCGTGCAGCAGGAAATACGTAACGGGGTCGACGCGATTTTACGATCAAGGGGCGTGTATGGATAACTAAAGGCGCCGCAATATTTCTCTAACGTCTCCTATAAATTGGAGGATCTTAACGCGAAGTGGGCGGGAAAAGCTACAGCACCGTGGCGGTACGTAGGCGGCGGTGCAGGTTCGCTATCCTCCGGGTCTATTTACCACCGCAATCACCGGAAGCACCTCCGTCGCGTCAACCCCCTCCCCCTCTCCCCCCTCCCCCTCGCATTATTTCCGCATTAGCATCCGACCGCCCAACGCGCTACGTAAGAAACACCGAAAAACGAATCGAGTTTCTTCGACTCCGCGTTTTATGAGACGGAGCTTTATTAAACGTCGAACATAGCCGTTACCCTGCAGGATTGATCGAGAACAGACTTTCCTCCGAAAAAACCGGAGCTGAAATCTAAGCGAAGAAAAATGAGAATCGCGCGAATGAGAATCAAGCGGCGATCGGTATTGATGATTTTTCAGTGTACCCGGATCGCATTTTTAACTCCCATGAATATTTACGAAGAATTTAGTTGCGCGGAGCATATTCCGTCGACAATTTTATTTCCGGTTCGACCGTAAACTTTTGTGTGTGTGTGTGTCTGTTTTTTTTTTTTTTTTTTTTTTCTCCCTCGGAACGCGAACGCCAACGACTTCGTCTGAATACCTCGAGACCGTTTTAGAGGACCTTAGCTGAGTACGTCAGAAGCTGGTTCTCCAGGAGCAAAGTTGCCGCGCTGCAGGGTTCTTCGCTGATTTATGACGCGAAAAAAGGTAAAAACAGTTTTTATATCTTCGCCCCCTCAGCGGGAAAGGGGGGGAATGTACGTATACGTGGTATATACGTGAACGAAAAAGTGAAGGGGAATAGAGGAAAGAGGAAAAAAAAACATTTATAGAAATTTTCATCCACCTGCGCTTCGGGATTACCTCTCGCTGCTGAACGTTACATATATCGTACGTATACATATATGCTCGGCACGTATCTCCTTCGGTTCTCTAGTTTCATGCCCATAAAGCTAAACGACTGACAAATTTTTCAATTTCCTTCCCCAATCCCGTGAAACAATACGGAGAAACGCGAAGACAAAAAAAAAAAAAAAAAAAAAAATTGGAGAAAATAGAAAAACTAAATTTTCCCACGGTCGAAACGATGGAGCAAAATTAAGTCTGTTTAGAGTCCGGTATTATTTATTTGTTTTTGGAGGTTCATTTTGCTGCAGAGAGTTAAATACATAGTGGAAATGGCAGGGCGTCTAACATTCATTACTTGAATCTTACCGGCTTGAAACCACTTGACGAAACTCTTTAACAATCTTACTTCTCGCTGTACTCAACCCCCGCCCACCCTCAACCCTCTCGGCTCTCGCGCCTCGTTGTACTTTTCATTTTTTTTTTATTTTATTTTTTTTTTTCTTTTCGTTTTCTCCCGCTTTCTCTTACTCCGGCTCCAGTTTCACGATATAACTTTCTTTAAATCTTGGCACTCGTCCGTTGGCAGCGAACTACCCTCTGAAAATTCTTGGGAGCCCTTTAACCCCCTCTAACCCCACCCCTCCCTCGTTTCTAGCATCTCACGTTTCCCAAGTCTTGTTGGCGCACTTGAGAAAAGCAGCAGCAGTAGAGTAGCGGCAGCGCCGTTTGCTGGCCACCCTCGTATCTGTGAGGCCCTCGTCCCGTCTCACCCCGTTCGCAAAGCGTAACATTTTAATAACGATTCCAACAAACTAATTCACAATTTCCTTTCGACCCCCTCGGAAGTTGTTCAGTTTCTCGCGGTATGCGAACGATGTTAATTCTTATTATAAACTCGCGAACACGTCCAATTAGAAATTTTCGATCCCCCTTCCACCGAACGATACTGTCGATACGGACGATCTCGTTTCTCTCCGAACAAACACACGACGTCGTCTCATTTCGGGAGGATCTGATTTGAGACGATCCCCCCGACTTTGAACGATGATCGGAGCAGAAAAAATAAAAAAAAAATAAAAATCAAATTAAATGAAAACCCTCGTCTAATTTCTTTGCGTTAAAAATCTGATCTTTCCGAGGGTCGTCGAGAATTCATCCGAGAATTGTAGGTAAGACGTAGGTGGGTGTGTCCCGTTTTATACGCGTCAGCTACGTCTACGTACATTGTACACCCGTTGCGACGACCATCCATTACTTTAATTATCGCCATTTCCATCTTACAATTAGTTGAGAGAAGGGTTCTTCTACCTACGTCCTACTTCGGATTTTCCGAGCGTGAGATTAAATAGAAAGCGTGTCTAAGGAAAATCCTGCTCTATTTTTTCGACGCTCAACGGTCTTTACGATAAAATGGAGAAAAAAAAAAATGGGAGAAATAATTAAAGTGGCCTCCTCCCCTGTCAACCGTGACGTGATTCTCATCGTCCTCGATAAATATGAGTCAATAACGAATGAGCGAATGACGAATCAATGAGTTGGCGAGTGAACGCGAAACAAACTGAAACGGGACATATTGTATCCGTAGGAGTTCCTGAGAGCCCGAAACTCCGAGAAACAATTTCGTCAATCTTACTTACATGGAATAACGTCTGAACAAGTTCGGCTATGATGTGATATTCGATTCGATCGAACGATCTAACAACAACTGATTGAATGAAATTGGTCAAATATGAGACACCAAAATTAATCCGATACCTTTTCACAGTTATTATGTCAGTTCCCACTCAAATTTAATCTAACACAATCCTGCGATCGGTGTTTATCGAAAATAAGAGAAAAATTAAATTATTCAAAATCAACTGACCATTTCGCTTTCAGTAACGTTGCTGGGTTGGCTATGTACGCGCAGAACAGTCGAATGTCCTGCGATTCGTTGACCGTCACGTTCTCCGGGCTGACGGTGACGATCGGTGGGTCTGAAAATGAAAGAAACAACGATTTCATCTCGCGTCTCAACGGTCCGCCGAACGCTGTGAGATTTGGAAAGTATTTTATCGCAAGGATTTTGCAAAAATAACATCCAGCTCTTTCACTATTGAGCCGGTTTTATTCCCATGAGTTTTTCACGGAGTGCAGTGCAGCGCGTGTACGCGTTTTATCTAAGGTGGGATGGATTAAAAGTGAGCGAAGGAAAATTGTTAACGTGAATTTCCACAGCAAATCTCATAGAAAAGTATACATCGGCACCCCTTTTTTAACGCAGACGCTTTTAATCCCGCCTCCGAAAGCGGTAGATTCGTGAAAAATTTTTTTATACACATAAATCTCGCGTTAAAGATTTCCTTTTTTTTTTTTTTTGTTTTTGTTTTGTTTTTTTCTGAATTTTAGTTTTCCATTCGATGCGGTACCGTAGCAGCTAGCTTCGGAGGGACAAAACTCTCGGTGAATGGCTTGCCAGCGAAATGGAGATACGAATTTTATTTGCCAAGTTCCAAGCGAGCAAAATGAATGCAAGTACGAATATGTTGTGTGGAACTTCCGGACTACGAGTAGCTCGCTCGCGTTTAACAGCGACAAAAAAAAAAACAACTTAAAGATCGTTCGTGAGAATTATCCGATATCGTAAAAATCCCGGGGGATAAAGGTGAGAGTTTTCGAATCAAAAGTCATCGCCGATCGAAATTCAACCAGAAAATAACGAAGGCTAGTCATTTAGTGTTTTTTGGCGACGAAAAAAAGAAAAAAAAACGCGAACCATCGTACGTTAAAGTTGTTTTCGTTTCGGAACTTTTTCGAAGAGGATTCTATGAAATATCAGAGTCTCTTATATAGGTATAGTCTATGGGGTTGTATAGACGTGCAGATAGTTTCACTAGTCATTTCCACTGGCTGGATTTTCATAATGCTCATCACCCCTCGCGTGGTACCACAGATAACCAACACTCGGCTACGTAATAGGTACGTAGCCACGTACGCGGTGGCACGTGTATTTTTATGCACACCTATATAAATCTGCGCGGGTTAGCTGGCGGTGAGCCTTTTAATTTTTTCTCTTCCTTCTTCCGTTCATTCCGGTCTGTTCAATCCCCCGATCTTTTTTATTATCTGTTTCGTTTTTTTTTTTTTTGTTTTCCCCCGTTATCTTATTTTTCTTTCACTTTTCTACACCCCGATTCCTTACACCCCTATAAATACACGGGGACCTGGTGGAAAGACTTTTGTTATCCTCACGCTCGTCCGAACCGGCTATCCTTGGCCTGGTTCGCTTCTCCAGACCGAACGAACCGAGTCGGACCTTTTGAGGTTGCTGAGCGGCAAGCTGCTGCGGTAGAAATGATTAATACGGACCAGGAGATCCTCGCCATGTATCATACCCTCTTTGAGTAAAGGGTAAACTTAAACTTGAATTGTTCAAGGGATGGAAATAGAACGAGGTATGGTAGACGACGTCGGTCTGTGACGTTGTATCGCATAAATATACCCCAAAGATTATGAATCTACGGACCGGAAGGAATGACGTTTTAATTGGAGGGAAACAGAGAATACAAAATAACAGAAAAAGGTGGTGGAGTTTACGTAAAAGTTCTACTCACAGTAAACTTCGAGAGTAATTGTTTCTTTCATCGGTTTTACGCTCTCCTGCCGCGTAACGATATTTTCAGCGTGACATCCGAACGTCACCTCGTTCTCGTACTGGGTAGCTCTGAAAACCAGACTGCTCTCCGTCTCCCAGGTTCCATCGACCTGCGAACAAGATTCATCGATAAGTGATACGGTTCGAATTATTTTCTCAAGCTTCTTCGATCTATTTTCTTTTTTTTCTTTCCCTCATCCAAAAGTCAGTCGTCCCGTACAGATCGAAAATGTACAATTCGACAAGGTGTGCGGGGTTAAACGAAGTTCGTTTATCCGGTTAAAATAACGGAGAAACGAGATGGCAACGAAAATCATAGGGGTGAAAAAAGAAGAAGGGTGGATGGAAGAAAAATTAAAAAAATTATGCAAAGATAATGAGACGACGCGAGGGGTCGGTGTCCCCCCCCCCCCCCCCCCCCCCCTATCCTACCGGCGGAGATACGGCGAGGCCAGCACGAGCGAGAGGTACCAGGAACGGCGGTGGAGATATGAAACATTCCTGGACAATGGGGCCCGGAGGTCACAATAAGACCTGATTAGCGAGGTATAATACGAGTCTGCTGCGACAGAGAATCTTTTGTGTCGGATATATAACAGTTGAGTCGTTCGCGACTCTTTCCGCGCTCGCGTCCTCTTCCCGAGATAGGTATAGTCTCGAACGGACCGGGAGGAGAAGGAGGGAGGTGGTAGGACGCCGCGAGGTGGCTGGTACAGCTGCCGCTGCCGTTGAGAACGGGGGAAACTGTAGGAAGCTGCGAAAAGCTTTAGCCGGCTCGTATTCGGTTGAAAAGACTTCCCCATGAATATTTTAGGACACCGGTAATAATAACGTGCCATGTTCCCATTCCGTTTCAGTTTGGTAACAGAGGGTATTAACTGAAAAAACTAGCTCCGCGCGCTCCCGCGTCTTTCAGCATCAAGATATACGTACCGCCCAACCTCTTCCCTCTTTCCATACCCCACCGATTCTCATTCTTCAACCCCTATCGCGCGTTTCTTCCATTTTACTAACTTCGTCTCCTCGTTTTTTTCCCCTTGTTTTTTATTTATTCTTTTTGTCCGCTCTTATTTAGCTCCGACGTCCCGGACTCCTCGTCTTTTTCTTTTCTAATCTTCGTCCACCTTCGTACTCCGTGTTAACTCGCTGCCGGTGCTTTCGTATACCTCGTTAAGGTAATAATATAAAGTTAACACGACACTCGTCCTTTTTACATCGCTGTACGTCTCTCCTTTGAAAAACATTTCCTCTCTTCGGTCTAATACCACCCACGGTTTACTAGCTCTTTCTTCCATTTTTTTCCCAATCTTTTTCTCTCGTACGAAATTTCGTTACAGAGTTTCAAAAAATTCACGAAAAACGCGCGGTATCGTAGGAGCGGTGATTTTCAAACGGCTGTTTCAATCCCATGAATAACGCTGAAAAGGTCCATTTTTTTTCTAACGCCCGTTGTTAGGTTTTTTGGTAAATCAGCGATCGAGTTGGTTGCGTTTAAAAAGTTGGACCATCTCTGGAACGCCGAGTATATTATCTCGCGCTCGAGCGTTTGAGGTAAAGAGAAGAGGGCGGGGGAACGGGGGAAAGGGGAGGGAGTGGAAACAGAGAGGGATGAGAAAGGGGCGAGGGAGGGGGTGGGGCTGATAACCTCGGGGCTAAGGTGGGCAAGAAGTATGCGAACACTGGATGCAAAAACTGAAGCATTTAGTTCGTTATTTATGGCGCCAAGTTTAAATTACTTCACTCCTTTACCGCTCACCAAGTGAAGGTATATTATGAGATTTTCCGTCTACATGCACACACACACCCATCTACGATAACGCATGGACGTGTACTTTATACAACGCGTTTATACATCCTGTGTCTACAGAAGTTGTTCACCCAGTCGTACGACTCGTTTGAAAAAAAAAAAAAAAAAAAAAAAAACACCCAAAAATTACATCTTTCTTTGGATTGTTCGACAAAAGTTCAAACTGTGCGCGTGTAATACAGGGCGTACGATAAGATTCGTGTAAATTTAAAAAGTGGCTAAAATTTTCTCGCAAATTTATTCACGAGGAGTATAATCGTCCGATCGGAAGGTCGGTGTACACCTCACGTATACCTCGGCACGTTTATATTTCGGCGACTAGCGGTAGACAACATTCGTGGAAATGGATGGGAATATCTCTGTATAACTTTACTTGAAGCGGCGAGGCAATTACGTCAATTAATTCACGGTTCAAAGATGATGATTGTGAGCCTTGAGTACCGAATCCGAGCGGATAGCATTGCTAGTGTTCACGTACGGGTATAGTAGTTACCCCGCATAGAGAACTCTGCATTGCACGCTGGATACCAGTTTGCCGTTTGCGGCCGCTACTAAATTGTACGTACGTAGGATATACAGGTATATACCGATACGTCGCGGTAATGCCCCCGTTCACTGTACACCTATATATATCTATATATATATATGCATACAACAAATAGCCCCCTCTCAATTTCACAACTCCCCGAAACATCGACTTGCAGATGAAATCGCAGGTGCACACAAACGTACACCACCTGTACACCGTTCATGTTAACATGCGCTTGTATTTATATAATCCAAAAACTGGTTCACCATGTGATTTTCATACCGGACAATAACGAATGGACGAACGAAACCGAAGAACGAACGCGGATATAGTTTTGCCACGTAATAACCCGACAGCACTCCAACACATTCTTGCAAATTGGAATATTCCACCGTAACAAAACAAGAAAAGAGAGGAAAAAAAGAGAATTTCAAAAATATTTGGGTCAATTTTCAACCGTACCTACGTCGAAATTATTTTTGCCATCGTGATAGGAGCGGATGGGTATGCGACTATGGGTAGGCGAATAAAAAAAAAAATATTTCCATACACAGCGATGTGTGCACATGAATTTATGAATTTTTCGTGTATATAATATAGAACGTAACAATTTTTCGAAACGTTGTCTCGCCACAACACTATGACGTCCAACTGACGTTAAACTACATGCGAGAAAAATTTCTCTCAACCGTACAGATGCGGTCTGATAAGTTGGGATGAATCATAATCGGGACTTAAGAAATCCGAGTGGAGCTTGTAGCCTACACATTTTCATGTACAGTATGCTTGAACTCAAACGAAGGAGGGTGAATCTGACACCGTAATCAAGTTTTACAAGTTCGAAGCCGTTATTCGCCCATCTAAAATCAGAGATGAAAAATATTGTTCGAGCGATTCCGGGAGATAAGGTTACATTCGAAAGCCTCTAATTCGTTGAAAAAAATTATTCCTCGTTGAACTAGGTGTCCAATATTCGCTCGCCCACCTCAATCATTGGGTGTGTAATTTATGTGTGACGAGGAAACAGGGCGCGTCGTTTCTCCTTTTATTTTTTGGGGTCGAGTCACGTCACATTTGACATCGTTGTTATTAATACGGGTCTAAAAGTCATGCGTCTTTTGCGACATTGTTCGTATATGACTTTGCATACATATTGTTGCTACGATCGTAACCACAGCATTATGAATAATCCGTGTCGTGGTATTTATGCTAATCAAGGGTCTGCCATATTAATTTACATGCTAACGACATGGACAAACTGCCCGCGCGTACACCCTATGCCGTTCAGTTCTTCGAGACGATACTGTATCGTACCGACATCCGCGGAAAATGTTTCCTTTTTTTTTCTTTTTTTTTTTTCATTTCGTTCACAAAATTAATGGACAATCCATGACGCGAGATAACGCGCGCGCGTTCGCGACACATTTATGAATTGACGCCATTAGTTGATCGAAAAATAATCACGAGAAGCTCAAAATTTATTCCGAACTTCCGAATAATGCTTAATTATCATCATTAATTATTTCTCGTTCGCTTTGTATCTCGGATGTTTTTCTTCCTTTTTTTTCTCTTTCTTCGTCATCTTCTTTTAAAATATTTATGCAATCAGCGGAATTGCCTGAATAATTTTAATTCGATAAGAGGATGAGATATTCTTTTTTTTTTTTGTTTTTTGATTATTTTCTAATTAATAATCTCTCTTATACGGCTGTCATGTATAATTGAGTAGATTAAAGAAACGGGTGACAAAAAAGAATTAATTTCTTCTTTCTTTTTCATTCTTTCGCCACTTCGTCCTTTTCTTCCTTTCTGTCATATTTTAAATGGGGAAAAAAAAATGAAAGAGAAAGAAATGGTAAAACTTCGATAAGCAGGTGAGCGACGAGGGTGATTTTATCTGATCGAGCGAGAGTTATGAAAGAAAAGGAGGTTTTTGCTTCTGCTAAATATGTAAAATACTCGAAATGTTTCGTACGCCGGGGACATAAATCGTCAAAAGAGAATCGCCGTGAGATCGCTGCTTCATTTATAATAATACCCGACGGTGGACGCGCGTGGGACGGGGTGAAATTTTATCAAATTATGCGATTCTTAATTTCATTCATTCCCCAAACCGGTGGGAAAACACCGCTTTATATAAAATTAAATGTAATTCCAACGTATTTTGTATCGTGCACGGTGCGTATGAAGTTTAAGCTGTAACGGGGTTCGTCTCAGATCAAAGGTCTTCAAGATTCGTCCCGATTCCCTGAACTCCTTTTACTTATGTATTCATCACTTTTCTTTCGTACATTCCGACCGTCGTCCATCCCCCTCGAAGATCTTCACTCAATCTCCGGTAGCACGCGAAAGCTAACAATAAGCCGAGATAAAGCGAAGCCAAGGGTCCTCCTCGTGCCCCGCTCAAACCGAATCAGTCGCACCTTTGCAAGAAATAAAATGAAATAGATAGAAAAATGAGAAAAAACAATGAGATGGAGAAAAAGCATCGAGTGTCCTCTTCCGTTGAAGCGACAGTGTCGTCGCCGACTACTATAACAATAAGTATATATGTATAAAATTTATTCGGATTTCATTGTACTAGATTAGTCTATATACTTACCCGTTGAATGACAGTGGTCTTCAATTCGTAGGGTCGAGGCTGCGTCAGCGTGAATTAATTTCAATGATTAATGTGATTAGACATAATTCAAATTTTCTACCTAAAATCCATGCGTCCTTCAATTTATTCACGCATTCCTCATCGCGTTCATTCTCCGCGATTCGATTGAGGGAGAAATTTTTTTTGGATTTTATAGTTTTTCGAGAAACAAACGCGTCTGCAGAAACTGGAGGCTAACTTCGTACCCAGCCGGGTCTGTGCCGTAGCGAGCGAGGAGCTAATAAGGAGATCTTGAAATTCGCAGTAATTTTTTACGTACCTCGTAAAAAATTATAATTAAAGCAGTAATTGTTAATTTTTATGTCTGACGTGAGCCGAGATGCGTGTACCGCCCCGTATCTTATTTTCCTCTGTTCGAAGAAATTCCCCGGGAAAGCAGCAGTTAGGATTTTAGGGATACGGCGTAACCCCCCCCCCCCCCCCCCCCCCCCCAATAAAAGTCGAAAAAATGAAAGGAGAGTAAGAAGTCGGACGGAAAGCGTTGTACCAAAAATTTCACCCGAGGTCGTTACAAACCTTCCGTTTTACCTCGCTCCGCATTTCCCGCTGCTGCTATTTAGGGTGTATATAAGAATTTAGCGAGCTCGAGGGGGCGGATCGGGGGAGATCGCGTGATTGGGTAGAACGGAGTTCAACGGACTACTCGTTGATTTACTCGCCTCGGTAGATTTTACCGAATATGAATTTGTATCTCTAATGTTTGCCGTTCGAATCGCTGCGGTATAATTAGCTCTGTTTGCCATACGTCTGACTCCCAGGTACACTGCATCAACCGTCACTTCCCACTCCGCGAGCTTCACCTGGCTAATTATTTACTGATTAAATACTACTTACCCTTCTAGGAATAACCGCGCATACCGCAAACTATCCATCCATATAACCTTCTCTAGAATTCCCTACTCCCCCCGATCTTTACCCTCTAATTATATTTCACCTACCGTCGATTGTTGTCTTTTTGATTTCAAATATTTCGTCGAATCGACCGAAAATCAATCTCGGAAATTTAAATAATCGCATAGCAGACAATGAAATGATATCGGCGTTGTGCGGTTCGGGAAAATTTTGAGGAAAACACCGTCGTCCGTATTCGAGGTGGATCGTGAAGTCTGCCTGCCGCCGTATCGGGCGCGGAAATTGTCAGCGAAGTTTTTGCGTGACTTACGTTTTCCTTGGGTGGGGCGTGCAAGATGTTGGTCTCCCCGTCGTCGTTGAGTATGGGTTCGGTTCCGTTGTACCAAGTGACGTTGGCGGCGGGCCGTGCTCCTTTGACTTGACACTGCAGCATCACCTTTGACCCCTGCACCACGTGATTGACGACGCCTCCGAGGTCCATTCCGAGGGGTCGAACTGCGGTGGGGTGAAAGTAGTTCGATAAGACGATTATTGGGAAAAGGGGCTCAGCTCGGCCGCGGGTCAAAGATTCCAGTTATTAAGTGCCGCCCGGTCAGATAACGGCCGGATTATGACCCGATAGACCGACGACGGACGGATGAAAATGTTTTTTTTTTTTCTTTTTCTCTTCCGTACGGCAGAGAAACGAAAAAGGAGTACGAATGAAGAACACGAGTGTTCCCATTTCGCAGTTGTCAAATTTTGTGAAAAATTCGCTCTTTTTTCTTTCAAAAAAATACGCCGATTCGATATTACGGATCGTCGTAGCGCAGGTCTGGAACCTACCGTTAACAATGACGTTTGTCCCAACGGAGAGTGGTTCGGGTAGCGCGGGGCTACTGGCTTTGCAGGTGAAACGCGCCCCGAGGTCACCCCTGGTGACGACGACTTCCAGACGACTTTTGCCGGCGCCGATGCTCTCGCCTTGCGCGGTCGATGACGAATTGTCGGCTGTAACGGTAAACAAGGGAAAAAAACCATTTCAATACAACGCACTCGTTTCGATCGTAGGTTGGCGAAAAACCCGAAAAAAAAAAAAACGAACGAAGGAGAGAAGTCAAGGTCAGGGGGAATTATAAAACCGCGTAATTTATGGGGTTTCGCAATTACTCGTCGGTGCTATACACTCTCACACCCCCACCTGCTCATCTATCTTATACCCCGTTATTAATGGGAATGTAAAGTTACAATGGAATTGGAAGGGGAGGCTGCCTCCGGTAGCGTAGCCACAGTTGACGTCGACAGCTTTCTCTCTCCACTTCTACCTCGCTGCGAGGGGAAACTTATCTTCAGGATGTCCTCGGTGGGTTTGGATGCCCGCCTCGGTGGGCAGGAATAATAAAAAGCGACCGCTGCTCTCGCGTCAGGGAAGCTATTAACGTTGTTATCACGTGATAAATTTGACGAACAATGAACTAATCCGCGAACAAGGTGGTTAGTCGGGTGTGGATTCGAAAAAAAACAACGAAAAAAAAAAAAAAATTACCAACATCGGTACACCTTTACTTGGGATTAAAAACCGAAAAAAAAAAAAAATTCTATTCCTAGACTCGACTGGATTCTCTTTTTTCCGTTCGTTTTTTTTTCTATCGGCTGTACAAATGACGTCCGGACGTGAAGGTTTCGTTTTTTTTTTTTTTCAAAGACGTTGATTCGGATGTGCGTAAAAGATGAAACTACCAAATCATACGTCGGATATTCGTGGCTTCGCGGTAGAACGGGTTGGGTGGGTATGTATAATAATATCTATGTATACTTTGCAAGTATAATCGTGATAAAAAAAATATATTTTATCCACCAATGTTGAAGCAACTTTTTCTCGCGAAGAGAGCGCGCGAAGTGGTTTAGTGCGTGAAACCGGCACAATGTATATATATCTATTATAAGTATACATGTATATACGTACATGTGATAAAACTACATGACATCCCTTCAAGTTCGCGAATATTATTGCATATAGTGTATGAAAAGCAGACATTTTCATACACGTCGACTACACCGAGGATAGAAAAAAAAGAAGTTGAAAAGAAACGAGGAAACTAGGACAGAGAGAGGCGAAGAAAGGAAGTCGCGGACGACAGCGACGAAGAAAGGGCAAAAACGAATAAAAACTGAAATAATAAACTGAAAAAAAAAATCGAAAAACCGAAAAAAGCCAAGAGATCCTTCTCCTGGAACGGCCGGCGAAATATACCCCATCTTTGACATTACGGCTGTCCTTTCCAGTCGCTAAACAGCTCGGAGGATGGAAAGAGAGAAGGAAGAGCGGCAGCGGTAGGAAGACTCCGTAACCGAGTCAGAAAAGGTTGGGGATGGCCACAAAATTACGCGGAATCGAGGCGTGGATGTAATTCAAGCGCGACCCAACTCTCCTCTTCCAGATATGTGTACTCATATACATATATATATGTATATATCTCCGACGAACCCCTTTGCCGACGTTATTTTCCCCGCATTTCATCCACCGCACGGATAAAACACGGATACACACGAGCGTGACGTTCTAACAGTGCGTGAAAAGTCCAAAGCTATACGGATAAAGCGAAATGTAGCCACACGTGCGCGACAGTAGCTGCATGTATGTGCATGAGATTGGCGGTTTGTATTTCGGCGGTGAAAAAAGAAGCGGAGTGCTGAAGGGAAACGCGTACAGATATATGTCCTAGGGGGGGGGGTATGTACGCACGCAGTCGGAGGAGAGTTACACGGTCGCGGTACACCAACACGCGACTCGTTCGCGCTTACTAGCCGTTTCCCGGCATTTGTCACAATAAAAGGGGCGAGGGTGAAAAATCGATGGGAACGAGGTGATAAGAATGTGAATTAGGATCCACCAATTTGGTAACCGAATTTCCTCGCGTTCCACGCTATACCGAGCGAAGCGTTTTTTTTCACCCCTCTATTCCATGCGCCACTACTACTAACCCTTCACTCTACTCTTCTGTCTCTCCGTTACGTTCTTCCAGCTCTATTAGCTTTTTCGTGGCCTCTTTTTTTTTTTTTTTTTCTTTCTTTCTTTCTTCCGCCTCTCTTCACTGTCCTGCGAGGTGGATAGAAATTTTTATACCCACGGTACGTGTAAAATCTTTGACGTTTGATATCCTCGTACGGCGAAATAATATGTTAATATTTGTTGACTTGTGCGATGAAAATCCTTTGGGCGTTTTAAATTCGTTTGAGATTTGGTATGCGCGTGTATGTTCCTTGTTTTTTTTTAGGGTGGGGGAGGAGGGATGGGGGGGAGGGGGGGGGGGGGGGGTCCTCGAATTTTCCTGGGATAAATTTGGAGACCGCTGGAAAGTCTGGGGTTTTCAGGGAACCTATGTATAATGTATATATACAACGCGCTTGTCTGAATCGAACGGCGGTTGACCCGAGGGCATTTTTCCTCCGACAAAGTTCCCCCCCCCCCCCCGGAATAGAATATACATATATTCGCATATTGATCGTTTCACAAAAATGGAGGAAAATGAATGAAAAAAAAACAAAAAAAAAATCAAATAAGAATAAAATCTATCGACAGGATATAGAGGAGGATAGAAGAGAATCGAAAAACAAAACAAAAAAAACTGAACGATTCGCGAACGCCGATTTTTTCTTTACTTTTTTTCTCATTTTCAAAGTGACTTCAAACGCGCCGTAGATGCGATGCTTATATATTCGCAAACACTCTTTGACATGCTATACATGTACGTAAATGACTTTTTTGGTATCGTGTTACCCTATTGCGTAGATATTGCCCACGTTCATTTAGTTGTTTTGTTCTTTTTTCGATTTCTTTTTTTTAATTTTCTTTGATTCGATACGCGACTCGACTCACCTCTCATTATTTGAGTCCCGTTAAACCACTCGATAACTGGAACTGGTTTACCGACACCGCTTTCACAGTTCAGAACTAAACGAGTACCCTCGTTAACCGGAGTCAGTGTACTTCCGTCGGCGATCACTTCCTTTGTTTCTTCATTAGTCACCACCAATTTGTCCGGTTTCACTGTAACAAAAATCGTCAAACAATGTTTATCAATTCACGTGCGAAAATTATTCTTTCTCTCGTCAAAAGTCAAATAAATTAGGTACGAAAGGTTTTCGTACACTTTTAGCGCGATCAGGGTAGAATTGTTTGTTTTTTTTTTTTCTAGTTCCTCATCGTTGTATGATTTAGATGAGTGGAATTGCAGAATTTCGTTATTCTGTAAATACGAGAATAATTTTGAACGAATTCGTCGGTCAATTGTTGGTACGTATATATAAGTATGTATGAGCAGAGCTACGCGGCTCTTGGACTTTTATTTGGTATCCGACGGCTGGATTCATCTTTTGCGAAGAATATCGCGGGGGTAGTGTCGGAGGTTTAATATTCACCAGATTCTGACCTAGTTTTACAACCTCTGGGGAGCATCACGTGCATCTTGCCATTTCTCCTTTTCGTATATATATATACGGCACGCCCACACGGATACGCGACCATTCGAGGGGAGAAACTGCGGTGGTTCTTCAGGGCGGGAAAATATAACGGAGGTTTCGCAAAACCTCGACGAAGTGAAAGAAGAGAAAAGGAACATACGTATATAGCCGGTGGCTCAGCGGCGAATGAAGAGCGGAATGAAGATGCCTCGTTCATTGAAAAGTTTATTCATATCCCCGACTTTATTTGCCATCGAAAGAAAACGAGGTTCAACACCTCCGCTTCCGAAACTCGACTTTCTATTCTGACAAACTTCGTTTCTACCTACCGGTTCTGCGAAATTTTATACGCTCCCTTATGACTGGAATCCCAATCGACGAAAGAAATTCAAATCGGGTTCTGTCCTGGTTGTAAAAATTCCGGTGATCGGTCTCGAATTTTTCGCGATTCCCTCATTTATTTCGCTTCTCTTAGTTTACCGCGAGCGACCGTTAAAACGAGGGGTTGTTGATTCAACGAGTAGATTGGTATACGCGCTCCTACTTTCTCTTTTAGTTTCCTCTTCCTCATATTATTAGACGTTAGGTATATATATATATATGTACCGCGGAGGTTTTTCTTTCTCAATTTCAACCGATCATTTATAGATATTGGATTCTCGCCTCCCACTGAGGCGAAGGAACCTGCCGTTGACAACTTTCTTAATTTCTCTTATTCTCTGTCCCTTCGTTACGGCCATCGAACCCCCGCCGCAACCACTCATACTCGGCTCCCTTCCTCTCTCCATCCTACCTTCCTTCATTGTTTGCTCACTCAACCCGAAGCGGAGGCACCCGCTGCTAGATAACGCGACTTCTTATTCCTATTATTCTTCCTCAGCTACCAGAGACAAAAGAAAATGCAGCCAAACTCCAATAAACTCAAATTATTTTCTCCTCAATTTTCCTTCGCTCGTTTTTATTTCCTTTCTATTTTTTTTTTTTTTTTTTTTTGTTTCTTTTCCTCATGCGACTCGTGATACGGATTAGGCTGTTCGTGAAACTTTTTCAAAAAGCTGTTGTAAGAAGCATGGAAAGATGACCAAAGTGACCGCGGTACTCGACGATCGTCGCAACGACCGAATGACAGAAAACACGGGGCGGAAATAGCGTTGAGAAAAATTTCTGCGTTCCGGGGGTGCGGATTACGACGTCTAACAGGGTTTTGAATATTCCATGTACGCGATTCTATTGTAGTTTGAATCGTACGTTGTTCACGGTATAATGCACCGCGAAGCTCCGCGGCAGAGAATAAGCCGCGTTATAAGCCATACAAGATGGTGTCGTTCGAGATGCATGGAGCATATTAGATCGTCTCACCCTCCGGCTGGTAGCAGCCTGTCGTGCACCTTGCACGGAAACTATATGTGTATACAGGGTACGTACGTCGTCTAACCCACTCGAGATCCTCGAGCTTCTGCAGACGAACGCGAAGCTTTTCACCCTTAGATTATATACTTGAAAAACTTACCCACCCACCCACCCCCCCCCTCCTTCCTCCAACAAACTACCCCTTTATCCCATTGTTGTTATATCGCTCTATAGGTTTTCTGTAAACTGTTGTAACCGTAACGGAAAAATTCTACGCAGATTTCCGCCGGCGACATTCGTTTACCGGATATTTTCGAATTTTTCGAATTCGGGGCCGCCCGCAACGTTGCGAAATTATGACTCTCGAATCACCTATTTCCGTACGCCACGGCGATATCGGAATTTAATTGACTGCAACCATTGCTGATATCCGCAAATAACTTGCGTCGTTGAAAAAGAATTTCGTCACTGTGGCAGAGATCGTTGATATTTTTGGGTAACGGGCATTGAAAAACGATCGACGTTTTTGTTACAATTAAAATATGGATATTGTTCCCGAAATAATGGGAAAAAAATTTCGATTTATTTCAGTTTTTTTTTTCTTATTTTTTTCATTTTTTTTTTTTTTCCGTACACGACTACGCTCCGCGAGCAATATGTTTTATTTCAAACAGAATCTGACTAGTCAGCTCGCTTCTGTGTATGAATGTACCAATGGGATTTAGTATCGTTGAATTGATTGACGTTTTTAGAATGATTTATTGGCATTCGGACGGTTTCCGACAACCGCGATTTCATGTAGTTATACGAGTACCTTGTAAACGTGGATATATACGAACGGGCATACATGCGATACTATGGCTGAATTTATCACCGGAATGTAGTCGAATACCTGCAAATGTATTCTACCGATGCGCGATGATACGTGCACTCGGTCGTTTGTTCGTTTTGTTTTTCAATTAAAATTATTTTTTCATCACCTTTTTCTTTCATTGCATTCCTTTATTCTGTACTGCAGTCCACTCATGTCTGATATCATCTATCCCCCTCGCCTCACGCTAATTAGATGTTCAATTGCTGGTATCGGATATAGATATACTGTAACCTACAATTCTGCTTTTTCGGTTGTGATCAATAGACCCGCGCGGGATTGGAATCACATGTTTTCTCCTTTTTTCCCTCGCGTCACAATTTTCCTCCTCTACTGTACAAAAAAAATGGATTTGTACGATTTTTTTATTTATTTATTTATTTTTTTTCATCAAGCGAACATAAACAGATGAAAAAAAAAAAAATGTAACGAGAGTACGATAATTCATCAACGATTCTTGATAGTACAGTTTTTTGTTTCAACGTTTTGGCTAGCGCTTTTGGTTTCGACTCGCGATTATTATTTTTTTGCGAATCTCCGAGCTTCCGCAGATTCGACGAATAAAGCTTCGCGTCATTATTGGTGGAGATGTAAAATTTTGGGGTTCAGGTAGAAAGCGGCAGGAAAAAAAAAAAGAGTCGGGCTACACGGAGCGCTGGTATAAGTGGATGTGCCCGGAGAAGCTCCGCTGGTCTACCGAATGTCGGAGATGTCGGGAGGTTGGGATAGGTGGTTTGGGTGGCCGCGGGGAGGAGAGTCATTTGGTTTCCCGAGGGAGCGTGAAATTAAATTCCTTTGCCTTCTCAATTCCCGTGGGATCACCCGGAATGACGAAAACACTTCATCACTGACCCAAACGGTATACTGCAAGGGACCAACGCGTCTATATATTTCAACTGTCTCTGCAGATACAGCATCGGTATAGCCGACCCGACTCCCACTTTTTCCCTCATTCCAAACTCTTCGCAATATTTTCTTATATCGCAGTGCGCCGCGCAATCCGAAAGCTCCCTTCATACGTTTCGTGAAAACCAATTTCATATTATTCTACTTTACCTCAGAATTTACAATAACAATTCTCAGGCAAAACAGTTAATGGAATTCGAAAACTTTGATTGATAGATTCGTGCCACATCGCCCCCGCCGATGTGGCGATCGTAGGAATGATATTGATAAATCCTAGTTCGGTATCAATTCTCGTGTTTTTCTCCGTCACATTTCGACGGTCGTTACGCGCTGGTTTTGACGTTTCGCGGAATTTGAACGTTTCAGTTTATTTTTAAGGTCGAAGAACGGCTAACTGTACGTGCGTACAGTAGATTCGATAAATAAAGTAAATTAAATCGATCCAGTTCCGACTTCATAGGATCAATGTGAACGAATTAATCTCAAAGTGAATGATTTTCGAGAGTCAAAGAAGCAGAAGCATTCGTGAATTACGGGGGGTGGCACACACGTGGATGTTATACGTACGTTCTACACATACGAGTGTTAGGGATTTTCGCATCCTTGCACAATCGTTCGGCTGGTATTACACTCTGTCTATATGTACAAACCTATATTAATTAATTTCGGAGCTTTGGTGCGTATCATTAGCAAAAGGGAAAATTTAATCGGAAACAAACTTGATTTCCAAACTCTAATATGACCGCATGCGGTACGTACAATATCGTATATGTATGTACGCGCGTGAGGGTAACAACGATCGGAGGTCCGTACAACAATGAGAAATCCGATTCGCCCCGAACATGTGTGGAAAGCTCGGTGGACTCGGAAAATTTATTAGCGCAACGATGTAATTTCTCTTTGTCGATCGTACGCATACCGCGTACACCTTCCGATAGGGACACCCTCCGAACTTCTAGAATTCAACCCGCTCCGTATTTCCCGATGAATATCCAGTCGGAAAATTCTAATCCCGTAACAGATTTTCCACCCCCCGTTTACGAATCGCCACATTTCCTTATATTATCCGCATCTACACTTTGTTGTAATTTTGCTTGACGATCAAAATCGAGTTCACATACGACCCTAAGATGTTGTCTATTTTACCAAGCCTTTTGTATATTCTAACCGCCCGTAATATCCCCGTAGAATTCGAGGGGGTGGAAATCATTAACTGGGTTATTATGGAATCTTCTTTCACACCGGCCACTCCGTGATGCTCGTGCGACCCATCATGGGGTGAACAAAATGGCGCGGAGCTTTGACCAGGTAGTCTGGCCACACGACCGACGTTCACACCCCACCGACTTCGCCCTACTTGTTTTTTTAATAGATTCGAACGCAACCGAGACTATTGAACGACGGATCTAACGTCGTCGAAGAATAAATGATGTTCCGTCCATTCTGGACATTAACGGATGCGTATCAGTGATGCATGCGCACAACGGGGTGGGCGGTGTACGAGAGGATTTCTAGTATGTATGTGTATGGAGTTACCTCAGGTGCAGTGAATATTTGCATGTACTTTGCCATACATTCGATATACATATATATATATAGCCAACGTCGATGACAGTACTTTCCACTAAGAAATGGCCTTATTAAACTTTGAAACAACCTGAGAACCCCGGAGCTTATCGTGGTCGTAATTAAACGATATTACCAGCCAGCGGTAGTAGCAGCTACGATATTAGGACATAAGTTTAACCGTTTTATGTGTATTACGAGTACGGTACCCATACCTAGAACTTGAAGAGAAGCGGCAGCCCAGTGGGAATTCGGAATCTAATTTTCGCCCGTGGGAAAATGTTTTTGTTTTTTCCCTCCTACGTTCTCTTCGATCACTGCTGCTGACTATTTTCCACGGGGATTTGAGAAAGTGCACGAATCGACAAGAACCAACCTTCTTATACATCACTTCGGTGTCATTGATCGCGAAAATAAGGTATGCTGAGTCGTTTTATGCGCTTGTGCAGATTTTTTCTCTTCGAGCCGAAACAGCTTTGTAAGAAAAACACATCGAGGAGAACTCTGGATTTTACTTGACATGATTTCCTTTTCATAATCGGTTCGATTTGATAGCATCTCCCCTCTGTGGAAAAATTCACGATCTGGTCCGCGGATGCGATTCCAAAAAAGTGGGTTGGGTAATCAACTGAACGAGTCTACGAGTTACCGTAGGTTTCGTTAATTACGAAAGAGAAAAAGAAGAGGTAATAATTGTTGATTGTGTCTTTTTTTACGTTATTTATTTGAGGATCGTTGCTGATGTATGTGAAATCAATCTGACTGTTTTTTACACAAGCTGGTATAAGAGCAATTTCGCGAGACGTGATTTTTTGTAAATTTCTCATAAAATGCGGAGGGTAGATATAGGAGTGGAAAGAGGAGCGACCATTTTGTCTGGTAACCGAAGAAGATTGTTTGTCTTGGAATCTACGTCTTAACCAAACTACTAACTCACTTACCACTTTGGAAGGGCAAAGTGTGCCAAAGGATTCGATTCCACTCAATTACCCACCAAGCTACGGAGAATTCGTGTTTGCACGTGACAGTATAGCATCAGCAATAGTATAAAAATCCACGTTCTCGGAATCTAGCATAGAAACTTCATCCCGCACGTCCATGTTTTTCATCTGTCTCAACACACCCGCAAATGCAGCTAAATAACGTATCAACGCAAACACAAGGCACGAAAGGGATAAACAGAGACATGATGATATCTCTTTTTGCCCACATATATCCCCATTCCATGTGTTGCCACTGTTGAGGGGGGGAGGGGGGTGAATCGCGAAGGACGATATCCAGACGGAACGTGGTCGACCACCACGATACAGTTTTCCCCGATTAATCTAGTGGGATATAATTTTGTAAGCTCAAAGTTTTCTCAGTCTCGCGTCCCGGATGCCATGAAAAGAAAAATGTTATCCGATAGTTTTGTGTCTTTCGCTTGCTTGTATATTACATATAATATAATATACCATATCTGTACAGAGTAGGCGACGACGTGAATCGTGCATCGCTATGGAAAAAAAATTCTTTTGTACCGCGTCGTCGGCTGGGGGTTTGTCGGCCATGCGGATATATATCGTCGGTTGTGTGACTCCTCGGAGAAATTTGACGACGACGCGACGTACGTATGCGGGCTAACGTCCTCGAGATTCGCTCCGAGCAGCTTCTTCACGGACGCGGCGTTGGGTACGCGTGGGTGGTAGTGATGTGCACAATGGAATATAATACCCGCGTATACTTTTCCCTACACGTACGCCGTCGCGCTGCACGTGTGCCTTCGCGACGTCACCTCGTACCGCGATGAAGACAAACTTCTCAACTCGCTCCATAAAATTACCGAAGCGCGTTGTGAGAAAAATATGTCAAACAACGACTCGGCGCTATCAGGTTTCGTAATTATACGCGATTAATTTTTTCCTCTCCTTCTCTGCTTCTCTCCTACTTTTTCCCGTCTTCTCGCACCGCGGCTCGCCATCTTCTTAGTCAGTCTAGGAGTGTTCCCGAAGGGAATGAGCGAAGCGAAGCATTGAAAAAAATAAATGTATGAAACGGGAGAACAAAAAAAAACTAGAATGAGGGAAAAGGCACGAAAAGCAAGTTGTTGAAAGCGTGATTTACTTTAACTGCACCGTAACACAGCTGCGTACGTTTTATGGTGTATAAAGGTAGTGAGTCTAGCCGGCCAGATGGATGCCAAAGGTGGTAGGAATGGCGGCAAGTCGCACTGCCAGTGCCCCGGGTCTTATGTATGTACCGATATAGGTATAGCGACAGTAGTATTTAAGGTACTTTACGTTACAACACTGGAGAGACCGAGAGTTTTATTCCATACATACGTATACCTGCGTGTATATATATACCCCGTGTACATTTATACACCCACACGTGTCTCTGGGCGTATAACCGTATATATACATGTATATAGTACGCGACGTAGCCTCGCTCAACTTTTCGCGACTATTCGGTCACAGCAGCTTTCAAGCTACTAACATACGTCCCTGCCTTAGTTTCTACCCCATAAAACTGTGCCACATATTTCCGAAAAGTTTCTCCCAGCCAAAGTTGGCCACGGGACAAGAAAGAAATTCACAGCATGGATAATCTTGCAGTTTTCTATCATACGTGTATCTTATATATCTGTATCTCCCTGCACCTATCTTAGCAGATTAAATTTTATAGGAATCACAGCTTTATTTATTATACCGGTTTTTCTTCTCTTTCTTTTTTTTTTGATTCGTTTTTTCGGAAAGTTTTGAAATTTTTCCCGCACAATGTCCTCCTAATGTACCGTGCATAGTAGTATATAGGTAACGCTGTATATCCACATCGGTACGCGGTCTAGACGCCCGAGGTGTTTTCGGTCGGGGTAAAATAGCTGAAGAATATCAGAGAAAGAGAGAAAAGAAAAGGTATAAAAAACGAAAGAGGTATTTGAGTGTATATGGGGGAAAAATGTGAAAAAAAGGAAATACCGGTAACATTGAATCTGTGAGTTACTGAAAGAAAGAAGAAGGAAAGAAAAAAAGATCAAAATTGTGAAGTAAAACAATAGAAAAAAAAAGTAGAATCGTCGAGGGAGTCGGATAACTTCAGACTTTATAAGGTTTGGTCAGAACTCTCGGCTCAGGCCTGGCCCACGGTTGATGCCAATTCCCAGTATCAATTTTCGCGTTACATCTTCGCTCTTATTGCTCGGAGATACTCGGAAATTATTTTCTACATGTTTATTCGCCACGTACACTTTGAGACCGGCAGGTCCGAACCTATTTTAAAAATTTAAGGATGGTTCTGTCCTGGGACCTCATTCAGAAATGATAACCTTCAATTGCTCACGATATCTATGAAGCAAGAGTGTAGGTGTACTCGTGGAGTGTTTGCTGTAAAAATTGAACTTTATAAATTTTCTTAATGTACGTGACGGTGCGCGGGCAGTTATGGAAAAGTAATAAATTCTCGAAGGCGGTGGTTTACGGGAAGCGAAGACGAGTACAGAGGGAAACGGCGGGGGGGAGGGGGGGGGGGAGGGGAATAGAAGTTGGTAGGGGAAGGAAAGTGGGGTTAATATTGAAAAGTTTCACCGCCTATTTATTCACCGTTCTTCACGAGTGAAAAACTTTTTTACGGAGCTTACCAACTCTTTCTGCCTGTCCCGGCACAAGCGTCGGTCCACCCTGCGATTCCCCCTTTTTCTTATTTTTCATCCGCACCCACACCATCCGCAGAGTACCGTCGTGACCACATTTTCAATCGCTCTTTTTCACCCCTTCCTTCTCCTCCCTAAGTATTTTCCATCTCTATTCATCCGCTCAACGTTTCGACGTCGCGAAATTCAATTGTTTCAATTTTTCATATATAATTTTGCCCCGCTTCAAAGTTTAAACTGGTCTTCTTCTTCTTCTTCTTCTTCGTCATTTTTTTTTTCTCCTCCTTGTTTTTTTTCTCTTCAATTTTCTCTCTTTCTTCTTGGGTTTCCATTCACGTAGGGGTAGGCGGTGAAACGGAAAGCGCGGTTGTGCTCCCACCTCCCGCAAATTCGATTCGTGGTATATTATAAATCTTATATATATACCCGAGTTACTTCCATACGTTCCCTGAACCCGACCACATTTTTTCTCGTTTCATCCTCTTCCGTTCTACTCCCTCGTACAGTTTTACCCATTCGCATTATTCTACATCGCCGCATTCTACGTTATATACGACGCGAGTCTCGCACTCGTAACGTCCATCAATCCAGTCAAAGTAACTTTAACATTCAGGGTATAAACGATTTAAAATTCCCCCCCCCCCCCCCCCCCCCCCCCCTTTCAACACAATTAATTACACCCCGTTGTTCGGCTCCTAAAGTTCATCCCTCTGTTGCAGTATTCTTGTCGGCTGTTGATTTTCTTATCCTTTTATCCTTACTCTCTCCGTTGTACATGCGACACCCAATCGATACACCGAAGATTGTGTACACCTCAGGAACGGAGAACAGAGCAACGAGCTAGATAATGCATCAAGAGGATATTAACGAGGATTCCAATTAATCGATACGCTGTTTATATCACGCGCAAACCCCCCGATCCCAGATAATATCACCACCTATACAGATATGGATGGTAATATCTACCTATCCTCACGTTATTATAATTATACCAGGCTCATAGCTTCATCAAACTGGCACCTAACAAACAGCTGGCTACATACATATGTACCCACGTACGCCCGTTTAGCTCGTTTGCGAATCGCTTCGCGGCCAAGCTCGCTTCGACAACTTTTCGAATACATACCTATATATACATGCGTCGGATATTTGCGATGGTATGGTGGGCTTTAGGATTCATTTATAGGACGCGTCTTGTCGAAGCTTGGAAAGGCGAATAATCGTCGGAGGAAGGAAGGTTGAAGGTACTCGGTAGTCGGACCCATTCCGAAAATTTGGGCAAGACTCGTTCTGTAGTCGAATACGATTGAACAGGTGAAAAAAATCCGATCGGTGGAATCGATGGGGCGCGTCGCTCTCGAAGACACGGAGACCGTAACTGATGTAGATAAGAAAACGTTGATCGGGTAGAAAAGTGAGGATGAGAAATCAGTTTCAAACTTTTATTTATGATCCGGTGTTCGAGCGTCGATCGTTATTCCCAACGGACTGATTGACGCTCAAATCCATCGAATGAGTCGTTCGATGTTCCACCAACATTCTTGACACTTTTTTTCAACATGACACTCCGGAGACACTGCTCTAAGAAATGGACGCGGGTTGAATTTGCAGGTTACTATTGAGATGATTAATGACAACGGCAGAATCTATGTCAAAAATGTCACGAGGCGAAGCTTTATGTATATAATAAATGCCATCCCCTTTTCTCGTCTTATCGATTTTCAGACGGCGAGATGACAGAGATATTTACTTTTACATTATCTCTCTCATTGAAATCGGTTGATTTCGACAAGTTTTTGGCGATTCTTGTCGGAAATCGTCGGTATTTTCAGCAGGTAAATCAATGCGAGGGTTGTTTGGATAGGGAGGCTAGAGGTCAGGTGAGTTCATCGGGTTTGTACTGGGGCACTGGGCTTTAGCTATGGTAGGGTAAATTACCTTATGGGATTGAACCTGAACGTCAGCCATATATTTTGGGTTCAACGTAGGATACCTTCGCCGTCTTTCTCTCCCAGAGTATACCTGGGAGCACATTACGCAAGTCCCATAATTAACCGTTATCCCTAATTGAAATTATTGGCCCGTTTGTCCAGGTAGATGGTACGTAATTTGACGCAATGCGAGGAATCCCTTATACCCAACCGTACCGCGGTTTGCTAGTTTCCTTCACCGACTGCAATCCTATTTTCCTAATTAACCAAATCCTAATTCAACCATTCAAATCCGCTTTGAATTAATAACCGTGCAAATTAGACGTGTGGTATTACAGATTTACCCAACCTAACGTGAGCTTACCTAACTCGAACTCGGATCATCCACCGCATCCGTTTTCGTAGAACAATTTTTAACACTCCGAGCTTGTCAGATTTCAATACGAAGTTAAGAAGCTAATTCGTCGCGGTTTTGTTCAAAGAGAAAACAGAGGAAATTCCATTTTCAACCAAACATTGAATATGAGAAAATTAGAAAATTAGCGTGTCGAAATATTTGCATAACGAAGTCATGGATTGTATGAATATGAGCTTCATATGTTCGGTACAAATTTCTCATCCCTCGTAAGACAGACTCGTTGATCGCATTCATTAGCATCTCCAAATGATGAATTTAATTTTTTAAAACGGTCAGACGTCTTCAATTTTTGTCCTATTTAGCAGACGATACTTATACACATATATATACGCAGAGGTGCGCTGTACCACTCGGTAATTACACTTCACTTATTACTGCCGCAAATTCACCTCACTTCACTTCACTTCATAACAAATTTTCAGGTCACCCGGTCGAGAGTTTTTTTCCGCACTTGCACGGTAGGTGGTGGCGGTAGCTACGTATATATATACGTAATTTTCGCGACGTGATTTTTTGATCCATTAAAAAAAATAAAAAAAACGAAAAAAAAGAATCGACCCCATTTATCTTTCTTCCGAGTGGTTGTATGGATACGAATTCTCGACGATTGATCAAATCTGATAGCGGCAAGACCCTGGTCTTATTTATTGCACAGTGAAGGGGAGAAACGACGTCACACGACGGTGTAGTGCGTGCTCAGACGTCGCAATTGTTGCCTATAAAATCTCGCTTAATTGCAAGATATATAGATGAGTAGATGTATGGATAGGCATTATTACGTGTTACGTTTAGTCACAACGTTTCCCGAGAGAATCGAGAGACGGATTAAACCGTATAACTTCCGCGGAATTCCATTCTCTAACTATACAAACGACAATGGCGATGCTAATTACATCTGTAACGATAGTTCACATTCGGGTAATGGTACGCGATAACGTTACAACCGATTACGCGCGAATGAATTTTTCACACGAATCAGAATCGGTTTTTAGACGAAAGCATGAAAATTGCAAATTGAGATGAGGACTATGAAGAAGAACAAAGTTCCTTGATTTATTTGTTTTATGATTTGATGTACACAGAACCAACCATCGTTCTCATATATATATATATACGAAGTGAAACTTTGCAGTACACCTTATTTACCCGGTCACGCGGTGAGGAAATTTAAAGTTGAGTAATTAGCTCCGTAGTTAATTACATTATCGACAAGTTTGCCTCCTACGTAAATGGCACAAGATATATGTTTTATACCAGACAAACTACGAGAGCGAAGGGTTGAAAATTCGTCGTTCGCTTGTGTCTCGTCTTTCACCTCAATACCGACGGTTTCGCAAATGCGGTGCGATGTAGGCGGACGATATACATATATAAGTACATCTATAAATTTATCTAACGCTGGCTACAAGTGAAAATATTCGTAAGCGTTGCATCTACAGCGGTTCGAAGGCACCGGAAAAAGTGTCGTCATCTCTACCCGTCCGTCTTTCTTGTATACGAGCAACGCGGAGGAAATTTTATACTCGTGACGTTGTGTATAAAAAATGCAATTCAATTTCTGCCCTAAGATCTTGAGGGTATTTACTCATTCTTTATTTGTTACTCACTGCTGCTTATTTACCTCTCTTTTCAAGACTTGTCAGACTCCGTGACTCGGGGTTTTCAGATACGAGAGCGAAAAGAAGAAGCATGAACCGAAGAGAAGGGAGGGGGGGGGGGGGGGGGAACAAACTTCTTCATAAAGGTTAACGAGAAAAAATCTTTTAAATAAATATTATCTTCCATTGAACGTTCGTACATATTTCGGTATAGATATCCGTAGAAATGTTCGAGGGAATACCTTACACGTATAAAAAACTTGAAATCAACACCTGGCTGCAGCGCGATTATTTATTTATTCATTTATATTTATGTACCGCCATTTGTACATGAATTTTTTACGTTCTTTCGTATACGTATATTTGTATATCGTTTACCAATTAAAATCCGAATAAACTTGAGGAAATAGAAAACTTTGCAGATTAGTTTTGAGTAATTACCTTAATTTAATTTTTTATCCACTTTATTATATATGTATTCGGACAATATTTTGTTTCCGTCCGATATATATTTCCGTCTGAAAATATTCTTATCGGACTTACGATCGTGTGCCATTATACCTTAGTATATACCCCTTCCGACACGGGAAATACCAGATTTCGCGAAACTGAAAAAACCTAAAAAGTTTTACAAGAAAAGTAGAGGAAGCGCAGATGCGGGGCTGCCCGCTGTATTTTCACAGACACATTTATTCGTAGGTCAGGTTAGGTAACTACTCTCAGAAGCTTAGCGAGGTGTTAGTAAAATACGTTATCGGTTCGTGCTTACATACATATATTCAAATTCCATGTAATAAAAAGACGTCGATACATTGCATACATACATACATAAAATGAGCATATATCGCGGAAACTTTCATATTCGAAATTAACATTTCCAATGGTATACGGTGCGAGTAAGGGTGATCCAGAAAATTTCATTCGGGATAATGTGCCGATAAAAAAATCATTCTTTTATCACATCAGACCCCTGTCACGTTCGTGCGATAATTCGATTTGATACGCATTCGTCGTGTACGCATCGCGGACGTATTTCTCAGAGAAACGTCTTAATATTTGAAACAAATAAGGTGAAAGCCTGTTGCTCTCGTACAGGTACACCGACGAGTGTGCCGTGCCGCGAAGACAATTGAAAAATGAGGGTAAAACAATTCTTGCAAAAAAAAAAATAAAAATAAAAATAATGTACGCGAGTGCGGTGCGCGCGGTACGACGACGGTAATTATATTAGAGGACTTAAACTTCCCGCCCCTCGTCGTTCCTCATTTTTGTCTCGTTAGTTAATTTTACATACCACGTACGTACCCCGCGTAGTTGTGTAAATAATTAACAAACTAGACCGAAGCATTATCAAGATAAATAATTTACGCATAAGTATATTTATGTAATACAATATACGTACTGGCGCACTTGATTGCCGACCACCACCAACAACAACAACTGTAATTACACGAACAATTATTATAGGCTCAAATTGGAGCTTTGAGTTATTAATGTAGGTACACACGCACACGCAAACACACCTACGTATGTTTGTGTACACCCGATACGAGCTTACTACGTAGTATGGGGTATGAATTACCCCGTGACTGTGTGCACAGGACAGACGGGGGGGGGGTAAGCCCACTGAAATTGAATCACGGCAGTGCAGAGAGGTACGTACGTTAACCCGTACGTGAGATGATCGGATGCTACCGAAATCGGGAAGAACCCCGCGACGAGTGCTGAGGGAAAGTTATGCGGAGGTTGTATTTATGGTTTCGAACAACGCGCACATACGCGAGCGTAGCGGAAAACCTGACCATCGCCGACCACCGAGGATACCGAGACCACGTGCTGTGAACAATAATTTCAAAATCACACGAACATGGACATCGCATTTCTACCCTCTGAGCGAAACTGCCCCCCCCCCCCCCCCAGCCCCCGGCTAGCGCTGCCGTATCGGTGATTCAAAAAAGAAAAAGAATGGGAACTTTTTACATTTTACCCGCGACCACCTTTTCTACCTCCTGCAGACTCCCGTCACGTTTCTATGTACAATATAGCGTATAGCTATGTATAAGACTTTATTAGAACCGGCTTTAAAGCTGACGTTTCATTTTACCTTTATATACAGACAGGGGTTGTTGCTCTACATTTCAACGAATTTTATACGTCGCATGCCTCGAGCCTCGGATTAAACAGGTGAAACACGTACGGCAATTAACGAACAACGATCGTTTTTAGACAAAATAATAAAGAGATTGTAAAATTATTGAATATAGTAGGCGCGATGTATGTAATAAGGTAATAAGAGAAAGCGAATCATGACGAAGTCGAACGGTAGCTTTTTCAGATATTGGAGAACATTTTCGTCGAGCCGTTTCTGTGACGGCGTAGAGAAAGGGGGTTGGACAGAGAGAGAGAGAGTGGAGGGGGTGAAAAAAGAGATATAAAATAATGGGGATGAGAAATATGGGGAAAGAGAAAGAGTAAATGAAAAGGGAGGGAAGACAGAGGACGAGGAGAAAAAAAGCACGATGAAAAAGAAGATAAAAAGTATACGAAGAGAAAAGAAACGGGCGAGGCGACGAACTGAGGAGAGGAATGAAAACTTGCAGACTGAATTTTTTGCATGAATGCCTCCCGTCTCAGTAGATGAGTCCTCGTATAAGATTGGCCAAGTCAAGTGAACGGAAAAATGAATTTTTTAAATCCTTGAGAAAAACCTGCGAATAACGCTCGAAAATTGAGGAATCGTGATGATTCATCCTTCGGTAGAAGTCGTTGAATAAATTTCGTGAAAATCGGTCACTACGAAACACGGATATGCCGTTTCCGTCACACGTTCACTTGTTCCTCTTCTTCTTTTTTGTTTAAACTCAAATTTTGAAATACACAGCGGACAGCTATAAACGTGATTCTGTTTTTTTTCTACTTTTCATCAACCGGTTCAATTTCGGTTGATTTCTTTTTAAGCCGTTGAGGATAAGGGTGGAAAAGTTATGATGCAGCGCATACCGGAGGAAAATTTTTGTAAAACCGAGGCGATATTACTCCGCTCAGAGAACATACGGTGACGTTTTAATAAAATTATCTTGAAAATCAAGTAGCTGGAACGGCCATAAATCTTCATCTCAAAACTTCCAAACTTGAACCTCTTCCAAAGTGTCCCGCAGCGCGCGCCACTCGCCTTCAAGGAGACCAACCGACAATAGGGATTCTCCGGGCACTCGGTGTATAATAATCAAACCAAAAAGCGCTGAAAAATTTTTCATCAAATCGCGGGATTTTACACCGAGTAAAAGTATGCGTTCTCAGCGGCCGTACGACCACGTCCGGATATCAATGAAAATCACACATCCGGCTACCGAGTGCCCACCTCACATATCCAGTTCACTAGTTTTTCCGTCATTTCGAAAAAATATTTGAACCACTCTGCGGTATGCGGTAGACCGTAGAGATGAAAAAGGGTGACGTCACGGAGAAAAGCAAATTTTGTAACACCGTTTTTTTACCGTTACGAACTGTCGTCCGCCATTATGCTTCAATACCGTTTGAGTTTCACGGCAATCGCGTTTTGTAATTCTGCCCGGTTTTCTCCCCAACTGTACCGTCGGGCTACGCCACTTTACCAATTCGAGTAATCAACCCTCAATTAAGTTCACTTAATTCGTCGAATTGGCAACGACCAAAAACCATAGGAACAGGTTTGCGGGTGGTACGCGCCGGGACTTTTCATAGCATTTTAATTTATCACACCGGAATTGTCTTCGCCGCGGCGACGTCGCGTTTTAACCTCGACTCGATGAAATTGGCGAAATAAAAGCGGACGCGGAGTCGCTAAATTTACGTACGAATGCATCACGTGTACAGTTGGACGAAACTTGTACCACCTATTCAAAGTGGCTAGTTCACCGCAATACGTGAACAACGTCGTACGTAATGAAGGCTCCGGTCACTTTCCGTGGACGAGGAGAAGCGTCCAGATTCAGCGCGCTAATTAATTAAGACTTTACGAGGACGTCGCGAGACACCGTTGCGCGCGTTATTACATTATCTCGACGAAAAAATTAAAACTCACCTGTTACTGTCAGTGTAATGTGTTGGACGTTGTTACATTCTCTGTTAACCGCCAGGTAAGTCGCCTCGCATTTGTACAGACCCTCGTCCTCCAGTTTCAGGTCTGGGATTTTTAAAAAACTCTTCGTCGCGTTGGTCTCGTACGACATATTCGATCTGCGAACAGGCGAAAAGAAATGCATGTGACACAAGTTTTTCGAAAATATCTTCTCCCTCTCTACGATAGTCAGTTTGACGAATCATTTCTTTCTTTATTTTTTATTTTATTTTTTTTTTTTCGCGCTCACTTATTTCCTCAATGACGCGACGTCACGTTTATCGCAAATGTCTCATTCCTCGCTAGCTAATTCCTCTGGGAGGAAAAAAGGTCGCGAGTTATTCGGTTACGTGCCATTCGCGGGGTAACGTGTAGTTCGCTTGGGTACGGGCGATTGATAGATATTCCGTAGAATCTATACAGTCTCCGTCCCGCTGATAAAAATCGTCAAAATTCTCGTGGAATTTTACGTGGAGATTATATCCGTGATATATTCCGTCGTTATTATTACTGGAATACGTGGATACTGGGAGCGAGGACGATAGAAAACTCGGCGGTACACAAGACGTCGGTACGCGGGGCGTACGTCGTCGTAAGGGATGTCGGGGTATCGAAGACCCGCCGTAAAAATATGTACATACCGTTCGCGAATGTACGCTCGTTTTATATTTTCAGATTGTGCGCTCAAACAAAAGTCCGTGGAAACGAACGCCAGATGTGAAAACCAAGAAAGCGATATCTCGAACGGATAGATATTGCCTACTTTTCCCTCCTCCTTCTTGACTTTCATATATACAAAGCTCTGTATTTCTTATTTCTTTCTCTCCTTTTTTCCTCCTTTTCGTTTCTTCGGTTTTTTTTTTCTCTCTCTCTCTTTGTGTCTTTATATTTTGCTCGGACAAGTTAAAAGAATGCAGAATCTCCTGTAGCCGGAGGGTTCCTCCTTCCTTCTTTCTTTATTTCTTTCTTTCCTACTTTCTCACGGCGAATTCCCAGACCGGATATTATCCCCCTGTCGTTGATACATCGTACAAGCGGTACAAAAACCACCCCTCGATATTTCGCTATGAAAAATGATTACGTTCTCTGTCACGGATCTTGATATCGAAGCCGATAAGTAATTCAATCATGACAGGAATAATGCCGGCGTATCTACATATATATATATATATTTATGTATTGACATGTATGGGGAAGGGAGTAACTCGTACGTGTCGGTATAAAGGACTTCCCGCACGAGCGGGGTGAGGATAAAAGCCAGGTGAGGTCAGATAGCGGGCGTCTATTATCCTTGGCTCGGGGGCGCTGTGCGATTCGAAACTTGGGAGTTCGAAAGTCTTGAATTGGCAATGCCCACGGCGATTTCCTCGTTCGCTAAATTCCGAGCAGACCATAGAGTAGACCGCAGCAACCACTGCCGGGCAGCCCAGGTTATGACCGCAAGGATACCACCCCCCCGAGTACCGTAATACTGCACCCTCTTGATGAAATTCGATATTCCCACGATAACTTTATCGCGCCTTCGTATTATACGCATGTTCACATGCTTCCCGGAATATTATCATTATCATTGAAAAAGACCTCGGCTACCTGTGGCCCAACTTGTACATCCGTTCGATATTCTGGATAAAAATTCCGGACAAAAAATTTAACAACGAACGGGGTGTAAGAATTTTCACGAAACACCGCGGGGGAAAAAAAAATATTCCGAAGCGCAAAGCGGGGATCGCGTGTCTTATTCGGGGTATTTTTTTCTCCCTTCTTTTTTTTTTTTTTCTCAAATTCTTTCGGCGTTTACTTCCGCATACGGTTTATGAAGAATTTCAATTAAATTGAAGAACGAAATACACGGGACAGTCGAGCTCATTGTCCTTTTTGTTCTTGGTTATTTGGAAGACGAACTATTCCAAACGATGAAGCAGCGACAGTTGCCTAATACAACCCCCTGCAGTTGAAACGATTTTTTCCTCTCGATTTTCCTTCCCACTTTTCGCTCCCTGAGATACAGCCAGGCATCGCTTCAACGTCCCACCGTTTCGCTTGTCCTCACATTTGATTTCGCCGTTGGACCGCGGATCACTATACCCGTTCGCTGTCGGTATAATATTTCCAGAGGGGTAAAATTCCGAGATGAAGAGAAGCCGAGGGTAGGCGGAGTTTTGTCCCGCGTTAGATTCGCTTCTATGCAAAGAGGTGGGACGGCGGGGGGCTGCTGGTTGCTTGGTTGATGTATCGAGTTGCTGTCGAGGCGATTTGTTAGCCGAATTAATGCAGGAGGTTGCGGAAATTAGGCTAAGTATCTCGTGCAATCAGTATTCATGAATAAAATGAATACATTTACAATCGTTAGCAGTTGAGCGTGAGACTAATTGTTTGTGTCAGCTCAGCTCCTCAACATCTACCTTAACTATTCGAAGCCTCATGGGTATAAAAATCATGGTAATGAAATTTCGTTGCATCGAACGGCCGATAGTCGGGACTCCTGGGTGACGAAATTACGCCGCAAGTTCGCCGACGTTCGGCGTTCTGTAAGAGGACACCGTATCCGGGAAATTTACTGTTTAAAATCCCGCGATGTCGGACGCGAAATAAGAGCCAGCGGAATCTTAGGAGGGATCAATTTTCATCCCTTTTTTCGTTTCTCGTCTGTCTTCGATTCCCTATTATTTACTCCACCGCTCCTTCTGCTCCTCGTTTCTCGTTTTCACGACACGAGGGTGACTCCTCAACTTCCGATAACATCGTAATGACTGCCGATGCGCCCGACGGACGCGAGCGGAGATTATCTTCGGGTCGACCCTCGCGACCGAGCCATTTATGGGTCAAGAGGGTGACAAAAATCGTATTTGGATCGGTGGTTTACCCGGAGTTTCGGGGGGAATGCGAAGACGGTATCGCGCAGCCCGGTTTCCTTCGGGTCGCCAACTCTATCGTCGAAGCTTTCGGTCTTGGGTGCGAAAATTTTTCACTCCCTTTTATTTTTTTTCAACCGTTGTTGTTCGTCTGCCTTTCAACTTCGCACACTATCGGCAATTTTGATTACGTCTTATAATTACTTGGAAAACAATTAATAACGTGGAAATTCTTAGCTTGCGACGAAGTTAACTGTGCAGAACGAAAGTCGGTTGTGTACATGTGTCAGTTGGAAAATGCTGTAGATACAGCTTGGGCGGGAGCTCTTAAAAACTGTGAAATTGTTGAGAAAAGACGAATGGTAGAAAAAATAAATGAATGAAAAGTAGTGACGTGCAGCGGAGGGTAGCTCGGGAACAGGGAAAACTTTCGACGTTGAAAGTTTCTTCCGCAAGGAGTTTAGTCCCTTAACAAGACTTATACTTCACCAGCTTTGTCCATAAAAGGCAAACGAATGACCGTTGTAATCGTCGAACAGTTTATTTCATCGCTGCCGGCAGCTCGCCGATTTTCGTTTCAGTTTTATCCTCACCTTTTCCGCCTACGGCTCGGAAGAGAAGAGCACAAATTTTTGGCACCCGTTAAATTTTATACTCGATGCAATTTTCACCCACCACCCTCCAAGCCCACTTGACCGGTTTTCAATTGTGTTCAGCTTCTTCGGTTCCGAACGAAGCGGATCTTTCGAGAGCTGCTTCGGTGAGGCCATTACGGTATATGTATATCATGTTCGTTCCGGAATGAATACGTTACTCCGTTTACTAAGGCTATCAGATTAGGCCTTCCGGACGTTTCCAGAATGAGGTAGGACGACAAACGGCTTGCTGGCTGGCGGGTAGCGTATAGTCGGAGAATTAGGAAGTGTAGTGGCGGAGCTCGTTAGCAAAACGTGAAAGTTGCTGAGCCCGCGGTCATCCGGAACCCTGGAAAGGCTCGCTTCACCTTCGCCACGTTCATCTTCACGTTTTCATCACCGCTGTAGCAGCTGACTGGGCGGGGGAGTGTTGGACGAGGAAAACTGGGCCACGGTTTCGTGCGAGTGTAACGGAGCAACGAGGATCGGCGGTAGTTCTAGTTGGTTGCCGGTATACTCCGAACCAACGATCTCCGCTTCCAGAGCCCCTAGGCAAACTGACCAAGGGGTTCTCGTTCGCAGCGTAAAAGTTGCCAACGCTTTGATTACAAGGGAAGCTGATCCCACGGGGTTCCGCACGGCGAAAAGCTCCGACGCTTACGCGGGAACGTCCCGTAATATACAGTTTGTACTTTTACGATCTCATTTGTCATTTATCGCGCCGTTGACGTACGATGATTTCGCTCCTTCGCTGTCTCGTTTCATTCGTCGTGTCATTTTTTGTACGTACCTTTATCCTCGACGAGAATAAAATCGAGATAAGTATCGAACGAGAAACAGTAATCACGCGCGTCTGGTCGATCGGACCCCGAGATGCTCGTCGAAAGATACAGAGAAAGTTGAAGTCTCCTCGCATTTTTTCCCCGTCTGTTTTCTCGAACTTTTTTTTTGTCTCCGCCGTAGGAGGAGGAGATAAATTAGACAAGAGAAAAATATTTCTCGATTAAATCGTCCGCTTCGGATATATATCGAACGGAGCTGGATCGCCTGCGACAAGATCCTTTGGTAAAGTACTTTTCTCATCCTATATTTAAAAGCGAACTTGCCACGGGGGGTGACTTTCTCCGCGAACGTTTTCCCATTCGAGTAATGGGGCCATCGTCTATCGAGGTTTCGGTATAAATAATGTTTTAAAAAGTAGAATTTGATGCCCACATTAATCGTCGGCTCTAAACTCGATACCCGATAGAATTATTAGCGGATCAAAACGGCTTACGAACGATCGTCCGCTTTCCACTCCGTGCCCGCATCTATATTCAAACCATTCTCTTCCACGGACCTCTTCCATTTTCCACGGACCCGATACTTCCTACCGCGAATCCTGCGATGTGTGACGCCGCTACTCGAATACTCCCATATTTTTCATTTCGCGTTATCGTACCGAGTCCACTTTTTCATCTCATCCATCATTTTTCTCTTTATACCTGTTACCGCGGCACCACCAACCTATTCCTCCCAGGGACGATATTCGCGAGTCAGCTGTGCGTTCGACGTTGGTCGAAATTTTTGTTTTTCGTCGAAACGATTCGATTATAGCACGGCGTTGGCTGTATAATTAATTTTTGCCATTCGATTCGCCAACGCGATGATTTATTTATTGTAATTTGTTCACGGTAATACACTCACCTTATCGCCAGGTCGCTTGTCCCTCGGGTCAATCCGACGCCCTCGCTGAATATGAAAATACGGATTGCTCCGCGGTACCATTTTATGCTGTGAAGACCGCCGCATTGAGGGAGTTTCAATACGCATGGTAATTCAACTGAGGAGCCCCTTTCGGCGTGCTTTTCACTCTTCAGCCACGGCTCGCTGCTGCCTAGAATCAAAAAAATGTGGAAAAAAAAAACGTTATTCATTTAATCACATCGCCTCAAAAAAATATGCCGATCAACCGGCTCCCGTGATTTTCACTCCGATTACATAATCCATGCATGTCTATGTTTTCTTTTTTCTATACGTATATCTTTGTTTATTTTCGAAAGAGAAAAAAAACAGAAAAAAAAAAAACATTTTCCAAGAGTTTAAACGCAGCCGCTACCAGCTCGAAATTAATTCGATTGACGTGACTGTGAATGTTAAACGAAAGTACAACGTGCCAGGCGAATTAAAAATCCGATTATAACCGCGTATATAACTTTCAACCCTAAATAACACCTGCGAACCTAAAATGACGTCGGTATATAACGAGAAAAAAAAAAAAAAAAAACATACCCCGTACCACGCAGCCGTGGTGAGGGAGCAAATATTTTTGATAAGACGAAAAAAGAATATGCACTAGTGAGAGAAAATAACGGCGAGATGTGTAGGTGAAATAAAGTAAGATGAAAGTAATTTTTCTAAATTGAAGTGTAAATATTATGCAGTTGTGGCCAAATTAAAATAAGGTAGTAGAGGGATGTATTTTATTGGGATCACGAATTTTGAGTGGCTATGCGGGGAATCAGGGTCGTGATTTTATCGTGCTTCCATAGAGATACATCGCGCCTTCCGAATTTACGACGCCTGGAAATATAGGAAGTGGACATTAATCACCCGAACTACGATGGCAGCAGGGGATATCGTCGGTGCTTTTGTCGCGATCAAAGCGCGCGTAGCCGTAGGTTGTAACGTAGGTTGGAAATCGACGGTATAATTATGTACACCGCGTGCGGCCCGCGGTGCATCGGGAACGTTTACGCCGCGTCGGGTCACCCCGTAACATGGGTATAGATACGTCGAAAATTTATAAATCTAATGACCTGGCTCCGGCTCACCCTGCAGGTGAAGGCTCGATTATGAAAACCGTTAGGCGCACGCGGTACTCCGAACTACGGTCTTCCCGACCCCTCGTCGAAATCCTTTCTCTCTCTCTCTCTTCGCGAAATTCGCAATGCGAAATCGATTTATTCCATCGATCGAATATCCCGTGCGTCCACGTTTCGTGTTCACGGATAACGGGACACATACGCACGATTCGCGTTCATACCGGCGCAAATTCTGAATTAATATTGATAAATGTCAAGTGAAATCGCCTGGAGGGTCGGTTATTCCGCGTCCTACGGTCCAAGGGATACCGCGTACAGATTGAGTTCAAATCCAACGATCATATTAGTCCGCAAACGTACGATGTCAATCCCGCGACGCATCGCGATCGCACGTCATGGAATCCGGACGAATGTTTGCGGGAATCGTGATACGCTATCGCCCGAAAATTCATCTAAAAAATACTTTCGCTTCGGTTTCGGTTCAACCGTCCCGGCTACGTGAACTTTTTACGCCCTCGGTGAACGAAAAAAAAAAAAATCTAATTATCGTACTTTGGCGAATGAAAAAATTCACGTTCGTTCAATCGTTGGACGATTTAAATTAGAGGGTGAAAAAAGTTGGACCGATTCGGGGAGGGGGGGGGGGGGGGGGGGAGGGGGTTCGGAACTTGGAGAAAACTGATCAAAGGGTGAAAAACGTGACATAGTTTTTAGGTGGGTTCGGGGACGCGGGAGATATATAGCTGTCTCAAGTGACGTTCGTCGTTGTTAGCGGCGTAACAACGCGGGGCAAAACCGATGGCCAACTCCGATTAGGTCCGTCGTTCACGTTCCCGTCCGCGTTTCGGACGTGTGATTGGATTTGCCACTGGAAGCAATTACCCAATTACCAGTGACAAGTGTCCTTTATTTTCCAACCAGCCCGCGTCCGCCGCCAACTACGTTGGATATATATTAGGACTACTACGGCAACACACATGGATCGCATACCGACTCACAATCGGTCGGCGTTTCGCTTCGCCGAATCCATTTCGTCCCTCTATGGGTTACTCGCGGTTACATAGATGGGTACGCGTAAAAATTCAAACCTCCGATCTGATGGGTTCGCAGTTTTATTTATTAAAATAGTTTTCAACGTTCGTTACTCTCCATTTTTCTTCTCTTCGTTCATTCATTCGGTTTGCTCTCGGTGAATTTCTTTTTATTCATTTACTCCTTTCATTTTTCATTCTTGCGGTTTCGCAGGGGTGTGTACGAGGTATGATGTTTTTATTGCGTGTAGTTCGCGGGGGGGTGTATACTGTATATACGTGTGTACGACGTACATACTTATCCTCGTATTTCCATTTCACACGGATGTCGACGAAGCGAGTGCCGAGAGTGTCGGGAGATTGAGCGGGGGGGGGGGGGAGAGGGGAGGGGGGGTCGGTAATATGAAATTTCCCCTTGTATAAAATGAAATAAAATGTTCTGTAAACGGGTGCAAGGTCCAGATACGCCTTCGGCATACAAAAATTTTGGCTACGTTCGGGGGTTCGAACGGGCTGCTCGGATTCCTCGGATGGCCGCGTTGGCGACGCGGCTTTACCACGTGATTGATTGACACATTCATAGAGGAGGATTGTAAGAAACGCGAGTAATTCCGTACGCGCGTCCCACGTGATACTACACGGGGGGGGGGGGGGGGGGAGGGGGTGACAAGAATTTCACAAGCCCTTGCGTCAAACTTTCCAAATTCAACACTCGGTCGATCTCGAATTCCTCTACCTCCATCCGGCGAGGAAAACTCACGGTAAAGAAGGGGAGAACGAGGACGAGGATATCATCGGCATACACAAAAATTCGACACACTCGCGAAATTGGTTCCTTCCGCTTAAATTTTTACTTTCCGCGAGCGCTCCGCGAAAACTAGCCCCGGAGATGTAGACGAAACTATTTTTTTTCTACTTCGGATAAACGTTGACGAAGAGCGATGATTTCCAGGGAATAGAAGAAAGAATGAGGGTGAAATTAGTGGAACGAAGGTCGCCCGACGTACGTCTGAAAAGTAATTATCCCCAGGGTAGTTGTACGGCGTATTATGTCATGGGTTATTAAATAGCCAGAATGTGGGGGGAAGGGGATGGTGTTTTCTCACGACTTATACCGACGACCCAAGCGACGGTCCCAATTCTCAACCCCTACGTAAAGTTTATTACTAATTAGCAGTAGGACGTGGTACGAACTACCGGCAGCTACGAATAGATGAAAAGAATTATTTTATTTATTTTTTTGTCATTTCTCGAAAAATCTTCACCCGTTTGCCGCAATTTTTCTGGGCAGATAATCGCGAGCGTTATTTCCGTTGAAAAATTCATTCGAAACTGAAATTTTGACAATTACTTTTTTTGACGTATCGATCGCGAAACGTGTATACCCGAGTTCACGGTGAACTATGAACATATTTTCGTTTCACGTTTTTACGACGTATAATACCAGTTATCGCACCATGTGCTCTGCTCTGTTGCTTCCGTATATGTATATCCGTACAGAGTTCGTCCTGCGAGATTCTTCGATGCGATAAAAATGTGGGCTTTTTTTTTTCGTTTTTTTTTTTTTTATTTCACCCTCGTTTTATGAGGGGTATAAATGTCGATGGGGAAACACATATCATATCGATAGCGAAATAATGCATCACTCTCGCACTACCCGACTACCACTGGCGCGGATCTTCATTCAATATTTTAGCGGGTTTGAGAAATTTTTCAACACGCGTGACCGGTTATGCTAAATTTTATTCACACTCATGCATTTATATATATTGAAATAAAATCGATGGATGTGTCGTCCGAAAAATCGTTAACCGGTGAAATAGGGTTATCAGTGTGCCATGAAAATTTTCCTTTCTCTCCGTTAGAAATTTGCGGTTAGTATTTCGATTCAATCGCCAGATATTCTTTCCGCACCCTATTCCGCGAATCCAAGTTATAACGCAAGGTGAGAAAAAGAAACTTACGCACAGTGTGACAGACGAAAAGTAAGGAGACGAATCCGAACCACGTCGACGTCATTCCTGTTAAGAGCTAACGGAATAAGAAGCGCACAAAATGTCCATGTATGTATTTGGTGAATTTTTTCCGCGACACACTCGTAACGGTGCTATTGTAAGGAGTGATATAAAATGACAGACTCACGAGGAATGCGAGCGAAATTGTTAGGAAAAATAAAAAAAATACTTCGAAAACCAGTCGAGAAATTCTCCCCGTAGTTTTGGCATTCGCAGAACCGTGCAACGCGTCAACCTTTACTGTCGATCGGTCATTACGTGCTTTGCTTTTTCTCTCGGATCGAAAAGGCGGTGGAAAGAAATGACGGTTATTTCTCCAAAAATTGATTCGTAGCGACGTTCACCGTATACGATGAAAATTACGTCGGCGTTTAACAAAATTTCAGGATCACAAGTATTTCGGTGGTGATAAGAAACTTCCGGCGATATAAAATATCCTGAATATGCAAGCTGCGATGCTGAGATTGGCCGGAGTTTGCGGTGACCCCGATGTATCCACGCCGGTCTTCTAAGAGCTTTACAAGCTCTGGCCATCCGCCAGTTTTTGAAGCTTGCAAATTTAACTACTTGCGCTAATATCGGCGAAGGCTGCTGCAACTCGTTTGTACTTTCCTTTGCCACGTATCTGCTAGTTTTTGAAAAGGGGTGAGGGAAAATTTACGAGTTCGCCAAATTTCACGAACACCCTGCCGGTGCGCGACCGGTGTACACTTTTGTCGAATTTGAAGAGGGAAACCACGCGGTGTTAAATTTTCTACGACGAGCGAGAAAATTTTCCACTCATCTCTTCTACCGACCGGTAACCCTCGACCCTCTCTGTACCCGTTCGAAAAACTTCCAAAATATCAATATCTCCATGCAGATTAAATTCAGATTTTTTACATTCGTACTGGCCAGTTTTAAGCCCTCCCTCTCAAAAAAAATACCCCCATTCGGTATGAAGTTTTATTCAAAAATTGAGCGTACAGTCAAGCACCCGCTAGTTGTCGGCTTAACTCTTCACACGAGCTTTCGTTGCTAAAACCGATTCTTTTTTTTTGTTGCATTTTTCATTTCCCGTTAAACCAATGGACCGATTTGACACGATATACCAATCAAATTTCGTTTGTGTCGTGTCGAAAGAGACAAGCGGCAACGTGAACGAGGTTTTTGCTTATTTTTTCGCCATCTCGAAAACATTGTCGTTGTTCTTGTTTTTGTTTTTTTTTTTTTGTCGCTTCGCAACGTTTTCGAACTACCTCGTTACCGTCTCGACTATCGTGGCCGCGTAGGTCCGATGCAAAGGTTCGCTGATCAGCGGACCTCCCAATGGGGAGCGTGCATACGAAGCGGTTAATTAACTTGTCGAACTATTCGCTCATAGCCAACCGGAGAGAATTCACGGAGAGAGCGGGAAGAGCTGATGAAAAGTGAAGAGAAATTGCGGTAGGAAGGACCCTACAGGTGACATGGCTGCCGATGCGGCTACTGCTGCCGGTTACCTGTGGCTGCGGCTTTGTCTCTGCGATATCGAGTACCGCTATTATATCGCTACTTTCGAGATGCCGGGGAATGGGTTGGGGGTTGAGGGGAGGGGGAGGGGGAAGAAGAGAAGATGAAAGGTTGTAGTCGTTGCGCGACACGTTGCAGAAGTTTTAGTGAAGTAGAGGAGCCGGTGAAGTCGATTTCCTCGGTACTACTCGCTCTCGCTCGATTCTTAGGTAAGAGTAAATCTCTCACAATCAGTTCAGTTGTCATTGTTTTGCGAATCACTCGGTTCATACAGCTGACAAGTTTGCAGAACCGAGCCCCATTGTCTTCGGGGATCTGTACGAGTCAGTTGAGGAAATGTTTGAATGCAAATGTACCTAACGGTGAGAAACGAAACTGTGAGACAACCGACAACCTCTCGAATATGCACCGATGAACGACGTAACAATGTTCGGTGAATATCGTATCGGCGTCGCACGAGTATCGATGGGTAATGAAATGCAACTCCGAGGATGTTGAAATTTGTAAAACTCATAACCCAGGTCAAAATATGAATTCACCCGATACGTTGAATCTAATTATATATATATATTACGGTGAGAAAAGTTTAGGTCTGGATTACAATTTTATACGATAAGTCAACAACTCTGATGCGAATGATTTCTCTCTCGGGTTAATATACATCTGGTTATATGGGAATGTTGGCATGTTGAAGGGTGTAAGATTTATCCTGAACGTCGGGTGAAATTAAGTGCCGAGGGGCAGGTGGTGTAGGTTGGCGTTGTCTCTATACGTGCAGGGGAGAAGAGAAGAGAAGAAGAGATGAGAGAGAGAGAGAGAGAGAGAGAGAGGAGAAGTTCATATCAGCTGAGGCGTTAAGCTAAAGATGTCAGCATCCCGACAAATAATTCTCCTCTACTCTACTCCGCCTTTCACTTTACTCTGTTAAAATACCCATATCCGTCTATTATTCGAAGTAGACTTGCTCCGATATCTGCAGGTACGCGAAAGTACACGAAACGCTGAGAATCGCCGCGAGGGTCGGGGTGCCAGCTTCGGAGGTGCTGATGAAATCCTTTTGACTTTGTTCATCATACTTGTCGATATTACGAGGGCTTTGAAAATACTATTTTTTTTTTTTTTCTCTTTCTTGATTCGCACGCTTCTTCATGTTGTTTGGAGAAACCACTAAGAAATTCTTTATTTTCATTCCAGATATTACTGAGCGTCCGTATACTTCCGAACCGGCAAGGGGTGAGTTATAAATGAATTATAACGAAAAAAAAAAAAGAAAAAAAAAAAAAAACAACAACAACGTGCGCAATAGATAATATTCGCTCGAAGACACGAACCGGTTATTAAAAATCCTGTTATCGATTAGTTTTTAATTAACACCAATGTTAATTTTCATTATAAAACGTGGCGTGTATGTTTTACGAGTTTCAACCAGGTTAGCGATATTCGAATAATTTTGTTTATCGATAAATAATTTTTGATCACGTACGTACGTATCGGTTATACCCGACAGGTGCTTTAATTAATACGAACCCTCAAAATTTCATCTTCGTATCAATGATTCGAGGCTATGTAAAATCGGAAGAATTTCATACCACGCCCGTGCGGAAATTCATCCGGGAATATATAAGCGGAAAATATTTGACGTCAATTTGTAACGTCTGTAACGCGAATCCCTGTCACATACGAACATATACACACGTAACGTTTGCCGAAGGTGCACTGTTCCCATTTAATTTGGTCGAAAATTTTTCGTCGTCGCTATACATACCGATTGATGCAGTTCAACCCGTCCATTCGTATTCGGTGAAGGAAAACTAGGGGCAAGTTTACCGTCGGTATAATTACATTGCTTCCGATTTAAGCTAACGAATTACGAAATTGTCACGCTCAGCTCGAAGAGATTGCTGAGATAACACGACGTCGTCGTGAAACTCGTCAGTTCGGCTCAACGTCAGAGAATTAGATCTATGGAATTAGGTGAAACGGACACCGGGATAAATTTATACGAGCATGAAAATCGCCGTGGTACACACGTCGTGGCTACGTGAGTTTTCGCGCTTCTTCTCCGCGAGGATATATCGAGCACCGCGTGGCAGAACGTGGAGTATAATTTTTGAATATTACAAAAAAGGGTATCAAGTTCCACGAGTTTTTTTCTTTCATTCTTCCGGAGTGCCGCCGATCTCGGCGAATCCCTTTCGACGAACGAATCGAACCGAGGGACTCGATATTTCGCGGGTGCACGTAGATTCCGGGTAGTCGACAGCTGGTACGAAGCGAAGCGAGGAGTGGACCGGAGGAGCGAAAGATGAGGAGAGAGAGACGAGAGAGGACGACGAAAAATAACGTCGGGGCAAGGATGAAAGCGGCGAGGGTGGCGTGACGGGCGAAGGGGGAATCTTTAGAGGGCAACCAATTTTCCCGGGCTTGGTATTGTTTATCGAAAAACGCCGGCGTAACGCAATTTGCGAATACCCCGGGGGACCCAGAGATGCGCGAATATGCCCGAAAGTCTTTTCTACCTCCCCCCCCCTTTCGCCCCGTCTCGTTTTTCGCAGTTTTAGCGCTGCGCTCCACCTTAGCGCCGAACTTATACTCCACTTCACTCGCAGTCAGCTAGTCCGCTCCACTCGTCCGATTGAACCTCTAATCCTCCCCTCGCACCCCTGTAAAAGTAGCTATCCGCGAACTTACCAGATATCCTACTACGTGATATGCCCCTGTACACGAATAAATGTACACGTGCGGGATGAAAGTTTCGTGTCCATATTTCCCGAATTTTGGTGACCCGCGGCAGCGAAGCGCGTCGAGAGGAATGGAAAAACGGAGCCACGTTACCCCGTCCAAGTAAAAGTGGAGGAGGGCGGGCGGGGCGGCGAGGAGAAGGCGAGAGGGTTCGAATCAACTTTTGTCTATACGCTGTAAAACGTGACCGAACTGTTGACGGCATTGAAATCCGCACCATGAATACATGGGACCACGTTTTTCTACGCCCGACTCAAAACGGGATATAGCGCGAGCCGGCAGCACCCCCGAAACCCCCCCCTTATCCTCGCAGTCGTTCTCGTTCATATCCTTATCCTTCAGACGGAACAAGAACCTACAGACCATGAAAGTTGTCCGGAGGAAGTGTAGAATATAGTAACTCGATCGAAAATTTACTTAAAGAAATTCAATCCGAATTTCACGTCAAAAGTTTGCTTCGACGCGACGATCATTTCTCAGGGGATTGCAAATACGGATATGACACGATTGCGGTCGTATCCGCATTAATCTTTCCATCGATTTGATACAGATTTTTTTTTTCTCCAATCGCTCGTTAGGTGGATTCGAACCGCCCACGGAAATCACGTCGAATGTAATCGCGCTGACGTTGAAGTCCGGGCAAGAGGACTTATACCTTCTGGTAAAATAGTGTTTTTGGATGTCGGTACGAGTGAGGATGATGTTTCGGAGGTTAACGTTCCATGACAGGGTGATATCCTCGGTATACCGCTTTTCCAGTGAGAGAGAAATTTATCGAAATCGTGCCGAGTCAACGGCAAACGTCAAAACCGCCGGGAAAACCGGAGTCCGGAGATCCTTGAAACAACGGAGGTTACAGCCGCTCTCGCGTAGTCATTGACTACCAGTTATCCTAACAGTTTATAACATTGACCCGCTCGCGAAATAATCCATCTCCAAAAAGTAGACTAGTCAATTTCGGAAAATTCGATGACCGATCGAAAAAAAAAAACTCTCAATACGCGTGTGAAATATAATGATGTGAAATTGGGATATGAAATCACAGGACACAGGCCGGTGTGGTTGAAAAGCTAAAGACTCTTTGAAAAATTCAATACTGGAGCAGATCCCTAATCTCGTTTCCGGATTCAAGGGAACTTCGAATGCTCCGCCATAGGAGTTCGTGCGTTAAAAATTTTGGTAAAGAATCTGAGTCAGCGACGGGGACCACTCGCCACTGATTGTCACGAGTATTTCGATCAGAGTTTCACACGCCATCTCTTGAAGGACGCCAAATGAGTTTTTTTTTCCTGCCGCCGTTGGATTCGAACTTTGTGCAAAAGGCTTATGAAATCCCCAGCTACTTCTATCGGCCAACCATTCTACACTTCATCCTCTTAAGTGGAATTCCGAGTCCGGTCACGATGAGGTTTCTAGAGGGTTTTACGGATTCCAGGAAGTTTGTCTTTCACTGGTAATAGTTATACCGCTCGACGCCATTACGCGAACCAACTTTCGAGATTTATAAGTTCTGCCTATACGTGAGGGTAATTTATATCTTCATAATTAACAATATTGTTACGACCGTATAAAATGATAATCACCTATTACCGCCGACAACGCAACTCATCGCGAACACGTGAACGCGGGAAAAGAAGCGAGATCAAAAAACTAATCAGATTTCCAAAGTCCTAACCACTTCCGCGAGTATACGAAGATCAAGGTGGAGAACGAGCGTGTGTACGAAATGAAAATTGACGACGAGGAGTGCGGATGATCGGAAAGGGTGCTTTTTCCTCTTTTCATGTTTCGGCATTCACGATGTACTACGTATACATAATACATAAGCTGTTGCAGGGCGAAGTGAAATAACCGAGTGTAGTCGGGGTTGGCTTAGTATAATCATGTTACGTTTGCTTGTTTTTAACGACAACGCTTCTTCAATTTTCTTTTCAAAAACGTAACGCAAACCAGCCCCAAACTCGAGGTCCGATCGGGCGTTAAATTGGCTTGCGCGGAGCCCTCGGGGGCCACTCGAACTGTCGATAAAACATAAAACAAAATATATACATGTATATCTATATATATATATAAAATACCAACCCCTGTACTACCCTCCCAAAAGCAGGAATCGGTTGACAAAGAACACGGCACGACTTCCCCCCCCGTGAAATCGCGATCTATACTCACCGTAAAGTAAAGACTCTCAAGGTTGTTTGTGCGCCGCTGCCGAGGCTTTCGAATCGGAGGGAAAAAATGATGAAATAAATAAATCCGATCGTGTCGATCCGAACTTTGTAACGTCGTTAATTTTCCGTCCATCGGACAAAAGATATTTGGGATTGATTCGGAAATAATTTGAAAAAATTGACTAGCTCTTAATTTTTTTTGTTCTTCAAATTTCGCACATCGCGGGGGGACTTCCCATCTAAATCGTCCTTGGATATTTTTCTAGTATTCCTTCACGAGGGCTTCGGATCATCGGTCAACTCTCGAACAGCTCGGGGCTAGAGTTTCCGGATTATATGCCTCGTTTCTATCTCCATTGTCGGGATTTATCGCGCGTGTAGGTAATTCAATAGAGATTTTACATGGAATCACGTGTGATGTATAGTAACCGCGGATACCGATACAGGACACGTAATGTATAACGACAAATGTTTCTAACTGCAGCAGCAGTTTATCTCTGTGTATAGAAACTTATTTACACCGTAACCGTCAGCCCACACGATGCGAACGGTACGTTACATCAGCTTTTCAGTTGGGGTGACTGCGGAACTTAGTTCCATCAACTACTTGCCACGTTTTCTAATGTTTGCAATTGGTATTCACGCGAACTCGGATACGCAGTCTTCTTCATAGTCGTACACGTGACGCATACGTAGGATACAAGGAGAAAAGATAAAAAAAATAAAATCATCCAATTCAATGGTTTCATTGAAAAGCGCGTTTTCTGTTTTTTTGTTACAACGAGTGAAAAAATACAAGGAAAGGACCATCGGTGGGCTTTGAAATCTCTCGAAGATTCTGTAATAAAATTTTTGGGTAGAAACCCTAAGAAATTCTGAAAAAAAAAAAAAAAAAAACACCGATTCTTTTCAATTTTGAAGCACTCACTTCTTTCAAAGTGTTATCCATAGTGGTCCGTTTTGTCAGCGGCAGGTTTTCATCGTTTCTGGTTTTATTTTTACATGGGTAGAGAATTCGGTGCGAAGGGTTGAGAATGAGGTGTCCTCCGCGTGGTTGGCAAGGTGCGGTGCCTACTTTCGTAGTACCTCGATTGAGTGGGAGGGGAGGGAGGGGGAGAGAACAAAATCGAATCTTTTTTGTAGAACGTCGAGAGAGAAAGGAAAATACTTTGTATTCGATTCGGTGACGAATTTGGTGTATTCAGACCGGCGAATGGTCCATCGGTCAATCGGGAGCCATGCTCGGTTTCCCACCTACACCTACTCGTACGTCCCACGTTCGTTTCGAAAGCGTGACCGAAATAGGATGACCGTTGTAACCACGTGGGAGACGTAGCCGCTTGCTCAGGGGGTTGAAAAGGGCGAAAGGGTGAAACGTGGAGCGCAATGCTCTTCTCTTTTTTTTTTTTTTTTATCCCCCTTTACTTTCTTTGTACGTCTCTCTTCTTTTTTTTATCCCTTTACCTAACTGCGTGTCACGATACCCAGTCGAGCCCAGAGGGACGGCTAAATTAATGGCCTCGCAGGATATGGAACAGCGTGATACGTGATCCCTTGGCTATGGTGTTCCCCCGCCCCCCGTCCACCGGTCCTGTTTTCCAGTTGCAGTCGAGAGTGAAAATAAAAACGACGAGGAGAACCAACAAAAGAAATATCAAAAGTAACGGTTGTGAACCTTGACCCGTTTCATCAGTTTTTGTACATTTTGCATATTTTTCATTCTGGGTTAGCCAAACATGTGGAGATGCCAATTGATTTTCGAAACCGGAGGTAAAAATTTGATTGATACGTAATTTCAGCGTCATATCTGTGGCGTTATGTCGTTCGATAGGAAAGTGTATCCGTACAGAAATTATTGGTTAGCTCACAGAGTGAATTAATTATTTGCAAAACATACAAAGCGTATACCCGCGATGAATAATAAAAAAAAGTGGAATAAAAAGTTTCGAATGAAATAAAGTGATTGCGGTAACCGTTCTGTACACGGATACAAAAATTGAATATTCATACAATACAGGTGTGGGTACGCATTAGGTACGGCTCGGTGATAATAAAAAGATACGAGTCCCATTGTGTACGAATAACCTGGATGAATTTACACGAGAGAGAGAGAGTGAAAACGGGGGCAAATATAAAAACAATTATTTTTCGATAACACTCGAATAATGGACGAAACAAATTCACTTCACAAGATGGTGTGGTACGTAGCTACGGTACGTCGACGAGAGTCTGACAAAATTGAGAGAAGAAATTTTTTTCTCACAATATTTGATGTCGACGTACGATATAATAATTCATTCTTATTGTTCTTTTTTCGGCGTACGACTGTATCGTGACTATTTTCTGGTCCGGTGCGGTAGGTGCAGCAGCGGCAGGCGCGGAGCGTACGAATGCATAAAATGTAATCCGGCTTATCTGAATTTACGACTGAATTTCTGTTCGGCAGTGATAATCGATAACAGAGTTTGAATCACTGTGAGATAACCGCGGGTTGTTCAGGTATGAAAATGGCGGTTCGCAGGGCGTAACGTAGGTACCCGCGTAGAATAAATCTGGGGCCTTTCGAGGAAATTCAGGACCGCGTCCTTTTCGGCGAGAATTTCCCAATCGCCTCCAGACTTGAATGGTCCTGGACCGCAGCCTTTCACTACCGGAAATGAGCTGCTGCAGGACTAAACCCGACCCGTACCAAAACCGCCAACTCGATTCGAAATTATACAAATTACGGATAGATTAGCATCGACTCGCGGTGGAAACCGGGTGACACGGTAGTCGTACATGTTCTACAGAGACGAATGGGGTAGCTGCGGTAAAATGGCAAGCAACTAAAATTTATGGCCAAGAGCGCGAGAGAGAGAGAGAGAGAGAATGTGGAACAGGTGAAATTCACCGTATTTCCAATCGAGGTGCAACTTGTTCGAACACCTAAATTTCCAACCAGTTGTCGAGAAGTTGTTACACTAAATTTTTCACCCCCGAAATCACGGGACTTGCAAAAACGGAGATCGTCGCGTATTCAAATTTCGGCCGAACCGCCCGGATGATCGGATTAAAATTCAAGTTCGATCGGTGCGAGAAAAATGAGGAGGAAAAAAAAACGAGAAAATCGACGCCCCAAGTTGACGAGCGAGTGGATATCAGACACCCCTTCGTATCAGAGCTCGTGCAGGAAACAGTGTTACCCGGAGTTTCGCGAATTTTCATTTCGACTTTTTCCCAACAAAGCGCGGGAAAACTGACCTGCAAAAAATTGAACAAACGAACGAACTGCAGGTACAACGGTGGGAATAAATATTTTACGCTTTTCTCTCGCAGCATGTTCGGGAGAACGTATACCATAAGCCGAATATAGCTAGAGGGTCATTCCCGTAGTACGAAAAGGACTCGTGGGCGGTGGTGAAGCTTCGCGTGCCGCTAAATCATTTGCATTATATAATTGAATTGCCAGCCACCAAATTTTCTGGCTTATTTATTCTTTGTCGTAATTATTGTGAATTATTTATCATTATTATTCATCATTAGCCAACCGTAAATTAATACTACGAATCCTGTGTAGTTGTCATTGACGTTAAAAAAAAAAAAAAAAAAAAAAAATAGGGTACGTGTAAATCGGCTACGTTCTTTTCTTTTTTTTGAGTTGATATTTTTTTTTTTACTCGCCTCCGAATCAGCAAAATTATCGACAAATCTCGCCGAGCAAAAAAAAAAAATTGGAACGACAGTAACGCCTCTTACAAATTCGTATAGTTTCTTCCGTTTTCTTGTGTGTGTGTTTTCTTCTTTTTTTTTTTTCCGTCCATTCGCGCAATGCCTACAGGGTGAATTGAAAGTAGGCACAAGTCGAAGGACCGGCGAGTGGATGCGGAGTAGTAGAATGGGATGAGAAAATAGAAAAGAAAGGAGGGAAGCCTCTTGGCTACACGCTAGGTGAAGAGATACAATTTATTCAATCCTCATTCCTTCAGGTGACCCTTCGCACGGGCGTTGCCTTGTTTTTATCACTCTTTCCCTCATTCCCTCAATTGTATATCCTGCAGCTTCTTCGAGCTCCGTCGCTCTCCCTCTCCCATTCTACTCGCGCATCCTTCGCGCCGGAACAACCACCACCTTATACACCAAAGAAGAAGGGAAAAAATTTCCGTCGTGATACTTTTTTATTTATTCCTTCATCCCTTCGCTCTCCTTTTCTTTAGGGAACTTATACCATCCTCAGTGTATATATATAGCCAGATACACCCTCGTAAAACTGAATCAATACGCGCCTATCTATTTACCACGTTTATTCGAGAAACTTATCGAGTTATTTATACACTCTAGTAACCTCTTCCTGCGGATAGTAAATTTTCTTCTTTCGAGAACCTTTTGAAAGATTCAAATATTTACGCTTCTATCTACCGTTTAGAATTATCCCGATAAACTGAAAGATAAATAAAAGTTCAATATCCCGGGTGGTCAGTGTTCGAGTGGGGTGCGTTCACTTTTTACGGTCTTATAGAATCCAACGATCAATTCTTGGAGCGATTTTTTTCATTTTTTCATTTTTTTTTCTTCTTTTTTGCATACTTGTGGATAATGTACACGTTTCCGATCGCGTCATTCCGTAGTGGGCACGTAATGACTTCATTCGTTTCTTCGCGATGTAGTCGTCCGCTGCAGTGTGCAGAAGTGAAAGCTTTGAATATTTTACGGAATATCTGAAAATGTGTGGATTCAACCTCACTTATTATACTCACTTATATACATCTCGCCTTGCATAAACTGCCGGGCCAGCGCAGCTATAGATTCATTATTCATTCATGAATAATTCCCGTCATATCTGCAGCTCATAATAGACGTACGCCGTGAAAATCTACTACAGTCTCGCGCTGGTTGCGATAAATGACATTTTCAGATCGGGGGTGAGAGACGAGAGAGACACTGGCGCACCTATCGGAGTCGATTTTGAACTCGTCGTTTTCTCGAATTTTATTTCAATCATTATCCGTAATTCATCTTTATCTTTTCAAGTATATTCCATCGCGTGCCCCGCGACCCTCCCTTCGCCTACTCGTCCTCGTTACACCTGCACGTGAGTTGGAGTAACCGGGTCAACGCATTATGGTAAAACCTGTACAATATTTTTCTCCCCGGTTTTCTCATCTTATTTTTTATTTTTTTCTCCTTCTTCTTCTTCTTCTTCTTCTTCTTTATTTTTATTTTTTTTCTCTACTTTTTTCTCGCTCATTTTATCCCCCGCAAACCCGATGCCATCGGCGATATATATGGCGTCACGCTACTTTACGCCCGGGTCCACGCGATGAAGATATACGAAGTGGAGGCTGGGCGTCTCCGGCATGTCTCAAGGGTATATAACTGTCTGCTTCTACCCACCACTTTTGGCTCTAACCCCCCCCCTTCCTATTTTTATTCTCCTTCTCCTTTTTTTTTTTTTTTTTTGCTTCTTCCGTGCCTCCGGGATAAAGGATGTCCCCGCCTGTAGGTTAACTCGAAAAATTAACCACCCTGTGTTTCACCTACCTAACACTATATACATACACATACACCCGTACTATTCCCTCCTACGCTTCTCCTCAGACCCTCGAGATGAAAAGAGTTATGGTATCCACAAATCCCCCTCACTCTTACTTTTTATCTCTATTTCTCTCTTTGTTTCGTTTCTTTATTTTTTTGTTTTTCATTTTTCTTCAATTTTTTTTCCGGGCCGTGAGTTTTTGCGGCAGGATGTAATGCGCCTGACACGTATACCCAACGAAAATTTTCGAGCTTTTTTTTTTTTTCTCATTGTCCATTTTTCAAAATTTCTCGCGCGGCTCTGCGCACGTTGTGCGTTACTTTGTACACCTTGTCGCGAAAGGCTTGCAAAAATGGAACGCGCGGTTTGTACGAAGAAGAGGGTTGTGTTACCTTCGAGTCTAGTCAGCCATATTACAACCGTATACTTGAGTAGAAAAAATAGATGAACGAATAAGCGAGCAAAAAAAAAAGTATGGAAAGTTATTAAAATAAAACTACCTCTGTACGTCGACGAGAAGATTACATGAAAAATGAGAACGTCAATATGGTCGGTGCAGTGTGCACGTGACGTCTATGTACGCCAGCGGTTATGTGCTCGCGTAATTTATACCAACGTATAATATTTATATAATAATATAAAGTTAAATTTAGAAATAACGTAGTTTTACTGCGGTATACTCTAGCGCAGCCGATGCGAGATAGGTATCGCATGATAAAAGGTATTCGAAGCTTTATGGATCGCGAGTTCGACACCCCCTGCACTTTCATTACCCAAAACTGCATCCGAGTAATCGATCTCCCTGGGAAATTAGACGAGCGTTAAATACGGGAGAAAGGAAGAGTTTTGATTATTCTTTTTTTTTTTTATTTTTTTTTTTTTTCTAGTGAATTAAATTCGTTAAAACTTTTTAACACGAAATGATTTAATATTTTCTTTTTTATCTGATTTTCACGCACCCTACAATCAAAGTTAAATTCCGCGAGTTGATTTTTATCCGGATACACTCATACCTGTTCCAAAAAGTTTTCCCTTGGAATACTTCGTGTGCTTCGTAGTACGATAATAACGGGTGGAGAAAGAAATTTATAGGCGTATCATCGCGATAATTAGAATCTGTACAAAGTCTTGGAATGTGAGTATAATTAAAATTCATATATTTAAGAGGGCGCCGTGAACAGCCGTTGATGGAACACGGGGAGGCTAATTGTATCTACTCACTCGGAAAATCCCTGAATATCCTTTTAAGTGCGAGTAGGTAGCTATAAATTGTGTATACATATTCTTACGCTGGAAAATATGAGGCACCGGAAAATAGGAGAGAAAAGAACGATGAAAATATTGAGGCGGTATCGAGAATTCCAAAATTAGAAAAAAAAATAAAGAATAAAACAAAGAAAAATGAATACATCCCGATAAAATAACCGAGACAGAGGGACAGGGAAAATTTCATTACTCGCATATATTCGGGATTCTTATTTTCCCTGATATAATTTTTCACCGTTGTAATTATATCCGGGCAAGAGAATTCAATGTCCCTGGTTGTAAAACAGCAAAGTACAACATCTAGAACACGGAGCAATTAACGTTTCATAAATGCTTGACGTATACGAGATATTCTAATTAGTGCGGTACACACTACGGTAATAGAGAAGATTATTATTATTTCTACTTTGTTTTTTTTTTATACGTTTCTTGACCGCTCTCCAGTGTATTTCACGTTTATTTATGGTACATTTTTCGTTCAAATTTGTTTTTTCCAATGTTTTACCTGATTTTTTGCTCCCACGCAAGCCTTATGCGTCAGTTTGCGGCTGCTAGTTTTAATTAAATGTTCAGCGGAGCGTTTTGCTTTTAGTTTATAAATATAACTACAGCTACTTTTGTACATGACATATTCATATTTATTATTTATCTCATGTGTGTAGAAAAATTTATGCACAGGTATACGTGCATACGTATGATACTGTATATTTGAACGGGAACAACACCGGATTCCATTAATTAACCTTGATTATTATTTTGATTCTTTTTTCACCTTCTATTTTATTTTTCACTCTCCTATTATTTTGCCCCAGATTCGGAGTATCGTGATTTTGTAGAGGAATACAATTTATTGGTTGGAATTTTCCGCGAAAAACCCACCCTTCGATATATCCTCTTTAAGATTTTTAGTTGCGAGGAAGGTAATTCTACATTGATTCCTTTCTAGATTCGAAAACGCCGACTACGGTATAACGTACTCTGAAAAAATCGTTTCTACCTTACGTAAATTATTGAATTATCAAATTCAAAAAGTATAACGCAGATCGTCGGAAAAATTCAAAATATCGGTAATAGAAATGGAATTCGCGAATAATTCGGTTTTTCATCTGATATGATATTTTCTGTGCAGTAGCAGGTGTCTGAAGATGTGTGACGGCTGAAGTACATGCACTGAAAAAATATCTCCTCGGATTTACATAAAACGTGAGTGAGTTCTGTCTCGTTGAAATTTAAAAAAATATATTATTTCTTTTTTTCGTGTTATGAAGCAGCCGGATTCGCGGGAGGTCGCAATTAAAACATGCAGTCTAGGCGTAAACGATGGAGGTTTAAGATGTCACTTCTATTCCTTATGTCACGCAGCGTGTACTTGGCGAATTCTTGGAAGGAAGATTATTCAGGGGAAGATGTTCGCGGATTATTTCACACCTCGACACTCCGCGTTCCTCTGCCGTGTAGACGTGTATCATTGTGGTGAATTTTAGTCGGGAATTTATCCCGCTATTCGGTACGCCGAGTATTTTCAGGTGCTACCAGGTGAGAGTTTCTTGTACAAAGAGGTCTAATTGTGAAAAATTGCAATGGTTATTTTAAACGAACCCAAAATCTACACTCCCGAAATTTATACTTTCAGTTTTTTCACAACTTGCACTTCGCCTCGGAGGCGATCCTACCGAGAATTCAGAGTTTTCAAATCGATTTTCACGATCCTCTAAGCTCTGAATTTCTGGGGTACGGGTGGCTCAATATTTTTGAAACTGAACTTGACATTTATATTCCCAAAGTCTAGGAAAAGTGAGATTTTTAAATTCTCGTAGATTATTTTTGGTTCCGAATCGCAGAATGATTTCAAAATTAGGACGTATGCGCGACGTTTTTAACAAAAAATAACGAATCGTGATATACGTGATTGGTGTGTACACGGTTTCTACATAGCTAACCCCCCAACATGTAGGTACATTATATCATGTTTGGTAACGTAAATAGACATATCTTATGCATACTAGACTGCAGCAGTTGTGCGTCAATGGGGTATGAGGCTATCCTTCAACGTTTGAATATACAGCAGTAGCAGCAGCAACGGAGTAGAGCGCATTGCAACGCGGGGTATGGAGGGTATGTATGATAGGGGATAGCTGGTATTACTCCAAACTGGATTTACGACCACTTTGGGTAACGACAATCTCATGTAATATAATAGAGATATTGCACAGCAGAAGTCGAATCATGTGCTCTTCTTACTTGCTCTCCTAGCAATCCTTACGTTACACCGTGTCGCTCCGTTTCTTTTTACAAGCAATTTATTGCTCCAACGGCGCAATCATAATTTCTCTCCATCGTCGCGATATCGGAATAGCGTAGAGAAAAAAAAAATGAAAAACCCCGTCACCGTCGTACATACCAACCCTATTTTCGTTGAACACGTACACCGAATTTTTTGAGTAGGTAAGTGTATGGTAATAACGATCCTCGCATTGAAATGTCTCTAAATGTACCTAAGCTAATATCCGCGCAAACTTTCTTCCACCCTAGATGTACTCAAGTTCGAACTAGCTCTTATTGCAAACCACGCCTCTATAATAGACCCCTCAGATGTCTCAGGAGCAATCAACGACTATCAAAGCTAAATTATAAAGCCATTCCGAAGCGGCGCGTCGTCTACTCTTTCGCTATGGTTAATTTCGCCATACCGAGAACGTTCGTTGAGTCTACGAATGATGATTTGAATAGAACCGAAGATCACAGAGGGAAAATGGAAACCCAAAATTAACCATGAATTCCGACGACTATAATTGAAAGAGTAATTCTTTCGGAACCTACGTGTGCGACGGTGATAGCTTTTCGTTTCATATTTTATGTCGTAAATTTCATCGAAAGTCCAAAAAGCGAAGGTCACGCGCTTCTGATCACGTCAACTGGGACTTCGGGCTTCGACCGCTACGATGTAAAGTGTTGAGTTGCCGATATAGGTCATGTACATAAACCTGTGCCCACATAGTCGTATTAGTCGTACGTGCAAAATATCAATCCTGCCACTATCGAGGGAAACGGTGCGTTAAGTTATATAGTATACAGTTACCACCGCCGGAACGTAAATTATATCGTTTCAGGGTGCATTAGAGAAATGGGATGTGAAACTTTATTCCAGACATAAAACGGGCCGACTAATTAACGTTAGTTTACAATTATCGCGACGCATGACGCCTGCGGTAATCTGCGACTTCAACACGTGTTGCCGAACTATAAGTTAACCATCCAAAGTCATTATGGGATTTAATGATAAAACTCACTTATGGGGATTAGAACTGTCGTAATCGTCATTTTTTGCGAAAATGACTGAGAAAAAAATACCTCACGAGTTCTTCCGTGTTTTTTCATTCGGGTCAGCGAAAAAACTCCTCTGATTTCAAAGAGGAGTCCTAAAATTATATTTACAGAGTCACGGAACACGTCGGGAAAAAAAGGTGGGAACAGGAGATGGGAAAAAATGGCCAAAAAAATGAAATGGGGGAAGAAAAAAAAGTATCGCCGCGCTGAGAGTAGGTAATATATAACCAAATGTGCCCGGCTCCTGTCCGACCCCGCGGTACGTATAAACCGATTCGATAAGCTTTGGCCACGCGCGTCGTCTTCGACACCGTGTACAAATTTGAATGACGAAACTTCGCGCAACTTACTTTAATAACTTGAGGCAAACATCGACCGAAAACCCTGGAACAGCGTCAACAACTGTAAAGCAATATTGCAAACAAAATCAGATTCGATATACCTTGGCACAGAATATCCACGAGTTAAGTGCCTCGCGCTCAAATAAACGAGCGAATCGAAGTGGAGAATAAGTTGAATCAAAAACTCTTTCGGATTTGAATTTTGATTCGATATGCGGCGTTTGACTCGGTTTCACGTTCATCTGCTCACCTACCTTATTTATTTGTTTATTTATTTTTTCTCCGGACGAACGTCGTGCGGTTACATTTTTCGCGGGGTTGAGAAAATTGTGATTTTGTGAGAGGATATCGCGCCGCGCGAAGCGTGCAGTCTGGAAAGTTTTTTTGTATATATATATAGGAAAGCAACGTTCGGACGAAACGAGTATTTCTTTGAAATACCGAATCGAGACGGTAGGAAAAGTAGAAGTTGAATTAATTCTTGCTCAGAGCTATAGATGTCAAGCTTCCCTGAGAATATAAGAAGCTTTAACAGACGAGCATCGGGTCGCCTCGAGCGTCTACAGGATTCTCAACGTTACTCGGTATATAAGTTGAACTCTCAAACTGCCGGTTCTCCAGAAGGAACAGCGTCGTAGGTACGGCAGGTTCGCCCGCGTAGGTTTAACTCCGCGACCAGACCAGCCCTTCCGAGGGCGTGCTGCCAGTGGATGCGAAGGGAAAGGGTTTCTGTTCGGGAAACACGTTCCCGGCACAAGACCCTCAGGCACCGCGAACAAACAAACTAACTTCAGCCACCTTCTCCTTATTTATTGCGCACAGTTTCGTAATGACGCCACGTGTGCCAGACCGGCAGCATTGCCCGACGCTGCAAGATCACCAACTTAACTTAAGTTTATGGGCCGGAGCTTCTTCGGACGTATACACATCGCATAACCCAGGTACGTAGGTACGTACGTAGGTACCGTACGTACGTCGGCAAAAAGAGAAGACAAAGGAAAGAGCCTCCCACCGAGAAACCCAAGTCTACGGGATTCTCCGACCTACGACGTCTCAAAACGTGAGGTTCCGAGTCGCCCTTTGACCCTTGAATTGTATTCAACGCTCGCGGGTGGCTTACTTCGGGCGACGGTCGACGCGAATCGGAGCGAATCGGACGAAAATTCGAGGAAAACATCGCGGCTGTGAATCGAGAGGAATTACGGTTAGTAAATGAAAAAATTTATTTAGAGAGGAGCCATCGTCCAGGAACCATCAATTTAACGTGGAGCACGCGCCACTCGAGTTGCGGAACGCTACCGCGTAGCGGTTACGAGTAACGCCGCGCAACCGGGTTTATAGCCCCCCCTCCCCCCCCGGTTGTTCTCCCGTGGAGCTCGGCGTCGGAGGTTTCGGGGGCGAAGAAGGCTACGTCTTCCCCATGACGTATCGTTGCGATTATACGCAGCACGTGCCGCACAACGGCCGGCAACGGATCTCGTTGTACCTCGGGCAAAACCCTGTGCAGGGCCGGGGGCTACAACCAACGCCACCGACACAACCACAGGTACCCCTGCGCGGCCTCACGCAAGTCTCGCTCCTCTCGGACAAGCTCTGCTCACGTAAAATATTACGGCTATTAGGTGGGCAACGCCACCGCCTCTACCTCTCTTCCTCCTTTATTCCATTCCGCGTCTCTCTCCGTCTCTCTCTTCGTCTCTCTCTCTCTCTCCGGCGCTCCCCTCTTTACATTTCTCTCTCATTCGCCATCCCTCAGATTGCGGTAATACCCGCCGTTGGATGCGTGCAGTGGAAACGGTATACGTTCGAGGAGCACGCGTGATGATAATTGCCCAGTCATTAATTGGTTACGTGTTTCAGCCGCGAAGCCGAGACCAGCTATATAACATTTCGGGTATAAAAAAGGGATATTTATTTGATTCCCCACGATCCGGAGGGTGAAGATTTTCTCCTCCCTACTCTTTTTTTTTTTATTTTCACCGTTTCGTTTTATCAGCTTATCCGAGCACCACTTTCGATTATTCTCCGGATAATATGACGGAATTTATCGAACTTCTCGCGCTTGCATTCGTAGGCGAGGAAGGGAATGAAAGAATAAACGCGGAACGAAGAGGAGAGCGAAAAGAGAAATGAAATTTTGGCGCACTTTAAGTAACGAATTATTCCGCTATTCTATCCACGAGTTTCCGCTCGGTTATTCCCTTACAAAGCCGTGAAAAAGTTGTTGGTGAATCATCGGGTCTCGGGGTGTGCCAACCCTTAAAAAATCAGGGGGCGGGGGGGGGGGGGGAGGAGGCGTGGGTATAGAGATTTGGGGTAGTGGGCTGGTGGATTTCCTTGCTGGGAGCGGTGAAAGATTTAAAAGGATTTGAAGGGACTTGAAAGGATTTAAAAGGATCCACTGGCGCTACGAGATTTTACTTGGTTCAACGTATACGTTCAATGGTCCCATTCGCCCTTCCGCTGCTTCGTTCTCCAACGTCCGTTGCGTCGGTATTCTCCAACACCATATCCCGTATACCATCCAGTTTTACTTCTCCTGTTCTCGTGGTTCGCCTATTCGATCGGATTAATTGCGCGAGTGCGGAGGATCATGAACAAAAGAATGAAAATCAGGTGGACAAGGTGCCGCCGGCGAGCTGACTAACTACAAGTGCTCGTTTGGAAAATGGAAAAATGGAGGCGAACGGGTACGGTTCGTTCGACTCCGGGCAATGATTCGGTCGATATCGAATTCCATGTAATTGCCGTGGTGAAAAATTTTGGAAATTTTTCCCATCGGACTTGACGGAATTTCATTTTCGAAATTTCATTTTCGAAAAACGTTCTCCCAGCCGTCGTCGGAAGGGGGACGAAGATCGGCGATCGTATAACGGAGACGGTGTGTCGCAAGGTGGCTCGGATAAAGAAAATGGGGAAAAGGCGGTTGTGGACGCTGGCCTTAAAGGATTAAAGGATTACATCCTTCGTATTTACGAGGGGACGCCGGAGACCCTGGCCAATGAGCCTACGGGTTTCTACCGCCCATATCATCGTTCCATCGCCACGACGCACGCTCCCGAGCTTAACTCAGGACTCGTGCGCGACCTCGAACAACAACCGGAAACACCAATCACTTACGGTATTTTCATCCGCCCGCCAAAAACCTCCCCGTAAGCTAACCAGAGATATTCGATAAAAAAAAATTCGCTCCTCGATTTCGTAATCCGTTGGAACGGAAATCGATGGACGTCCGTCACCCGCTGTACGTACCGGCTCAGGAAGTGGAACAAAAGAAACTAATCAAATTCACGCCACAGGTCGAGATTCAAAATTCTCAACGGAAACGAAAGACTCTTTCCACGGTAAACAACGATTCGACCCGTCCAATATTTTTCCAATTCAATATTATTAAAATAATCGAAGCGGAGGGGTTTTAAGAAGAGAAAAAATATTGTACCGCGGAGCTTTCGTGGGGGAGAATATTTTATCAACATTCTTTTTTCATTAATTTTTATTACACTTTCCATCAGACGATAGGGTGTCTGCGGAGTTGGGTGGATATGCGTGGTCAGTGTGCACAAGAGTTCGAAAACAGTCCACTCCGCTTCTGTACTCTTTTCACGGTGGATACAACAGGGCCGTGTGCAGCTATTATTTGTGAGCGTGCGTGCGATGGAACCCGGAACGAGGGTGAGTTTTGGGGTGCGAGTGTCGCGTAGTTGGTTGCCAGAGGCAGAAGGCAGGACGGGGTTAAATATTACATTGCCTAAATGAAACGGAGCAAAGATAACACCGAATAAAGCCGCTGCCATGTTGTCTCCGTCTCGCGGTACGCGAAACTCGTGCGGAGGACCCGTCTCTTCTGTTGTTGTCCCCGTCCCCTCCACGGTTTGCGTATAACGTCTACTGTACGTTGTATATAAGTATATATGCGTAAAGTTTCTCTCTTCTGTTTTTGCGGTTTACGTTGTCACCGAGCTTTTACGTCCGTCGCCGTATATCCCGCTTACATATTTTTCCTCCCTAATATTTTTTCACATTAAAACTTGACAACCGTCCAAAATATATGGAGAACAGGGAAACGTGTCCCGATAACATCTGACGAAATCGCACTGAGATAAATCGCGTGGAGTTTTCGGAAAAAAGAAACTCCCGGTACGATCGCCATTTTTCTGATACCGCGTATACGTTAGTTCGCGCAGATAGCGTACATTCGATGGGATGAATATTGGGATCGAATTTTTCTTTTCTTCTTTCTCTTTTTCACGTCTGGTGGTTTTTTTTTTTTTCTTCTTTTTTCTTTTTTCTCCTCGTAAAAAACATAGCAGGTACCGGCAACTGTTGCAAACATTTGTTTTCAACTAATGACGAGCAAAGTTTCGGAGTTGGAGGAATAGTTTTCAACGTTACACATAATATTGCGAGCCTACAACGGGGTTGTGAGTATAATTATTTTAATTCATATTTCATCTCCGAGTTTGTACAATTGAACCTATATACTGAAGAAAAAAAAACAAAAAAAATGAGGGAAATACGGGTGAACTGGAATATGAACAAGCTACTGTTACGAATATATATGTATATATTTTTACCGTATTTAACGCGAAGTTTAATTTTTACCGATGCGTTATATACGTACGGTCTAAAAATGCACGGATTACTTTCACGTGGAACAATAGAGCTTTTTTAATATCCGGCGCCTGTACCTTTTTTTTTGTTTTTTTTTTTTGTTTTTTCGTTTGAGAGATTCGGTGATTCCGCAATTAACGCGATATACCGAGGATTTCACCCTTCGCTCCTCGGGGTAACGTAAGGTCGTCTTTTTGAAGTTGCTAGCCCGAATTGACCTGCGTGGGAAAATAAAAAAAAGGGAGAACGACGGACACGAGTAGTTCGTGTCACGGGGGTCCAGCAAGCGATGCCCGAATTTCCGTCCCGTAAAGTCAGCGGTAAGAATCTATGCGGACCATCGGTTGTTCGATATTAGGGCGATTTTTTTTCTTTTTCTTTTTTTTTTTCTTCCGCCCACTCGCGAAGGTCCTTTCATCGGCAGATACCGGCCAACTCAACTCTTTGAGGGTTCCCGGATGGAGGTGGTGCCTCGAGGTGTCCGTTACCTTCACCTTTTTCATCCGCCTTCCATCCTTCTCTTTCTCCTCTTTTACTTTCTCTTCACCTTAACCTACCAGGCTGCGAAGTCCTGCGGGTCGCGAAATTCCGGGCCTATGAAAGCGAGAGACCTGTTCCACCTTTCCTTGGGAAAAAAGAAGAATAATATCCTCAAAAGCCCGAAGCATCTGTAAGCCGACGATAGAGGTCCGAGTGGTCGTGTCGAAGGGAGAAAAATGTCGAGAGGCATTACAGGAGAACTTGGCCGCGACATCGGCGGTCGCCTCATTTTGGCGTAAAGCTGAAAAGCTCGAAAAGAGGAGGGGCGGGTGGGGGGGGGGGCAGCCAGAAGGGGTCAATAGGTTGAAAGAAGGTCCGACGTCCGAGGTCCGAACGATTCCACGCCGTTGGAAGCTGCAACGCGTTTAGTTATAGCTCAGGGGCGCAATACGACGTCTACCAAAAAACCGGATGAGAGCCTTCGCACTTTTGTTCAATTTATACCAGTCGCCTTTACTCCGAACAACCACCGTCGCCGTCGTCGTATAACCGCTAACTACGACATCGACCGTTAACCACCGTTACCTTATATTCTGACAGCCGACGTTGCTTGTCCCCGCAGCTTTTGTCCGCAGAATTTTTTCCTGCGCTAATTTTAAAAGCTAATTAACAACCTTTGTACCTTTGTACTTGACGTTTACCAACTGCTGTTGCTGCTCCGACGATTACGCAATCTGGTAACCGTCGCCAAGCTACATTCGCCACACCCGACATTCCGTTATTACTTTTACCACAACCACTTTCGTGAAAAAAATCACGTGGGACACACGCGTGTCGTACGTGCGACTCGACTCTAATTCTTCGGAAAAATGAAACTACGCCTCGCGAGAATCGAAAAAAAAAAGAAAACAAGAAACGGATCTCGAGCGTATCGGTGATTCTAACCGGATCTCGTACGTTGTGTAAAATTGGCATCGTAGATAGGTGAAGTTGAACCCACGTCTCGTCGCCGATGGGGACAGCTGAAGTCCGAACGCAGTTTTTTCAAACTAATTAGAAATCTCTGTAGCGCCTTAAGAGAGTGGAAGTGAACTAAACCTGGCCAACTAAAACTTCCGGACATGAAACGCTACTAGTTTCCAAAGTTCAAAGTTGGGTGACCAACTCGTCGCTTCGAATCAACTTTACCAAGGTAGGGAGGTACCGCTCTTATACCCCCACCCCCCAACTCCTGTGGGTCCTTTCTACGAGCCTCGGTGAATTTCACTTGTAAACCTCGCGGTTCATTAGATTATGACCTGCAAGTTCTCAACGCCCATCGTACCTCGGTAAGATTAATTGAATAGCTTCAACTTAATTTCTATGTAAGAGACCGCAGACCACGGAAACGTATCAAATTCAGACCAAGAGTTACTTACATTCGGTAGTCCGTTAAACTTCGGGGTTTTATCTGAGCAGAGTATAACGCAGCGTGGCGCGTCGTCAAAATCAGATAAAATTCGTCACGTTTCGAAAGGGAATTTCAGATCGTTTTTTTTTTTTTTCTTCTCATAGATAACATCTTGAGATTTCCAAGTTTTAATTGATGGTAAGGGTTATAAAAATGTTACGTTTGATCCGTCAACTCCTGAAATATTATAATTATATCGAGAGAGCGGGCAGATAAGAAAGACGCGGGATACCCCGTCGAGATGAAAGCGTAAAAGGCTTTGAAGTTTATCGAGCGGTCGCCTCCACCGCCATAGATGAGTTTTAACGAGATACGGACGTACCCGACTTTCATTTCGCTCGCCAACGCCGGAACCAACGCCATCCGATACCAAATCGATAATTTCAATTGGATGACGTTTTGGCCGCATACTCCCCCCCGCCCCCCTGGACAATTGAACAAAACCGTCGATCCGATTGATTGATTTTTTTTAAACGGTTGGCAGGGCAGCTCTTGATTGACTTCTGTTTTCGACAGGCATCTCAAACATCCTCTTTATTACCTAACGGACGTTTTTCTCAAACGGTCTAAGAACGTCGCAAAAAAAAGAAAAAAAGAAAGAAAAGAGAAAAAAGAAAAATGAAATTGATAAAAATAATCAGACCGCGATTGCGGACGTCACGTGTGTCGCGACGAATACTCGTGCTTCGTTTTACGTTACATCCATAAAATAAGGTATCACGGTTGAACGGGTTTCCTACGAGCGGCGAGAGTTGCAGGAAGATAAGGTGGAAATCGATGTCCTTTAATCGTTATATCTAACTTCACACATATATTCCGGAATTTTCTTTTCACGTGCACGAAGATATTTTTATTTTACATGGACGGGTATACGTATACATACACACATACCGAACGAGCAGATGGGTTCCGGGGGGGCGAAAGCGCCCGTGACTGCGCATATAGGTGTTTGTATAGCTATAGTTTTACCAGAAGTGAATCTGCCTCGGGGTAACATCCCTCTAGCGTTTTACGTAACTACATAAATTGTCGTAAGTAAAGTTCAGGGTAACTTTGAAATATCCAATTACCCGTATATTTATCGGTCAAACGTTTCCCCAATGCCTATATTTAAGCGACAAACTATAGCAATTCGATTAAATCACGTTCGTGATGAAAAGATATTCGTCCCAAAATTAGAAGATAACAATCGATGTGTAACAACCGGCATTCCGAGGTCGAAATATTTTCGAAAAAAAAAAAATACCACCCCCCGCGTTCGAAAGACGGTTGTAACAAACGGATACCGCTGGTTGGAGAAAACGGATTGCGGTGAATCCGTCCGACGACCTCCTTTTGTCAAAATCTCGGTCTTAAACGTCCGTGGATTAGCACGCGCAACGTTGAACCATCAAACCAACCGTGGTCTCGAACCCGAGGGACAAAGGAGGACAACAGCGTCCTTACTCCCCGGTTCACGCGACCGGGATTAATTTTGTTTCCAAGTCGGGTTTGCGACGAGTCAAGTGTCCGAGGGTTCACCAACGACGGACGAAAGGAGACGTGTGGGGTACGAGGGTATACCGACTCTAGGATGAGCACGGAGTTGAAAGAACGAGGACCACGCGCTCACGCTCCTGGTTATTCAATTAGAAAATTCGAACCAATGTGCGAAGATAACGGGGTGCGGCAAGCGTACGAAATTTTTGACGTTCACGGTGAACGTCACGTAGGGTGGTCCATCCGTCGTCCGAAAAAGGAAGATGACTGATATCGAGCTTTGAAGTATCGAACTGCTGGCTACTTTTGAACGTAGGTAGAATTTTAAGAGGGTTTAGAGCGAGTAATGAGCGTTCGGTGATCGTTATAAGCTTCGCAATTTAGGAAACACGTGTTTTTCCCGTTTCGCCGAGTTCGTATCTAGGCTTACACATTAGTCGTTCGGAATATGCTACGTTTCGTCCGTGACGCGTTGCAGTTGCATTCGACGGTCCACGGGACGGTCACGCAGCAGCCCGGCCATGACGCGACAAGTCCTGTTATTGCCGTACGTCGCGTCGGGAGTATCGGGGGGGCGGGGAAGGGAAGGGAAGGGAGGGATATAGTGGCGTGTAAAACAGGAAATAAAGGCATTCATTAGTGAACATTGACCCGCTGGCCCATTGGCAGGTCCAGGGAGAGCCGCTCGTTCACAGAGAGAGAGAGAGAGAGAGAGAGAGAGAGAAAGAGAGAGGAAGGTAAAGTAGAGTGAAACGGAGAACCGTCCAGCTGCCTGGGAGCGCAGGAAGCGTCGGGCACCGCTCGTCCCATTGTTGCGTTTAATTATCCGTCACGCGAGACGTAAATACGTCCGCCAAACACGGTGCTGTTTATAGTCTTGCTCGTACAACTTTATACAAGCTTCACATGGGTCGGGCGATCGGTCCAACGCTCGATTTCACCAGATATTCCCAACGTCCGTACAGTTTGAATTAGTTTCGATCGTTGTAAAAATCAAATCCAATCTATTCTTTTTTTCTTTTCGTTTATTTATTCGTTTTTGTTCGGCCGAAAACGCGTCGGAGGATGATATCCGTTGGACGATCATTTCATCGAACGAATGCATAATTTCGTTCATATTTGTATTTACATTATTTGGTTTTTGTTTTTTTTTTTTTTTTTTTTTTTTCCTCAATCATCGTGCACAGAGTACGGGATAGGTATATACGTATTTCACAGCGTTTGTTCGATTCAATTCCATGAAATCTAATTTATTTTTGTCCGCCGAGATAAATTGATCACCTGAGTCCTGAAGGACTGAATATAGATGGTCCTCGCGGTGCGGATGGTAGTAAACTAGCTACTGCCGCCGCTGCTATTGGTACCCACCTCTTTGATGGATCGCTGTGTCAATCTACTTAAATATTCGATTGTCCGACAGGAGTGAGAGAGCGGCCACCGCGGCGGAGCAGCGACGGGAATCGGAGGTGACGATGTGCGGGTGGTGAAACGGGAGGAGGATGGGGGATACGCGTACGGTGCGAAGCTGCCGATCCAATCGAGTAAGTGAACCAGAGTTATGATTTCTATGGAATCTACGCAGTGTCGATGAAACAGCAAAAGCCCCTAAGAATTTACACGGAAACTCGTTTCTTTCCTCGCCAAACTGGGAAGCCTTATTACGATTTTGATTCTCCGCTGGGATAAGAATCGTGACTGTATACGATGATAAACAACTCCATCTCTTACGCCAGACGGGGAGGGACCACTTCATAAATAAGCACATAACCGTAACGCCTTTCATTTGTCAAATTTGGTCAGAATTCCCACGGGAGTTTCGCGCGAGAAATAATATATGATATACCCAAGCTCTGATATCACGCTTATGCTGATGCTGCAGGTGCTTTTTTACTCAGCGGGTAGATGTGTATGCTATAGAAAAATCTTCGTGCGGACGAGACGAAGATAAAAAGGAATGCTGCGGATGTACGTTTTTGTTTTGTTTGTTTTTTTTTTTTTTTTTCACTTCGCGAATTTATAAACGGTGTACATTTTTCACATGCTCGAATCGTCCACGGAGATGAGCTATAGCGAGACGACAAAGTGCGAAAAAAAAAAAAATACCGGTCAACAGTTGAGGTGGATAAAAAAAAAAAGAGGTGAAAAGAAATCCGAGAAACTTCTATGATGATATTGAAAAAAACGAGAGATACATGAAATGAAAAAAGGGGAGAATAAAGGACCGGGAGGAAGACCAGATCCACTTTTAGTCCGTTTTCTGATGCTGCACGGCTATACGGTATCATGACCGTCTACCATCAATCTTATATCCGCTCTGGGATCATTATCACGCCCGACAACTTCAGCCACCGGCGAAAATAGCCGCGGAGAAAAATCTCCCGTTCACAATATAGGTATATATATATATATATACGTAGAGTGGGTGTGTATATATATATACACACCTATTATACCTTCACCTGGAGTACACCATTGATATTCTTACATTTTTCTCCGTCTCATATATCCCGTCTGCGCGACCCTATAGCTAAATCAGGGAGCTCCAGAGTTCCAGAGAGAGAGAGAAGTACCAAGGAAAAAAATTGTCCATAACGATCTCTCCTGGAGCGCCGTCTTCCGCTACCCCGATACCGTTCCGGAAAATATATTTTCGTCCGGCGAGACAAGACGAATAATTAATTAGTAACCCCTTGAAACAAAATTTTCCGCAACTTAAACTCGTCACTACCGACTGGCTACGAATCCAGACTAGAATAATTTTACCTCCTGATACAGCGATGTGCACAACCCCGTAAAAGTGGATACATTCTTTCTCCGTTTCCACCGCTCATTTTTTTATCAACATTTTTATTGCCATCGACATTATTATTATCCCTGTAATTCGTACGTCACGTATTTATCGTTGTTATTATTATTATTTTGACTTCCGGCCTTTAATACGAAATGCGAACACGAATTGGATATGTAACGGACAATGTATGTACATGTACATGTACGTATGCGCGGTAACGGCGCGGTGCAACCGCTGACACGCACGGGAATTGTTACAGCTCACGAATAAAAGCGATTAAAAATTCAAAGCTTCGCACCGTACCTACCGGGGGTATCACCGGCTATTTGTAAAAGATACAGGGCGAACGATCGGACACCGCAATACTCTCGCGTCGTCGATAGTGCCACCGTACGCGGTGCAGTTGCATTTGCGTATACGGGCCATTGACACGATTCTTAACGCAATCGGCGAAATATGGAAAATAGATATATGTACGTATGAAAACGTAAATGGAAACGGACGATAATCGGTATATATACATCGTCTCGAACAAAAGCAGCACAGACGTAAACGCGTAGTACGAGGAATATGTAGAACGCCAGGTGTAGCACATCCAGGTGTGTGATCTTGTAAAAGGGGCGATCAATCGATACCGATGAATAACTTTTCCTCCTTTTTTTTTTGGTTCTTTTTTGAAAATCAAGTTTCCTCTCTCTCTCTCTCTCTTTTATTTGTATTAATTCTCGAGTACCTGTAGCATGTTTCGAATAATTTCGATGTTCGCGGTTTTGGTGTAAGAACATTTCTCACCTGCATACTTAGGCCGTTTAGAAAAAAGATGATGTACGTACGTACCCACTTCGCGCACGTGAGAGTGCGCGGTGTACGGAAAAGAAAAAAAAAAGCAAGAAAAATGAATAAGAACGTTCGCATACCTAGGAGAAGATAAACTCGCTTCGTGTTCAACAGAAATTCACATTTGAGATGAAAAGAGAAAAGCCGTCGGATAAAAATTTGACTTTCAAAGTGGCGCAACAGATTTCACGGGTTATGGGTCAGCCACCAATGTCGGAGATATAGGTGTATACGTGTGCAAGGATATTTCCTTTTTTCACATCTGGCGTCGGTTTCGTTCAACCGTCGTAATTTCTTACCCCGTGCCTGGTATTTTCGTATAATGAGATTCGCGCGTCTCTCCACACGATCGTCATACGATACGCGGTGTGAACGGTGCAGTTACTTTTATTTTTCATCTGGTATTTTCGTACGGCAAATACTCCCACACAGTTGACCACCCCTCTTCGGTATTCGGAGATACCGCGGGTACACCCCCCACCCCCCTCCCTCCCCTCGGACAGCCGCGTAGGTCGTTGATTATTTTTTTTCCGAGGTTATTATTGTGGGGTAAAATCGAATGCGCGACGATATGAATTCAACCGTAGCCGCGTATAGGTGAGCGTACATTTTACGATCGTTTGGAGGTACGACGAACATTTTCAGATAAATCGGCGGACATAAATCCGGGCCATTGTGACATATGAAGGAATAGCGGACCGCGTACCGAACTCCCCTGCGGTGATGCAGAAAATCTGATAATAGGCGGTGCAGATTTAGAGTTACGCGATATTAGAGATCTAGATTTCGCGTCACACAGATTGCGGACACACGGAATACGTGATTTTGATTTTTTCGATTCATGATAGATAAGGCTCTGCTGGTTCGTATAGAAACCTGTCGGTATTGAGAGTTTTTATGACACACCCTTGCGGGCTTTTTTCTGAAAAATAAAAAAATGAAAAAAATGAAAAGAAATTCTCGGGAATACATTTTCGGATATCACTTGAATATAATAGTAAAAAAAAGGTCGGTGACTTACGGGTCTCAGGAATTTCAATCTGCCACGAGACGTACGTGTATATAACCTTCAATTTTTTTAAGGGTGGCGAGTCGAAAGAAAAAGAATATTTGAAAAAAAACGCGAGAAAGAAAGATTTTCAGCTTATTCGAGTACCTGCTCCTTTTTTTTCTCGATGCATAAATACATCTTTGCATAGTCTGAGAGGGTGAATTGGCAAATTTTTCGCGATGGGAAGAAAGGGGGGTGGAGTTGCAATTCGCAACGGGGAAACGAATTGTATTCGCGTTATTTTTCTTTCCTCATATATTTATTTTATTGTACTTCTTTTTTTTCGTTATAAATTTCCTTTTTACTCCTCATTCTTTTTTTTTTCCCCTCATCTTTCTCCGGTTCGCTCCCTATAACAGACGATTCAACCGTGAGAATATGCAATTTAAAGCCCCGGAATCTCTGCGTAAGAAAAAACAACTCCATATTTTAACACTTCCGACAATTTTCCTAAAAAAACACACTTCGGGAAAAAAAAAGGGAGAAAAAAATAGCACGAATCGCTCTCACGCGCTGTACGAAAGCTCTGGCACAACCAGAAAAAGGGGGATAATAAGAATGAAAGGGAAGAAGGAGAAGCAGGGAATAAAAAGAGAAAGTAAAGGGAACGGGAAAGAAGCTTTACGACGTACGTATATATGCATACCTATGTACACATATTATAACTGTACTTTTATACACGGTACAAGTCAAGAACGAGAATTATATTATGATGGAAATTAAAATCGAGCTTTTAAAGAATTTAGTATTCAGCTGTTACCATTTCCGGTATAAAGTCCCAACTAAAACTCTTCACATTCCGAATCGTTATATATACATACGTACATACTTTCGGTGGATGGATTCAGATCATTTTTATTTCATTTTTTGTTTTTTCCTGCACACGTCATTATGGATGAATAGATCGACACAGAGACCGCAGAATTCCTATAAATATTCAAGATTGGAGAACTGTACGAAACGAAACTGCTCTTTTTCCGTCGATGAGAAGCCGAAATCTCGGTTGAATTTGGGTGGCGGGGGGGTGGGGGATGGGGGGATGGGGGGATGGGGGGCGTGTGCGAGCGTGTATGTGTATTCAACAATATATACACATATATATATATATGTATTTATACGTGTATTTCTACACATATTATGTATACGTACGCGGTGACTATCTCGTGTATCGCCTGGCTCGCAAATAAATTTCTATTTGGCAAACAGCCAGTTCTGCTCTCTGCAGTGTAGGCGGAACCCTCCTCCTACCTTTTCCTTCCTCAAGCAAAATATCGGCTTTATATTTCGCATTCGCTCAGACGAGCGAAAAACGGTGGGTGTCTCTGCAACTCGAGCTTTCCTTTCCTCCCCCGAACGACCCCCTCCCCCCTCCCTCCCCCCCCCTCTCCCATATTCTCTTTTATTCCTCCTCCATAAACACTTTCCCCGTTTTTCCACCACCAGACCATCCGCGTTTCGTCGTTAGTCCCGAATTCCGACTTTTTTGCGTCCGGTTCACTTCGCGGCTTTTCGCGCGCAATTCTTTGCACACGTTTTAACCTTCATTTTAGGAAATTTTCCCACTTGCCCAGCTCACTTCGTCTTTTCACCGTCAACTCATACGCGTTCCGATTCTCATGTCATCTTTTTTTTTCATTATTTTTCATCTGTTAACATTTTTTTCCTTTTTTATTCGTTCGTACCTCTACCCTTTATCTCTTTCTCCGGTCCGACTCGAACGATCTCCCGGTAAATTTCTCTGTCTAGATAAAAAAAAAAAACTTTTTCGACTCTCGTCGGATCTCGCAATGCAAAGTGACGACCGAGAACACGACAGTAGGGCGAAGGGGCCGATCGGTCGATTTTTTTTTTCTCTTCAACGATTATCGATAAAACTTTATTGAGGATATCTCCCGTAAAATAGAAGCTTTGAAAAAGCAGTTTTGAAGCACATGTGCCCGCCAGCCGGAGATCGTTCACTCGAAGCAATGCGCGGCTGAGTCCCGCCAACTTTTATGTAAGCGTCATTTTACGGAAAATCATTCGTAGATCGTAGGATGTGTTTCCGACCTCCCCACCGCTCACCGCTCCTCAAAGAAAGACAGAGGGGAAACGAAGAAGAAATATTTTTTCGAAGAATCGTCAAGCAGGTGGATTTTTGAAAAAGCAAACATCTTCTCACGTACCACAATTTAAGGAAGAAGAACCACAAGGGTAAACCCTTAACGGAAAAAATTCTATTCATAAGGGAGCAGGCACCTCTTTAACAAGGAAACGAAGACGTTCCATTTTTTTTTTTTTCTCCTCACTCGTCCTCGCATCAAAAATAAGAGAAAAGAAAAACAAAAAAAAAATGATCTCCTCCGTCCTTGGGTATCCAAGAAGCGTGCAGTGGAACGGGATGAAATAATTGACAGGGGAATTAGGGTTTAATATTCACAGAGGTTTGGCCTTTCCTGAATCAGCTAGCTAGCTGCCTCAAACTCCTAGTCGAGGGAACTCCGGCGAAGAGATCTCAATCTACTACCGCAAAAAGGGGGTGGGCAGAATCGTATCATCTACCCACCCTTTACCACCACCGTCTCAGCCTTCGAGGAATCTAGAATCTAGTCTCTAGTCGCCTGGTGGTTGGCGATAGTCTTAGTAAGCACCACCACCACCACGTTCGAATAGAAGTATAATAACCTCGGGAAATCACCTCGTGCCGGATTACTTACTGGATTTAGAAGTGAGGTAATGCAATTAATCCAACCGTATAAATTCACCCCCGTGTAATCAGGGGTTACTTCTTTTTTCCTCCGACGACGATGCGGATGCGACGTTACCGTCGTTTACTCACCTGTAACAGAAACAATGAAAAAAATATGATGAAAGGCCGAATCTCAGATTCCGGGGGGAAGAAGTTTGAGCGGAAAATTTTTTCGATCTCGAAATTTATGAATTTTTTTCCAGTGCAATTCGGGCAGACGTAGAGCGTATACTCGCGGTGCAAGCCCCGCTGTAACAGAGTCAACTTCCCAAATAGCAAATAGAGCTCGCGACTAGCAGAGGTGTGGAGGGGGTTGGGGGGGGGAGCTTTTGTTCCCGCGAAAGCAACCGAATGTAACGTTTCCCTCGCCGCCTCACCTTGCCCGTACGCCTTTCCATGATTATTCGTGTGCTTCTGCTACTGCCGCTGCCGCTGCTACCAGCTACTGCATTTGGTTTACTCGAAACCCCCCCCCCCCATCCCAGTTTTCCTGGTTTGCCGCTGGGTCTAATTTAATCGCACCACCAACTGTAAATACGGCTTATTGTTCTTCCTAGCTAACTGCCCACCTACTTTACCTACGTTCTTATTGCCCAAAGACGCGAAGTAAATTGCCAGCTAAAAACTAAAGGGGAACGCGGTTATCTCGGGGGTACGTGATCGTCATCCCGCACTATCTCATCTCATTTCATACGTTTTGAGAGCCAAGAACCGGAAGGTCCCAACCCGCGTTTTTTGGACTTCCGATCAACTCCCGGCATAAAAAGCGCATCCCACGAATTAAAAAAAAAAAAAAACACCCTCGTCATCGCAGTTCTTCGAACGAAATGTAGTTGGGTATTTTGTGAATTAAGCCCTCATGGTTTCGATTTTTCGAGATTTCAATTCTCGAGAAACTAAGGCACACGGTACGTGGAAGGAACGTGGCTCGGAAACGGTCCGTAACGCGGAAAAAAAAAAAAGACGCAGCACCACCGATATTCGAAGACTGAGGTGTGTATATATATATAGGTATGTAAATACATTTCACATGCGGATGAAAATCCTCACCGAGTGGCAAAACTTAACTGGACCCGAGCCAGGTCACGTGGGGGCTACATCTGCATTTCGCACTGTACTCTATAAAAATAGCGGGCTAAAAACGCCTGCAGAAGTAACACGGGTAGGTATATAGTCGCCTTCGGAATCGAAGCGAGAGGCGAAACTCACAGCGAGAACTAAATGGTACTCAAGGTACGTAGGGACAGGATCAACGCTCACACACACATACGGACATTATGAATACGTCTTGCACTCCGCATGGCTAGGAATAATAAAACAGAATTCACGAGAAAAAAGCCTCCGGACGAATCCAAAGTTTGCTAAATTCCGTCACCGTGGAACTGCGAAATGAGGGCTCGTTCGCGCCAATTGGAGAAAAAAAAAATGAAAAATTCACGTCCGATCGGATATTATTATATTTTCCCGTCAACCTTTTCATTTTTCACACCGTCGCTCGTTTCAATCGTCGGTGGGTGATTAAAAAAAAAAAGAAAAAAACGAAAAAATCGAATTAAAAATTAATAAAAAAAGAAGTGAAGACAATACGAAAATCGGAGTATTTGTGTCACGGTAGATTGGAACCCTATATTATTTCGTATGAACAATGATGCGGCGGTCCTTCGAGGGCCCCCCCGTTCTTTTGTATTACGAAAAGCGGAGGGTCGAGAGAGATTGGGGGTACAAGGAGAGGGTCGGTGGTGGTGGTGGTGGTAATCTGTACCGTGGTAATCCTCGAACGAGTCGGTAGTTATCATCGCGTGATCCATCATTCCACGAAGCGGAATAAGTACGCGTGACTGGACGGACGTACGGACGGACGGACGGATGGATAGCTGAATAGATGCGTGCGAACCGTGTTCGGTTATGCCACACGATCCCCCGTTGTACGGAGTGGTAACTGTAAACCCGTACGAAGTTCGCCGCGTTAATAGAGGTAGCTGATTGGAAAACAATTAGTTTCCTATTCGTGCTAATTAATGGAGATTCTGGCGAACCCCGACCGTTGATCAAAGTGACGATCATAGTTTCGGTAAAAACAATTCACCGCCAACAATTTGATCGCATGCTGTTTACACATACCCCGTCGTACCCCCTTCGACGACAAACACACGTTTCGCTTATCGGTGTGTACGAACGTATGCAATGTACAGGCACACCGTAATTAGCGAATTAGTTACAATTACACAAACCTAATCGCCGATACTATCCCTATAATTACCTATAAACCTGAAAGGGGGAGGGGTTACGGTAATTCAAGTGTCTTCGGATACCTGCTATTTAACGTGTAAACGTGAGTTCGATATTCCATGGGGAAAAATTAACCAATTTCTTGACCAACTCGTCGCATGGATTCCCGTTTTGTATATCGTACGAACCAAACGGCAGTTAAGATTACGGAGTACGCGAAGGGGATAAAATATGGAATTGGAATACAATGCGCGGGGTACGTGTAGCAGCATCTGTGCTCGTACACCGCCGGAGTATAATGTGTATTTCTAAGGTATAGGATACACGAGTATATTATACGCACGTATATTTACACTTAGGTATATATATATATGTACTCGAGATGCGACCCAATTACTGGGATAGAAGAGAATATCGTTGCTCAGCAATAACACCACGCTTAGACGAACGTAGAGGAGTATTATCGTGCGCTAATGAAAGTGATGCGGTGGCGGCGGCGGCGGCGGCGGAAAGGCGTATATTATACTCCGCGAAACCGTTCTCGCCAATTAGTCAAAACGCCAATTTTCTCGGTTCAACAAAACGTGCATACCTACCCCTACCGAATATGACGCGCGGTGCGGTATCCCCGTGTACAGGGTGAGTCGCCCCGATGGTCAGATTCGGGAGGAGTTCCCGGGTTCCGCCTTCGTCCATTCTCCGCATGGCCACTAACCCCTTCGAACTCTAGCCGAAAACGTGTTCGTGGGGATTCTTCGTGCTCTCACGACCATCGGCTCGAGTGTCACGCCGATGCAGTCGCTCGTTAGCAACCTGAATTCCGCGGATAACGAGTAAGGAGAGCGAAGGCGGAGCCTCAGCCAAACGAAACTCCTCCCGACTCGGACATCGGGGACGACTCACCCTGTACATTTTATGCAGTCTTCGACGAATTTCGCTCTATTTCTACTTTTCATCGAGTAGAGAAGAAAATTTACCGTCTTCCGAGGATATAAGCTATTCATTCTATTTCCTCGCTATGGACGGAGGATCCTTAAGGACGTGTACGAAAGATCGGAAGGAATTTGAACCGCGTCGTACAGCAAGTTGCTCGGTGCCATTTATTGTGACGAGAGCCGTGAACAGAGAACGTGCCCGGAGTTGGCGGTTGCACTTCCGTAGCGAAAACCCTTTTCACTCGGCGGAAAGAAACTTGATAGTATATATCATATAAATATAGCGTCGCTTGTATCCGTACGTATGTATGTATGTATGTATGTATCATGTATATGTATAAATACATGTACGGTAGACAGAACTCTCGGTGAGAAGAGAAACAGCGGCGGAGCGCCGCGGAGTTGAAAACTCGGTGGACTTTGCTCATATTTCGCCGGTTCTCCGCTATACACACCGATGTTTTTTGGTAGGTTGTACTGGCGCCGCGTTGGCTGACGTCACGTCCGGCCAGGAAGCCATGACTCGGCTTCCCGCGGTTCTACAGAAACATGCAAATTAACCGTCGACGCGCGCTTACGTCTCTCTCAATATATATCCGTGCTAGCGCATAGTTTCGCGATCACGTAGCCGTCACGTTTATTCGCACAGACCTACTGTAATATGCAACTGTGTCTCGTTGTTACCTTACGCCAACCCCCGTATCGCGTTCGGCCGACCTTCGAAAGGTTGGCGACCGTAAATATCGTCCGTTCTTTCATTTTTCTACGTGGGAACGGCGTTACCGTGCACAAAGATGAAAGCCCATAGAAACCGTTCTGCCGGTAGTGGGAACGAGAATGGAATAATTGAATGAACGAAGCGCGCGAGAGCTGGTTCCGGGGTTAATGCGGAGGTCGCGGTAACTTTTGATGTGGCCCAGAGGGGTGTCTGTGCTCCGGTACGTGACCACAACTGACACTTTACTCCGGCGCTTGCGATGTGTAGAGCCACTCGAGTCCCTGGCGCCGGGCAATCGTCGCTTCAAAACTAATCTACTCGTACGTCACATTTGGCCGTTTGAGGCCTCGCTACGGGCTCGCTGATATTCGTTGGAAGATGGGAGGTACCATGGAGAGGTAGGATCCCGACTGTCGAAGGTGCACTCGATCGCGCCGCTCGAAATAACAACACTCGTTCGTGTCACCCAAATGGAATCTCTATCGCTCGTGTTCCATTCGTCTCGGAATCCGTCCAATTGTCGAAAAAACCTCTCGTCCGGTAAAGCGCAATTATCCGAAGCTGGTCGTAACTAACTAATCCGAAATCTCCGATAAACGAAATACTCGAAATCCCTACGTTGTTGTATGCGCTTTCTGATCACCCCTTATGATATAAGGAAATCGGAAAATTGCCAACGGATTATCTGACGTTCTTATTTCTATAGGATCTACGGTCGTCCGCGAAAGTTATTCGACCGAATCAGGGATACATTGAACTGGAAGTTTCCGTCGATACTTCCTATTATCGTCGTCCACGTGTCCGGGACAAGTTTCAGGTGAGGCCGGACATCAACCGGTCCGAACGGCGTATTAATTTCATCGGCGGACCACGGAGACGGATCCGCGACGCGGTGCGGATCAAAATTTCGCTGTCGTTTCTCGGGAAACACGATATAACTTGGACGTGGTTCGGGACGTCCGTTTCTCCCCCTTGAAAAAAGGATGAAAGAAAATTCTATAATATTATTTATGACTCCTCGTCCCGCGCTCCGCGTGTAATTCGAAAGCTTGTATACGATACGGGGAGAAAAGTGGAGAAGAGGAGATGAGAAGAAAAAAAAACCGAAAGGAATAAAAAAAAAGAAGAGGAGATTATTATTATATACCTATGACAATAAAAAATTCCGCGCACACGCGAGACCCTCGGGTTTACGTGACTTTGGCTTTTTCATCCGTCGAGACGCCGTCCTTCCTGAAAATATGACGGTTTTTTCGACCGAAGTATGAGTGTGCCGTACGTATACGCATGTGAGACGAGTATTCGGGGATGTGTTCATTCCAAATATACGAAATACATGCATCGAAAGCTCCTCCTAGGTGGTAGTCTGGTTTCATCGGCACCACCCGAACCAGCTAGACGGTAAAGGGAATCCTGGGAAAATAATCTTTTTTATGGAGAGGAATATCTTCACCTATCCCCGAATTTAACGACTCTCCTATACGTTGCCACGTTTTCCCCTCGAATTCTACGACGGGGTTGCGTTTGTTATACGAGAACTGACGAAGAATCATCGGAGGGTTTTCAATTCCATAAAGTTCCATCATGCAAGTGCAACAGCGGCCGGGGGTGTACGGTCCCGAAGGGCGTCTGTCCTTGGAGTACGGGGTTAACACGTCAACGTTTCAACTGGGCAGCAGTGATTGCAAAAAGAAGATGATGAAAAAAAAAAAAAAGAAACCTATCACGCGGGGTTGAAATCGAAATGTTTTATCTCTCAGAAGTTTATCGCGTTGACGGTAAGCGCTCGATCAGCTGTATTTTCGAAATGGGATAGGAAAAAAAAAAAAAAAGGATGCGAAAAAAAATTTGATTGCGAATGAAAATTAGCGAAGGACGAGCAGAATTTATCTGCGACGAGATAATAATTGAAAGATCGAAAACGTGAGGAAAATAAGAAGGATATCGAAGAGAGCGATGCGTGTGACGACGAAATTGGGGGAGGAGGATGAGGAGAGAACGTCGGATAAAGTTGGTTAGCGGAGGGCAGTTCTGATTCAGCTGCAGATACCCGGGCGTTTTCCGACGACGTTCCAGTTCCACGGAACAGCGGAAAATGATCGTTTTAACTTCCACCTTTTACTCGAACGAGTTTGCCAAGTCATCCAATTACCAATTATATACATCGGCAAAGTCACGTTACCGGTGGCACTATAGTCTCGCCACGTGTCGCGAGATATTTCGACCGTCTTCCAGCCAATATTCGTCGCTTATTTCTCCAATTTGAGTGACGCGAGTTTCGTCCGTCCGAAATAAATATAACTATGGTCCGACGTTGTTTGAAATTCTCGGCATCGCGTGGCACTCTTCGTCCAGTTTTTCCCGTCAAGCCCAGAAGTTAAATGTGACAAAACATGAGACGAAAGAGGGGGGGGATGTGAAACTTTTGATTCTCCTGCACGGTTGAGGTGATCGCGGCGAATCTTAAAATCTCAACCACCCGGAGATTATCATCATTTTCTAAAAGCTCCGGCTCGATTTCACGGCAGAAACTCACTCGCCGGTATTATAAAACCATGACGTCAAAAAAAGATTTTTTAGCACACTGGTTTATATTCGTTGGCTTGAAATTGTTTATACGTTCTTCGTGTGGCTATATTATTTTACACGTTTCCGCTGTTCTGTGAAAATAATTACATAACGACGAGAAAAAGAGAGGCACGTGCTCGGAGCAAAAGAAAATCCCTTCCGAATTCTTTCGTTTTTTTTTTTTTTCTTTCTTTCAATTCTCGTTCGCCATTGTTCGATTAGCCGATCGTTCGTACGGTGAATATAGGCACGTATCGATGATACCAAAATTAAACTACTTAAAATACGCGCGCGGCTGCCGCTCGCGTGGTCAAGTATTCGAAGCACACGTAATCTAAAAATAATTTCGCGTCCGTACGAAGAACCTGGACGACTGAGATCCGCTTCGTTTATTCTGATTCTTTAATTTTTATTGTATTTTTGTTTTTTTCTTCATACTCTTGGTGAAAACTCAAGCCCCTTTGGTAATTATAGAAATCCACTAGCCCGATTACCAGCGGTTCTTCCAGACAACAGCTCATCCACTTAACTGCATTTCGTTCTCGTCTATGATTAATTAAAGCTAATACACCGAGTGGAGAGAAAACGAAAAGCGCAGTGAAGAGAATGAGAAAAAAATAGATATCGAAGATATCCTGCCCCATTCAGATTCTACCGCTTCCGATTTTTTTCTCCTTTGAATTTTTTCGGTTCGCTTCATCGCATGAATTTGCCTAGGTAAAAGACCCGAGGCACGAGTGCAGTATACCATAGACGCGATAGTTTTTCCTCGGAAATATAACCCAATAAATAACGGAGAAAAATTGATTTAGTATAGCTTGAGGCGTATCGGATAAGTAAAGGGGGGAAAAAAGAAATAGAATAACGGTGAACAGATGTGTTTTAGTTTATTTGTCCAACAATCCCTCGTGTCTTATAAATTCCATAGAAAAAAAAAAAAACGAACAAACTTTTACATTATCTATTTCGTCGTCAATTCTTCGCTAACGCGACGCCGTTCGCACTTATGATTACGTGTAGAATGTAATTATGGAAGTGAGATCTTTCCATTTCTAAAATGGCTATCTCCCATACAGTCGTACAGGCGGTGTTAAATCGCTCAATGTTGCGACGAGTATAGTCATCGTCAGTAATTTCAACGCCCGCAAAGAGGAGATGGAAACCGTCGAAATACGCCGTTAAATCTTCGAACCGATTTGGTCAAACGATAAAAAAATCACGACGCGAAACTCACTCGAGACAGACGCGAACCGAGGAGATTTTGGTAGACTTTATGATATTTAGAATCACGGCGAAGATACCCCGCAGAGACGTGAAAGATTAACTCGCCTCTCTGTATACCGCGTGTCCCAGCGCTTACACTACAGCACGTCTGGTTGCCTGCCGTCGAGCTCCAGGTTTACTCTGTAACGGCAGTTCAAAGTAAGGTCCGAGAATAAACGTGGCGCTTTAGGGAAGCTGGAGCCTGACGGCAGGTAACCAGACCTACCCTGGTGTAAACGCTGGGACACGCGGCACATCTGAGTTATCGTGGAAACAACTGGAAATACGCGAAATGTTCCAGAGAATCTAGAGAAGAGTAAGGACGAAGAGTTCATAACCACTTTGGTCGGTTTTATTCGACGTACAGTATATCTGTAATATATACGTAGTTTAAACGTGGGAATTCGTGGCACGTTAATTACGTCGTGGAGTTTAAACGGAAACAATGCGATGAGAATTGCCGTTGTATCGAGTTCCTCTCAATAGGTCTTTGAAAGGCACCAAACGCAATCCCTTTTCCGATGACTTCGATATATGTACACATAACTACGGAAAAACGAGAGTTTTCCACAGATTGCTTGAAAATTAACTCGATCATTTTTATATCCAACTACAATTATTCGACATGATTTTGCGTTATTCATTACGGGACTTCCAAAGAGACAGTGATTATCGAAAAGAAAGGGATGGTAATTTCCATGCTTCGAAAGAAAAAAAAACAATAATTAATTTATCGTTTCCTAGTTTGTTTTCCGTCATCCCCCGATTCCCGCGTATACGAACAGAAGCTCGTAGTTACGCTGTTCCCGAAATTAAAAGTACGGGGGATGCTGAAACGCTGTTAACATCATGGCTTTGGTGTAGAAGTTTTCAACTTTTTATATACGCGACTTCATTAGCTAATTAAATCCCGGCTTCGTCTCTGACGTTTCTGCACCTTTCCCGTCTCTCTGTCTAAAAACTCAAAGACGCGCGACCGTAGCCCGACAGTTCTTCTTCGTCGGAGGTCATCAGCATTAGCCATCTCCGAGGACCAGCGGAGGGCCGAAAGTCCTCCGCTATTTTTATTTCGTCTCGTTCATTTTTTTCATTTTTTTTCTTCATTTCTTTATTTCTCTCACCTCCCTCTCTTTCGTTCGCTCTCCCCTTTCCATCGGATTCTATGGCTCTTGAACTCACGTGAAGGCAGTCTGATTACCAACCTCTCAGCGAACGAACAGATAAAACTCGGGCCAGTAGCTAGTGTCGCCTTTCTTGCAGAAACATTATACACGAGAGCAGAAAATAATGTAGAGATTCTACTTGCTTTGTTTTTTTTTTTCTTCCCCATCTCTAAAAAGTCTCGGTGAAATGAATGAATGTAAAAAGCGAAGAGAAAAAAGAAGAACAATTACTCCACTCCGTTTATACCGTGAAACGGAGCAGAGGTGCGACGTCCACGGTATAATATACCCCGCGCTCCGTGAATCATCGAACGATTGAATCGCAAGATCGGTACGTAGGAAGAGAAAAGTGGGTGCGAAAAGATAAGAGTAAAAGAGGTTGAAATATACGTCCGGCGGGTCTTTGCCGTTGGTATATCAGGTGGTAGAATGAGAAACAACCGCGCATTTCGAGGCCCTGAGAGCAGTTTGAAGGATCAGGTGCTCAGGGAGCCAGGGGCGCCGAGTAATATCGCATTATATCGAGAATACATATGTAATTTTCCTTTATCGCGTATCCGATTCTATCTTGATACGCGTACGTAGGTGGGGCGCGTGTATCATAGTTTCGAGGAAATATATCGACGACAAAATACACGTCGCGCCACGTTCGCGTACTTCTTTTATTCCCATTCTTTGGCTACGCTGCGGCGGGATACGCGTCTCCCCCGTATGTACACGTCAGGCATATCATTATATACGTGCGCGTGCACATATCCGTATATATATATATATATACACACAGGTATATAAAGCGGAACGGCGCGTTGGTACCGCCAATCTTACGCCCGAGGGCTCTTTCACTCCACTCAACCCTCCTCCTCCCCCCCTACGCTTCTTTCTTGAGTTTCGAGTCAAAAGAAAAATTATTCGTTACCGTTGAGTAAAAACTTTTTTAATATAAAACGGTTTCTCTAACAAACTTCTTTTCTCTTTCATTTTTGACGGGAAATTTTTCATTGTTTGTTTTTTTTTTCCATTTTTCCATTTTCTCTTTTCTTTTTTCTTCATTTTCAAATCCCGAATCTTCGGGTCCAGATTTCGCGCCTCACGTGCGATCGCGAGACTCGATCCGCGGAATATTTTTCCACCGCCATTTTTTTTTCGCCACGATAGGGAGATCTGATTCGAATCTAGTTTTGCCGTTCGGTCGTAGTAGAGGTTTATCGAATGTTTTTTTGTTTTTTTTTCGTTTTTCACTCGTCCGTACGGGGACGTTGAATCGTTTTGTGTTTCGTCGAATTCACAAAAACTAGTTATGAACCAAACGACTCTGTAATAGACAATATGTGACGCTGATCCCATACGCTGCCGCCGCCGCCGCCGCCGCTGCAACGGATTGTCGAGGTAGGTAACTCCGGTAATCTAATCTTTGCAAATACGTCGAGAGGAAATGAACGTCATAATTACATGGAAATGGCGTCGTGATGCATTTATTAGAGAATCAGGTCAGAAGAAAGGTATATGTACATACATACGGTGTAGTTGACGTGTAGTTCAACCGTTCGCCGAGTCGTTCGTTCGCTCATTCGTTCATTCGTTCATTACAAGCAATGTATATGCACGCGCATTGTTATCGGGCACACCTGGAAGAACGGAGTGAACGACTGACTATTCAAATTAGTCAATTTCACTCGCTAAATTTCCCCCCAAAATTATTTGCAGATTCACCGTTACGTTCCAATCAAAAAAAAAAAAAAAAAAATACCCTAAAAATCGACGAAATATACTTTCTCTACTAATTTCTCAAAGCGATACTCGATAATGAATATATATATATATATATATCGTTATTGCGGAGTACGGAAACTACTTCCGCACACGCGCGTCATTTGCATATAGATATGATCGATCAAATCACTCGGCGAAACGCGCCGCCCTCAAAGCAGTGTCTGTACGATATATAATGTACTATAACCAAAGTCCAGAGGGGGTTGATTGACTCTAGATACAATACGACTCGCCTATGTTCGGCCAAACCGGTGTATGCGCGTCTCTTTGGTGTACACGGCGGTGACTCCGTTCCTCCCATTTATTCACCTGAGGGGTAGCTCGCGGTATAGCTGCTGCAGGATTTTCCTGCGGTTACACATACGTGTACAACACGTACACCGTGTTGTACGCCTTGCTACGTATACGTGCGGTGTACCTATGTATCGTCGTACACAAATAGAAATAGATATGAGTGAACGTTCGAAAGGTTTTCTCTTCATAAATATACGGTATAATATACATATACATATATGTACGTATAGTTTATTCGCGCACAAACCGATAGTAGTTACACGCGTGTGTGTGTGTGTACGCGTGTGTGTGTATTCCATGCGTGAATCTCTATGTACAGCTGCATACGTACGAATGCCTATATATTTACGTACATACATCTGGGAAAGGATATGGCTTTGGGAATTGGCGGAAAATAACACATAAAAGGTACGACTCAGCAAACAAGAATGCAAAACCCACCGTGCCCGGGGGTATGGAAGGTCGTTTGAAATATCCACTCTTTTCTTCTCTCTGTATATCTAACATGTCTCTAGATATTTCCCGTATACGTGTGCCGCCCCAACCCCACCCCCCATCTTTTTAACCATCTCTCACCCCACATCGCTTATAATCTTCTACGAATCTTTTTCTAGTCGTTCGCCTCTCCGTACCGGTATGTATGGAATATACAATATTTCTTGCGTACGAAGTAGAATATGCTAAAATAAAATCCGATCACCTTGAAACGATAATTATGCAACTCGATCAACGGGAAATAATCAAAATCGACAAATTTTCGTAGCTTATATGGAAAAATTTTCTACGTACGTACATGGCCATGTATAATATAGTCATTAAACTATTGTATATTATATATAACGCATTTCGAACTACAGAACTGTTCGTCGTCATGTGAAGGGTTTGCAAAGGGGTGAATTCCGTGTGTGTATTTATAGAATATCCACGTATATGTATTTATATAGGTGGGTGAAGTCTCCATAGACCGTCAATTAATTATTAACACGTTAAAGTTACGGCATCTGAAGCGAGTTGAAGATGAGGAGGACGAGTTGGCGTGAGGGGGAGGGGGAGGGGGCCCGGGGGTTGGAAATTGCAAGAAATATACGGAGAGTTTTGCGGGCCGGGGGAGCGAGGGTTGAGCTTCAGTTTGTAAGATGGCTCAAACTTTACCCTGCAAGCGTAACGTTCCGAGTATATACGTATACGTGTATATACTTTCTCATCTAAGTCTGACTGTAACCGGCTTCTATTTGTTTTACTCATCCCTATCTACGTCGTGATTCAAACAGTGAGGCGGCAACGCGCCCCCCCCTCCCCCCCAAGTTTCGAACCAAATTGATAATGCGAACGTTTGTAGATACGCTAACAAGTTTGCCTTATGCGAACCTTATATCATATGGGAGCGAAGGGGTTCGTTTTCACTAAATTATATCGTTACACGGAATACTTGATACGTCGTAGGACTGAATTTCATAGAATTTATACACTTCGTACTTCCGACGCGACGCTTGTGTGGATGTACATCAGTAGGTACACGTGGGGTGCTTCGAACGAGGTTCGTACGATTTTCGTATAAAAATTTCTTTAAATTTCATCACGCAATATACGCAAAGAAAAAGAGGAGAATTGTATAATCCCACGGTATACCGAGAATTTTCAAAGTGGTTCGACGATTTAAAGGACTCGTCAAGGATCGGCGAGTGATTTAACGGGTGATTTACGACTTTTGAGACACGCCCAGGAATAAACGGATCCTACTCAACCCGCGGGAACCTGCGGGAGATGGTGCGGTCGTCGTCATCGTTGGTTTTGCCCGGGATTTAATCTGGGGCTGAAACTTGAAACGGATATTCGTGCGAACTACGAACAAAAAAATAAAAGAAAGGAACATAGTCGAACGAAAATTAATGAAAAATATAATAATCTCATGCCGATATCCAGCATTCCACCTCTCGATTGAAAATCGTGAATAACGAAGGACGCGCGGTTTTAGTGCACTGCTTCCCTTCTGATTTTTGTTTCATTCCTTCGAACTGGAAAGAATTAAAAGCTGACTCTTTCTCCGTCTCCGTCGTTCCGTTCGACTACGATTTATTTCGGAGTCTCTGAAATACCGAAGGATAAGTCCCGAATCTCTTTTTTCCCCCGAGGGAATCTTACGGTTAAGATTACATCAGCAACGCCTGCCGCCCATTTCCTTCCAATTAAGCTCTGCCAACTGAAGAGAGAAATTCAAGCTACCAAACACGAAACATCCAACCACCGAATCACCCCAAATTCAACCACCGTCGTCGCCACCGCTCTTGTATCCCTGATGAGGATTTCATTTCGGTTTTATTTTTTTTTCCCGTTTTGTTCAACGATATTCAACATGCTCGGGGCTATTTTGACGACCGACAGACCATCGCGACGCGGAGTGCCCGTAGAGGTCCGGAGGTACGAGGTATCATTTGCGAGGCTGTAGAACGGATCCTATATCCAACGGAATCTCCTGACGCACTTCAACGGTCGACAACAACGGAGTATACACGGTATTCGGGCTAAAGACACCCCTACCGAGTCGAGCGCGATAAATCCACCCCATCGGATCCGCTGGACCGAATCACTTCGGCGCGAAATTCGCTGATAATAATTTTCTAGAACTCGGAAGTTTTTCGTATTTGTTTGTTTGTTTTTTTTGTTTTTTTTCTGTTCTGTTCTGTTCGTTCTATCGAATTTCGACACGCGTCAATCGCTGTTATCGTCGCGAATTTTGACGGTGGCGCCGACCGGGGTTATCCGCGGATTTTCTAACGCCTGAAATACTGGGGGGGAAAAATGATAGCGAGGCGTCTAGTCGGGCAGGCTTCCATAGCTATTTCCGTATCGCTAATATTGGCGCTATGCCACGGCCACGACATAGCTGCCGGTGCTACTCTCTAACGTTGCTATTATCGCCGGTTGTGGCATCCCCTTGGTTACGAGCGGGTGGGGTCCAACGTCTATGTCATCGCTCGACAAAGCCGAGCCTCGGCACCGGTGCTTCCCGTAATACTAACCCCGTTTCAATACGATCTATAACCGATTACATAAGTCAATATTTCGTCGCATAACTTATGCCCCGCGTATATCTATAAAAATACACGTGACGAGACCCCGGGCCGACCGAACGAACGGAATACGCGATGTGTAATGTCGCGATTCGCGTTGCGAAATAAAATCCGGAAGGGAAGAGGAAAATAATGACTTCCGGGTATTTACAGATTTTTCATAAATGTAGAAAATAACGCTGCCCAGGCGATGACGATTATTATCGGAGTTTTCTTCGGGATGTTACGGAACATTAGATTATATAATTATTACACCACTAGGTATTCTTAACAGCCTTTCGCATTACGAGGTTGACGTGTATAGCGACGTTCTACGTACGTACGTATACACCGAGCTCAATAAGCTTAAATACGCTTGCATTATTATTACTAACGATCTTTCGAATTATCGACTATCCCTACGTAGAGCTCAAGTATTTATAATCGTGGTAGACCGCCACGTGTATATAATACACCGGGGGTAGTAAACTCCCGGCGAAAGCGGGGACACTGTACATACTTAATAATTTATTATCAACCGTCGCTGTTTGAGCCCACGATGCTTCGCCGTACTCTCTGAGTGAGTGTAAAACAATTTCTGATATTTTTATAGATTCCAAGCAGAAAACTGTGCGCGCTACTATAACATGATTTATCAAGCTGATCGCATACCATATCTTTTCAGAGCGACGATATACGCGAGGCGAGTGATTGCTTCTTCGTGAATATCACTTTTTTTTTGTTTTACTCCGAATTAGAAAAAATACGATCGATGCATCGGTTCGATTATACTTGACGTTATACGCGACTGAGAGGAATTTCAATCTATATAATATACACAGTGTGCAATAATATAGTATACAGCCGGTATGCATACTTTCCGATGTATCTGGTAAGAAACTTTTGAAACTTTAGTCTACCTATTCTGTATCGCGCTAACGGTTGTTTATATTTTCTAAAAATACCTACGGACGAATTCAGATTTTGCACCGAAACAACCTTGTTCCATTTTATTCCGGGGGAATAAAACTTATCAACAGAGTTGGTCGATTTTCTTCAACAAAATGGAATCGCTGCCATGCGTTACACATTTTATGTCTGAAATTACACGTAATTCATCCTTCCCTTTTTTCGAGGATGACAAAAAGAGCGAAATATCTTATTTTTGGGATAGAGGAAAGAACCGGGCGCCGCTTCGCGTTCTATATATCTCAAACACATACGTGGTTAAAAGAGGTGAAAGAGTAGTGAGTTGAATTGATTCGATAGCTGAAACGGGGTGTGCTTTTACAGGACGAGCCGGGCGACCGTTGCCGAGGGGCGGGGGGTGTCTACGTGTCATGGCGGAGGCAAAAAGGGACCTGAATGTGAAATATATGCAACATTCATCCCTTCCAGGGTGCAGGGGTGGGTACTCGTGCGAGTTATATAGCCAGTAGCCTCATCCTCGATAAGAGCTCTCATTTATTACTGTATCGGATTTTATGGAGTGCCATCCCCCGCTCTACCTCTTTCTTTTTCTTTTTATTTTTCTATTTTTTTTTTTTTTTTTTTTGTCATCTTCCTACACCCTTCTCGTGACCTAAACGAATATATTTTATTCTACTTCGTCGCCTTCCGGTCTTTACACGCGCATCGATCGTGCGACGCACGCGTCCAAAAGTAATTAGAAAAGATAAAAGAAAAGAAAAAGTGTCGAGCGCGATTCTTATTTTCCCGTGAAAATCGTCAACCGGCAAATATCTCCGCTAAAATGATCGTTGTCGATGAGATTTTCTGACGTACATCGGCAATCGTGTTTCCGCATTATGAAATTACAGACAGTTTGTACGTCACTATCGAATCAGTTGCGCGCGGGTCCCTGTAATATCGAGAATGGTTATACGGTAGTTTCGAATGTGAATATTCCGGGTTGACGAAGAGCCTAAGCTTACAAGGGACGACAGTTCGCGCTGGCATACAGATCTGTTCAATTAACGTGAAAGCATCCCCAGCGCTACGCTTATTACGAATGATTACCATTAACAGTCTATAATTAATCCGTCAGCCGCACGTAAACGCGTGTTACTACTTACGCATTATATCGTGCGTATCGTATACATTGTTAGTTACACACCGTCTATATGCCTTCTCTTTGTACCCGTATAATCAACTTTGATATTTGATCATCCCGAACGTAATTGGTTCTCCAAAATCTTCGAATTTCACGTCCGATTGCGAAGCAGAAATATTACTTTTTTATCCAAATATGCCTCTGCTTAAATTTCATGATTTTTGTCAACGATACCGTCGATATGTTTTTTTCCTCTTTACTTTCACGCCTATTTCCATTCGTGATCGATTTGCCGTTCTTACAACAGTCGATTCCCGCATCCCAACGGACGTTCTTTTTTCACCTCTCATCGTAACAGGGTAAAATAATAAGTGTCCCAGGTCGCTGCAGGAGCGAAAGAAACAGCAGCGGCAGCAGCAGTAGCAACAGCAGCAGCAGTGGTAGACGTGCGTTAAACCAAGCGCAATCGAAAGCTCTTGGCTGTAATAGCTTTTGGCGCGCATTTCATAACGTTGACTTCTGGTAAACATTGGCTATTAGCCAACGTCGGTGCAGGAGGTCATCGCGTTATGGCAGAGCGCACCCGCTCTCGTCGGGCTATCGACTCCGTCTTCGTACGATAGTAATCGGGTAATTACGTTACGTCGATTTACTCAAATTTCACGGTGAAATTCCGCCCGTGTGTAACGAGCACCCCTTTGTCCGATAAACGTTTCAAAAATAAGAATACAATTTTCCCAAAACTCCCAGCGTTGAAACGACGTTTTTCGTAAATCAAATCGTCGCGCGTCGGCCGGATAGAAATGGTAACTGCGTCGCGTCGGTGTAAACAAAGTCAAGAAGGTGAAACGGACGTCGCGTCGGTCTCTGGCAGGACTTTACCGATGGAATGGAACTTTCTTAGACTATAATCGGCTGGATAACAAAACCGTCTTCCATCCACTCAGCCAGTTCCTCGACGGACACGGGTGGGAACGGAACCACGCGTCGTAGAACACAGAGAGCGGTGAGTCGAGTGTTAGTTTTGTATATACAGACATCGGACTGCGCCCACATGCAACCTGCACGTGGGAACCCTACCTACGTTCCGCACCTTGCTTCTAGTCCTTCATCGCATCACTCGGTATTCACTATCTCATTATCTTCCTTTATGTATATATCTCTCTCTCGCTCTCTCTCTTTCTCCCTCTTCATCTCTCTCTCTCGCGCTCGCGTTTTTTCCCTTCGTCTCGTCTTCGTCGTCCGCATTGTTCCGTCCTCCTTCCTCGACTCTGTATTCGCGTTTCAATTAGAACCTACACTCCGTATACACAGAGGATAGCAAGACGGGTTTATACGTAGCCATAGCTAACTATACGTCTACCCGATGACGATAGACGTCCTTCGTGAATGATACGGACTACCCAGACTTTAGTTCTTTGGAACAAAGGAGATCGCTCACTATTCTATATCCTTCGATTCTGTTCTATTCTCCACCGTTGGGCATCAAATTCAATCCGAAGTTGAACGACCCTTGAAAGATTTCAGCGAATACTCCGAATCCTGTATTCCCGCACTTTTAATATTCGATACAAAACCCAGCGATCGATCGGTAAAATACATTTTTACGCGAGATCCCCCGTGTCATTGAAGTTGTCAATTCAACGTTTCAGATTTTTAAGCCCACCAATCGGCCGATTTCATTCTCCTGGTTTAATTTTCGGTGAACTTGAGACGGGAAGTAGAAGCTAAACGCGGACCATTAAAAGCTGAAAAATAATGAGAATTCATCTGGCCATAATAACGAGGAAGCTGCAGCGGTAGCAGCAGAAATGAATCCCCTCAATGGCAGAAGTGCTCGGAGATTGAATGGAAGGTAATGTTGGTACAAGAGGTATAGAAAATATCTGGAGCATTCTACGCCGATATAATCGAAGTTGTTTATGAACGTCGGGTGAACTGCCGTTAGAGTTCTGAACTGGTTCCCAAGAAGCGGTACACCGTCGTCGATAGTCGGAAAATAGAATAGACTTAAAATAGGGGGGAGGAATAAGAGGGATGAAAATACAGTGCAAAGTGCAGCATGGTTAAAAGCCATTTCGTTATGTTACCATCATTCCTCGGTAAGGGACCTTTTCTAGCGGGGCTAAATCGGCGGATAAATTCCGTTTATGTGGCACTTGAAGCTTGATTCGTTGCCAGCTACCAGCCGGCTAAAAGCTCGCGATCAACGAAAGCTCCCTTCCCTCCTACTGTTACTTCTACTTCTGCTTCTGCAGGATCTGTTTTGCCAAATTGGGCTCGGTATGTTTTAATCAATTAACGAGACCCTGACGCAATTCACCGTGAAGCTTTTCTGATTCGACTAATAAACTTTGTAATCCGCCGCCCGCCGGGGTGGATACCCCTCCTCGTTATCGTCAAGTATTTTAACTACCTTCAATACTTATACGAAGGATATAAATAAACCGTGCAAATTGCACAATTAATTCACGCGATTTGATAAACGGAGTGCACGTAGTCCGTACGATGATCGTATAAGGTATTGTTTCTTTCTCGCTGCGCTGTATCCGAACAGCGTTGATAGGGAATTACAGAAATGTAAGCGAACCGTTGCCAATGGGTTTTTTTTACCCTTTTTGAAAAATATCATTCGCTCGCCGGACGCGAAGCGCGCGCGATTCATATTTGATTTTTGCCGTACGTGAAACAAATCCGGGAAATCGAATCCATCCGCAGACTCTGTGCGTTCGAAAACTAGACGAACGAATGGAAGACTGGAAAATCTATTTTCCGCTTTTTCGTTCTTAACAAGCTCTGTACAACCGGCAGCTAATCCTTCCACCATTTTACGGAGAATTCAATTCCGATGTCCGCTGCGGGAGTTCTGCTCACGCTATACCTATACATATACTGCAGCGGAGTCGAGTGGCTGAATAAAAGGTGAAGAAAAGTTGTAGCCGTGTAATAGAGTTACCGCCGGAAAAGTTGGTATGCATCCGAATCTCAAAAACCCAAATCAACCTCAACGTATCTTCTTCTGTTTCCTCGTCTCCGTCCCTCCCCACGTTCGCATGGAGGAACAGTTTTCTTTAGTCTCACTTCAATACTTGTCTTCGCGGAGAAACTATTCCGATGCAGCCAGCCATCCCTCCGCGGATATATCTCATATGCAAAATACGTTCCTTTACGGTTAGTAAACGCACATCCCATCGTAACCCCCCCCCCCCCCCCCCCCACTGAAGAGAGACCCTTCTTGTTCAGTGTTCTAGTTACGCGTCATAAATTTAACGCGTTAAACTTTTAGTATATACCACGGTGCTCAACGCGTTTTATTATAGTTCATGGTTGCATCTTAGTTATTCGGGTCTTCCACAATCGAGATAAGATTTTCATCCGGCGATTCGTTTCGCATCGACGAAAAATCTGATGTTTCGATATTTCCAATTTCTATCTCGATACGTGCACCGCGTTTTTGTCTCTCTCTGTGTATCCCTATAAATATCACGCATCTTGTTTGACGCACCATTTCGCCGGATAGTCGTTGGTGTATATAATTTTCGGAACTTGGAACAATTTTTTAGGATTCAATCCTCTGTTTCCTTTTTTTTTCTTCATCTTATACCTCACGTGTATATGGAGGAGCGATTCGACCGCAGTTTCCGGAACGATATTTCTTTCAAATGGTACGAAAAGAACGTCGTACAGTTATACGTACTATAAAATTTTGTCGATTCGTATAAATATGTAATCCATACACATACCTAACCATAGGGGTTCCGAAAGATTCGATGAAATTTTTCCATCGTTCTTTCCCACGTGATTAGAGGTAAAAAAAAAAAAAAACGAAAAAACGGAAGTCTATGTCAAGAAAATTTGAGCATAGATCAGTTTTCGTCTTTATTCGTTGAAAATTTTCATCGTTTCCACACGGAGTTCGGAGGAGAGGAGAGTAGGCGCAACTTTTACCCGTCGTATTACTTCACAAAGCGAATACTTTTTTTTTTTTGTATTTTTTGTTTGCATCGTGTAAAAAAATGCATCGATTGTTTTCGAACAGGCGCGGTGTAAAATTAAAGTTCTCGTGTGTCCCGTACGCGAATTTTTATGTACCCACGCACGTGTACACCCCATCGTTGCGCTTATCTACACGTCAAACCTGATCAAAGCATCGAACGAAATTTTTAATAGCATTTTATTAACGAAAAATCTATTGCCACCGCTGTCTACTGCACCGGACACACGCACGTCTCCACTCGTATTGTAAATGTGCTCGGGTGTGTGTATATGTGCGTTATATACGATCGAAATAGGGACGGTTTGAAGTCGAACCTACAGTGAAAATGGATCGAATGAGTATCCACAGTTTATGGCTACAGTCGGTTAGAAATTTGTTTTAACTTTTCGAAAAATCAGCCGTTGGCTCTATTTTTCGCGTACATGATATCCAAAAAAATTCGCCGGAAGACTGAAAAACCAGTTTTTCTACAACATATTTGTTAATGTACACGAACGTAATATCCATTTTTGATCGAGGGCAACGAAAAAGAGAAAAAAACAAAACAAAAAAAGAAAAAAGAGGAAAAAAATCGCCGGGTTCGCGAAAACCCGACTTCAGGGACCTGCTGTAGCGGACCTAAATTTATTTTATTGATACAGAGGAATAATAGCTGAACGAATTTGACGTTTCAGTGGATATTTCGCCACATCGATCCGCGTCTCTCGCGCGTGCTGTACTCAACGGTTTATCCGGGCGTATCATACAGCCGCACAAATTGTTATTTTTTTCTTTTTGTCTTTTTTCCTCTCGTTGTTTTGTGTTATTTTATTTATTAGTTTTTTGCTTTTGTTATTATTGTTTTTTTTTTTTTTGTTTCGATACCAAGGAACGTTCTCGATAACCCCGTCGGTTCGACGTTAAATTTCACGGTAGCTCGCGAACAAAATTATTCCCAACATCCGAACCCAGGTGTGCACCACCTCTCGTATGCTCCCGCGCTGGGTGTGGTACAGCCAATGAACGATATATTCAATAGAACGTACATAAAAACGCTTCATATACGCGTGTATCTACAACTCAAATCGTAACTCGATTTTGTATACAAAACGTGAACTGGAACTCACTCTATAACTGTATTTTCGATGAATAGATTTCACGTCGTCAATAGAATTTCGAAACGGCGCGTGAAGTGCACTAAAAATATATATAGCCAACCGATCGTGCCCCCGAGTTTGGTTTTAACACCCCCTGCCCCGCCCCCCCCCCCCCCGGAACACGTATGTCGATTCTTTCGCCGATAAAATTTACAACACTTCAAAATTCTTCTCTGCCTCGCTTTGCTGTTTCTCTTATCTAGTCCTACGTAGAGAGAAAACTTCGTATTTCTGACGAGCTACACGTGGGTACGTACGTTCCTTCGAAATCTCGATGTTTCCTTGGAAAAGGGACAAATTTTCATTTGGGCCCTTTGTCAAGGGCGGCGGAGGTTGTACGTATGCAATATTACAGCGGGTCAAAGGAAGGTGCGTAAATCCGCGGTTTGAGCCCGACAATCAATTTCCGTTGCGGGTAAAATTATGGGATATGTGCAAACAAGGAGATATCTGGTATACACGGGAATAATACAGGCATACAACCAGGTAGGGTCGATCGTTGCGGTGTTGCTGGCGTATTATTCGTTGGTACGGAACTGATTGCTTTTGAATTTACAATTACCAGGGAAAACGAAACACACGTGGCTACGTATCTAACACACACATATAGGTATATAAACCCGCCTATAGAATCGAAGCATCGGGTCCCCCCGTGTCACGTTCGCTCCTCCGTTGCTTTCGGGACGTTGCTAAAAGTTTCGATTTACAGACCCATTATTATGCGTACAATACAACGCGAAATTGTCAGCCCCCGATCCGTTCGTGGTAACCCGCAAAGTTTTGTTTCTCACGTAACACGTATCCCACTGTACTACCGTGCAACGGATTTAGGCGTACACGTTACAAGTATCGCGAAACGTCGAGGATACTTGAAGAGAAGAAAAGCGACGAACAAAGTATAACGACACACCGATGTGTGTTGTATAATATCAGTAATTCCCAACCTCTTGCGAACGAAGGGTCCGCTGCAACGATAATGAACGTCAAAAATTATATTCATTCTCAGCAAGTACGTCATTCTCAGACACTCGATTGAAAATTTCACGGATGACGTACTTGCTCGGAATGAAAATAATTCATCGTCATCCGTTTTTCCGTTAGTCTTGCTAATTATGATTCTTATTATTCTTGTATTTGTTCATTATTTGATTTTTTTTTTTTTTCTCGTGGGTATTCATTATTTATGGATATTTTTGCTTTTAACGTCGGGTGGGTTCCGTTCGAGCTTTCGCGGAGCTTCGAGGAAACGGAAGAAAAATAAAAGAAGGGAGAGAAAAAAAAAAGGCGATCCTTTAATTGATGGAGTGGTCTTTCTGGAGCATCGAGCGACTCCAACTGCGGACACGAAAAATTGCTCTGCCGGCTTAATACACCCGGAGTGAAGGTTAATTACCGTATAAGAAGGTGGGCCAATTTACGAGAGGTAACTAAATTGGAAAGCGTAGATTCCCTCGGTTCACGAAGCTTTTATCTTTTTTGATCAAACGTCGTATAACTTATCGTTATTATACTACCAGCAGCTACTTGCCCACCTCCGACCTACCACTAACTTTTACCTTTATTGCACCAAACCTCGCTATCCACCCTCACAAACCCATACTTCCCTCCCTGATCGATCCAACCACTATAGTTTCTTCAAGGATCCTTTTCTCGTTTTTCTATTTTTTTTTCTTTTTTTTTTTTTCTTACCCACAAATTCTGGACAACCTTTCGGTTATACGACTACAATTATTTATCCATTATCTCAACATCTCCTCATACCTGGAACCGAAGTTTTCTTCTTTTTCTTGATCGTTTCATTTTTTTTTTTTTTTTTCTTCGCTAGAAATTTGATCTCACAATAAAACTAACGACATTTAATCTACCTTTATTTCCGCACTCGTAACCTTTCAAATATCTGAATATTAGGTAAGGAAACTTTTCTATTGTGAAAAAGTATTTGCCCATCGAATGAATAGTTGAATCTTGAATACGTCGGTAAATTTAAAAAGAAAAAGTAAAAATTTATCGGCATGACTTATTTCAGCCGCTGTATAACGAACACATCAATTCATCGTGCGAACGTATCTACGTCGCTCACTCTCATATATTACAGATGTCTAACATCATTAATATTGGAAACATTGCGACGCAATTAGCTCGTCGATATGTGAAGCTTTCGATCTACTCAGACGCCTATTCATTTTTGATCAGATCAAGGTAATTAATCGGGGTAATCGAAGCGAATAGTCTGGTGTATACCAACAGTCTACTGATTAATCCAAATTCTCGCAACGTCTGAGGCATCGATCACGAGAGGTAGAGTCCGGTTGATGGAACGAAAGACCCCCTATTATACATATATACACGTACGTAACATTCGACTGGTCGCACTGCACGCGTACAAATCGCACGTGCATCGATCGTACACATAGGTTACGCACAGTGTGGGTGGAATTCATGAAATTTATTTCAATATACAATATGGACGATTGAATTGGATCGGTATTCATTCGAGTGCATTCGATTCACTCTTAGGTCGTCGTTGTTGTTGTTGTTGTTCTTGTTACTGTCGTTGGTTGTTCTTTGTTGATTCATTCCGTTCACTTTAGAATTCAATTTACAAGCATTTCCCTCCTTATTCCGCTCTCAATATTTCTCGACAATTCCGCGTCATGGTCGGCTGCAGCATCTTTCGCAGAGATTGATATGCAGTTCATTATTGTCCAAAGAAACTCGATGGAACTCGAGAAAGGAGTACAGGAACTCCGCAGAAGGGACGAGGAGGAGTGGATGAGTAGTTTTAAATGTTGGGTAGCTCGTTGCAGCTAACTTGTTTTAAATGAATTTGATTAATTTCTCCGTCGAAGAGTTCCTCGCGCCGCGGAAGATCTCCTCTGTCTATTTATGCTGATTGAAAACTCTCGTCGTCGTCGTCAGCCACCCGTTGTAGGTACTATACGTCGGGTTTGGATCGTAATGAAAGGATTTTTTTCCTTCCCCTTTCTATTTCTCACCGGAGTACGGAAATAGGTAGATACGGAAAACCGAATAACAAGGCTTTGATATAATTTCATAGCCATATTATATGCAGCAGGGATTGATAATTCAGTTTTTCAATTAAAGCGGTACCTACAATCCCATATCGTCTAATAAACTTCACTCCACTTTTCTTTGAGATCATAAACGAGATTGATGAATCTCGGGGACAATTCCATCCGGAATTTCTCCTTCTGCCCAACAATAATGGTTGCCTTTGTCTCGTGCTCTCCGACAACAACTCAGGTACCATTTCGCGATCGCCGAACCTCTTCTCATTTCTACGCCGTCAAAAGTTTGTTTGAGAAAAGCTCCCGAGAAGAGTTTTCGACGGAACGAATTTATTGGAATATACACAATTTCACGTTTCTCCCCCGTATACACATCGGTTCTCATGATTATTATTATTTTTTTTCTCATCATATTACGCCCCCTAGACTTGTCCTTAAAAAATGGTGTAAAATCGAATTTTGACGGTCTCATCCCGCGAACCGTCTCGAAATAATATAGAAAAAACGCATCACGCAGAAAAAAACGGGTGATTAGGCCACAAAATCTCTTCCGAAAAATTCTTCGGTAAAACAAAGTTTGGAAACCACAAAAAAATCAACGATTTTCTCACGAGAAGATAAGCCCCGCATTTTATTTTAGATATCAATCCGATCGGTGAGATGAGAAAAAAAAAAAAAGAAAGAAAGTGCACGTAATTAAAGCACAGCACGTTCCATAGATTCTTCGTTTTTACCGTCTATGTAGGTGAAGCTAGTCCATCGTAACGTTAAAACGCGGCTCAAACATTTGTCGTATTTCCGGATTATAGCGGTGAAACTATATCATATCACGTTATAGCCCTTAACCACGCACCAAGAATTTAATGGAGAATTTATTTCAGTCGCATGGCCATCAGGCGAAAGGCAGCTGGCTAGACCGGAGAAGCCAAAGATATTCGCAGAGCCGAAGCCTTTGACTTTCAAACCGTCACGTCGCGCAACGTCTACGCCGCAGGGTAACCAGACCATGAACTGCTACGTGGTCAGAATCGAGGAGGGTGAGTTATTCACATATTTTAAACATCCGCCGCGAGGGCTATTTAACGCGAATTCCTCGGCAAAATTTCTTTTCCTTCTCTCGCGTTGAGAAACCGCCCTCGATATTAATCTAGTTTCTCCCACCCCAATCGAACGACGTTGCACGCGACAATGAACGGCGGCCTTCCGATCGACTACGACAGGTGCGCCGCGTTCGTGTGCCGAAGTAAAAAAAAAAAATAGAAATAAAAAAAATAAAAAATAAAATACTGACTTCCCCGTAACAAACCTGTCGAACAGCTGACCGAACTTCCGTAATAGATTAGAAGCCTCGAACACCTGCTGTTACCTTCCTTCCTTCCTTCCTTCCTTTCTTCCAGGCTATAGGAGGGACTCGAGTATCCCGGCGGTGGATTTTTAACGGAGTATTTAATGGATTGAAGGGTGCATGCGTGAAAAAGACTAGTCGACGTCGAATAGTTATATATATGTACGTAAGTTGGAATATTTTTTTCGTCGACTATTTTCGCTCGTTTGTCAATCAGCGGTTTAGCTCGCATGGCTTTTCACAGGTGTACATGGACTATTATATTCAATTAGGTCACGCGAGTGGATTTTTGTTTTACTGTTTTCTTTGAAAGTATTTTTTATTCGGAAAGCGTAACGACGTAAGTGAACCGGGGTGGGTGGGGGTGGTAAAATAATTATCGTCTACCGCGTAGCGGGCGCATGTGAACGCGGGGCGAAGGTAGATAGTGGAAAAATTTGATTCACAGTTTCACGTACATACTTTACCCGCTGTAAAGCTTTGTACGCTGCGGATGAAAGTGAAATAGAAAAATTGAATTTCCGCGACGGGTGTGGTAGCGAGAAGAATCCATAGGCTGGATGGGGAGAGAGGATTTTTTACCACTCCATTATAAACGGGAGCGCAAATGAATTACCGCTTGGAACCGCCCGGTGATTCTCTTTGAGACTTTCGACGCCTGGCGTGGCGTAGCGTCTCGTTGTCATATCTGCGTCGTCGCGCGGTACGTACAGTCGACTTAATGGAGTGCTTCGTCCTCATTAGCGAAGCTAATGAAGAAACTCACGTCGCAGGCAGTTCGTCCTTCTGTAGAGAGTATCAACTCTCTACAAGCTCGCAAACTTGAGTGCCCCTCTATCTACACGTGGGTGTATGAGGCGTACGTTCGACATACGTATAAATTATACATGTTGAATATGGTAATTATCGCCCGCGACCTGCGAAAAAATCTGTAAAATTCGAGTCGCGTGAAACGTGATTTCGTCGTCGCTTTTGAAGGATACAATTTTTTCTGTCTTTTCCCTCAGTTCTCGTCTCGTCTCGACAGTCGATATCGCGTGTCTCACACCACCGGATATACAATACCAGTGAAAACGTTTCACCGATCGTTTCACCGTGTTTTTTCTTCTCATCTTTCTATTTTTAGTTTTATCTATTCTCGTTTCACGCCACACCTCGAATTGTTGCGTTGATCTAGATTTTACACGATCGCAACTTTTGTGAAAAAACCAAAGAAAAGACAACATCGAATCGGTGCGGAACGAGCGTGATTGTAAAAACGAGGAATCGAAGGAGAAGAAAAAAAACATTCAACGTTATAAAATTTCATCGAATATCGGGGGTATCTGTCCATCTATGTACATCGAAGAGATATACCATAAAATTGCATCCGACGGTGGAGTACATCGATTTTCCCGCACCAGGTGCACGCGCAGGTATGACCTGACACCGTGCAACGCCGAACGGGATAAAAACGACGGACGTACGAATAAGTTGGACGTTGTAATTCTTTTGAAAATTACACCCTCAAAGACCGTCGGACAATCGAACCCCCCGCGGTGCTTCGGAGTCGGCGATAGGACGGCCAATAATAAAGCCGGTTACCTTAACCCGAAAGTCACGTTCGTCGGTAGCCGGCGTGTTAATTAATGGGGTCACACAGAGCAGAAGAGCGAGGGGCGCGGGAGGCTCGGGCTTGAGGTCGGGCTTAGGGTTGGGGTCGGTGAAGAGGTGACCTCGTGCTAAGCGACCGTAGCTTTCATCGTCATGAAGTCTCATTGTCGAAATTCCCCTACACGTTATGAATTAATACATGATGAATTCGATTTTCACCACCTGAGAGGTAGAGAAAAGAAGGATTGTATGAAAAAAATGGAATAAAAAAAAAAAAGTAACCAATAACCCAACTGAATGGAATGAAAATGAGGCGTCGAAAGATCAGATATTGTACGTATACAATTAGTGCTCACAGACACCTGCAACCTGATGCAAAAGTGGCGATACGAATGAAAAAAACACTCGCGACGAATCTTCAAAAATATATTGCGTTGGAAAAATTTCATCTGAATTGTATGAAACACCTATGAACCACCTTAATTACCCATTCTAAGGTCTTTCGATTATCTTATTATTTTTGTATCGGTAAATGGGGTTAATTACCTACGCGCGGGAATGATCTATCCGACTAATTACAGTGAGTTGGGTGAACGGGATTTGAGACAATCCGAAACAGAGCACCTCCGTTGCGTAGGCTTGTCCATCTTATTAATTGCAATTAGGTGTCTGATACAACGCCCGGACCCTTTATCAATCCAGGTGCATATATACACGGTAGTTGGGCGTTAAACCAAATAACGATACCGCGCCCCAACTCCGCGCGAAATGGGATACAGAATCTTGGAGGTCGGTTCGTAAAACCGCATAGTCGAATTTTCGAAAGCTCCGCCGAGAAGGGAAGCCGAAACCAACCCTCTAGGACTACGCGGTCAACGAATGTCTGGCTTGGACTACGAAATTTCACGGACATAGTTCGACACTTTTGATTCCTCGGATCGGTGTACACCTACTGCAACGGGGTTTTCCGATCCTCACATCCAGCCCGGATTTTAAACTCGGAGTCGGAACCGCCCCGACTCCGCGCCGATTGAAAACGTCCCACTTTTAATCGATCGTCAAAAATCGATTACGTACCTACTCGAAAAATTGCACCGCCACCGTTTAATAACGCTGCTGAAATATAATACAGGAGACAATATAACAATATATATTCGTCGAAGCCATAGCTCCCTCTGTGTGTTACGCCCACTTGTCATTCCAATCAAAAATGGAACCCCGTACACATTGCGGTGCCATTAAATTGAACGAAATTTCATATTGAAATACCGAAAAATTCGCACCGGTGTTACCACCTCGCCTCGTTATTAATATCTGTTCGCCGCCGCTCAAATTAATTTAACAAAATTTCAACCATTCCCGCTACGGCTGATGGGAGGAAGAAAAAACGATGGAAAAAAGAGAAAGAAAAAAAAAAAAATACCAGTCGCCGCCGCATACCGGACACCGTGAAACTTTTGTAATAATTTTATCGCGCGCGGTGTTTGGAATTTTTGGTTTTTTTTTTTTTTTTTTTTTCACATAATCGTCACTCGGAACGTCGCGGGGGTAGTTAGTGTTCTTTGGTACCTTGTAGACGAACTACTTACAGCTCGTAAACAGGGAATTTGGTTTGGCGCGAACTCCGCGAGTTATCGAAACTGCCCGTTATACACGTTTAAACTCCAATATACCTCGAATTTAGGTACACACGTACACGTATATATGTACGAGTTTACGTACATAGCTGTATACATATATTCCTGCACGCGTTATATCCCGATGTATATACAGTATCAACGGTATACATATACGGTACGTACCCTGTAGCGAGGGTTAAACTTTGGAATTAGTTTCCCTACGTGACTCAATGTCTCGACTTTCGGCTCACGGTTACAATCGTATATATATATATATATATATATATATATATACCTTTACCCGAAAAGGGAGGGAAGGAAGGAAGGAAGGAAGGAAGGAAGGTAGGAATCCGGAAGGGATGAAATTTTTTCATTGTTTCATCCTCAACACCTGTAAACCACTCGCGCCGTAGTTGAATTCGCACGAATTCCGTGTATATCGGATATCGGGAAGATCGATGAACTTCTTTTATTTTTGGTCGTCATTAATTCGTTCTCGCTTTTCATATGAGTTGGACAAATTGACGAACGATTTGCCAAATGTCGCGTAAAACTTGGCAAAAAAAAAATAGGTAATTCATCGCCGTATACCTTTTACATGGCGAATTGGATATTTTCACCGTCCCGAGTCGTCGTCCATGAACGTTCTTTTCCAAGAGAGTTTCTTTCACTTGAATTCTCTATCGTACATAAATAGGATACAATAGCGTCTTTTAATATCGGTGTATAGTGAAAAGAGAGAAGAAGAAAAAAAGGATAACGTACGGCAAAGGGTATAAAAGTGAAGTGAAATAAAACAAAATAAATTCAGGTCAAACAACCAAAGGCCGACGTGTTTCGCACAACCCGATGGTTCGATAGGAAAATTTTTCATCGGTGGTTCAACCCTCCCCCCCTACCTCTCGTTGGCTATCATGCAGCATCCTTCAACTTGGACCGAATCCCTTCCAACAAAATGAAACTTGTCCTCGTATAGGTATACACAGCGACCATCTTATTTTCAATTACTTGGAAAACTTGTACCGTACCTACACTATGTACAACAAATCTAGTGAAGGTGAAACGAGAAAAAAAAAAAAAAGAAAAGAAAATTTCAGAGGATATACCATTTTTAGAACGATAAAGATAAAATTGAAAAAAAGAGCGCAAAACAAAAAGAAAATATGGAAAAGCTTCGAGTTTATTTTATTCGGGAGAAAGGGGGAGAAAAAAGTTTACACAATTGCACGACGTAGATTGACCCAGTGAATATATGGAACGAAATACGTGAATTCAATTCATACCGCGATTATTACATTCGAATAAAGGGTCACCGGGGGTCACACCTTCGGGGTCACCTGTGCGGTACAAGCGAGACACCAACCCTCCGTATTTCCCTTACCTTTTTTTTAACTTTCATATTCATGGCGGCAGATCGAGCTCAATGCGATAGCGATAAAGGCATCGCTCCGCTGCCAAATTTCAATGGGCTCGCTACATTCTATGCGGATCATCATCTGCCTTTCCCCCCGTACACATATGTACCACGTATGTACCTTATACACGTCTGCACACCCATGGAACGTATGTATTTATCTGAAACATTTTCAATGCAAGCCGCAGTCGCTCTCCGGTCAACGAAATATAGCTACAAGCGATATATCCGCGGTACGAGTAGCTTGCGGAAGTCCGGGTCATTCTGACTAACGATCGATGAAAGACGGATCGCTTTTTCCTCCGCGAAATTCATCGTCGATTAAATTTACGGCAACGGTGAGAAGAAGAAGTTCACCTTTGATATGCGGTGATTTCTCCCTGAAGTTAACCACCCGGCCGACAATTTCTAATAATCGCGCCGTTGTTCGCAACGACGACGTCATTCACAGGGGATGATGATAAGATTGAAAAACAAAATTGATACGTTGTAAAAATTTCGCAAAATTTACGTGTAATGGAATATTCCGCGCTAATTTTTTCACGCTTGTATGTAGCAGCGTATAGATATTTATAATATATCTTCGATAGTACGTAGAAAAAGTAAAGGAGAGAAATGCGAAGCAATGGTTGAAGGGGTGCGGGGGACCAGCCAATAAACGGTACGAGAGCGTAATCTGCCTCTAAGCGCGGGTCGTCGGACGCGCGGCGGTAGGCGGGAGGCGGTAGGTGAAAGAGGAAAGCAAGGAGAGTAATTTGCATTCGCGCGAGGAGTTGATGTGGTTTTTGCCCGGGAATCGCGAAGGGGTATTCGTCGTGTAGATATGTCTGTGGAGTATGTGTAACGGTAGGTATACATAGAGAAAGGTATAACGTGGTAGGAGGCGGGGGAGGAGGACGAGGAGGAGGAGGAGGAGGAGGAGGTTGAGCGGAAGTGTATTAGTATAAGCATCGCGCGCAACGGTTACGGGAAACAGGGGCGAACGTTATCTCGGCTCGCACGCCGCCGTCTTTTGTAAAAAACCGCCAATTTCGTTCGCTACGATTATCAGCAGACACGTCCGAACGACCCGCTATCGCGCCCATCTAACTTCAACGATTACCACTTACGTGATTACAGGTGGATAAACTTTCGCATTCCCACATAAACTTCGAAAACCTGAAAACCGAATGAATTTCACCGCCGCGCCCGGCTGCGCGCTCGACGTCCCAGCAGAAAAAAAAAAAAAAAAAAAAAAAATCGCCGCTTCATTCCAAAACGATCGGAGGGATCGTCCGAATTTTTTTCATCAGCCACGATCTTATCGGGGACGATGAGAAAAGACACGGGAGTTCCTCGAACGTGACATTTATATAACGACAGGTGCTTCCCTACGCCCACTACACGCGTCATGTAAGTATACATCGATGTGCTCGTTCGGAATTGTCATCGGAATTTCATCGAAAGTTCGCGCATACGTGTCGCCGTCGATGTAAACGCATGTAAACACGAAGACGGATGTAGGAAGAAACTCAAAGGACAAATATAAAGGGAAATAGGTGGAAGAGGTAGAAAGAAAAAAGAAATGAGGTACGCGTGGTATAAACGGGGATGGATGCGGAGCTCGAGCGTAACGGTGGAGAAAAGATTCGGTGTGTTTGTTTATGCGTTCATATATCCGACATTCGCCCTTGATCCGATGGGGCGCGTTTGCTCAGGAAACAAACTCGGGGACTTTCCTGCGTTTGAAGCTTATGTACCCATATCTGAAAAGGGGTGGAAATACTCCATACCCGTGAAGCCAGATGCGGAACACGCGATGTGTGCCGAAAAAATTAAAACAGGCCGCGTTTTCGATTCAGTCGTTGCGGATTTTTTTTTTTTTTTTGCTTTTTCTCCATTCGGAACACCCGACTCACCCCCCTCCCGAAAAGTGGATGCGAATAATCGTAATCAGAGAGGGTTGTGGACGAAATATGCGGGTTATACAGAAGACGTATCATACGTTTATTTCGATAGCGGTATTTATATCGTATCTGCATTATTATAGGAGTAAAGCGGGCGGAAATAAAGAATATGTTTCTCGACGAGGAAACGAGGCGAGAATACGATCATATCTGGTTATAAAATATAAGATATTACGTCTTCGATATATAGGGGGTAGGTATATACACGATTTCAGATGATTTGTTAGAGGGAAACTCGCGTATTCGCGGGGGGTTCGCCCACGCGCGTTCTCTTCGCGGAAAGGGCGATAAATTTGTCAATTGCCTTTTCCTTGCCTATCTCCATTTTCTATTCCGCTCGCTCCTCTTGACCGAATAAACCTTGCGAGCACCCAGAAGCCGAAGACGTGTAACGGATAGTCGGAAAAGGGGGGGAGGAACTTTACCCCAAACACCTGTATTACGAGTTCCGGTCTACCGACGGCAACTTTGCCCGAGGACCGCGAGGTGTATAGCGGCGCGAGAGGAAAAGGTAGTGGAACATAAGGGAACGGGGAAAGGGAGAGTGTGGGAAATCAGGAAGAAGGGGAGAAGAGAAACGCGGAGAAGATAGGGACAGTCGGAGCAACCGGCAGCGTTTTAGAGACGCTCAAGTTTGAAGTCGCAAACGTTTGCCTAGCCGCCACGGGCTGGATTTTCTTAGTTGCTTGAAACTCGGGGCACGAACTCAATTCCCCCGCCGCTCCGGGGCACCCCTTCCCCCCTCCCCCCCCCCACCACCGTAAGTCTCTTAATAACAACACCACCGACACTGTTTCGCGCTATGGCTTCTCATTCCAAAAAAACGATATGAATTATCCAAAATATCGACCATGAAAAAAGTGCGACCTTTCACAAATTTGTCACGTGGAATCGTTCGCATCTGATTCGACCGAATGTTCATCTTCTGTAACGATAATATCTGCTACGGGGTGAAACGGACGTTTTATGTTATCCAACGAATCGTGCAGAGCATCAGATGTGTAATCCCGTATTAAGAGTTCAGCTGTAGTCTTAGGGGATTATATCTAACGACCAAACATTCCTAGAACTCTGATCTCAGCTAAGAAAAAGGGGAGAACTGGATCTCGGCAAATAGTTCCCCCCCCCGCCCCTGTTCTACGCGCGCATCCGAGAGAACGGGAGAAAGCGTTCGGATTTTCATTTCAATTTCGATTCAAAATCGATGGGTAAGGTATTCTCTCGTTGCAGTTGCCGTTTACGCGCATCAATTTTAAACCGGGTCTTTGACCAGATAACGTTGACAATGTAGCCGCGCTCGGTGAAACGAGTGTTTAAAGTTTTATTTCTCTAATCATTATTATTATCGTGTGAATCTTGGCAATTATCACTTCCGCTTTTGAGGCAACTACTATTTTCGCGGTGAGTTGTACGGAGTCGCGGGTGATGCGAAAGTTACGCAAACGCCGCGCGCCGCGCGCTGGCCTATAATTATACTTATGAGTGAGCTTATCCCGGTAGAACGCGACGCGTCTCTCCGTTTCTATCACTCGATGCTTTCGGTTCTCCTTATAGTTCCGCCTCGTATTCACTCCCCGTTTCACCCCACCCCACTTCTCCATCTCCTTATGTATCACGTCTCTATGTAAATCGTATAGTAACGTACCTGGTACCTATAGGTGGGGAGACTAATTCCATTTGAACTCCCTAAGTAAGATTGATAAGCGCAAAGTAGCGAGAAAATTTCATTTCACGCTAATTAAAGTTCGGTACAAATCACCTGTAGAGAGTCTAGGAAAACGAAGTATACGGAAAATATTTTGAAAATTTTTATCGTGTCGTTGGAAGAAAAAAAAAAGAAAAGAAAAAAAAAAATGAACGAAATTCTGTTTTCAGTTCGGCAAAAAACTTTCGGCAGTATTTCGATGGTAGTAATTTTATAGTTACGAAAAAACTTGATCGCGCTCGCGTCACCGGTTAGGAATATCCGTTCCGATTGCGCGATGCTTTTCTTCCCTCCTTCCATATATCGTACGGCGACTGGTTATACTAATTATAATCCAGGGTTGAGCATATCCGAATTTTCGGACTTTAAAACTTTCGTGTGTCGTGCGCCGGCATTGTATATAGCCGAGCCGAATCGAAATCTGGGGCAGCCGCGCGTAGTCCGAAGACTATTTCCAGGCACGCGCGAAATTCTTGCCGCTCACCAATATCGTCGTCTTCGCGCTCGCTTTTGACTCGCCGTCTCCATTTGATCCGCCTCTCCCGGCCTCGCTCTACACGAAATACGGATATATTCATCTCCGTCTCACGAGGACCAAGGAATATCGAAAACACTCCGTACGAGAGTGCGACGGGCGAGACAAGATGAATGAAGAAAAAATTGCGTTCTGTGCGCCCGGCGTAGCCGCCGCGGATAAGTTTTTTTTTTTCGAAAAATTTTCACGCGATTTTTATCATTCGATACAGCTATACATACTCGAAAGTGGAGCCGTTGGGCAGATCTAAACATTCCCCGAGTCTCGTAATTTAATGTTATGCGAACGAGGTGGATTTTATTGTACTTTGAAGCACGTAGCCTAAATCACCGGAGTTGTTCAAGAGCTACTTGGAATGGGTTTATCGCGATACTAATAAGCACCCGAAAATAAAGTAGAGTTATATAAATTCATATTTTCAAGGAAAACTACCCACTGCTTCGCGAATTTATAACCCTCGGCGCATTTTACGTGTACGGCTGGTAGGGTGGGAAGAGAAAAATGAAAACCGGAGCATCTTTAGACACCGTCACGTCACTCGCCCAGATTCATTATCACCTACTCGCTCACGTGAGCGAGATCAAAGAAAATTTTCTCGAATGAATCAATTATTATAATTCCGATATATATCGCGCGTTACTAAGGTCTCGTCGTACGTGGTTCGAAGTGACTCCGATCGTGAGCGAACTTGCTTGACGTGTGCGGGGGGGCGAACGTCGTTTAATAACGCGGCATCATGAATCGCTTACCTATTCCACGTGTAGATGAAATTACCTAATTAGTCCTTCGCTAGGTTTTAGTACGAAACTCGACGGTTTCAGCCCCTCCGGTGATTGTGTCAAGTCTAATCACTACTCAAAATTGATTTCACTTACAATTAGCTGTAGCTCTGGGAGGGTGTACGTAGGGTCGCGGGTCTTCAAATTACAGATCTTCCGTCGCACGGATGGGTGTGTGCCTACTGACGATAAAATTTGTCGCTTTTTCATTTAATCCGGAAACGTAATGATTTTAAGCTCTTTGCGCCGATTTTTATTATTTTTCGCTTTGACCTTTCGAGCTTTTTCGGCTCGGGCAGCGTAAGGTGGATCACAAACGAATGTATTTCCCCCTGTTTGTTTCGACTTTTGATTTTATACCTTTTTCAATTAAGCCGTACACGAATTCGTAGGGAAAGGGAAAAGAGGTTGAGCAAAAAAGTTAAAAAAAAAAAAAACAAACGTCGCTAATAATTGAATTACATGGAAATATGTACATCTCAAACTTTGACTCTCAATTAATCGCGAACCTTTGTAAAATTTGATTACACCCAAAAGAAAAAAAAAAAAAAAGAGAGATAGACGACCCGAGTCATCCGCAGAACTCGACCAAATAATATCGAGCTTCTGATACGAGTTGAAATTTCCTTTTTGTTTTTCGTTATCCTTGTCAACCTTCGCGAATATTATTACAATTTGACGCACATTATGTTTTCTCATCAAATTACTTCGCCGTGTGGCGAAATAGAATTAAGGAAAGAAAAGAATTACGTCGAGTTTCGAGCGTACTTGTATCGAGAGGTTTTCCGTTTCCTTTTTTCAGTTTCTCATCTTGTCCCTTTTCTTTCAACTTTCGAGACATTTTGTATATCTAGGTATAGGTATATACGCCAACACAGACGTGCATTTGCGAAACGATACGTTTATCTGTTTATCGATGCCATTTTGGTTTCCGTATTTTTATTTTACTTTACTCCACCGTACAACAGAAGAATCTCCGTCTTTGAAAATCACTTTTCTCCCGGCAATATCTCCAACAGTTGTTCTATTCCGTTACTCGGAGGGCGAGGTTGAAGCGCACCTATACCCTGCACAGTGGTGGGTCTTGCGGTGGCTGGTGGTTCGCTCCGAGATCGAGTTGAAGTCGATTCGAAGCTGCAGCGAAAATGGTATTCAAATTCTCAACAACACGGCATCGGTAACTCCGGTACGCGTATAGGTATATAGCGGCGGTTCGCCTGTGTACGCGGTACCTTTCGCGGCAGCAGCAGCAGAAGTACCATTGCACCGATATACTTCGGATCCGCCTTTTCCCTGTTCTCCGTCTCCACCCTGAGAAATGAATCCGCGAAAGAAAAACCACTAATATATATCCGCGCCCGTAGGATCGACTTCGTTCTTTTCTCTCAACCGACTCACACCTGTACCAAATTATCTCAGCTCCTCCCACGCACCGGTACAAAAAATACACACAATCGAAATACCATTTCGACGAACATATTCGATCGAAGACACGATTCCCAAGGATCTGTTATCCTGTCACCTGATTCGCGAATTCTGAATTCATCGCACCGGTTTGATTATTGAAAAAAAAAAAACAAAAAAAAACGAAGAAGAAGTGAAATGGAAGGGAAAAAACCAGATCTCTGTACACGGTGTCTCATTTGTAATAACGAGGTAACCAGATTTGTAGGTGCATCGCGGTAAGGCACCCAAGGTTATGCGGTGGAGCATGAGTGACTCCTGTGCAATCACATTAGCATGACAATAGCGAAGTAACTAAACCGCTACCGGCACCGTTGTTGGGGGTGGGCTAAGGAGGCTCGTAGATCCGCCGGGGGTGTAAGCTAGAAAAGGAGGTAGATAAAGGGGGGGGGGGGGGGGGGGGTGGAGGCTGCAGAGGAGTATGACGAGATCAAGAGTGCGCGAGATATAAAACCCGTTGCGGAGGTACCGGTGTACAGTGTATACCTGTAACAACACGTAGAGATGCAACGGCGCGTATTACCGTACGTAGTGCTGTAACGATGGCAGAACAAAAAAAAAAAGGAAAGAAAAATAGAGAGAGAGAAAAAAATCTCTCTCCACGACGATATCGAGACGAGAAGAAAAGAGAAAATGAAAGAAAAACGAAGAAAAGAAAAAGGGGATGAGTTACCCAGCCGACAAACTTCTGATGTAGCGAACCCTATAAAATCATATGTATATAGGGAAGTTAAAGCGAATTCCGGGACCGAAGCTGGGTGGTTTTTTTTTTTTTTGTTTTTTTTACTTTGAACTCTAAGCAAGCCACTGGGATACAAGTTTTTTTTTTTCTCCCGATACGCTGAACGCCGGGTGCTGTAAAATTAGCCTCGTCGAGAGAAGACACTCGCATCGTTGAGGGTGGGGGAAGGTAAGACGATGGGAAACTTGACTCGATTCCTTGTTCTACTCACAATCAATGTTGAGAGAAACCTGAGGATATCAACGACGACTCTCGGATGATAATAACCACCCCGTGAGTGAATAATGGATGGATTCTTACCTTCGATTAAGGGGATGAAAAAAGCGGCGAAGAGTCCGCCGAGGACGAAAAATCGCTGTGCAGCTTTTGAGGCACCCATTCTCGCGGCGTGTTACACAATGCGAATTTTTCCGCGGAGCTGATCTCACTACCTTATCAAGACGAGAGAACCAACTAACGGGAGAACAAACTTTGGGCCTATTTAAAATATTTTCAAAAAGCGTTCAGCTTTTTATCCGTTATTCGAAAAGAAGCCAATGCCGCTGAACCTCCTCTTGATACTCTACTGTATTTTTTAGGCACTGTTTATAGGTATTATTTCCTGCATTTTGATTTTGATCTTCAAATTGACTTCCGACAGTGAAAAATACTCGACTGATTATCATTCATTCATTCGTTAATTATTTTTCTTTGTTGTTTTTTTTTTTTTTGTAACGCACAGTTGAAAAACTCACGTATCGCGAAAAAGAAAAAAATCGACGAACAAAAAAACGTGACGACGAATTTTTTAACTCAGATGTCGCAATCACTGGTAATAAACCTGGTAGTTATAGGTGAGTAGAATTCTGAGGGCACACGTTTTTAACCGGAGGATACATCAACCTGATAAAACACTTTTATAGTAAGTCGTGAGCGAGTGTTGGGGAGGTAGGGTAGTCCGCCGTCCCAAAGGAGTTTAAACTGGGGTTTAATTACGGAAGTTTGCGAAAGAATTTAGAGCCGGAATTTAGTATTTTAGAGAATTCCATCAAGTAGCTCTAAACGCCTGGCAGGACCTCCTCCTGTTTTACGGGGGTCGATTATTGCCGTACGCGTATATCTATAGGTGTAGGTCGCGAAGCGGTAAGTGGAGCCACCCGAATCCTGCGACTCCGTTAGATCCACCTCCCGGGGGGCGATATTTTAAACCCGGTCGCTATGAAAACCGATCACTAATTACCTCCGGTGATTCGCGGTATCATTGATATTCACACTTCTCTTTAGACGAGATATTATTTTGAATTATCAGCACCATGGGATGTTGTTTCCCTGATTATTTCGAACGTTATTTAATTAAAATCCAATGATCGCCGGGACGCGTTTCAGCGTTAACAACTTCCATCCATCAATTTCAAAACGGTACACTACACATCCATTTTTTCATTTTTTCCACCCCTTCGTCTAATTGTTATTTCGTAGTTCCGACCGAATTTCGATTGAGCACTTTTTAACCAGATTTTCAAACGTTAAAAATCACGAGAATCACGAGCAGTTTCTGCACGATCCGAGCTATTGGGTTTCAGTAATCAATGTAAAAGTAGGTATTGAAGTTAGTTCGGAACCCTTGAAGTTGTTTTGCGGTGCCTCGTTTTCGATTCTTTTTTTGGTTTTTTGATCTTGAATTATCTCGTGTTGCTTCGGGGCACCTTTGTCGATAATTTCTTTTTTCTTCTACGATCATCTATTCTTTTATTTTCTATCGATCATTCATTTATGTATTTTTTTTTCAATTTTTTTATTTAATTTTTTTCTCCTCTTTCGTTGGGGAAGGACTGTAAAGGACTCCGGTGAACGCGGATTGCGCGACCGTACGAGGGTTTGACCCGCGAGCAACTAAACGTGCTCGCTGCGATGAGAAGCGGCGGTGGCGGCAGCGGAGGCACCGACTTTTCGTTCCACATTCCCCCAAACGTTCGGTCGAATGTTCGCGCCTCTTCCTACGCGCACCTGCCGTCTAAAATGACATGCGCATGTTCAACGACCCACTCACGGACTCCCACCGACGACGTCCTTGCGCTGCACCGGATCATCCCGAAAGAGATACCCTTATTTCTCAGAACGAACCCCGCGCACCCCCCCGCGAAGCGAAGGAGACGATAACGCTCTTCATTATCTCTCGTCCGAAACATGCTTCGCATATTTTCCAATTTCGGGGATCGGTTTTTCCTTTTTTTACCCTCCCGTCGCCTCATCCGCCGGGATAACTGGACCACGGAGAAACGCTATAAATTCGATATCAATCTCCGGCGAGCGGTGGTCATAATTCTGGTAACGAGGTCTGGAAAGTTTCGATTTTTTTGTTTTTCATCTTTCTTGACCGCTAAAGTTTGCGCAAGAGTTGTTTTTGCAATTATATCAATTGCCCGCGATTCGATTGGCGTAGGTCACGAAGGTCGATTGTCTCGAGTTTGATTAGACCGTGGCAAAAAAAAAAAACAATTTTTCTCAAGATAAAAGAAAAAACCAACTCGTGTTCGGATCGGTTGAATTTTGGTAAAAACTTGCCAGCACTCGAATTGACGAGAGACTGTATAAATATTTGTCGAAGTTTGATCTCCGGAACGGGATTAGGCAACAGAAATTATGGAATAATACGATTTTCGGTAATCTGCAGCAGCTCGGCGGCGGCTCACTATATTATACGTGATCTTAATTTGAGGCTTGGTGCTCCGTGAGGCGGTTCAATTGTTTCCGTTTCAATGCATCCCCAAAGTGGTACCCCCCCCTCCTCGGAAACTTTCCTGCGGTATTCACTTTCTCCGACGGTAGCGGCAGCGGCAGCCGCACCAGAACCAGCATCGCCGGAAGAAGAAGGAGAAGAAGCAAGTTCTTACGTAGACTGAACGACGGCCGGATCCAAGCACAAGAATTTACTCTTACGACGAGGCTAAAGAAAACCGCTTCAACCGGGAGGATCACTTCATTAAACTTTGCCACTTTCAACGAGACTCGTATTATCGGCTAATTGAACGCGGAGACGTGTTTGCCCGAATTTACGTCTCAGTAAATCGCGTGCGGTCGTCTCGCGCGCCTCGTCGTCACGTCCCGCGCCGAAGGGCTCGAGTGATCTGATCGAAAATTCAGAAAATTTATTGATAATTATGTGAAAACAAAAAAAGGAGAGAAAAAAAAAAATTCACATCGCTCACGGCTTATTCAGATTTTCCATTGGCTTTTCAACCGATTGAACTTGAGATCGGTTTTCCAATCGAGTTCCGAGAAGGCCGTTTCGACGTCTACTTCGATTTCGTGCCCGTGTATTTTCACGGACATTTCAAGGACCGTCTGAACATCTAATTTCTGAAATATCGTCGCATCGGCCTTTCTTTTCGTCACCATGTTCGATACAGCCCTTGCCCCGCTCCGCTGAATGCTCAGACTCGATGGGTACTCCCTCATGGTCTCGATTATCAAACGCGGCGCTTCGCGAGCGTAAAAAACGTCGACGTTCGACGGGCATTCTTCGGTCAAAACGGCCACGCAACCGAGTCCCAAGGTCGACACCGATCCCGTCTGAAAGCAGAAAATTTGAAATCTTTCGCTTTTTCTTCTGTTTTTTTTTCTTTTTTCTCTCGAATCGCGGACGACCGATGTTTGCCAACAAGGATGCGTTATCGTACGTGCGGGATAACATGCGAGAGATTGCGCGGACCCCCTTCGGCGAATCACCGAGGGCCGTCGAAACCAATCGCTGCACCGTTGCGAAATTCCAGCGCACTCTTTGGCTTTCGTCCAGTTCCACGAGGCTTTGCCATCATTCGAACCGCTGCACCGAACCGAGTCTCACGCTCGTACCACCTGTGTCATTCAACCCCCCCCTGACCTTCCCTTTCCCTCCCATACCCCTTCGCCGACGTGTCGAGATCGTATGAAATTCTCTCAGAGGCTTGAATTACGCGTATAACCGGCGCGATCGAATTTTCTCATCGCGATATCGATCATCTCGTCGAAAGTTAAAAATGCGAACGAAGAAAAAAAGAAAAAAAAAACAATCATTTTCATCGATATCCGCGTAGCGAACACCGGATTCTCGCAGAAGGTGATATAACCGCGCTGCATCGCGGCCGTTCTCTTTCAACTCTTTACTTTTATTACCGATGCGAAGTGAAATCTATTATTATACCAGTGCAAAGCTTACCCGGTAACAGGATTATTTGTAAAAATAGCTTCGCGAACTTTAAAACAAACCGTGCGCGCTCCTCGGATATTTTTACGATACGGAGTGTATATTTCATTTTACCATCGTCAAAGTAATACGGTTAGCGGTGCAGCTGCCGAAGCCGGTTGCGCATCAGGTGCAAAGTCACCTTCCCTGCGTCAGTTCGGTGTGCGTTTTATTTGACGGATTGATCATTATTTTTGTCTTCTCTTTTTTTTCTTGCCTACGTACAGTCAATTACTTTTTATGGATGTTTTACGTTACTTGTTAACGTCACTCACTTTTATTCTACGCATCGTTGAAATTATCGCAGCCGCAGCCCCTCGAGCGACAATATTAACCTTGACGCGGTAATTTTGGGCGAGAATTTTCATCAGGCGAAGGACCAGACAGTTCAGGTTCTCGTTGTCGGGAAATAAATCCATCAGTTCGAGAATCGTATCTATGCCACCGGCGTCTTCGAACATGGAGTAAAATTCTACGCGCACCAATAGGACCACCTGCGTTTGCAGTAACTCGCGGACCACCCTCTCGTCGTGCTTGAAACCTGCGAATGAAAAGAAAAAATCCCACGGAAGTGTCGGTCGTCCGTACGATTCGTCGAGTTTTATTCTCTCACTTCGAAGGAGCGTCGTGATACGAGGCAGAACGTAGTTGGCAATTTTTCGCGTCCGATTCACGGAGTTGGCGTAATCGAATTCCGGGTCATCGTCGAGAACCAGAGCCCTTAGGAACGAGCATACCTCCCGTAAATAGCTTCCGCTGAGGGGAGGTGATACTCTTCCGATAATATTCATCACCGCGTCCAAAATCGTCGTGTCGAATATTCTCTCTCTGTTTCTTTCATTTTTTATACAGCAACGTTTCATCCATCGTATCGTCAGCCGTTCACTCGCGACACTCTTCTCGGTTTCCAACGTACTTTATCCGATTCGACCAATGAATTAATTCCTCTCAATTCGATTTAAGAACGTAATTGATTCTCACCTGATTTGATAAGCGATTCCCTCATCGGTGAGTAGGTTCGAGTCGAACGCGGCGAGTCTTGTCATGATCTTCAGGGCTGTGCGAACGATTTTTTTGTCGTTTTGAAAATTCTTCAGCGCGCGAAGAATCAGGGGATAGGCTTCGGCGAAAGTAGCTTGCGTTTTCGATTCGACATTTTTGTCGAATTCAAACATTAACCTCACCAGAGAATCGTGAATGTTGCCCGACTCATTTTTGTCCGTTAAATGCTTCTCCAGCAGCCCCAGAAGTCCTTTCACCGTGCCGCTCGAAGCCCCGGCCAATAACTCGTTACCGGCATCCGGACATTTCGAACGTTCTTCTCCCACGATTTCGGGAGTTTGATTTTTCCAAAAATTCTTCATCGCCGGGCGAACGACTTTTGAGGCTCGATACGCGCGAACGAACCTTCGTTTTTTTTCTATGCCGGAACAACCACGCGCGCTCATCTCAATAAAAACGGCCAAACCAGCGTCCAAATAGAAATTGGTTAACCATGAGACGGTGAAATATATTTTAGGTGGATTGCTTCTCGTCGAAAGACTATTCTCGGTTCGATGATATGCTTTTTGCTGACCTTGCGCCGCGATTCAAGTCCAGGTCAATTTTTATGACCTTCGTTTACATACGTATAAAAGCGTGTCACGTGCACACCCACACTCGCCCGTACCTTGTATACGAAAATTTTGGAAAAAGGAAAATAAAAAAAGGAAAAAGGTTCGACTATAAATTTTGACAACCCCAGTACCGGGTCACCGGCGATCTTTTTTACGATCGTATATTGAAATATACCTATTCAATACGGTTGATTCGGATTCACGAATACGATTTTATTCGTTAACGGTGCTCGATGGGAAAATAAGTTTCGCGTACCTACGTGAATCGCATGGTTAGGTATACGTACACATACGCGCACTACAGAGAGACATGTGAATGTAATCGGGCATAACGGGGGAGATTTTTTATTTATTTATTTATTCGCACAGTTCTATTGAGGGATTAAAAATTCATAGCAGACGAATTCAAGTTCTGTATGAAATTGAACTTTTTTTTTTTTTTTGGACTTTTTTACCTCCCAGTTTCTTTGCTTTATTTTCCTATTCCATTTATGGCCGTTGAATTAAATATCGGTGAACGATAATCATCCGCGTTCCGCTAGAGATATCGGTATTGACGTATTCCCGTACAGGGATTCATACGTTATTATAACCCCGCATGTTGGATCCGATTCACAATATTGTCAGTCGATTTTCGGAGCCCGGCCGCTAACGACGAAAGGGTCCGGTGAAACTTTCGATTTCCCCGACTCAAGAGCTGATCGCGCGTTCCTCCTCGACGTTCGCGAATCCTTTAACGGTGAAAATCTGATCAAGTAAAACCGATCACTCTGTAACTCGGGGTTCTCGTATTACGTCAGATCCTGCATCTGTAGATAGGGTAGAAGAATGAAATCGAAGTGCGAAGTGAATGTGAGTAATTTTACGAACGCAGCGAGTGTCTCGTCGGTTGGATTTTATCCCTTTTTCTTCCCTGAGAGAAAATCGGACAAAATTTCGGACAATGAGGAGTCAGCCAATTCTCATCTAAGTTCTTTTATGCCATAACGGCTATACACGGTATCTCTTAAACGCGACAACCTCCAAGCTCTTGGATTGGTCTTTTGTTCGGTTGAATCAGTCGCCTAACAAGTCACAGAGAAAAGTTTCCTCCTCCTCCGACTGATTTCGTCCTCTCGTTCTCGCTATACTTTTCTCCACGTCATACCATCGACCGAATTTCATCTACCGCCGTATCAAAGTCCTCGCGTCGATCGCGCTAGATGTGCGAGCCTCGATAATAAAGGACCATATCTCTCCCCGCCGTACCATCCGCGTTTACGCGTGCCAAGTTATTTCTATTATGTACAGGTCACATCATTTCAGCGACCTACAGCGTGCGACGGAATCATTACATTTTCCTTCGTTATGACTAGCAAATTCAATCAGCCCGCTGGTACTCAGACTAGGCGAGTGAACGGTAGGTTTTTTTACTCCACATTTGAAGACACTCGTGCGTACGAATATACGGATGAAAAAAAGGATCAGATATAGATAAAGGAATTTATGATTCACAGTTTCTTTTTTAAGGTCGTTATCCGTTTTATTTTTCCGTAGTTCGTACCGAAGAAAATCTCACGGAGCAACAACAAATCATTGAACTAGTTACTCGAAGTATATCCTTTTCCTCCCCCTACCCCTTTTTGCCGTCGGTTCTTGCCAATAAATATCGTCGGAGAACAGAAATAGCGGAAGTGAAGCTTCTCGTACACGTATACCATTCTTGCGTAAAAATTAAAGTTGAAGATGCGTTACGAGGGTGGATTTCTAGTTGAAAAAGTAGTAGTAGCAGTACTACGGCCACTGGTTTTGATGGTCTGCATCTCCGGCGTGAGGGCAACGAGCCGAAGCTCGAGGGGTGTATAGCGCTGGTGAATCCCGGATAGCGTGTGTTGTACGTACGGTATGCACGTATACCCGGGGAGGTTTATTTCCCAAGAAACACCGCAAAGCGTCTCAACTAACTTTGAGAAGTGGTTGCCGGTGGTGCACCAGCCGCGAAGCGACCGACCCCTGGAAACCATCCGGACATTGTAGGCGGAAGGTTTGCGGATAAGCAGCGGAGATGAGGAAAAGGGAAAGGCGCAAACTATGGAGTAGGTAAATTTCACCGGTAACCGTCCTCCCCCTCCAGTTTTAGGTCCTTCTCCCCGTCTGTGCCCATCGGCGACGACACGACGGTACACGTGTGCAGGAGGTCAGGTCGGCGTCTGACACCTACACTTGTACGTATGCAAGATATATGCAATGAAAAGCCAAGAGCGCCGAGCAAGTGGTTCTTTGCCAGGTAGGAGAGGTTCGCGTAACGTGATTTAGACGCACCTCGTCTTGGCTTAATGAACAAACTCGATTAATGCTTAATTATTCGGATACCCGGTGCTTTCATACCGCGCGCTCCACGTAGAACTGAGAGTACAGTCGAGAAGCCCTTCACTCGGCTGCCGGAGAGTGGCTACATCTAATAATGGAGGGTAATTGATTGAATATCCAAGGTAAAAATTATAACAGTTGGGGGTACACGGTGGAGTCCAATGGAACTAATTGATTCTCGGTAATTAGGATATCTACGTATAATTTCGTTACATGTGCCCGATGATTTCTCACCCATCGGTCGAAATTTAAACACCGATTCTTTGACCTCATCAAGTCGTCGTGGAATTTACTCGTAATAATTTTTTTGCGTTCGCTCATTCATTTTTTTCTTTTTTTTTTGGGTACTAATTTCGATCGGTATCGCGTGTACCTACTTCGTTTTTACTCTAATATCGAGGGCTCGATTCACGGGCATATCCACACATAACTTAGCGGAAACCCGTGCGTTGATCTTATCATCGTTCGCTGGATTTCTGTTCAACATTTTGATGTGAAAGCGATAATCCTAGCGGGGTGCGATTTGGCTCGTATAACGTCGAGATTAGATACGCCTAATTAGAAATCGATGGTAGCTCATGACGTTGGGTATAAGGCGAGCATGAATGAAGGGGGTTGGTCGTCGTCGGTCGGTCGGTAGTCCAAATTGAGTTGATATACCTACACTGTATGTACCTATGGAAATTTCACCAACTCCTGCACAATACATCGCTCACAAATGATCCAAATTTTATTACACCATTAGGCACCTCTTTACATTGATGATTACCAACCACATTTTTACCTCAAAATCTACACCGTAACCCATTTGGCCCGCATTTGTCACGAACGCCGGATACGTTTCAAAATTTAATCGGACTCTACGCGTGCTTCGATCATCGGTTCAACGTACACGAAATCCGGAGTAGATTAAATTGCTGGATAATCTTAAGCTAACGATTGTGAGTAACGTTGTGAAAACAGAGAATAATGCTCAAAAGGTGATCTATGAGGACTGGTACGGGCGGATGGGATGGGTCCTGTACCGTGCGGCGTTTTAAGAAGTTCCTGTTCTTCGCGAAGAGGCCCGCGTTCGCGGTTTACTAAAACCTCTTTTGTTTTTCCTGCGGAAAATCTTGGCTGAGTGGTACGTTTCCGTACGTTTTTCCGGGCAAAGCAGCTTACACAAACGAAAGTCTCATGCTCCGTATTTCTGCTCTTGTATATCCCAAAAAAAAGCACCTCGGGTGAAAAAAAAAACTTCGCCGAGTACGTTAATTTATCCAAATCAATCGTTATCGAAAATTCGTTATTCAAAAATAATTGTAAAATTGAATTCTTCGTCGAAAAAACGATCCATTTCAATCACTGTGCTGAGTACAAACCTAAATGTTACTTTGCATCATGCGTAAAGGTACTAGACAAGACAAATTTGTTCCGCTACCTCCGATACATTTTTCGGGGTAAAAAACACCAAAGACTATAAACTCGGACGATCCTCCGAGATTTCGAGGTGTGAAAAATCAAGGATACCCTCATAGGATTTATTGTTAGATCGATTTAATCGACGTTTTCGTCTCGTAGCAAAAGTGTCCTGGAATAATTAGGACTGATACATTACCTCTTGCCTCGAAGAACCGATTAGTTTTCACGAATTGGTTCACATATCGGTATACGTATAGTGATCGAATAAATTGCAACCAATCACGATACGTCCGATCAGAGGCGTGTGATTTGGTATACGGTTAACAGAGTACGTGTGTGTTGTAGGTTTTCAGTCTTGGGTGCTACGGCAGTTCAGCTTCAGTATGGCTTCAGCGACAAGAGCGGCGACATCAGGAGCGACATCAGTAGCAACGCAGATTCCACAGAGCGACGACGGAGAGAGAGATAACGGTGAGCAAACTTTCTTACAAAATTCAGTTCTATGTATATATTTGCTTAAATCGGTTGCGCGAGCGTTTTTCTATGTATTCTGATCTCGACTATTCATAGTGAAAACAGTCGTTATAAATATACCCGCCCAGGTACTGAACTCTGAAAGAACTCTTTAGAACTCTGAGAGATGGCTTTTCAATTGAATCACGCGTTTCATTCTGTTTTTTTAGAATTCGTAGATAATCAATTGATCTATCTGATATAAATTAGATATAGCTATTGTTCTTAATCAACTTTTTATACAAACTTTTGCTGATTTTTGGGCCGTCCATGAAATAGTTTTCAAATCACTCGAGCGTCTGTTTCCCATTGTAGTTTAATTACATTATTATAAGCTTCGCCAAAGGATGTATTGCAAATGCACTCAATGCAGCTGCAGAAAAATTCGTAGGGATGATTTTACAATGATTCACTCAATTTCTTTTCTCAATGAGATACGGAATGATTTATTGATCTTTTTCGTAGATACAAATAGAGTATAAATATAAGCGATTGTTATATCGTGACTTGAATTGTACGTGTGTTATTTTTTTTTCTTCCTGGTAGATGACCATTGTGCGATGCAAGCAAATCAGGACATCAACGAGTCTCTCCAAAGATCGACTCCTCTTCATCCTGTTCCGGTGGAGATGGATCTGCAACACACGAGACGTACAACTCCTTTTTTTGCAGGGGTATGTTTCATTTAATTTATCCCTTTCGAGAGTCCCTAATAGAATCCAACGTTCAAAGTCTGAGTATATGAATTGCACCCCTTGGAAAATATTTTTAAAATCTTCCTCATAAAATCACATCACCCAGCATTACCCAATAGACTCGGTAGATTCATACACCCCCATAATAAAATTCATCAAATACGCCAATAAGGCAAGACAATAATTTATTATCATATAACTTGGTACAATTTATTATAATTCAAGTGTCTTATACTTATACAAGACATACTTACATTATAAAATAAGTCATACATTAGGTAAGTTATGTAATCAGTTGATTAATTGTATATTTGTTATTTATGTTACAGGTCGCATATCTTCCAACGTCGGAGATGCCGTCGCCGCAGTTATGACCCCCTGGACTTCCCCTGTTCATCAGGGGAAGTCCAGGGACCCGTCCCCTGGGACTGCGCGGCCTCCCACCGCCCCCGGGGTCCCAGGGGACCCAGTCCCCGAGGACTTGTCTCCGGGGATTCGGTATCCCCGCTGTAGGGGATGCCAAATCCCGAGGGACATGTCCTCGGGACTGGTCTTCGGGGACGCAAGTTCCCCCAGGGACACGTCCCCGGAGATGCGGTATCCCCGCTGGAGGGGATGCCGTGTCTTTGGGGGCGTGGCCTTGGGGGAATAAGCGTCCTCGAAAATCCCGGGAAAAGGAGGTCCCAAGCGGACACTTTGTTTTTCGTTTCTCTAGAGAAATCAAGAAAACGAGTGACCGCTTGGGACCTCCTTTTCCCGGGATTTTCGAGGACGCTTATTCCCCCAAGGCCACGCCCCCAAAGACACGGCATCCCCTCCAGCGGGGATACCGCATCTCCGGGGACGTGTCCCTGGGGGAACTTGCGTCCCCGAAGACCAGTCCCGAGGACATGTCCCTCGGGATTTGGCATCCCCTACAGCGGGGATACCGAATCCCCGGAGACAAGTCCTCGGGGACTGGGTCCCCTGGGACCCCGGGGGCGGTGGGAGGCCGCGCAGTCCCAGGGGACGGGTCCCTGGACTTCCCCTGATGAACAGGGGAAGTCCAGGGGGTCATAACTGCGGCGACAGCATCTCAGAGTACCTGAAATATACGAACAGTGCATTAAAAATGACGTGATATAAAAATATGTTATTACCAATATGATATTCTATGTCAATATGTTAGTTGAATGTTATATTATATCATATGTTAATATATTACTGCCAATGTGATGTTATAATATATTACATTAAATATATTTTTATAATATACATCGTCTAACTTATATCATACTGATACTTATTTCATACCTGTAAACGAATTGTGCGATGCCATGTAACGCCTGCCCTTCGTGGTTGGAAGTTGAATAAGTACTGCGATGAACTAGGCACAGTGACGACTGATTGAAAGTCTAGAAAAAAATTTCATATAAGAAATAAAGTAAAATTGTAAACCTGAACCTAAGATTTATTAATAAATTTGTTCACGATATAACGGCGAAGATCATTTCTAAACCTATGATAAATTCTCAAATCCTATGGATGGACGAATTATAGTGTTTGAACGCGGGGACCACTATCCCGCACTTGAGAACATTATGATGGAATAAGTACTAATACGAGAGTTCATTAACGTGTGATTAATTATACCTAATTGTTCAACATTTCAACGACAAAAAATATTCTTAGTATAAAGTTATGGTGCCAACTTTCTCTATTCTGTATATGAGTGAATTTGGACACCAGATCCAGATTCCCGAGATAGCAAAATATGAATAATCTTTCTCACCTCAGAAATACGGTAAGCCTATAGCCTTAAGATTTGCTCAAAATTTGAGACGATATTCAATAATTTTCTTTATAGAGTATCCTATGCTATTCCTATGTATTTTGATCTCAGGAATGCGAATTTGAAAGTTAAAACGATCTGTCTCCAAAATTGACCAAGTTATCGCCAATTCATTGACCTCAAAAGTAACAAATCAAGAATATCTTGACGGGATTCAGCGTACGAAGTAATTACTTATAAACTGCAGACGTACAAAATATGATTTGCTTTAAATGTGAGATTATATAGAAATCAGGTATTCAATAATTCAATAATCCAATAAATAAATGAATAACTAGATAAATAAATGAATAAACACATCAATTTAGAAGCATCGAAATCATACCGAATCATTAATTTAATTAATTAATTTAGCTATTTATTCATTTATTCAATTGATTGAATAGTAAAAAATGCTCTCGAAATATTAATTAGTCAAATGACTGTTTCAAATACTAATAATAATAATTGATTGTTCGATTACTAAAACAGTGTGCAATTATAGACGCAACGATTGCTTTACATGTAATTAAATAGAAATCACGTATAAATTCATTATTCAGTTACTAAAGAAACGGGTGCACAACTGAATAAATAAATAAATAAATAAATGAACACATAAACTTAGAAGCTTCGAAATCATACCAATTGATCATTATTTATAGACGAATTCTGTGGCAACCGACCTAAACGTCAAAGTGGAAAATATAAATGCATCAAAAAACGAATTACGTGCTGAAGTTAATGATACAACGAAACACTTAGAAATGAAAATCACTTGAACTCAGTTGCACTGAAAGCTGAAATTGATGTACAAGATGCAAGTGATCAATCAATAACAAATGAAACGATTTATAAAAAACGATCAATCACAAACAATATGGTAAACTCATCGTTATTTCAACCTGTACCGCCGAGTTCAAAGACTAAAAAAATTAAAGAATCGCGAAATATTTACGATTACATTATCTAGACATTGGATGTTAGTCGATTAGATGTTGTTCGGTGAGTTAACGAATCAAGCTACTAATTAATTTCTCCAATTCTATTGAATTAAATGATGTGATTGTAATTATATATAATTGTGATATTATCTGTATATATAGTGTTGATTCTATTTTGTTATTATTTGTACATACATTGCAATAAACTTTTATATTGAAAAAATCGTTGCTCAATTTGGACGACGGATTCGTGTTCCTCAGGTCAAAATACATGAGAAAAGTGCCATACGATCAATTCTTATCTCCTCAGATTCGAATTCCTGGGTAAGAATGACATTAAAATAGACGATAAAATGAATTTTTTATTCTTGATCCCAAAAAGCTGAAAATTGGCGATCACTCGGTCAATTTCAGAGATGGATCAATTTTCGTTTCAAAATCGGATTTCTGAAGTCAAAATACATCAGAGAAGTGTCATACGATCAATTCGCAAGAAAAAAAAAAATTTGGCCCGAAAATCCCCAAAGGGATTCGAACCTGTGCAAATTTATCGATTTTTGGGTCGAAAATCAACATCTTTTTTTCTTGGTTTTCCCATGCTATTCTCATGTATTTCGATCTCAGAAATTCGAATCTGAGAGCCAAATTGATCTATCTGCGGAAATTACCGAGTTATCCCCATTTTTTCGCATTTTTTGGTACAAATTTGAGGATATCTCGAAGAGAAGAAATCGTAGCTCAATTTGGACAACAGATTCGTGTTCCTGAGGTCAAAATACATGAAGAAAGTATCATACGATCAATTCTTATCTCCTCAGATTCGAATTCCTGGGTAAGAATGACATTAAAATAGACGATAAAATGAATTTTTTATTCTTGATCCCGAAGAGCTGAAAATTGGCGATCACTCGGTCAATTTCAGAGATAGATCAATTTTCCTTCCAGAATCGGATTTCTGAGGTCAAAATACATCAGAGAAGTGTCATACGATCAATTCGCAAGAAAAAAAAAAATTTGGCCCGAAAATCCCCAAAGGGATTCGAACCTGTGCAAATTTATCGATTTTTGGGTCGAAAATCAACATCTTTTTTTCTTGGTTTTCCCATGCTATTCTCATGTATTTCGATCTCAGAAATTCGAATCTGAGAGCCAAATTGATCTATCTGCGGAAATTACCGAGTTATCCCCATTTTTTCGCATTTTTTGGTACAAATTTGAGGATATCTCGAAGAGAAGAAATCGTAGCTCAATTTGGACAACAGATTCGTGTTCCTGAGGTCAAAATACATGAAGAAAGTATCATACGATCAATTCTTATCTCCTCAGATTCGAATTCCTGGGTAAGAATGACATTAAAATAGACGATAAAATGAATTTTTTATTCTTGATCCCGAAGAGCTGAAAATTGGCGATCACTCGGTCAATTTCAGAGATAGATCAATTTTCCTTCCAGAATCGAATTTCTGAGGTCAAAATACATCAGAAAAGTGTCATACGATCAATTCGCAAGAAAAAAAAAAATTTGGCCCGAAAATCCCCAAAGGGATTCGAACCTGTGCAAATTTATCGATTTTTGGGTCGAAAATCAACATCTTTTTTTCTTGGTTTTCCCATGCTATTCTCATGTATTTCGATCTCAGAAATTTGAATCTGAGAGCCAAATTGATCTATCTGCGGAAATTACCGAGTTATCCCCATTTTTTCGCATTTTTTGGTACAAATTTGAGGATATCTCGAAAAGAAGAAATCGTAGCTCAATTTGGACAACAGATTCGTGTTCCTGAGGTCAAAATACATGAAGAAAGTATCATACGATCAATTCTTATCTCCTCAGATTCGAATTCCTGGGTAAGAATGACATTAAAATAGACGATAAAATGAATTTTTTATTCTTGATCCCGAAGAGCTGAAAATTGGCGATCACTCGGTCAATTTCAGAGATAGATCAATTTTTCTTCCAGAATCGAATTTCTGAGGTCAAAATACATCAGAGAAGTGTCATACGATCAATTCGCAAGAAAAAAAAAAATTTGGCCCGAAAATCCCCAAAGGGATTCGAACCTGTGCAAATTTATCGATTTTTGGGTCGAATATCAACATCTTTTTTTCTTGGTTTTCCCATGCTATTCTCATGTATTTCGATCTCAGAAATTCGAATCTGAAAGCCAAATCGATCCATCTCCAAAATTGACCGAGTCATCCCCATTTTTTCGCATTTTTTGGTACAAATTTGAGGATATCTCGAAGAGAAGAAATCGTAGCTCAATTAGGACAACAGATTCGTGTTCCTGAGGTCAAAATACATGAAGAAAGTATCATACGATCAATTCCTATCTCCTCAGATTCGAATTCCTGGGTAAGAATGACATTAAAATAGACGATAAAATGAATTTTTTATCCTTGATCCCGAAGAGCTGAAAATTGGCGATCACTCGGTCAATTTCAGAGATAGATCAAATTTCCTTCCAGAATCGGATTTCTGAGGTCAAAATACATTAGAGAAGTGTCATACGATCAATTCGCAAGAAAAAAAAAAATTTGGCCCGAAAATCCCCAAAGGGATTCGAACCTGTGCAAATTTATCGATTTTTGGGTCGAAAATCAACATCTTTTTTTCTTGGTTTTCCCATGCTATTCTCATGTATTTCGATCTCAGAAATTCGAATCTGAGAGCCAAATTGATCTATCTGCGGAAATTACCGAGTTATCCCCATTTTTTCGCATTTTTTGGTACAAATTTGAGGATATCTCGAAAAAAAAAAATCGTAGCTCAATTTGGACAACAGATTCGTGTTTCTGAGGTCAAAATACATGAAGAAAGTATCGTACGATCAATTCTTATCTCCTCAGATTCGAATTCCTGGGTAAGAATGACATTAAAATAGACGATAAAATGAATTTTTTATTCTTGATCCCGAAGAGCTGAAAATTGGCGATCACTCGGTCAATTTCAGAGATAGATCAATTTTCGTTTCAAAATCGGATTTCTGGAGTCAAAATACATCAGAGAAGTGTCATACGATCAATTCGCAAGAAAAAAAAAAATTTGGCCCGAAAATCCCCAAAGGGATTCGAACCTGTGCAAATTTATCGATTTTTGGGCCGAAAATTAACATCTTTTTTTCTTGGTTTTCCCATGCTATTCTCATGTATTTCGATCTCAGAAATTCGAATCTGAGAGCCAAATTGATCTATCTGCGGAAATTACCGAGTTATCCCCATTTTTTCGCATTTTTTGGTACAAATTTGAGGATGTCTCGAAGAAAAGAAATCGTAGCTCAATTTGGACAACAGATTCGTGTTCCTGAGGTCAAAATACATGAAGGAAGTATCATACGATCAATTCTTATCTCCTCAGATTCGAATTCCTGGGTAAGAATGACATTAAAATAGACGATAAAATGAATTTTTTATCCTTGATCCCGAAGAGCTGAAAATTGGCGATCACTCGGTCAATTTCAGAGATAGATCAAATTTCCTTCCAGAATCGGATTTCTGAGGTCAAAATACATCAGAGAAGTGTCATACGATCAATTCGCAAGAAAAAAAAAAATTTGGCCCGAAAATCCCCAAAGGGATTCGAACCTGTGCAAATTTATCGATTTTTGGGCCGAAAATCAACATCTTTTTTTCTTGGTTTTCCCATGCTATTCTCATGTATTTCGATCTCAGAAATTCGAATCTGAGAGCCAAATTGATCTATCTGCGGAAATTACCGAGTTATCCCCATTTTTTCGCATTTTTTGGTACAAATTTGAGGATATCTCGAAGAGAAGAAATCGTAGCTCAATTTGGACAACAGATTCGTGTTCCTGAGGTCAAAATACATGAAGAAAGTATCATACGATCAATTCTTATCTCCTCAGATTCGAATTCCTGGGTAAGAATGACATTAAAATAGACGATAAAATGAATTTTTTATTCTTGATCCCGAAGAGCTGAAAATTGGCGATCACTCGGTCAATTTCAGAGATAGATCAAATTTCCTTCCAGAATCGGATTTCTGAGGTCAAAATACATCAGAGAAGTGTCATACGATTAATTCGCAAGAAAAAAAAAAATTTGGCCCGAAAATCCCCAAAGGGATTCGAACCTGTGCAAATTTATCGATTTTTGGGCCGAAAATCAACATCTTTTTTTCTTGGTTTTCCCATGCTATTCTCATGTATTTCGATCTCAGAAATTCGAATCTGAGAGCCAAATTGATCTATCTGCGAAAATTACCGAGTTATCCCCATTTTTTCGCATTTTTTGGTACAAATTTGAGGATATCTCGAAGAGAAGAAATCGTAGCTCAATTTGGACAACAGATTCGTGTTCCTGAGGTCAAAATACATGAAGAAAGTATCATACGATCAATTCTTATCTCCTCAGATTCGAATTCCTGGGTAAGAATGACATTAAAATAGACGATAAAATGAATTTTTTATCCTTGATCCCGAAGAGCTGAAAATTGGCGATCACTCGGTCAATTTCAGAGATAGATCAATTTTCGTTCCAAAATCGGATTTCTGGAGTCAAAATACATCAGAGAAGTGTCATACGATCAATTCGCAAGAAAAAAAAAAATTTGGCCCGAAAATCCCCAAAGGGATTCGAACCTGTGCAAATTTATCGATTTTTGGGTCGAAAATCAACATCTTTTTTTCTTGGTTTTCCCATGCTATTCTCATGTATTTCGATCTCAGAAATTCGAATCTGAGAGCCAAATTGATCTATCTGCGGAAATTACCGAGTTATCCCCATTTTTTCGCATTTTTTGGTACAAATTTGAGGATATCTCGAAGAGAAGAAATCGTAGCTCAATTTGGACAACAGATTCGTGTTCCTGAGGTCAAAATACATGAAGAAAGTATCATACGATCAATTCTTATCTCCTCAGATTCGAATTCCTGGGTAAGAATGACATTAAAATAGACGATAAAATGAATTTTTTATTCTTGATCCCGAAGAGCTGAAAATTGGCGATCACTCGGTCAATTTCAGAGATAGATCAATTTTCCTTCCAGAATCGAATTTCTGAGGTCAAAATACATCAGAAAAGTGTCATACGATCAATTCGCAAGAAAAAAAAAAATTTGGCCCGAAAATCCCCAAAGGGATTCGAACCTGTGCAAATTTATCGATTTTTGGGCCGAAAATCAACATCTTTTTTTCTTGGTTTTCCCATGCTATTCTCATGTATTTCGATCTCAGAAATTCGAATCTGAGAGCCAAATTGATCTATCTGCGGAAATTACCGAGTTATCCCCATTTTTTCGCATTTTTTGGTACAAATTTGAGGATATCTCGAAGAAAAAAAATCGTAGCTCAATTTGGACAACAGATTCGTGTTCCTGAGGTCAAAATACATGAAGAAAGTATCATACGATCAATTCTTATCTCCTCAGATTCGAATTCCTGGGTAAGAATGACATTAAAATAGACGATAAAATGAATTTTTTATTCTTGATCCCGAAGAGCTGAAAATTGGCGATCACTCGGTCAATTTCAGAGATAGATCAATTTTCCTTCCAGAATCGAATTTCTGAGGTCAAAATACATCAGAGAAGTGTCATACGATCAATTCGCAAGAAAAAAAAAAATTTGGCCCGAAAATCCCCAAAGGGATTCGAACCTGTGCAAATTTATCGATTTTTGGGTCGAAAATCAACATCTTTTTTTCTTGGTTTTCCCATGCTATTCTCATGTATTTCGATCTCAGAAATTCGAATCTGAAAGCCAAATCGATCCATCTCCAAAATTGACCGAGTCATCCCCATTTTTTCGCATTTTTTGGTACAAATTTGAGGATATCTCGAAGAGAAGAAATCGTAGCTCAATTAGGACAACAGATTCGTGTTCCTGAGGTCAAAATACATGAAGAAAGTATCATACGATCAATTCCTATCTCCTCAGATTCGAATTCCTGGGTAAGAATGACATTAAAATAGACGATAAAATGAATTTTTTATCCTTGATCCCGAAGAGCTGAAAATTGGCGATCACTCGGTCAATTTCAGAGATAGATCAAATTTCCTTCCAGAATCGGATTTCTGAGGTCAAAATACATCAGAGAAGTGTCATACGATCAATTCGCAAGAAAAAAAAAAATTTGGCCCGAAAATCCCCAAAGGGATTCGAACCTGTGCAAATTTATCGATTTTTGGGCCGAAAATCAACATCTTTTTTTCTTGGTTTTCCCATGCTATTCTCATGTATTTCGATCTCAGAAATTTGAATCTGAGAGCCAAATTGATCTATCTGCGGGAATTACCGAGTTATCCCCATTTTTTCGCATTTTTTGGTACAAATTTGAGGATATCTCGAAGAGAAGAAATCGTAGCTCAATTTGGACAACAGATTCGTGTTCCTGAGGTCAAAATACATGAAGGAAGTATCATACGATCAATTCTTATCTCCTCAGATTCGAATTCCTGGGTAAGAATGACATTAAAATAGACGATAAAATGAATTTTTTATCCTTGATCCCGAAGAGCTGAAAATTGGCGATCACTCGGTCAATTTCAGAGATAGATCAAATTTCCTTCCAGAATCGGATTTCTGAGGTCAAAATACATCAGAGAAGTGTCATACGATCAATTCGCAAGAAAAAAAAAAATTTGGCCCGAAAATCCCCAAAGGGATTCGAACCTGTGCAAATTTATCGATTTTTGGGCCGAAAATCAACATCTTTTTTTCTTGGTTTTCCCATGCTATTCTCATGTATTTCGATCTCAGAAATTCGAATCTGAGAGCCAAATTGATCTATCTGCGGAAATTACCGAGTTATCCCCATTTTTTCGCATTTTTTGGTACAAATTTGAGGATATCTCGAAGAGAAGAAATCGTAGCTCAATTTGGACAACAGATTCGTGTTCCTGAGGTCAAAATACATGAAGAAAGTATCATACGATCAATTCTTATCTCCTCAGATTCGAATTCCTGGGTAAGAATGACATTAAAATAGACGATAAAATGAATTTTTTATTCTTGATCCCGAAGAGCTGAAAATTGGCGATCACTCGGTCAATTTCAGAGATAGATCAAATTTCCTTCCAGAATCGGATTTCTGAGGTCAAAATACATCAGAGAAGTGTCATACGATTAATTCGCAAGAAAAAAAAAAATTTGGCCCGAAAATCCCCAAAGGGATTCGAACCTGTGCAAATTTATCGATTTTTGGGCCGAAAATCAACATCTTTTTTTCTTGGTTTTCCCATGCTATTCTCATGTATTTCGATCTCAGAAATTCGAATCTGAGAGCCAAATTGATCTATCTGCGAAAATTACCGAGTTATCCCCATTTTTTCGCATTTTTTGGTACAAATTTGAGGATATCTCGAAGAGAAGAAATCGTAGCTCAATTTGGACAACAGATTCGTGTTCCTGAGGTCAAAATACATGAAGAAAGTATCATACGATCAATTCTTATCTCCTCAGATTCGAATTCCTGGGTAAGAATGACATTAAAATAGACGATAAAATGAATTTTTTATCCTTGATCCCGAAGAGCTGAAAATTGGCGATCACTCGGTCAATTTCAGAGATAGATCAATTTTCGTTTCAAAATCGGATTTCTGGAGTCAAAATACATCAGAGAAGTGTCATACGATCAATTCGCAAGAAAAAAAAAAATTTGGCCCGAAAATCCCCAAAGGGATTCGAACCTGTGCAAATTTATCGATTTTTGGGCCGAAAATCAACATCTTTTTTTCTTGGTTTTCCCATGCTATTCTCATGTATTTCGATCTCAGAAATTTGAATCTGAGAGCCAAATTGATCTATCTGCGGAAATTACCGAGTTATCCCCATTTTTTCGCATTTTTTGGTACAAATTTGAGGATATCTCGAAAAGAAGAAATCGTAGCTCAATTTGGACAACAGATTCGTGTTCCTGAGGTCAAAATACATGAAGGAAGTATCATACGATCAATTCTTATCTCCTCAGATTCGAATTCCTGGGTAAGAATGACATTAAAATAGACGATAAAATGAATTTTTTATCCTTGATCCCGAAGAGCTGAAAATTGGCGATCACTCGGTCAATTTCAGAGATAGATCAAATTTCCTTCCAGAATCGGATTTCTGAGGTCAAAATACATCAGAGAAGTGTCATACGATCAATTCGCAAGAAAAAAAAAAATTTGGCCCGAAAATCCCCAAAGGGATTCGAACCTGTGCAAATTTATCGATTTTTGGGCCGAAAATCAACATCTTTTTTTCTTGGTTTTCCCATGCTATTCTCATGTATTTCGATCTCAGAAATTCGAATCTGAGAGCCAAATTGATCTATCTGCGGAAATTACCGAGTTATCCCCATTTTTTCGCATTTTTTGGTACAAATTTGAGGATATCTCGAAGAGAAGAAATCGTAGCTCAATTTGGACAACAGATTCGTGTTCCTGAGGTCAAAATACATGAAGAAAGTATCATACGATCAATTCTTATCTCCTCAGATTCGAATTCCTGGGTAAGAATGACATTAAAATAGACGATAAAATGAATTTTTTATTCTTGATCCCGAAGAGCTGAAAATTGGCGATCACTCGGTCAATTTCAGAGATAGATCAATTTTCCTTCCAGAATCGGATTTCTGAGGTCAAAATACATCAGAGAAGTGTCATACGATTAATTCGCAAGAAAAAAAAAAATTTGGCCCGAAAATCCCCAAAGGGATTCGAACCTGTGCAAATTTATCGATTTTTGGGCCGAAAATCAACATCTTTTTTTCTTGGTTTTCCCATGCTATTCTCATGTATTTCGATCTCAGAAATTCGAATCTGAGAGCCAAATTGATCTATCTGCGAAAATTACCGAGTTATCCCCATTTTTTCGCATTTTTTGGTACAAATTTGAGGATATCTCGAAGAGAAGAAATCGTAGCTCAATTTGGACAACAGATTCGTGTTCCTGAGGTCAAAATACATGAAGAAAGTATCATACGATCAATTCTTATCTCCTCAGATTCGAATTCCTGGGTAAGAATGACATTAAAATAGACGATAAAATGAATTTTTTATCCTTGATCCCGAAGAGCTGAAAATTGGCGATCACTCGGTCAATTTCAGAGATAGATCAATTTTCGTTTCAAAATCGGATTTCTGGAGTCAAAATACATCAGAGAAGTGTCATACGATCAATTCGCAAGAAAAAAAAAAATTCGGCCCGAAAATCCCCAAAGGGATTCGAACCTGTGCAAATTTATCGATTTTTGGGCCGAAAATCAACATCTTTTTTTCTTGGTTTACCCATGCTATTCTCATGTATTTCGATCTCAGAAATTCGAATCTGAGAGCCAAATTGATCTATCTGCGGAAATTACCGAGTTATCCCCATTTTTTCGCATTTTTTGGTACAAATTTGAGGATATCTCGAAGAGAAAAAATCGTAGCTCAATTTGGACAACAGATTCGTGTTCCTGAGGTCAAAATACATGAAGAAAGTATCATACGATCAATTCTTATCTCCTCAGATTCGAATTCCTGGGTAAGACCGACATTAAAATAGACGATAAAATGAATTTTTTATTCTTGATCTCGAAGAGCTGAAAATTGGCGATCACTCGGTCAATTTCAGAGATAGATCAATTTTCCTTCCAGAATCGGATTTCTGAGGTCAAAATACATCAGAAAAGTGTCATACGATCAATTCGCAAGAAAAAAAAAATTTGGCCCGAAAATCCCCAAAGGGATTCGAACCTGTGCAAATTTATCGATTTTTGGGTCGAAAATCAACATCTTTTTTTCTTGGTTTTCCCATGCTATTCTCATGTATTTCGATCTCAGAAATTCGAATCTGAGAGCCAAATTGATCTATCTGCGGAAATTACCGAGTTATCCCCATTTTTTCGCATTTTTTGGTACAAATTTGAGGATATCTCGAGGAGAAGAAATCGTAGCTCAATTTGGACAACAGATTCGTGTTCCTGAGGTCAAAATACATGAAGAAAGTATCGTACGATCAATTCTTATCTCCTCAGATTCGAATTCCTGGGTAAGAATGACATTAAAATAGACGATAAAATGAATTTTTTATTCTTGATCCCGAAGAGCTGAAAATTGGCGATCACTCGGTCAATTTCAGAGATAGATCAAATTTCGTTTCAAAATCGGATTTCTGAGGTCAAAATACATCAGAAAAGTGTCATACGATCAATTCGCAAGAAAAAAAAAAATTTGGCCCGAAAATCCCCAAAGGGATTCGAACCCGTGCAAATTTATCGATTTTTGGGTCGAAAATCAACATCTTTTTTTCTTGGTTTTCCCATGCTATTCTCATGTATTTCGATCTCAGAAATTCGAATCTGAGAGCCAAATTGATCTATCTGCGGAAATTACCGAGTTATCCCCATTTTTTCGCATTTTTTGGTACAAATTTGAGGATATCTCGAAGAGAAGAAATCGTAGCTCAATTCGGACAACAGATTCGTGTTTCTGAGGTCAAAATACATAAGAATGAGTGCCATTTGATCAATTTTGAAAAATAAAACTATTTGGCCAAAATTTCAAAAATTCGTAAGGGGTACCCCTTGGAAAAATCTTCTCAATTCACCAGCGAACCCGAGCTTACAATTAGCTGGAGTCAGCGTAGCCACGGGCGCGCGGTTTGTTGTGGGGCGTCACCTCTGCACAGCCCCGAAGGTGACGTTTCACAACAAAGCGCTACGCTGCTGGCTGCGCTGACTCCAGCAAAGTTCGGGTTTGCTGGTGAATTGAGAAATTCGAATATTCTGACGCATGCATGGATTGCGACGTCATCGCGACGAACTTCATGTTGTCATATTGTTATTTTAATCTGAATATTAAAAATATCCTCCCTTGCATTTGTTTTTGGTACAAGATTTTTTTTATTTATATAGAGAGATTAATTGGTTTATTGAATCAAAATCTCATACATCACGCCTCGACGATCGCTGCTATCGTGTTCACTGACAATGAGATATGCATATAGCGTAGTAGAAACCATAACATCGCAGAGGTTTGTCATCACGACGATCTGTGTCGTCACGTCTCTCGCAAGGACAGAGCGATCTTCGCGAGTCGACGAGTGAAGCTAGCTATAAATCTCATAGAGATACCCTGAATTCTAAAATTTTCAGATCGATGAATTTTTAATAACTTGTTCAATTTCGGAGTAACAATTATTTCGCTCGCATAATCGAATTGCTGATACTGAGATCAAAATGCATAAGGATAGCGCGTGGCAAACTCTTTAGAAATGACTCTTAATTCTGCTATAAGATTTTCAGTAATATCCTAGGCTTCACAGACTCGCCGTTTTTTTTTTGAGGCAAAAGGTAAAGTATGGGAAAAAATTATTCCAAGACGCTGTTTCTACGTAAAAATGCGTAACGATCACGAAGACGTCGATTAAATTAAACTGACGATAAATCTCATCGATACATCCTCGATTTTTCACGCTTTAGATCGATCGAATACGTAAGAATAGCGTGAGAAACTCTTTGGAAACGATTCTAATTCTGATCTCACATTTTGAGAAATATCTGAGGCTATAGGCTTGGCGTTTTTTTGAGGCAACAGGTGAAGTTTAATAGAATGTGAATTGTGGTACACTCATTGCATGCGTTCTGACTCCAGAAATGCAGATCAGACAGACCACTTCTGATCTCATTACAAGGCAACGAATACGCAATGACAATTATTTCTTACCTTAGACGAATTTTTCAGCACAACGTAGACACAGTAGTCGAAAGTTGAACCGTATCGCGAAGAACTGGGCAACATCGACGTCTCTCAAGTATAAATCTGAAATGCAAAAATATTATGTAAGAAACCAAGTGTAATTGTAAAATTGAAGCTCAAATATATCGATAAATTCGTTCATGAAATATCAATGAAGCATAATTTCAAACCAGAATCCCGATGATACCTTCCGTAATGTTGGACAAAAAAATTTATAGTATTCAAACTTTTGCGAAGACTGTTTCGAAATCAATCAGAATATTGTTAATTAAGTTTATGAACACAGGAATATAGTGATGTGTAAAGAACTAGGTATAGTTGTTCAGAATTCCAACGATAGAAGAAATTTCTGCAGCGCAAAATCGTGACCCTTGTACTCCCCCAATCTAAAATACAGGGAGTACAATTGTGAATAATCAAAGTTTTCCGTTTTTGCGAAACGATCTCTATCACTTCCACCATCAAGTTCAACAGTTATTACAATCTATCGAAATTCTGCTCTCATGTCGCATTATCTCTAGCTCAAATTCTTAGGATACCGATCGGAAGCATTGACACGTGATGATCACGGTAAAAACATTGCTCACCAGTGCTTATGGAAAAATTTCCGGCTTACGGAATCCACGAAATTTCCAATGATATAGGTCTTTCAGTAGCTACTGATTGTTAAACAATTTTTTTAAATATGTTGATCAAACGGAACACTACTTTCCGAGTTACTGCTCAATCAAAACTGGACACTGGACTCAACCAACTAAATGGCGCGGCAGTAACTGCGTACTAATCCATTGCTAGTTCTTACCCAAATATTTATATCTCTCTTTCTCCCCCCCTCTAGTTTCTTTCTCTCCACTAAGGATGTACACGCTACCATCGATGTCGCACCTGACGACGTCGCTTCGGCTGCTACGGCCGTACTGCCGTTGCTTCGGAAAAGAAGGATCCACATACGACATGCTACGTTCGCAGTTGACTATTTCAAAATTGCTCGGATGGATTCAGCTTTATTTCGGTATTTTAATAAAAAATCGTCGACGTTTTTTGGTCTCGGTACGAATTTTTCGATACAGCCGTTTCCCGAAATTTTTCGCGCTCCGAAAATTTGCCGCATATAACGCAGAAAAAATTTCCGTGAACCTTTTCCATGAAAAACTGAACGAGGGTGGCAAGAACTTCATTTTCATTCATTAGAAGGTTTCCAGCACTTTTTTTACGAGCTGTTATTGCATATCTTGCGAAAAAAGACGTGATTTCGAAATTGGGGGGAAAAAATGTCACATAGGTGAAAAGTCGCAGGGGTTCACGCTGGGATTTTTTCAAAACCTTCCGCGCAATTTTATTTTAGTTTTTATTTATGATCGAGACTGATGTTCGGAGGAGCTAGTAATTTGAAAATGATGGGGTCGAGGACAATTTATCAAGAAACAAAAATTTGGTCATTCCTTTGGTTTTGATCAACTGTGATTTTTTTGGGTTTTAGTGCGAAAATGATTGCAACAATTCTTACATCATCGATATATTTATTCTTTCGAGACAACGCCAGTGGAGCGATTTTCGACGATGGAATGAAGGATTTGCAGATTGACAATTTTTCGAACGAGTCTTAGAGATTTCAGGGTGTGAAAACACCGAAGACTGTAGTCTTAGCACATCTCTCGGGGTGAAAAACACGAGTGAAGTGTTCTTCCGAATGTACTTGGCGCGAGACTATCTTGACCCAATCAATAGGTTCGTGCATGAAACGAATGGAAAAGAGGAATTTTTCTAAAGTTTCCCGTGGATCGACAAAAAATTGGATAAAACTTTCCAGTTAGCCATTTTGTGGCCTGAATCCCCTCGTTAAAACGTGTTATCGAACATTTTCACTAGTCTTTTTTCCACCGAGTTATTCGACTTTAAATCCAGTCATGCGTCGCAACGGTAGGCATCGACGAATAGGCGATAGAGACCGATCTGACATTATTCAGGTATACATATATACCGATGTACAATTGGCAGAAATTATCGATTACAGTCTGGATATTTTACGCCCCTTACAAACCGAAGCGAAAAGTAGCACAGTGTTGTGATAACTGACAATAGCGATTGAATTGGGTCTGTAACCCGTAGTTGTATTACCGGTTTTCGTAATTGTTCGACAGGTACAGAAGAGTTGCCTTCATGCAGTTTGCTAATTTCGCAGTTTCATCGTCGAAGCGGGATGGAAAAAAAGTATAACGGTTACACGATTGTATCGGAGATACACGTGCGTGCGTACGTGTACCAACGAATTTGGGGGGAGTGCTGCAGCTCGTACACGTGTATAAATTACATTTCGCGTGTCGTCCGTATGTACGTACGTCCGTACGTACGTATACGTTGGGTGCAGAGAGTTGCGGGGGAGTTGCAGCTACACACGTATTGCTGGAGGGGTTGGATTCGTTCGGTAGTGCAGGTTACCGCGGTAGAGGGTGACGGCGGTGTGGAACCAGGTAAAACGAGTAGTATTCGGGTGACTGGAGCATTACCCCCCCCAGTAGCGAAACAATGGTCTTTCTCGAAACGAAGTTGACGCCAAAACCCCCGGTTACAAAGGGGTCAAAAGATTTAAAGTCACCTGATTAAAACACTCGGTTTCACCGGAAGGTTTGTTGAATTATCGCGCTGAATAAAAATATGCGCGTTGAAGAAAAGAAAAAAAAAAAAAACATTTTTTTTCACCTGAACAAACTGTAACAATGAAAAGACGCCGTTTTGAGAAAAAATACGCTGATGAATGAAAGAAAAAAAAAACATTCAAGAAATATGAACGAGAACGAGAATAATTTAATACCAAAAAAAAGAGTTCTATGTATCGACTGTTTTCGTTTTGTTCTTGCGCCTCCGACGTTACACCGCAGGTAAAAAACGTACGTAGGTTGAAATAATTATATTTTGTGATGATATACGGGTCGGGGGTTATAATTAATGTCGAGAAGTGGGTCCCCTCTTTCGTTTCAACGCGTAGTAGAACTCCGGCGATAATGTTTACTTTTCTTAGAAATAGGCTCGTGCCGAGGCTGAGGGTATAAGAGGGAGATAAGGTGGTGATTCGTTTCTCGCGGAATCTCCGAGAAAAGAAGCTAGCTGGTGGGTTGGAGAAATAAAGGGGAAAAAAAAAAAATAAAAATGAAAATAAAAATGAAATAAAAAGCAAAAAAAAAAAAAAAGAAAACAGCAAACCAAAAAAACTTACTCCGCTTGGAAACAGCTTGCCATCTGCAACGGTGAGATTACTAAGGAGCGCGAGAGAGGGAAATTTACTTCTGAATAACAGTTAATCAACTGGATGGTTAAATTTCAATTCTCTCTCTCGGATTCGCTCTCTTTCATTCGCTCCCGCGAGATTCGCCGAGTTTTAAATTCGCATTCCATTGAAAATTATGTGATTCTATTCCCTTTTTATTTTTTTCCTTCTTCCCTTGACACGGTGTCGTCTGGCTCTTGCCTACGCTCCCTTCGTACAATCCCGAATTTCGTGAATTCGGATCACCGGGTTGGGGCCGGCTCGTCCGATATATACCTGTACGTACGCGCATACCTGCGAGGATAGGTTGTCGTAATTGTTGCATGATGCAGCCATTACGGTACACGGATGGTAAACTCGGACTTTGGCATATGGGGCGAGGCCAAATGCCCGTGATAACGTTAATTCTGGAAACTAATGCCTTCGCTAACGGTTCCTGAACCAACGTATACCAACGCTAACGAAACTTTACCGACTTATCCCCGTACGCCGAGGAATTAGCCGCCCCACCGTACCGCACTTGCTACTAACTTATTTATACGTACAAGTATGTGAATTTAAATATATTCTAAATCATAAATAAATACGTTATCGCACGTTCGTGGTTCGAAAAATTGCGATATACACGTAGACAGGCGCTCTCGACTACGTTATACGTACAGGTAGATATGTACGTACAAATCGAAATCCATACGAAAAATCTAATGACAATAAGGATAATCAATCGTGCCAATTGGCTCGTCGGATGCGAGATCATTATTACACCGCTATTTGTAAATATATACGGTGATAGTTATAACGACGTTACGTGATTGGTTATTCGAGGCGTTTCGTTGTTATGTATCATCGATCTTTATCGATATTATAATTAATAGGGGAACGTAACGGATCGTTATGTAGGTACGTATATAATTGGGATCGGCGGGGGGACGAGAGATATAGGGGGGTAATGAGTATACCTACGTATTTGTACAGATAACTAATTCAACCGTCAAATGTTTATCAAGCGCGCGGCGCCGGTGGAGCGAGCTGACTGCAGAAACGTGGAATAGATGGATACGCGGGGGGGGGGGGGGGGGGGGGCAGGGGGGTGGGTAACCTACCTGCTGATCGGAAACACGGGTTACCTATGACACGCTAATCACTGAGCGCTGCGTACTGATTATTATTTGTTGTTGAACTTGAGCGTCACACTCGATTTTGGAAATTTCATCGCCCGTTACCATGTGTGCGCAGATACCGAAACGGATATCGTTGTGAGAATATATAATTAAATCGCTCGCGATGACCGTATTGATGTCCGTGTGCTCGTCTCAATCCGGCGCAACACGGATTTCAGGGTTTGAAATTCGTCCGGGATTTTATTTCCGTCTCTCCATCGTTTCTACCTCGTCGGAGTCGTACGTGGCGCAATAAATAAAGGATGGATTTTATTTTTGAGATGCCCCCGTAGCCCCGGAGGATCGATGTGGCGTAGCAACAATGAAAAACCACAAAGTCTTCAAACCCAATATATCAGCCTCACTCAAAGCTTTCTCCTTGTGTTTCCGCCCCCCCCCTTCACAGAACACCGTTCGTAAAATCGCGCCTCCCGACTCTGCGCTACCGACTTTTCCGAACCCCCCTTCCTCATTCTTTACCGCGGTAGCTTCCGACTTTTCGAAGCCGCGGGAACCGCGACGCCCACCCTTCCCGCCTTTCCTTCGCCCTCGCCGAACCCCCGCCTCGTATTACTCTTCATAGTCTCGTCTCGCCTACTTCTTCACTTCTTCCTCCGGGGGCCGCCGCAGGAAGTGAGGGCAAACGTATCCGATAAATAAATACATCGCATCGCGGAACCGGACGATTCTGCGCCCAGAATGTCCCAACGCACAAAAAAGGGAATAGACAGAAATTAATCAGGGATAGATATGTGCTAGATCTGTTAGAAATATCAAATATCTCGAAACATGAGACGCGAGGTTTTTTTTTTTTTAAGTTTCGTTTGATACGTCCACAACGACGAGGACACGGGGTATATGATATCCTCAGGAAACAGAGGACACATATTTTGGCGGAGTCAGGAGGGTAGGGTTTAAGTGACGTACGATAGGAGAAAAACTGCTGTTGAAAAATACTGACTTTTATATATTTTGGGCTCGTATTCCTTATAGTTTATGCAGAAAAGTGAACCGTACTTCGTGCTCCTACTTCTTAAACTGGCGGCACAACAACAACAACTGCCACAAATCTTATCCTCGCTCGAAAGAAGGAGAAGGAGAAGGAGAAGAAGAAGAAAGAAAGAAAAAAAAAAACGGAAAATTTTCTCAGGAAAGGGCGTGAAAATTCTCGGAGTATTTTATTCCCTGAATCCTCCCCAGCTTAATTATCCCCCACTATTCTTCCATTATAATCGAGAAATATATACGAACTTGGAATATTTTCCACCTGTAAAGGATAGCCGATGTTGAGCAAACTTGGCACTAATTCGAGGGCAGATTTGGGAGAGAAAAAAAATGAACAAATAAATAAACGAAAAGAACAATAATGATAACGAATGCGAGAATTGGAATAAATGAAAAGGCGTAAAGCGAAAACAATAAATATAAATATCAAAGCATTACTCTCGCCCCTCCTCCTCCTCCTCGCCGTGCGGGTGAAATCGGGGAGAGGCTAGCTCCGGGGGTTGTGGGTCGAGGAGGACGGACGTGAACTTTTAACTGATGACCAAACCACGGTAGAGATCTGCGGAACCCATATACGGGATGGGAATGCCCACTAGCAATTGAAATACTACCAATATGCAAATTGCGAAAGTGGTGGCCGCTATATACTATACTATACTATACTATACCGCACACGTAGGGAACCAGAGGGACGGGCGGCGTGTGCGTTTTCCGCAGAGATATGGAAAATACAGTGGAAATTTATTACGAAGCGAGGAGGAATTAAAGTGTTACTGATCGAATGGCAACCCTGCGTGTATGTATGTACCTAAATATATATATATATGTATGTATACGTATGTAGGTACGCGCCATCATATACCTATATATGGTTGAATAAATTGGTCAACGTATTATACGGTATAGAGTGACATTCCGAATTTATAAAAAGTAAAAAATGGAAAAAAAATAAAAAAATAAAACGAGTGAAATAATGGAACGGGAGGTAACATTTTAATCGCCGTTGACTGCGGAACACCGTATTTAATACCGTACAGTGAAATGACGAGGAAATATAATTGCATTGACTTTTCGGAAGGACTACGTTAAAAGCGGAAATGAAAGGATGGTTCTATTTAATTCGGCGTTAAATGATCGTTTCGCAGTACGACCAATAAAAGTTTCCCGAAGCTCAAGATTCTCGCGCGGTAACGTATACCGGAGTCGCGCGGGCTTTTCGGTGAGAGAGGGAAAAAGAGAGAAAGAGAGATAGAGAGAGAGAGAGACAGGGTACGATAATTCCAACGTGCAATCCGCCGGAGCTACCTCGTAATTAGTAGCTTCGAAAATTATCGGTAGATTGGTACCCGCAAATCGAATAGCTTTGACCTTTTGACTCTATATATAGAGTTACGATTGAGTAAGGTATATATTTACTTTTAATCGAGTGCAGATGAGAGCAGCTACTTAACGAGGCGGTGAAGCGAAAAATAAGATAAAAAAGTAAAACGACGCCCACTCAGCGACGATAGTCGAATAATTCAATACAACAATTTCGTTGATTCACGTTCAATTACAAGTAAGCGCGGACAAAATACGTTACAAAAAATGAAACACCGACTACTTGACAATTCCGTATAAAGAGGACGACACAAAATATTCGAACGTACAATTCCGTCAATCGTGTCGTACATTTGATCAACGCTGGGAGCTTTCGCATTTCGAGTTTACAACGTTGTTTGCTGGGAATGGGGGGTGGGGGGTGGGGGTGGGGGGATGGAGGTTTGGGGGTAGTTATTCGGGAAGTAGAAACTCCGGGAGCAGGACCCCAGTGGCACTATATGCAGCGACATTAACAGCAACAGCGGCAGCGGCAACGGCAGCGGCAGCGGTAGCAGCAGTTTCCAGATGAGCCGCGTGGAAATCTTGCACATGGCCTAGCGCCCTCGATTTCCACTCGTCGAGCCAGCGTTACCAGGTTTTAACGGAAGATATAGGTTGAAAAGGAGGGCGGGAAAAGCGACGCGAATTCACCCCTCGTTTTGGCATCGACCTTCCAGTATCTCCTCCACCTTCTTCTTTCCTACAAGGGTGGGAATCTTAATTGCTACCTCCTTCCTCGACAACTTAAAACGAGACGCTTCCCAACATCCGTTCTCTCCAGCTGAAGCTGTACTTACACCTCATATTCACAGTTAAATCTACACCTTTCTCCGACATCCCTTCACATCCGTTTCAGCTTCTGAGTGTCGTTTCAATTTTCTTCTCCCGAAAACCAAAAAGACGAAAAAAAAAAAAAAAACACTTCGACTCGCATGTTATTCCAGAGAGTAAATTAGAGAACGTGCCTCTTTCCTTTTACCGCATGAAGTTCGCCCCGTATTTTTTTGAGATTTATTCTCAACCTTTTTTTTATTTTCCTTCCTTCGGAGTCATGTTGAACGCATCCACGTCATTCGATACTCATACGTATAATGTTCTTTACCTTTTGTCGACGAGCGGTTAATTCACGGTACATGATGACAAAACGACAAAGACAACGAGAGCAAAAGAATAAAAAAAAAAAAAGATCCTTCTCTCGGTTTGTTCATTTTTCAAGGCCTTTTCCCCGCTATTCACTATATACAGGGAAGAATAAAAGTGAAGAGGAGAGCGGAGAGTAGAGTAGAGATTGTGAGTAAAGAGGAGGTACTTAAGGCAATAATCGATGCAAGAGTGGCAACGCTGCGGTTTTTGATGCCTTTAATACACACTTTAGTACCTTACAGTTTGTTATTATTATACAGCTATATGCATGTATCTTATCGTACATAGCCTGTGCGAAAAAGAGAAGAGAAAAATATTAACCGGTAAATTGGTTCAACTGCAAATTTTCACGGGGCTGCAAGTTGTAATATTAATCGCTAAGCCGGCACTCGGAGTCTTTGGTAGAATTAACGGCGTATCTTCGTAAGTACGACATATTTACATTATTCGCGCTATGTTATTCTGAAAATCGCACAAACCGAATGCATCGTTGGCAGAAAAAGAATTAAAAAAAAATGTCAAGTTCTCACGGCATAAATTTGCCTCGTCGATACAAAAATTCGAAACAATATCGGTCAATGCAGGGCAAAATGGGGTGACCCAAAAATTTTTGTTAATACGGATCGAAAAGGACTTCAAAAATCATTCCGGATTCATAAGTTTTTTTTCTTCTATTTCTCAAGGTTTCTCAAGGTACCCCGTTTTGCCCCATCTTCCCCTGTATCAGATTTTTTCTCTAAAAGAGGTTGAAATAGAAAAGTTGAGAACGTACATACATATTTCTGCAGAGGCTTTGTAAATCTACTTCATTTTATCCGAGCATCCTTACCCTCCCTTTCTTCAACTTGATGGTTCAGCCTGTTTATTCCGTCGAGAGTGACGAGGGACGGCTAAAAACGCAGTGAAAAAAGCTGCTGGCGCTGCGCTTGCAGCTTTGGGTGCATCGGCAGATCGCGTAGGAAACTCCGAGGGGTCGGAGGGAGTGGCGATCGCCTCCGGCATTCTTAGCAAAAGTTTCGGCCAATGTCTCAGGACGTTCGCCAACTGCAATTAGGTGGTGAATTATTCAGGATAAAGTTTATCCTTCGAAAATGTCCGTTACAGAGTTATAGACCGCTCCGGGGTATCCCGAGGTCTCCGTATATGACAATCTTCCCCTAACCGTCCCCGCGGTGAAACAAGTGGTGAAGAAAAAAAAAAGAAAACATGGATAGGTCAGTGCGTACGATATAAAAGGCGAGATCTAGTCTCACGCGATTTTTGGAAACGAAAATTTCACGACCTCGTGCCCGACGAGACTGGACGATTATGGAAAATGAAAAAAAAAAAAAAACGAAACGACGATCGAGAGTAGAATATGCCCGGGGAACTTAAACCGCAATTTGACCACCGACCGACAGATAGTTCCGGGTAGCTTGAATTATTATCCAATTATTTTCCGCTCTTGCTAATTCTCCAGATAATATTATACCTGTGTGTGTTCGTATCAGGTATGTATAGCCTACCCTACGCTATGTAGAGCAAGATTATACGAACGAAGTAATTACGGGAAGAGACGGCCTCCGCCGGCCGAAATTTTCCTACGAAAGCTGCAATATCGAGAAAACTTGGAACGTCGTGAGAAATGCTGCGAATTTTCTTGAGATCTCCCGGAATCACCGCGTAGGTATGGAAAGAGTTTTTTTTTCTTTTTATCGATCGGCGCTCTGCAGCGGGTAAATAATCTCCTCTTTTCGTTCGATATTATTCGAAATATAATACAAGCCGCTTGATAAGCGTATTCTGACCCGCTAATAAACCTATCTTACCCGTCACTCCGCGATAGCTATGACGATGGCGGTGGTGCTTCTGTCTCGTTAACGAACCTCTTCGTTCCGTGCCAGATTACTGGGGTAATTAGTTATTATATCGGCGCCCTACTAACGAGCCTCTTGATAAACAAGAGCTAAGATTCGCGAACGCCACGTTTCCGAGGAAAGATGAAATATAAGAAGCGTCGAAATTACCGATTATAAAGCCTTGCACGTACATATAGATATACCGCAAAGGACCGCAAATGCTACTTTGTTCTTCTTCTCACGTTCCGTCGCACTAAATTTTTACTATAGAGCAAAACTAGGCCAGGCTACGCTGAAGATATTTATTTTCTTCGCTTTAGGCCGCCGCCGCCGCTGGGGTACCGTGGGTCGCGGGGTATATTTTGAATCAGAAACATCGCCCATTATATATATTTTCGGTAATATCGGGGCGAAAAAAGTCGTCAACTTTGTGAAAGAAAATTACGGCGTTTGTCAGAAGGTTGGATATCCGTACGGTTGAAATTGTAGGCATTCCAAGTCGGTTCGTATTGTTTCCAAGGCGTCCGTGTAAAGAGAAACGCGACACCCTCAACAATATAGTTTTACGTGTATAGGAGTGCTGTGTATATAACTTCCGTTTTTACCCTAATTGCGGAAAGGACGCGACGACCTATGACTTCCTGGGGAATCTCTGGAAATTTCGAAAGCTTTGTTTGTCGACAATGAGCCCCAGTTGACAAGTGGCGGTAGTTCCTCGATCGTTTAATCTCATTCGCGGCTTACTACCTCAGAACCGTAAACCGCTCTGCCATCACCCCCCGGCCAAAACCTCCCGGCTCTTCCACACTTTCGGTTAAACTTGTACTATATACGCTACGTCTAACGGGTGACCGAACAATCTCCAATCTCGCGCGAATCCTTCACCAACGAGAAACGAATTTCTTCCGTTTTTTTTTTTTTTTTTTTTTTTTGTTTTCAACCAAAATTACCGTAAACTCGTTTAAAATTAACCGAAAAAAAAAAAAAACTTAATAAAATTTACAGAACCTGCGAATTTGCATGGAAAACAATTCTATACGTCTACACCGTATACATGATTAGCATTTGGCGGGGAAAATTTTTTCCCGACTTTCGGGCCACCCCTTTCGTTGGGCACGTCGGTTGCCGAAAGGCGAGACAAACTGGAAGTTTTTTCTTTTCCTTCCAATGTATGGGTCGCGTAAGCGATAGGAGCCGGGCTGATTGAATCGAACCAATCAGCGCAACGTTCGGATTAATGTCGTTCGGTTATTAGCTGAGAATAAAAAGCGGAAAAATATATTAGAACTGTAGTATATCTCAGAAGGTTCGGGGCGAGGAGGCGAGGGGTTTCGAAAGCGATACGCTTGCCAAGATACGTTAACATATATATGTATATAGGTACGAATCTTTTCATCCGTCTGAAACTGCAGTTGTAGCTTCGGTGCGATATAATTCCTTTGATATTTTGGCATCCGGTAGGTCGCCGGCGCTTCGATTAACGTTATTAATCTCCAGATAAACCTGGGGATGAATTAATTTCCTATATCGCCGCGTCTGTGATACGCATATATATATATTCCGAATATACATATATATAAAGGAGTGCGAGGTAAGGGAGTTTAGAGTTCAGTCGGCGGTCATTTGCTTTTAAGTAATGTATAATGTAAGGATTGAGAAAAGTTTTCAGCATCGGTGCAGCGGAAAGCTGCCTACTTCTTTAATGGTAATCATCTTTCGATATTTCCCCGGACTTTGTGGGACATTTTATCGATATTACGCTCGTAAAGTTGCTCGCGCCCCGCGCCACGGCTACGGCTACGGCTACGACTAGCCGCGCGCCCGCCGCGGTTGAAACTGGCATTCGGATTAGCGATTTTAGTTTTAATTCACTCGTTAACCGCGAGCTAGAGCATTGCGAGTATAATCCAGCTATTACTCTACCCACGGGAATAATATCGGGGATTTGATTTAGTATTAATTTTAAAATGGCGAAGTAAGAACGCGGATTGTAATTTCAGACCCATTCTAGTATTTTCTCCGTGTCGCAGGGGTGTATCAATAAAATAGCGTATCCAAAGTCTCACTTTTTCCCTCCCCAGCTGAAGGGAGTTTTTTTTTTTTTTCCATTTTCTTTTCAGATGATGAAAGAATAAAGAAGGGAATGAATGAGAACGAGAAATACAACCAGTATCGAAGGAAATGTATAATCCAATCACTGGAGTAAAAGTATACCTAATAGGAGGTGAAATTTCTTTCATTCGATTATTCGCTGATCACTGTTTTTCGGGGATGTGATAAATTGAGGATTTATCACCATCGACGAAGGTACGATTTGTGCGCATAATAAGGTGCCGCCATGTATATCTGTGGCAATTTCCGAAGGACGTTCTTGAGAATGTGAGATCCGGTAAGGCTTTTTCGGTGTTAAGATCGACATGAGATATAAACTCGGGATCAGAAACGATCATTTTCTTGGCATTCCGGCGAAGAGAATGGGCGCCATATTTGCGAGCAAAACGATTCGACTCTCGTCCCAAGTTTGGCATCAAACTTGGGTAAAACCGGAACGGTGGGCCGTCGATGGTAAGAGCCTTTGAAACGGCTTCTATTGGCTGTCGGAAGTCTCCTCGTTTTGCTACGAACACCTCAAACATATTGACGGGACCTGCCAAGACACGAAACGATCACAAAGATTCCATGCATAAAACATTACCCACTTTTCTCAGGTCGACCTCGTTTTTTTTTTTTTTTCTCTCTCTTTTTTCTTTTTTTCATTCCTTATATCCGCTGCTTCCTATTCCTCATTCTTTCACTTCTCACACCGCACCGGCGCTGATTTTTGCACCGTTTTTTATTTTTTTGAAGTTTTTTTGCACCATTTTTTATCTCCTACCCCGAGGTATATATGTGGCTACACAAAGGGTACTTCATATATCCACTTACGCGCTTACGAGCTTGAAAAAGTATCCCGGAGAAATCCATCGTCGGAAAAAGATACGCTACACTTAAAAATTCTACGCCGATTCAAACGATTGGCCACCCTTTCAAGACTTACATTATATATTTCCCGCGTATTCCTCCCTCCGACTTTCCCCTGTCCCCCCTAATTCAATAAACTTTGTTTTTCTTAGCGATTATTCCCTACCGGCTTTTTCAACTGTCCTGGAAAAGCGGAGCTTTTTTTCCTCCGACTTTTCTCCACCTCCGAACAGCAGCGCGATTTATATACCGCACACACTTTACCCCTTATGCTGATAACCACGTACGCGTGCGAATATTATTATATGATGCTAATGTTACGACTCTCGGATTTAAAATATATTTTCAACATTTTTCTGGAATACACCTCATCGAGCTGAAAAATAAAGGGATGCTCCTTTTTTCTCTCTAGCGAGCCGAATTTTTTTTTTTTTTTTTCGCGGATTTTTTTTTTCAACGCGTTCGACAGGGACACACCCCCTAACCCGGAGTGAATAATTACGACGCATACCAGATTCGGTAGGGCTAGCGATATTCGGCCGCGGCAAAGGAGATGGCTGAAGGTGAACAGCCGGGGGTCTTGATCTTATATTATTCTCGCTGAGCCGCATGGGAAGGCTGAAAAGTATGAGAAAAAGCAAGAACGAAAGAGAAAGAAGGTTGACTCGGACTTTGTGCAATTTGCATATCAAATGGAGCGTCCTGCCCTCTTTATTACCATCTTTAGCGAGATCCACTACCGGCTTTTACCTCTTTGAACGGAACCTCTACTTCATTCTTACTTGACTCTTTTATTACAAGACTCACAACGTTTGAATCAACCAAGAGTTTGCGTGGCTTCCACTCTTAATTCTCACCCTGGGGTACCTTATATCGCCCTATTTATTGCGAAAAGAACCGCGACCGTTAACGCGATTCAACTACTGCTCAACCCGCGCGATAGAATTACGAACACACTTCGGCAATTGCAAAGCTGCCACTTATTCTTGTTTTAACGACCGGAGCGTTGTCACAATCTCAACATCTTATTGTGGTTTCTCCGCAAGTAATCCAGTGCAAATTCAGTGATCGAGGTATGGAAATTTTTCTCAACGGTAATTTTCGTTTTTTCCATAATCTTCGTTCGTTCGCAATTTTTTTTCACTCGACGTCCGTTAGAGCTACAAGAAAACTATTATACGTACAGCACAAGGGATACGGGGAGGGGGGGAGGGGAGGGTGAATGGTAAGTATATAGGTAGGTAGGCAGAACGACTGCAGTGTTATGGTCATTGTTGCAGAAAATTGCGATTCAGGTAACGTCGCCGGCGGAGCACCCCCGCGGCTAATTAAGACTGGCTGCATTGAACGCGATTTGCGTTTATTTCCATCGACAATGAGGATTTAATTGCAGAATACGACGACGTTACGGCGGACAGCTGGTGGAATCCGTTTCTAGCAGCTACACTCCCCGCTATATAACGCGGCCGGTTTTCCCCGCGGAATTCCGCAGTTATACGACAGTCGGGGGTATATAATACATATGTATATATATATATATACATATACATATAATACATATACATATATACATTTATACGTACAACAGAGCTCTGAGCAGACTATAACTGCTCCGTACCGTGAGCGGAATAAAAGACGTCTGACGATGACAAAGGCGAGGTGGCTTAATAAAAGGACGATTGAATTAGTACGACTATTTGCAAGCCAGGCTCAAAATGACCAACTCGCGTTCATTTTTAGTGAGTATGAAAATTCCCGTGGAAAAAAAAGGAGAGATGAAAAAAAGAAGAAGGAAACCTCCAGCGACCCCCACGATTCGTTCATTTCCAAAACTTTTTCCCCCCGAAAAAAATCCCCGTTCGCAGATCGACTGTAAAAAAAAGCTCGTATCGAAATGTCGAATTTGCACGCGGTATCGAGGGAGGTTTCGCTGTAGTTGAAATAAGTACGAGTATAGGTATGAGTATAACTGTGGATGCAAATCCGCATTAAAACTTGGGAGGGAAAATTTTTATTTAATCACCCAGGTGGTGCAACATTCTCAAGCTGTTTCATCAGCTATGCTAATATTTCATTATTTCACGAACAAATGTATTCATAGACCGAGCGATAGGATTTCAGTTGAGCTGCGACGACTACGGCGCGATTAAACGTTCCCCCAAATTTTCACCCCCTCAGCTCAAATTTGCAAAAAGTCACAATTCCACGTGCTTCGGCACATTACACAGTTGGAGGGAGTATCACGAGTTCCAAAGGAAGCCGAAAATTTTGAGGAAATTACGTACTCGTAAAATTCGTGCGCCAAACCGGTACGACAACCGGTGTTTGTCCGTCTGTCGATTCCCGCGACTGACAATGAGTAACCAAGTATAAAATTGCACAACCTAACGTAATATCGCCCAACGATATTTTCTTCGAGAATTTTTCTCATTTCGTAATATTAAAAAGTTAATACCCCCCTACCTACCAGTCCCTTAGATTCCCACATATTCATACAGGTATACATTATATATAAAATAAAATTTGAAGCTACAGTAATGTAATTTACACGACACGTACGCACACACGTATAAATGCGGAAATATGTATATATTCTTTTTTTTTTTCTTCTCTCGTAGTAATCAAAGGTTCGCGTATCAACCCTCCTTTCCCGTTTGTTAACTATATTTGTTAGAAATGCGGGGCACGAGTAGGTTTGCAAAGAAACTCTTCGCACGAGGAATCCCACGGTAAAAATTTATTTTGCCGATTTAATTTTAGATTAGTATATATGGCGGCGGCATCGGTCCACCCCATCAACCCCAGACTGTAAGACGACCCCCCCCCCCCACATACCCGAGAGCTGTACGTATTTTCCGAGGCTTTTCACGACGTTCGTGCGAACAACGATTCCGCGGTGCTCGCATTCGAATTTATTTGAATTGAAAATTGCGGAGGATCATTTCGCTTCTTGATATTTCGCCGGTGCAACGAGGCGACAGACTTGATCCGGTTGAAACTGATACGGAAATAATGAGGTCGATAACGCGATGTCTCAACGTCAATATTCAGCCACATAGCGGGCATTAATTATAATTGTTTGTATATTTTATATTTTCGGAACGTACCAGTTTCGGTAATTGACTAATTAATTAGAGGGAACAAAAAGCCATTGAATGCATATGCCGACACACTGGTGAATTTCATACCGTGTTGTATTTATATATGTGTGTGCGTGTGCGCGCGCGTATTCATTGTGAATAAATTACGAACGATATATATGGTGTGTATAGGTATATTTATATTATGTCCTGCATCTACGATATAAACTAGCATACAGCCGTACGGTATATCGGTTTTTAAGCACACAGAAGAAGAGTTCCACCATACGGTCCGAGGTACGTAGGGAAAATTGAAAAATATTGGAAAACATGTTTCCTCGTTTGACACTAAAGGCCTTCCAACTCGATCCCCGTATGTTTATTACTACGGGTACAACGACGTATGATATTTTGTATTTGACCCTTCTCGGAACAAGCGATAAAAAAAAAAAAAAAAAAGGGGGAAAAATAAAGAAATTTTCAAAATGAAGAGAAAGAGAGATGGAGAAAATTACATCCACTCGATGTACGTGAATTCATTTATGAAAATTCGATTTTTCAAGTTCTTCTCTTTTCTTTTTGTTCCCATTCGTTTACTCGGATCATAATTCGCTCAACTAACTTCCTCTCGTAATTTCTTCCGTTTTTTTAATTCCCTCTTTTACCTTCCTTATTACTTCAAAAGATGTACAAATGAAAGTTTTGTGTGCAGGTATACCTCATAATGGAAAGGAGCTTTTCTACTTCTGAAACGAAGAGAACTTGAAATATCTCTGTTTACCGTCACTCGTTATTTCTTTAATAGTTACTTCTGAGCGCCTTCGTCGTAAGACGCTCAAAGATCGTCGCTGCGCCGGACTAAGTGAGCGAAGTTTCAACTCACGTATATCATGTAATGTACTCACTAGCGGTCTCTTTCATCTAACCGAAAATTAATGAATTTCCATCACCGCGCCGATGAATATTCCTCGATTTTACAAGTTCTTGGCACTACAGATTCTCACGTTATGCTTCATTGCGTGCCCACTCGCGAGATTGCAGCTCGTTGAGTTTCGGTATAGCCGATAGAAAAGTATCGGATAAAAGGTTCGCGACGATGGTCGGCACCATGGAATAAATGCGGACGAAGAACTTCGAAAGACACACGGTGGGATTTATACGTCAGATGGCGATCGACCGCCTATGATAAAGCGAGTGTATCAACGTCGTAAAGCTTAAATGCGGGCGTAACCTGCACTCGGTCGCCCATAAAACGACGTACGGTATTAAGCGTCAAGCGTTGCGTAACGAGCACTTGGATGGAGAAAAAATTTTTTTCTTTTTTTTTTTGTTTTTTTTTCGTTTCTCTCAAACATAATTATAGAGCGGGTGAAAAGAATACTCGCTATCGACGCGATAATTTTTCCCGTGGAATCAAACGAGATAACTTTTCGACCCGATGACACCTACCTACGTCTACGTCGCTGAGTTCGTTAGTCGTTTCGAACAAAAGCTCCACGGAGTCATCCCAGACGAAGTGTGATTGATGTGTAGCGAACCCATGTAAACGTGTACACACGCCAGTACCTATGTACCATCCCGTTTCGGTTGTAACGGTGGTGCAAAAAAGTAGAGCAGAATAAAGGGGGTAAAATGTCTCGAGTCAGAACAGGGTGAAACAAGCGGGATTAAGCTCCATTCTTCGTTGAATCGATCCGCCATGTATCGGGGAGCTAAATTTCCAGCGTGTGCGAACGAAGCGTATGCGTGTGCGAAGGGGGTCTCGCTACGCGGCAGATATTACCACGAGCACGTACAACGCGCGGGTTTTTTTTTCTTTTAAAAAGCGCCCACCGAGTCGAGCGTTGTCATTGAAATTTCACGGAATTTCTAACTGCCAACAATGGCGCCTTATCGGTTTTACCAGACTATATATAATTGACGAGGTCGACGTTACAATAATTGTACGAAACAGGGAAAATTGAAAGCTTCGAAAAAACCGACGCGATAAAATTCCCCTCCGACCTATAAATAATACACTTGAAAAATTCGAGCGTCTCCCTTTGATGTCCGATCGCGTGATCCAAAAAGTCCATGTGACGAAAAACGTCGATCTCCGCTAATTCGAAGATATCTCGAGTTTCGTCTACGAGCGGGCCGAAGGGGAGGGGATTTTAATTGTTCGAATATTCGAAGACTTTCGCATCGAAGGGGCGGCGGGTGGGGCTGCGGGTGTGTGCCGTACGAAGGATACTCGGTCGGATCCGGTATGACGCGGATAATAAATAGGATTCTCACCACCCGTTGGACGTCTCCATTCTGTCCCATTTAACTCAACCCCTAGCTCGGTCTGCGAGCACCGCCAGCGTCACCACCCTGCGCTCGAAACGTAGGTTCGTTTCCGCGCAGCTGAATCTGCCAGCCGGTTGCTCGTATTACCATAAGGTCGAACACGACCCTATCATTTCGCGCATACGTATATCCACGCCGAACGTACCTATATACGTATATACGTATATACGTGCAAAAGAGTCACGAGCACATCGCTCTCGTCGCTTTCGGGGTCAGATTAATTACGCGAGGCTTAAGCGCACCCGAACTTTCAGCAATTCCGCACCAACTCGTAACTACCACGTTGCACCGAGTGTGCCCCTGCTAGCCGCCCGCAATTTATTTCAATTAGGAGACAAAGTATGTTCCTAACGGAGGAGAGAGAGAGAAAAAAAAAAAAGAAAAAAAAAAAAGAAAAAAAAAAACGAGTGAAAAGGAAAATAATTTTCCAACATTAATAATTGAAAGTCGTAATTGTTTATAAGTCTTCGGTGTATCGGATGATAGTTTTCGGCAGTTTGGTTGATTTTTTCTATAGTTTATTTCTAGCGTAGGTAATCCGAGGCTCTGGGATGATTCGGCTATCTTTTTTACGAGATGTATCTAGCCGGTGGAGGAACAAGAAGCCACAAGTTCTCAGCTTTTGGTCGCAGTTTCACATTTCCCAGTTTCCAGTTACCAGTTTCCAGTTCCTGCCAGCTTCCCTGGATCAAGTAGGAAAACTCGCGCATACATCACCGCCTAGAAGGCACCCCACCCCAAATTTTGCGAGATTGGGAAACTCTTGGCAACTCTTGGCAACTACCACCCACCGAGCGTATAGAGAGAAGAAGAGAGAGAGAGAGAGAGAGAGAGACGAGAGGCGGACGAAACGACCCGTGGAAAGGGTTCTCTCTTCGGCCGCCCTGTTCGAATAAGTGAGAGAAACGAAAAGTCGATGGGGGTTGAAGGGGTGGCACGGTACACGTATTTTATCTTTATTTATGTTTGATTTGGCTGGAGGGGCGGCAATAAAGCTTTTCTGAAAATCTATTTCCTGTATTTGGTGGTTCGCCGTCGTATACGGTATAGTAAAAGGGGTGATATGAAAACGACATCGAGCGGGAAAAAAAAAAAAGAGAGAAAAAAACAATACCCACACGGAGGCCAAGAAATTTTATCGCCGTACAGTGTTTATTCGTCCACAAAAATTTCCCGATTCATTTTGAAAAGCTGAAGCTTTTACGCGATAATAATTACGCGTCTTGCGTTCATTACGTTTCACTTCGTTTCCTTTTATTGAATCTATTTTATTTCCCTTTATTCGTCGCGCGCGGTGATAACGAAACACGAAATAAAACTTGTAGCTCACCAGACGATGAAAATACCGAGCTGCAACGTTCTAAACGATCTCATCGCTCTTTTTGTGTTATGTGATCCTTTGCGAAGTGGAGTGAAATGAAAGAAAAAAAAACAAAAGAAACAACCTTTTTGCAAAAACGATATAAGGGGGGTAGCGTTGCGACGCTGATTTAGTGTAGTCTTTTGAATTTTACGGGATCAAACGGTTCGTCAATTAGCGAAACTTCACAATTCATGACTTTCAAACAATCGCACTACCTTGGAGTCAGTACCTAGATTGGTTTTTCACAAATGGCTCGAAAATCCTCTTTCAAATGTTCTACCCGGTGCGCTGTACCATATAGGCGGTACGAATAAACGAAAATACATAGGTCTACATTTACATACGTATATATACACGCTGAATCGTCATGACGCGTAATTAACGAGACAGTCAGGTTATGCGTGTACGTAGAATTATTTATTATACGTACAACAATTAATTTTCCTGCCGCTTCGTTAACGTGGTAATAGTTGATGACAGAATTTTAACGGGACGTGAAATTTTTTTCCACGTAGCCGCAACGTCATCTACGATTATAATTGCATAGAATTCATTCAAACTCAAGAGAGCTTCCAGCTCCTTTTAACGTTGAAATAAATTTGCCTTGATTCTGGAGTGTGAGAAAAAAAAAATTGAAATAAAAATATCACCGTGCATTCATTATGGAAACTTTTTTAGCCGCCCAAACGATGCGTTTCACGATGCTATCGAATCGATGTAAAATGGCAACGACTCCTTCACCTTTTTTCGACTCTCAAAAGCGAATGCCAGAAAAGCAACGAAACGAACAACGGAAAATAAAAGGTGAGAGCGGAGCTTGCGAAAAGCGTTGTTCGGAGGTGGATGGTGGAAATGGGGGTGAGCTACAAACTGTTTTGTGGCTTGGCAAGCTGACATCGTTGCACTTTGCATGAAGACGTGATAAGTTAGGCAAACGCCCGCCACTTTGTCTCCGGAGTCTTGGCATTTTCGTAGGGTGTAACACATATTTTACACACGGATTTACTGGGCCCACTCATCCACCCTATTCCATTCCCTCCCTTTTTTTTTCGCCCCAGCCACTCCGCGCTTTTCCAAGTTGCGAGTTTCTTTTTTTTTTTTCTTTGTTTTCAAGCCTTTGGACGGATCGACAGAAAAAAAAAAAAAATGGGCTGGAAATAAATATCTTGGGATTTTTACGTCAAGGTACTGCGAGGAATTTTTAAAATAGGCTCTTCCTGTTCGCGTGTATTCTGAAAAAAATCGATAGATAATCAGATCGAAGCACAGCTCCGTATCGCTGCTGATACAATATTGATTTGTTTCAATTCCTCAGACTAGAAAAATTCAGAAAATTATCGAGACGCCTCAAAGTCGAGATCGATAATTCTCATGAATCAAAATCATCGACACGACTCTCCTTTATTTGTTGTAACGGGTATGTCACAATTCCGATGCTTCCTGCGAATTAATTATAGCATTTCAAATCATATCGAGCGACCTTCTAAAATCATATCGATCCAAACAGCTGAGTGGAGGAAAAGCTTTGAAGAGAAAAGTTTTACAACAGATCAGCTAACTTCGGACACGAAGAAAACGCCTCGTTTAACTTTTTTTTTAACACCATTATCTTGTTCGCAAGGGTGGATTGAAAATTTGGATCCATACACGTCCGGTACACGGCTTCTATACGAACGATAAATCGATACACATCACGTACACAAAAATCAAATGATAATTGTTCCACGGTTGAAAGAAGGGAGTTTTATGAGAGAGTCGCGGGGTGCAGCGGTAACACCGTTACATTTTAGTACAGAGTAGGTGAAACGTTGCGGTAGGACTTGGTAAACGTAATTGCCTGCTCACGGCTCATAGGACATGGCGGTGCTATTTCTCGTCCCGGTGGGGCAACTTCGAACTTTCGTACTCCGGTGTTACTAGCAACGTAAGCTTACACCCAGGTTGCCGCAGCCGCATTGTGTAGTCCGAGCAAATAATCGCTACTCGTTTGGATAAAGGCTATGTTGGGTCGAGCGGGCTTGAATCGGACTATGGTGGTAAAATTTGGATGACGCTGACGTTGAATTCGCTGGGTGTTGTACGCTGGCCAAAACTTAACATCGGCGAACCTTAAATTTTCAAAATTTAAACCTCGAACCTTCGGTCGACCATTTTGGAGAGCTATGTACCTACCGCAGAGTCTGCATCTTTTCGGTTATCAAGGGCACCGTCGGTCGGCCCAAGACCCTCCACCAGGAGACCTTACCCGCGGTGGAGGTTCAGGATCGATGGACTTCCCTGCAGCTGGTTTCGAGGAGTCCGAGCTCCAAGCAACCCCCGATTCCTGTTCGATGGTAAAAGAAGATTTCGTTCGCCGGAACGTAGGTCCGCGATGAGAATAATCTTCGGTGAGTAATTCTGTCAGGCGATGATGTTCACATTTCAAGTGTACCTTCATCGTCAGAATTACCTGAGCGAACAAATTGTAGCTCGTGAAATTTCGAGGTCGATGAATATCGATTGGATGTTGAAGATTTCCCATAACTTAATCATTTCAGCGAGTCGATCAACATTGCTTGGATATTCACTCATGTAGAAATGATTTTCAATTTCTGTTCAAAAATTTGCAACCCCAGAACAATTTATGAGCAAAATCCGAGAGGTGACGCTGATATTTGCGTTGCGAGCAGTTGAGGTATTCGAATTATAGGAAAGAAGAGATCTCAACAGATCTCAGACCACAGAGTACGAAATTGAAAGCTATAGTCTTGATATTTTTAGGTTTTCTGGAGCCCAGAATTGGAAATTTTTTCAATCAAACACCTGACTGGAAATATTTTTTTATTTCAGAGACAAAAATCCGTCCACCAATAAGAATTGAATTGAATACTCTAAAAAAAAGGATTTCGCTTTTTAGTCCATGGAAAAAGAAAAATCAATGACATTCGCAATGTTTTTGAAATTGTCATCAACTGAAAAAGTATCAGATTTGCTTGATCAGTTTTAGATATGTCCACAAGGTCAGGAATGAGAATGAAAGTAAGGAAATTTTTACTCCAATATTTTCGACTCACGACTTCATACGAAGAAACGAAAACAGTAAAAAGATATAGTACAACGTATCCATGACCTGGACCACGACGTTTCCCTCGCTAACATCCATTAGATTACAGCCGACGTTTGCTTTGCTGCAAAGAGACCACCCTACGCCACTAATACTCGTATCTAGGTTTCCCAGTACCAGCAGCGGCAGCAGGAGGCGAGGCAACCACCTGCATCCACATTTCTTGGGGTGCACATGGACCTCTCGCCGCTCCGTCTTTCCAGGAAGATAATTATTTACTCTCAGACTCGTCTGGGTTGAAAGTGGTAATCTGAACGCGTCGAGTATAAGTTATTTATTCCATTCGTTTATACATCGACTCGCGGTTATTGAACATTTATTGGACCGGAGCCATTGATTGAAATCGAATTTTATTTCAAGCCGCAGTTGTGCTCTCGAATGAACATTCTTCGTTCCATACCGATGGGAAAATTTTAATCGCATATCGAACCATCGAACGACAATTACGAATGTGGTTAGAAACGCTTGTCAAACCGCTTTTCCAAATATTTTTCTCTTCTCTATTTTCATAGAAAATACATCAAACAAAAAAACCTACTCGTCCGTTGGTCTGGTCTATTTTTCGCTGTGCAGGTATTTTTTGTTTTATATCTCGTCGAGAAAATTCGCTACCATCTAATAGAACAAAGCTGGATGGGGTCCTTTGACAATTACGATTTCTCTCTAGACACCGCGGACATACGTATAAGTTCATCCTCGATATATCGTTGCATAGGTTGCTTCATATCTCTTGTATCGGATGGGGTAACCAGGTACAATCAAAACGAAATATCCGCCGCACCAGATTGAACAAAGGTCCTTACAGAATTGAGCAAACACATATAACCAAAGTGATCCAACTTTGGTGCAATTTGCATTTCTATCGCCAATCCTCGGTTATCCCCTGCGAATGCGGTACAGAAACTGCGTCCAGATTCACGGATCCTCTACAGAGGAATCCAACCTGACCCAACAAACGAAAACAACCAACCAATCCTGACGTAGCGTCGCCCGTATCTGCGGGAGCTCAGGTGCTGAATGGTGATGTGTTTCGATTTAACTTTGCGACGCACGTCATTTCTTCTTTTTTTTTTTTTTTCTTTTTTTTATTCACGTTGTTTCACTGTACTTTTTTTTTTCTCGTTCTATTCTCTTTTTTCTTCTACTCTTTCCCCCCATTATTTTTATCCTTTCCCCCGCACCTAAAGACATCCCGGGCGACAGTTGCGAATAAATAAAGCGTTTGATTCACGACCGAGATATCGCCTACCTACACTACAAGCCCTCTTCTCACGCCACTTTTCAAGCCTCCTTATACTCACCTTTAATATTTTTCTCACGTCATTACTTCCTCACAATTAAATCAATGCGAAGCGATCGATAGATTCGTTCATTAATAATCGACAGGACAAAAGAGCTCATCGATGAAATCGTGGCATTCGATCTCCCGTGCACGTTTATTCAGATTCACGACCGATATAATTCGCCGAGATTGCGCGCGGAGATTGAAGATTAAATCCCCCCAAAACATTCATCTCCTTCTCATTAGCCATCTGTACGATTCTTCAACTTTGCTATACGGGAAGCGATCGGAGGTGGTATAACGAGGATATCAATAATGATAATGAGAGCGACGGTGATGGTGATAATTATGTGCATAATAATTAATCGGAGGTGGTAATTCTGGATACGGTCATCGGATCGAGTTTTGTATGGGTACGCCTACCCGTACCTGTGTACGGTAGATTCGTCGTTGTATGTAACTCAGAAGTGGAGATGAGCGAATTATGGCGTGCGAGGATGTGCCCGTTGCGCGTGACAGGGTGAATCCATCATCGCCGACTAACCGTCGACCACCGTTCGACCCTATCTCGTATCCCGCTCACACTCCGTTAGCTGGAATTCTCAGGATTCAAATGAAGCGTTCGAAATCTATCCCTCTTCACTAATATACGCGTACGCGGAAACGGACACAGTCGGGTTACACGACCGCATTGCACCGGTGAGGCGATCCACCCGAAAGGGTCCAGAATATTGAAATTCATGAGTTATGATTTCCAACCCGGCGTAGCTGCTGACCTGTAAAGCAAAAAACGAGCTAGGATCTGCCGGATAGGAGTAGACGAAGATGTAAAATAAGAGCGGAGAAAGAAGATTTTTTTTGGTTGAAATGAATCGGTAAATATATGATATAGCAACGGAAAAACCGAGACTTTCAGCGATTAATCTCGCGATTTTTGCATTCATTGGCAATTTTATTTTACGTCATGATTTCATCCAGCTTGTTAAATCATGAATACGCATCTGTATCACTCGTCGGCCATTGAAAATGGAAAAATAAATTATCTCACGTACACGCAATTATTCTCTCCTGTAATTGCTTGTTCAACAATACATAAACTTTCTGGACTGAAAATTCGGCGTCATACGTGAAATTTCATACGTACGGGAAATACGCGGATCGTCATGTGCTTCGTAGCCATCATACGTATATCCGTACCTACAAGGGGAAACTGGAAACAAAATTATATAGCGAATTCCCAAACCCCCGGGCACGACTGCAGGTTCGTAGGTTTAATACGCTTTACTATTTGCAAGGAGAAATACAACAGACACGCGTATCTCGAGACTTCGTTAATTAATATCGTTATCGCGGATCAACTGTTATTATCAGAATTTGCGAACGGACTGCAACAGCGCGAACGCACCACCGATTTTAATGTTTCGTTATAAATTTCACATTTTTCAATTATTATTCATTTTTTTCTTTTTTTCTTTTTCAATTTTATTTTATTCTTTTTCATTTTTTCTCATTAATTATACGACTAACGGTAAACGAGTGAAGAGTAATAACGTTACATTCTAGAGAGAGAGAAAAAAAAAAGAATTTAAAAATACTCTTAGGGGGCTTTAACGCGATACACTACAGCACGTAATTTAATATTAAGAAAAACGGGAAATGAGATGAGATGAATTTTCAACAAGAAAGAAATGTGGTGGGAGAATAAAGGAAAGAGAGAGAGAGAAAAAAAAGGAAAAAGATGAGGAAACTTTTCCGCGCCTTTTTTTTCGACTCGACTCCAGCTCTTGAAAAGCAGATATGAAATAGGGGTGGTCGGTTCACGTGTATACGTATATATTTGAAACCGAAAAAATCTTCTGGTTAGGTTTAAGGTGACGGCAACCGAATCGTCCGCGATGTAATCTCTGAAAGTACATTCTGAAACCACAGAGGAGAGGGGCATGAGAAGAGGGGTAGTTTCGGAGCCAGACGTGTTTCAAGCTTTCGCAACCCTCATTTTGTTAACAGCTCACTGCGGTTGTCTCGCGTGAAACATTGAAGCGTCGCGCGTCTACTTGTGCGGGGCAGTCTTCCTATTGCACAAAATCGTAAATAATTCGCGTATTTTCGTTCTCCAAAAGTTGATGGAATGGAAATAAACCGAGGCCTTTCGCGCGATTTTTTGCTCGCAACTCGAAATCTCGGTATTTCAATCGCGTCGCGAATGACAAATCTCCCCATAAGGTCACGGATAAAAAAGGATCGTGGGATGAATTATGTTTTCGAAACGATCAACGTCACTCGCGTTACAAGAATTTTAATACGTTCATAAACTTGTACTATATACTCTAAGTTTTATTCACGTATCACACTGTAAAACCCTTCGTCGATTCACAGCGAATTCATTTGCTTTGAGCTAAGATTTATCGGGCGCGAAGCGTTATGACGTAATGTAGTGGGTATTATAAACCAAAACTGATTCTATTTCAAGAGCAAAAGATTTTCAAAAAGCTCGTAAAGCTTGGCACTGAATATGCAGGGAATAAAAAAGAATGGAATAGAAATCGGAGCCCCTCCCCCACGCTGAAGTATGCAAATCTTTCGGGTTTACATGTGCCCGAAGGAAAACTGGTAGATATACGGGAATATTGAGTGCATATTATACTCCTATAGAGAGTATTATTTATCGATAGGTTTTAGGGCAATGTTTATGGGGGCGTAAACAGGTGAACTGCGGGAACTGCGGGAGGGTCCGAACTCCTTAAAAATCGTTCGACCTTTTTTTTCATACCAAACCCGTAGTTAAAAAGCGAGCGGAAAACGGGGAGCGCTACCGCGGGTGTTGGAGTTCTAGATAGGAACCAGTTGTGGGTGTGAAAAGCCTGCCGGCATCCCTGAAATCTTATTAATTCTCTTCCGTAGGCCTGCGGAAAATACGATAGTTAATTTGTATGCAAAAATAATGATAAAAATGAAAATGGAATCAAATATCTAGAATTTTATTACATTTTTCTCTGAAACCACCCCTTCCATTTTCCATAATAACTCAACTCGTTCATTCGGTTACTCCTTTTATTTGTTATTTATTTTTTTTTGTCCATTAATTTATCCTTTTGTGCTTTGCTGCACTATTCGAAGAGCACAAGGGACTGAATTTCGTATAGAGAGGAATTCTTCGATATTTTTCTATCGCATTAACTGTCGGAAGCAGGTTCACCTCTTGGGTCTGACTACAAATAATATATACTCTTATAGCATACCCACCTCTTCGCTATAGCAAATATCTAGAAACATCATCCATATTGTCTCCTGAGTAAAAGGATAAAAAAATGTCAAACAAAAAATGAAGGAGTAAAAAGTAGAAACGTAAACTGAAGTTCAGACCGATCTATATCACGTTCAAATATAATTTTCTAGGCTAACAAGCTAAATAGAATTGTAAACTACAATTTGAACAGTGATGTAAAACCGTATCAATTACGTTTTTTCTTCATAGCTTTTATAAAATTTACCGATATTCTCGTTACCTTCAACGAAATCTTATCGTTATACAGGTATAGCTAGGTAACGGGCGTCTATCTATAGAAGCAGCTATTTTTCAAGAAGGCTAAAGGCTAGCAGCAGGTCGTCGTTGAAAAATCATTCGTCGTCTGCTTTGGGGGAGAATGGTATACGGCGGAGGAGGTTTTACCCACGTTTGGATAAAAAGCTTTAAAGCAATATCTTCATACTTTATTATAGGAACGGTGAATCCCGAGGGATTCTGGATGATGGCTGTATACGAAACAGTCAAGGAACGAAATATATACCATCTACAGGTTAGAACGAATGACGCTTGTCTCACTTCTATTCACCTCCACCCTTGGTATCAAAGTGATGCCATTCCGAGGGACGAAACAAAAGCATAAGATATAAAATAAAATAAAAAAATGTCTAGAATAAAAATAACTTTTAAACTACAACCATCCATTTCCTCCCCATCGAAACTCCACTCGTCCCTCGATACCATGAAAAAAATATACGCTATGTATGTACATAAATCTATATCTATGTATGACTTACTCACCCCAAGTGGAGTATTAAAAAAAAAAATATACATAAAAATCAAAAGATTCGAAAAAATAAAAATGAAAAAGCTTTCCGTTGCCGCGAAGAGGGGAAGCTTGCGGTAATAATTATCGCAGGGGAGTATTCGCTCCAGAAAAGCACCCGGATGACTGGAAAAAAAAATTGGAATGCCTTCCCGATATTGGAATATCTATTGCAAGTTGCGATGTGAAGAAGAAAATCGAGATAATGGAAAAATCCATGAGTCTTCCGATCCGGCTTTCTCTCTCTTCGACTTTTGAACTTGGAGTAAAATTTTTTGAACGGTCTTATTAGGTCGGTATACTTGTTTGTTACATTTCACATTGATCGTTTATCGATATTTCGTAGTCGTAATGAATAGCGCTGAGTTTTGTGGGCTCTTCATATCCTCGGTGGTCGATAATCGGTGGATTTGTCGCGGCGTGCGCCAAAGTTGCGTGATTCAACATCAGATCATAGGAATCCCGAGGATTTTCACTGCAGGGATATCGATAAGGTAAAGGTGCGAACGGCGCCTTCAACAACCCGGACGTGTCTCCGCGCGATTTAGATTTCCGCTTACGTACCGGACTCTGAAAATCTTTGACCAGCAAATAACCGAGGAGGAATCCGCCGACGAACACCTGCGTCGAAGTCACAGGTTTGACGGAATGAAAATTTGGTTGAATTAATTTTCTCGTAATTTGTTATGGATTTCTATTTTAATTGGCTTCGATCATCAACGAGGCAACGAATACGAAGGTAAAGGGCTAATTTCGGATATCATTTAATTATACGGTAGCAATTCAGATCCCATTCAGGTAATGGAGTTACCTGTAAAGTACGGTCTAAAATCGACAAACGCAGAGAGGTATAAAGCTGGTTTTGTAGGCCGATGTTCAAGGTACATTTTAACGGCCATTCCCGTAGACGAAGAGTAATGGCATTTAATTAAATCCAATACTTTATCGATCCATAAAACGCAATTCTGGACCGCACTCGTCCTCGCATCAATGCACCACATTTTTACGTTTCATCCATACCATACCACCAACCTTTTGCGGATGCGTCATGCAGAAAAGCTTCTTCTTGGGTATTCGCATATTCACCAGCGTTCGATGAAATATTTCCTTCATTTCTGTCTTTTTACACGAAAAATTTTGATTCGAGAATTTTGAATGAAAAAGCGACTGTGGATTTAACGGTTAATTTTATTATCGGGAATTTTACAAAATTGTTACAACGAAAATTGACCGGTGATCGATACGCCGATCGTTGTTCGAACCCAAAACTAAAATCGCGAATTCAGGTGTTCCAAGAATTATGATATATTAATCGAGCGGTTCGCTAAACTCGTTGAGATATTACAGGGTTTCATACGCAAAACTTTCCTAATTAAAATGCAAACAAATCAAAGATCGGTCGCGATCCTATCCCACGAAGGATTCGATCCATAATTTATAAAAGTTAACTCGGGTACTTCGTTATCGATTCGCACTGATCCAAGTAAGTATAGCCAAACCGACGAGGTTCTAACTTTGGGCGTTCGGGTTTATTATTAATGACGGTAAACTCATGGGAAAGATTAGCGACCCTCTTATTAATCAGATGTTCGATTTGTTGTAACCTGGGATGAAGAGCGTGTTATTTCAATAATAATTGATTATATGACGCGTACGAGCGCTTCCGTTTCTGAATTCCTTCCAACGCGACGTAAATTGGCGATGGTACCGATTCGGCCTGCTATCCCGGTAGGCGGCTATTACCGTTGTCTTTAGAGTTAACGAACTGCCTCATCCTCCGCGGACCTTCGTTCTCTTTAATTTATTAAAAGAGTTTCGAAAGCCAGTCTCAAAGTAGCGATTATTGGTCCTTGGCTTTCAACTTTTTTTCTTTTTTCTTCTTTTCTTCTCATTCCGCACGAACCCGACTCTCCTCTTTACCCCGGGGCGTACATAGGTGGTAGGAAAACGCAAGAGAGAAAAAGATAAAGTTGGGTATAAGAGTGAAACTGGGGAACCCAGAAACAACCCCATTTGCCACGAGGAACAATTTTATGCAATTTAGTCGCGGTTCATTTAAATGTTATCAGAGTATGGCCTCAGCTTTTTTTGGGGTTGGTGAAAAGAAGGGTGGCCAGCAGCTATTCGTTACAAAGAGAATCCGAAAAAAGGAAAAACGAGAGAGTCGTAAAGGAACTGTAGAGGTAGAGGGTTACTTTACTAGGAGAAAAACGGAGTTAATTTTCCGCGGTTCTAATCAGTACTGAAAATCTGTGACTCGTCGAGATTTCGTCTCAGGATTATTCGGAAAGTTAATGGATTAAACGAAAGATGTCTGAATTCTATTTCATTTATTCGTTAATTTTTTTTGTTTTCCTTTTTTCATCTCGTTTTACCGGTGAGTAAAGTTCGCCGTTCGTTCAGTTTTTTATTTTATATACAATTAAATCGGTTAGATAATTACAATGAGGGATACGGTCGCTGGTTATTTTGCAATTTTCATGGCGTCCGTACGAAATCGTATTTCCAAATACCTGCCTACAGAGCCATAGAAAAATTAACGTCATTACTCTACGTTACATTATTCAAAGATACATATACCGTATATACACAGGTTTAATAAAATAACATTTTTTTTTTTTTTATTCTTAGTATCTCCGTTATTTTTTTTCGTTTTTTTTTTCTTTTTTCTTTGGTACAAAATACGTGGCGAGACAGATTATCCGATGCCGGTAGGAGAGGCTGCTTGAGAATTGACAAATATTCAATGACTTACCATTTTTACTTTTATTTTCAATCTCGGCTCACTTGGGATTTGTTTCCTTCTTCTTTTTTATCCTATGATTCTTTTGATTCTCCTCCCCTAAAAATAGAAGAGATCGATCGACGTGAAAATTTATCACGAAATTTATCTAGGAACCGGGACCGTAGTGAGATCTGTTATTCGAAACATCGTAGCCCGTAAGCATCTGCGCGCTGGGCTCCATTTCCCTGTTATCTTCTTTAGTCGTGTTGTACCCGATTTCATGAGCTCTTATGGGGTATGTGAGCTGGATACCCTTATCCGAAGTAAGTAATTCCTGAAAAGAGAATGGAAAGAAAAATGCGCACAAGGTAAGAAAAGCAATTGACAAACGTCAACGAACTCCTAGGTTTGTTTTTTCTATTTTTTTTTTCTCTCCACAATTGGCGCAGATACCCACCTTCGTTCTGTGATTGTAACTGATCATCGTCGTTTTTCGGAATGGATTTGAAAACGAGAGATTTACTTCGAGCGATAAATTTTTGTAGAGGTCAAGCGCCAGGCTGGAATATTCAATTGCAAAATTGATAGATAGATTGAAAACGAAAAATAGGATCAACCTTAGGAATGTCCAATTTGATTTTTTTTTTTTTTTTTCACTCAATAAAACTGACCGTATTTTTGTCGTACTTTCGGTCACACTGTCGACGGCGTAGAGTACTCCGCATACAATGAACATTTCACCAAATTGATGATGGTTAATGCTGATATTCCAGGAGTGCTCGGGCGTCATACTGTTGGCATTAACCTTCATTACGACCGTGTTATTCGTTGATCTAGCTGAGTATATTACCCAAAGACCTGCGGGTATTGAGATGACATATACATAAACCCATACGAAATTGCTTGGTAAAGCTCATCGCACCGTAAGACTTAGTTAATTCGGATACAAAGAACGATTTATCATACTCGATCAATCACGACAGATTTGGTTCAATTCCAGATAACCGAATCGTTGATACGCAGATTCCAAAGTCTATCGAATGAAATTGCGGGATAATTTGTTAGACAGAATTCTATGCACGGTTACGAATTCCGAGGATTTTCATCGCGAACTTTGTTTATCAAATTATTTTAGCCTCGAGTTTAGTTTAAGCCGTCATTGAACAACTATTTCAACTGGATGATATTCGGGGGTGTACCGAAGGGGTTCTTTGCGTTCGTTACGGTGTAGTCTCAGGCCCCTTCGGTTGAACGGCGAACCGGTTTATTTCGATTTACTTTGGTTCAGTTGCGACATGAAGCTGAAAAGCGGATAAAAATGAATAAGCTGCAGGATTTTCAACTCACCGTTCTCATCGACGTTGAAGTCAACGAAGTTAAAATTATGACCAGGTGTGTAAAGGTAGTTCGTTCCGTTATAATCTAGTCCGGGAAGTTCGAGTTCCTTTGTAGAATTCCTCACGGTATCACCGGATGGAAGATCGAAACGGACTATAGACGGACGTCCTTCAGGATTGTAGTAGAAAGAACCGTTGTAAACTACATGCCCGTTACCCTGAGAATTGTCAAATGAATTTTCCAACACGGTAGAAAATTGGAGTGAAAGAAAGAGATCTTTTCATCTCGTGTTCAAAAAGCGTGTGTACATTTCGCAGGAACTACTCAGCGCCGGGTCATTCAATCGTATTCAAATTATTACATCAAGGCAGCAGCCGATCGACGAGTGGATGGTGCGACGTTTCGAAATTTCCAAGTAACTCCTCCTCTCGGGAGGCAATTAGAAACCGCGGCAATCAAATTGTACATTAAGTTCAACCGACAGGCAAGGCACGCTCGATTTCTCGACGTTTAGCTACGAATATACATCGGTGATATCTGCCGACGATTTTCATTGCTTTCTCCCGAAATTCATCTCCCGGACGATTCGTCGTGTGAGCAACGAACTTGCGATGATAATTTCGATTGGAGCGCGTGAGAAAATAAAGAAAAACGGAGGACTTGAAATCTTAATCGGAAGATATAACGTACGTAGGAGGACGAGAGGGGTGAAGTTATGCCCGCAGTTGCGAAGGTGTGGCATTCTATCGGCGAAAAGCACATTAGTCAATTTTCTAGAAACGTGACGCCGAATTAGCGGCGCAATTTCCGATCGCCACGGAAAATTTCGTAGTAACGATACTTGGAACGAAGTTTCAACCGCAAACTTTCAACACTCGTGTATTATACGTGTTTCTCGCGTATAGTTCGTAATGTATATAGGTATAACGCATCGCCTGTCGGTTCACCTGCTAACTACCGAGCGCGGGTATGTCGAGGAAACTTGTGGCGAAATAATGTAAAGGTAGTAAACCTGGTGGGAGGGCTAATACGCGGCTAAACTGAAAACTAGATTTTCCCGAGTTAAATTCCCTCCCGTTCAACAAATAACTTTATTTTTCATTTTAATCTCTGGAAAGGAGATAATACAATCGAGATAATTCCCGGTCCATTCGTACCAAAGTCCTATTCATATCGAATGAACTGCACGATGTAAAAACGAGGAGTAAAAAATTAAGCACTTTGAATTTTTCGAATGGCGTCGACGATGGAAAATAAGCTCGACGCACAAATTCAAGATGTACACGATTACCCCTTAAATTTCATATCGCGCGATGAATAGCTTCGTGAATTTTGAGTAGCTTGTAACGCAATTTTCCATCCCCGAAAGTGTACGGGGGCCGCACAGGTATGTATACCTTATATTAAGACGAGTACGTGCCGCAGTAGGTTGTATACCACGCGTGTCAGACGTTCCGCGTTTCCCGTATTTAAATATATGTTAAGTTAATTTTCCAAACTGCCATCCCGGAATACGCGGATTAAACTATTGTGCTTCCCACTTTACGGATTACGATGATGGCTCGTGGCTGCAGAAACAGCAGCTTCCACGCGGGGGATGAGAGTCCGAGACCCCTAAGGTTCTAGATTAGCGAGGGACTATGGGAACGAAATACCACCGCGGCGGGTGTCGCCTCGTTGAAACATTCATGGTCTTCCATATCCACGATCTTTAATCACATTCGCGTATAAATTTCAAAGTGCAAAAGCCATGCACGTGCGACTTCTAATGGATCCATGGGACATGCGCGAATTGAAAGATGAAAAAAATTTCAGAACCGAAAACGAGGAGGGAACGACACGTGAAGAATGCTAGAAGGTAATTCACCTTGAATCTGTAAGGGAGTTCGATGGTCCTCGGCGATCCCATTCTGAATGCCGTTTTGTTGGAGTACTCGTGTATGTGTCTGTTATCGTGATCCCTGGTGACCCAAAATTTTTCGGCAACCGATTCACTCTTCGGTGACGAATCTCGCATCCAACTTCCGTGATAATCATCGGTTGTTCTGAGATACACCGGTTTTCCAACGGCGTACAGAAGGCAGTCTGATCGCAAGAAAGATCACATTGAACCATACTAAACCTTTTATCGAATTAATTTTCACTTCCTAGTTCAAATTTTCGCATCTATAAATATGAGAATCCGAATCAATGAAGAAGGTAGCAGGATATCAAAAACTTTCAAATTTAACGGCAGTATTCGGTAACTTGGGGATTCAGAACAGATCTAAAACTGACGGAGAATTTTCCCAGGATTCTGGATGGTCGCGCCGACGTGACGAGATGGTCGGTCAATCGTTCGCAACTCTTTCTACTCACCGAGTAATCGTGGTGGAAAATATGAGTATCTGACATCTTTTGATATGGGTCGTATCTCCGGACGACCTCCAGTTTCGTAAAACAGTGAGACATCCGTTGAGGAACACCTCGGATATTTCGTGCAAGCTTCGCACTCCGGAGGAGCTGGACAGAGGTCATCGAGGTCTTGTTTCTTCGGAGGTTGTGCACCGTAAACAACGATCTGCGAAGGATCGATATTTCCGCTCGTTGGTCGCCTGTGCATTTCTGTCGCATGAGAAATATCCATGACAAAATCGAACGTAACGCAGACTAGAGAAAAAACGAAAAAAAACAAAAAAAAAAACGAAAAAAACCGGTCGAATTCGAACATATGTTGCGTGTGTGACAACCTTGAACTATGTCGGTTAAGTCGAACGAGGAAAATCAGAGCAATGGAATTCTACAATTTTTCGTTTTTTTTTTTTGGTTCTTTTTCCCGTCTCTTGAAGAGGGTGAAAAAAGACGGTTCACCTTTAAACGAGGAGGATCGATTTGCCTTTAAGATACAAGGGACCCAGAAGGCTGCGAGTTTCTCGACGAAACCTAACCGTTACTAACGTGGACCCGTTAATTAATTACCAGCTACCATTCACCGCGAGTTATTATTGTTATTGTTATTGTCATTATTATTATTTTGAATCATATTCCCGGCTACAGCAACAGCAGGTTCCAAAGAGCCGGGGGAACATCAGAATCGCAATATTCCATTATAATAATTAACGATACCGAACGATCATGCGAAGAGAGAACGACTTGGATTTATCTGAGCGTCAGACGCTGCGCGTTTGTCTGTAGAATAATATCCAGCTGCCGTACGATGATATCGATGACGATAAAAAAATCAACGTACCGTGAACGGTGAAAACGCCTCTTGTTACGGCAAGTTCGTTTTTACATGTGCAGTGATAGAAGCCATGGTCGGAACTGGATACCCCGGTGATGTTGAGTTGCATTTTCGCCTAAATTCAAGGTGGTTCAGGGATCGAGCTGACGATGAGCTAATGACGAGTTTCAAATAAAATGGTGGATAATTTTCTCACCTTGTACCCGCTCTTCTTGTCCACCAGCGCGATTTGATACTTGTCCGAATTTTCCAGAAGACTACCATCCCCCCGTTCCCAGTACGTGACGGGCTCGGGGAAAGCTTCGATTTCACAGACCAGGACGGCCGTTCCTCCCGTTTTGACTTCGATACTCTGACCCCGAATTTTGATCAGAGGTGGAACTGAAACCGTAATGTAATCGACCCTGTATTAATTTAACCGTTGGTCAGAATATTCTGATTCTCTCGGACGACAGGGTTTCGTGTTTCGTGAAAAGTTTGAAATAGAGCTGAATGAAAAACTTTCCTGGCGAATTAAAAATTTTCATCTTCTTTCGTTTCCTTATTTTTATCTATCCCTCTATTCGAGTCGTATCCCAGACTCGGTACACGGGGGGGGGAGGGGGGGGGGGGGGGGGGGGGTGGAGCTGGATTTGGTTCTTGGTAGGAACGGGGGAAGGTTATAGAGAGCAAAGAGGATCAAGGGATCGCGGTTATATCGCTGCAAGAATCGTTTGATTATCGGCTGCTCGTTTCCACTCGCTCATACCGCTGCTGTGAGGAGACGATATAACTAAGCCCCGATTATAATTCCATTACGGAATCGATTTTCAGTTTGATATTTTCTGTACATAACCCACCGATTTAAATTACCCAAGAAAATACAACCGACAAAAAGTATACCGCATTTAATATCGATGCACGTATGCGGTAGTGAACGTTGAAAAACGCTTCCCAATCATACAGAGAAGAAAAAAAAAAAAAACAAGTACAAAATCACTGACAGGCGCCGATATATGTATGCATGCTTGTTGAATCGAATGTATCTCCGTATTCGCGTGAGTGAAAAGCTCGGCTTTTTCCCCTCCCCCTCCGATTTGCTGTACATGAGAAACAAAACGCATTGAAATAAATAGAACCGATAAATACAACTGCGCCCCTGTATTATGTCACTCGATGATATTGTATCGTTTAAATGAGGACAGAAACAATACGGCGGATCTTTTGTTCGTATAAGCTAGTCGGAGCTGTAATGCGCGGAATATGAAACACAGAAATAAACCCTGACGGGTTACGTGGGGAAATTCAACCAGAAATGTTATTCGCATGAGGTGTGATCAGCCGGTGATTCCGATTGTGGATCGACGAATCGAACGATTCTATGATTTTTCAGAATTACCTGTAGGTACAAGGTAAGTGTAACGGGTTCACTTGCTTCGAATTCGAGACTCTCAGCGCGTTTCTGAATTAGCAACTGAATCGGCAAATGTCACGTTCGATTCGATTGTCTGCAAACCCGACAGCGTTCCGTAATACAGTTACGATTAAGAATAAGGTCAAGTGGCTGTCGGGAGTTACGACGACGGCGTGGGTTTATTTTTTTATTTTTTTTTTCATCTCCTCAAACGAGGCGCGTCGAGACGCAAAGCTTCGAAATCAACGTGCAGTCATGTAGGGTGAAACTTACGCGTACATAAAAACGTGGAAAGAATGCACACATGTCAGAGATCTACGTTATTGAATACTCACATCGAACTTCCAGTTTGAATCGTTGCGTTGCCATCGGTGGAATTCCGTTATCCGCCGAGCAAACGTATTCCCCCATATGGACCCGATTCACCACCGTTATATTCAGGGTCTCCGATGTTACCGAAGTCACTGTTTGCGGAAATAGAAAAAAGAAAAACGATTTTCATCAAACTGTGACGTCGAAATTGATTTTTTTTCTAGACGCTAGACGCGATGTACAGTCGGTCAAATTTTTATCCAAGCGCAACCTTGAACGCTGCCTGCCGTTTCGAGTCATGCGACGGTCGAATGCGGGTCGAAAATTTTGACTCGTGGTAATAAATTTTGCGGCTAGTAAAAATGATCGTTTCGGTCGTGAGAGCAAACTCGCTTATTTGCCGTGGTTAAACTGATGAACTTCATTCCAAGGAGTTCGGCAACGGAGACGGCGGCTGCTCAAAAACTTCTTCCTGAAATACATGACCCGGGAAGCGGAGGAAGTTCGGGAGTAAAGAAGACCAGCAATAGCTGGTATATTCCGTGGAGATATCAACTCCGGTTTAAGCTTTCCACCCGTTTCCGTTCCAGTGTCACCACGCGAGGCGTACATTATTTGGCGGTGATTTTGTCTGTTTCCTCATCCGGGGATTTTCCTCGCAGTCGATTAACTCTCGACCTTTGCAGTAGTGTACCGGGGGTGGTGGGTGGGTAACAATTCAAAAAAGCAGGTTTCCACGAACCGCCGGCTACCGCACGGTCCATTTAACTTTTTTACTCACAGTCAACTAACAAGTACGCACAGCTTACTTCGTCCCATCGAAAGAGGCTGGAAGAAGACGGATGAAAGAAAAGCTGATTTTGACGATCATCGTGCGTTTTATCACCGCCGCCCCTCTCGCCAATTTTTCCGACTAAAAATTATCTCCTTTCTCCTTATACTATCCTTCGTCACAGCCGATGCGTGTGGATAAAAATATAAGCTCGTCGTCGTCGTCGTCGTCGTCGTCGAGGAAGCCAATAACCGAGGATTTCGTAAGTGAAACGAAAAAAAAAGTAGCGAAAATAAATAATACGGAGTCAACAGATAAAACTTACTGCTCCATGAACCCAACTCTATCGCGTCGCCGTCAGCTCTGGACCACTGTATTACGGGTGGGGGATTTCCGCTCGCTGCACATCTCATCCGAACGTTCGCACCCTCAAGAACTGGAATGACCCGATTCACTCTACCGTCTCCTGTAACATACGATTTCAGCGATATGTAGCGATAGCTGATACAGAGAGAAATGTAGAACGAGGCGGAGATACTCTTCGTTTTTCTTTTTTTTTTTTTTCTTTTTTTTTCCATCTCACCCCCGCAGCTTATTCGGAAATTGACAATTACTTTGCCGATCAGTTATCGCATGCTTCTCAAAAAGGAAATACAAGTCCTCTTCATCCGTTCGTGAGGCACCGGCAGGACTTCAAAACTCTGTAGGTGAAGAGAATTTTCGAACGACTACAAGGATTATGTGAGGTCGGTCACAGTCGCATGATATCCTATAACCAGAGTGTCAACCGGCCTGGTTTGTGAATTTTCGTTACTTTTTACGAAAAAATCTATTATCTCCATAAAATTCATTTGTAAATGAATTTGTTATACGAATAAAATTGAGCTTTGAATGAAAATGATTAAGCGGTAGTATATAATCGTGTTATTCAAGGTATAAGATGAGGAATGAATTTCGTATGAATTTCAAATATCATTATACGAACTGGAAAGTGAGAAACGGCAGTCGCGCGACTGCGGAAGTGAGAACAGGGAAGAAGGGAATGGAATTCAATTAAAATGGAGCTGAAAAGTGAAGATTGAATAGGCTTAACCGAAGGGATATCAAGACTGCAGCTTCCCTAAGGTCTCTTTTGTTTGAGACTTAACAAACTTCTCCTCAATATATACGATTGGCAAACTTTTTATCCCCCGACCTTTTTTTTTTATTTTCATTAATTTGTTTTTCTTTTTGGATTTAAAAATTTTTTCAATCCATTGACGGCTTTGTAATTCCATGTACCAAAAATCTGTCAATTTTCTGTACATATGTACCTTACACACAGTTTCTCTTGATCTTAACTACTGCACTCGTGATATCGATTATCGTAAAAACTTTGGGGAACGTGACTTCGTGTTGTAATCCCGCAAAAAGCTCTGGTTATAGGTCAGTTAGGGTGGTGCGCACTTATACCGTTTATTCACTTCGCATTATCTTTCTCAAAGTTAAGTTAGTTAGGCGAAGCCGATAATTTATTCTTCGTGAGGAAATATAATCGCAGAAATTAACGATCGGCGATAGAAAATGGAAAATTTACTCCAACTCACGTCAATCATTGGGAGGAAAAAGAAGGAGAGGAAAAAAATGGGGGGAGTGGAATAAAGTCATTTCTTTTACATCGTATAATTCACCTATTAATTTGACAAACTTTTGTTAACGTCAGCGAATTCACTTTCGCTGATCGTAACTCTGCAGCGTTTGCAAAGTGGGTGATATAACAGACACGTAGCTTATGGCGGCGCGACCAACGGAAAGAATAAAGTGTTCCGATAATTTGAACAGAGTCAGTTTAAAACCAATCGACGGGGGGGGGGGGGGGGGGGGGGAAATGTCAAACTAACTTTTCGTACTAGATGTTTGTTTTTTTTTTTCTTTTTTTTTCATATCGACTGTTGATGGTCACATTTCCCTTTCCGCAAGATATTCATGATCATTTAACACCCATTCCAAAGTTTTACAATCTTGCATCAAAGGGCTCTTGGGATTCGAAGTTTTGCATGCGACACTCCTTTATAAGAATAAAATGAAAGACAAAAATCAAAGAAAAATGGTTGGATTAGCTTCATTACCAGTCGACGGATGCATGTAATTATTATATGACTATAATATGTGTATGACGGAGAGTCATAATCAGGATTTACTGCTACGTTCAGATTATAATGAAACTGTAGGAACGGGCTAATTACTTTTGAGCAGCTCTGGAGGCAACAACGAGACGAGTACCTAACCCGCACGTAAATATATCCTTGCAATGGAAACCACAGCAGGGTAGTTGTTATCGTAATTTCACTGAAAATATGACGGGGGTAGAGAATTTTTGCAGTCATAACGGTTAACGTTATAACGGTCGCGACACACGTTTTGTTGTAATTAAATGGAAAAATTCTTTTTTTACGAAGTTGATATATTCACGTTTACCTGTACAGGATATACGTAGAAAATTAATTTCTTAGGCGTAAAGGAATGAACACGTGGATAAAATTGGGCATCGAAAATTCAAGCAAGCCTTGAGGGGTTCCATTACACTTGATGAAAATCGAAATTGAGTTCGAAATATAATTCCCGAAATCGAATTTCTACATTATGAATTTCATTTCACATTTATTTTTTTTTATTTTTTTTTTTTTATAAATAATCATTATCATCTTAGGTTAAAGAGAAAAAAGGAAAAATAATGGTTACTCTTGTGTATCGCACTTCTTAAACGGTAAGCAATTTCACTTAATTCGATGTAGAAAATATTCAAGGCGGAATTCTCCCGTGGGAAAAGTTATTCGGTATTTTCAGTTATTTTTATACCTTTATTATTACATACGTATACCCTATAATACATAGAGGGTTGTGGGGTAGGGTTTGTGAAAAGTTTCGACTCGTAGCAAAGTGTTCGCTGAAGTGAAAATCTTTGCCTGATTTTGTATTCAAAATCAATTCATACTCCGAATCAAGTTTTGATTTCTTATGGAAAGAATGAATGGAAGGATAGAAAAATATTTATTCGTTTCCCCACCCCACCTCGTTTTCTCGAATTACTCGATGCTGCCCTTTCCGGCATATTTATTGACACAGTTAGGTGAATTCACACGGAATCGAAAGGTAGGGAAGAAATGATAATTTACAATTTGAAGGAAGTTGAAATTTTGAAAAAGATTCCGGAGTCTGTTCGTCAGTAGCCGTTCGTAGAAATTGGACGTATCATCGTGGAAAACACGTGGTTAGAATGCAGGTTGAATTTCGAAATGATAAAACTGCTTAAATTATCCCCCCCCCCCCCCCCCCCCCCCCCACGTTGAAGAGCCCGTAGTTTTCCAAGCGATTGTAGCGAAGGGCGAAGTGTATACGCGCGGATCACGCGATTGGTGAAATTTCGCGCATCACAATTTTCCGTTTATCCCTAAGTGGCGTGAAATAGGCCCCGCGTTATAGCTGTCCGCTTAAGATTGTATTTTTATTAGGCCTGCGGGGCGGATCTCGTCAAAACCGACCCCTGACGGCGCGCATATACTCGAAACTTTCGCGACCTACACAAGCGTAATTATATTTTATTCCCGAAATATCCATTCCGATTATAATCCACCTTCTTCAGCCTAAACGGATCATCGAACCCTCAACCACAATTAAGCCTACAAAGCACAAACGATTCTACCCTTATTTCAATTTCATGCAATGTTTAATTTTCCACGTATACGTGTACGTGTGTGCGTATTTATACGTGAAACATCATCCTTTATACCTTCGTACAACGGCGCGTGAGAAATGACGACGTAAATCCAGAAAATAATATCAACAAAAATGGATAAATGAAAAGATTGCGAAACTCGTGGCTCACGTTAACTTATTTCAACGGTACAGAATCACGTGTTTTTTCAATGCGACAATTCCATGTGCATTGAAATCCGCAGCGCATTTATAATATGAAAATCGTAATACGAGAGTAACGTATTCTGAAAAGAAATGTACCAATAAGATTTCGAATAGATTCATACTTACGTAGAATTGAAGGAGGTATGAGCATCTGGTTGCTATAGGACCCATTCGCTAATTTAACTTGATATGCGGTTACGCCGGGCAAACCATTCGTTCCATTAGTTCCAGGTCTTCCTTTGTATCCTCGAGGACCAGCGATCCCTGCGAAAGCGATACCTTTACATCGTTTTCTTTTTTCTTTCATTCTCCGTTATTTTATTTTATTTTTTTTTTTTTTCCCCTCGTACGTTCAATATCTAAGGTGTACACGACGAAGATAGTAACGAAATATTTTCTAATTTGGCTGTTAGTTTCAGGACTGCAACGTCGGGAGTCCCGCGACTTTGCATATAAAATGGAGCATAAGAGGTGATAGTTGAAAGGTCGTTTCATCCAATTATCCGACGTTTAATCAGCCGAGAATCTCGCATGGATCAGTTAAGTCGGAGAGGCGACGCGACGGCAGTGGGTCGCTCGTTTATAGGTATCTACATACATAGGTACGTAGCTATGTAGATATATACCCAAAATTTGGACCTCCGAGATTTCTAATCGAAGCAAAATTGATATTATAGGGTTATATCCAGCGGGTCTCGGGTAGCGGGATTAAACGACTGCAGAATTATTATAGTACATCCTAAGGGAAATACGAGGACGTACTTATTCGCACATACATACATTACACAGGTATATATATATATATATATATACCTTTTATCGGAACACGTGCGTTCACGAGTACGAAAGAGGCAAATGGGCAAGGAGAAGAAAAAGCAGGAGAAAGAAATGAAGAGAACCGAGAAAATAGAATAGAAAAAAAAATGAAAGATATGAAGAAGGGGTGAGAAAGTCTACCCTCAGAATGAACGCGTGGAGGTATTCGGATGGAAGAAATGCGGTTCGACTTGCACCAGAGGGAATCTCTCTCGTAGCAGTTGGTACTTGTGTGAAATATCTCTTATACCGCAAAATGCAGTCATTTATTTTTCAAAGAATATAGCGTCGCGTTTCGTATTAGATCACAGAAATATGTACCGAGGTGTGAGGTTTTATGCGAGCAATACGGATGCTTCTACCGATACATCATACCGCAAAGATTTATAAACTCATCGGGGGATTCTCGTGACGGATAAATAAAATGTGAAAAAGAACAAAACGAAAGCAGAAGAAGACAAATAAAAATAGTAATCCGAAAATCCTCTCGCCGAGTACATAATATATACGAAGAATATCCCGTCATATTATCGACGTAATATTTCAAGACAATTTTTCATTGGTAAGAAAGATCGAAGTTAAAGAACGTAAAAATAAAATTGCTGAATTCTCACCCTTGGGTCCTTGGGCTCCGGTGGGACCGGGAGGTCCTTGAGGTCCTTGTTTTCCTGGAAAAAATAAAATAAACTCACGTATTTATGGGCACCACATAGACCTATCTTTCTCTTATAAAAAAAAAAAACGAAAACGATGAAAAGGAACATGGAAATTTTTGGTTTCTTCTTGCTCAATTTGAAGCGAATCTGATGACACGCGTTACGGTTTTACCTAGATCGCGCGATTATCGCAATAGTTAAAACCGTCTCCGTGTCCGGCGTATCAACCGTAACTGATGTAGCGGGAATTTGTGGAGCGAGCCAACGACCTGATTGCAGCAGCTGCACGAGACCGACGACGCGGCGTCGCCCGGTGCAGCAGCTCCGACGAGGAGCGGCATACCCATATCCTAAGTGCGGCTGCAGAAACGAGAGGAAATTAAAACGACGCAAAGTTTACGGTGCGCGGCCGCCGGTCGAACAACATCGGCGATCCCATGGCGGAAGAAAGAAAGAGTTCAACGCGGTCCGGTAATGCAGCCGAGCCGGCAGCTAGCGGAGGTACCGTGGCCTACGAAGGACTTCACCCATTGTCTGTTATGATTAAAACGCGCTCGAGCTGCTGCTGCCGGCGGTGTTGCTGCAGTGAGAGAATTTTCGCGCTAAGCTCTGACATGGCAATTATCACGACTGTAAGAATTAATTAAAACGAACGTTGACGAAGTATGTGAGGATTTCAGCCGGTACGAATTTATACGTGCCCGTGAAACGCGTAATATTAAGCTAAGAATTATTCATCGCGCAGATGCGCTCCGCACAGCGGAGCAGCGCGATCCTTCGATGGCATTTGAAACGTGAAACAGGACAGAAGTAGATCTGCAACTCGCCGTTATTCAATTCCGTGTAGGCGGGTGATCGGAGTTGTCTGATCCTCGAAAATTGAAAAATTCATTGGCCCAGGTTTCGCCTGAAACACGATCTACCGAGTGTAGTTGGTGAAAATGGGCTGTGGAATCCATGCGAATACGGGAGTAGAGTACCACGTGAGAGCGAGCCCCGGCCGCTGTAATTTTCCCAAAGATTTTTTCCTTCCTTTTTTTTTTTTTTATTTTTGTTTTTTTTATTTTTCTTCTTCTTTTTTTATACCAGAACCTTTCCAATATTTCGGAACACAGAGGCTCGTGGATCCAATACCAGATAAAACGCACGTCTGAGGGCAGGGCGGGGGGTGGCGAGGAGAAAAAAAAAAAGGAATAGAGATGAGAATGAATTTTCTTTTTTCCTCCCCCATCCATGCACTTTACGACGCGAAGAATTTAATTCCTATCGATAAAATTCCTCGGCGTTACTCACTCGCGATATACAACGACGAAGAGAAGCGAATAAAGGAAAAGAACGAGGAAGAAAACGAGGATCCGCCAAACCGTGGTAACTATAATATAAATTGGTTGTCAAACGCGTATGACCACCTTGAGCAATCATTTTGTAGAGCACGTCGTCGTCCTCTAACCATCAGCCACTTGATGGAGCAATAAAATAATTCATACACTAATGTATAGGGTATGTGTACATACGAGCAACCGTGTAAACGCTAATCAACAACAAGACAGCGTACGTAACATTATATCATACGATTATATTCCATGTGACATATAAGAGCCGACTGCACGAGGTAATATTTCTTTGCACGTGTCGAGAATTCAAAAATCAAAATCCGGCGAAGGTGAGAGTGATTTTTTTCGTTTCACGTTCTTGTCTCGTTTCTTGAACAGTGTGATTAACGTGCGTTATAATTTGTGAAATAATTCTACAGAAAAATGACGTGGCTGAGATTGCTCAGCAAAAATAAATCGAAGCCAGTAGATACGCGTGTTCACGTATGTCCGTACATATGTGTTGAAGCGAGTACGTGTCAATCCGATTGAGTTGTGATTCGACGAATCGTGTTACCAAAAAATGTAGAAAAGATCGTAGCGAACTGACGCAGATGGAACGGTACGAATAAGCGAGCATCGGAAACCTCGAGGCAAATACATGGATTTGAAGATCCAGCGAATAACAATATCACGCGGTTGTATACCTACTAAGGTATACGATGAGGTGATTCGTCGAAGAAATGGAAAATTTGAGAAAAATTAAGTAAAATTCAACGGTATCGACGTACGGTGTAATGTATGCACTCGAAGCGATTCTGTCTCGGTCAGGGGAGGAAGGTTTTTAGGTTTGTAAAAAAAAAAAAGAAAAAAAGAAATGAACAAAAAATTTATATGTAAACGTAGTATATAAACGCTGACTCCGCAGTTTAATGGACAACGTAAACGTATGAATATCCTACTTGAACGAAGAAGTCTAATGCGTCGCTTTTATTCGCCCAAGCTTTTAAAAGCTTGCTCTGGTAATATTTGTGTCGGGTCTAATAAGGGGGACGAGTTGAAAAAAAGACAAGAAAAAAAAGACAAATTTCAATAAAATTAGTTGAAAAAAAAAAAAAAAAAAAAACGAAAACAATAATGACAACTTCAATCTCCGCGGGGAGCAAAGTTCTTTTTTCCTCGTTACATAACACGATCTATATAAATTCACCCTAATATATTTTCTGAACAGTTTTAATTTATTCAAAACGACGACGTAATAATCCAGGAACAGAAGCGATGACGGGTTGACTGTATAATTTTACACGTATATCGCCTTGTTTTATCGAACTGGGAGTCGAAAGTTGAAAACTCGGGGAGAAGTAGAAAATTGGAAAATCTAGGGGCGACAAAAAAAAAACCATTAGCTAAAAATGCAGTTATCGGAAAAAATAAAGTACACGGTATACCAGATCCGTTCGGAGGATGTACTGTAAATCATAGCGGTGAATATATTTTGTTAAATTTATAAATTTATCGGAGTCTTGACGGGCTTGGAGTCGGAATTAGTTGGCGAGAAACATCTGGTCTTGTGCGATATCGCCACCCTTCTCTGCCTACGTTCAACCATATAACTACTGCACAGTTATAAATGCGACGTACACATACATAGATATACATGTATACCAGCGATTCCATTGGCTTATACAGCGACACGTAGCTCCCGAAACTTAATCGTAATTCACAGCTAACAGCCAACCACCACCACCACCACCACCACCACCACCAAGCCACCTACAACCCTCGCTAAAACGTTCGCGATATGGACGCACACTTTCTCAATCAAAAACGATCGATACACGGTGTTCCTCGTACGTACGTACGTACGTACATTCGCGCGAATTACAGATGCTGCAATTCCAGATATGCGAGCGACGCGCGATGGGGTATATGAGTAATTCAACATATGTGAAAATACCTCGGCTTCAAAGACGGATTTACGATGCGCTCGCGAACGAAGAAATAATCAAGAAGCTCTTCCGGTTTCTATAAGATCGTTTGCTGGCCACATTCGGGGCTTCAGCATCTGCCAGCAAGCCACTCGGAATTGTCTCTTCTGTATTTTACGATCGAGGCGTTTGCACGGAATGGCAGACACACCGTCCAGTTCGTACAATATAACGTCCCTCGATTTTGAGACTCCCCATAGAACAACCAACTGCGCGCTGATGCCAACAGTCAATAAAATAAATCGACCCAACGCCAAACGAAAACCAACAACTAACACGACAATAACTACACCCTATCCCTCTCCGACTCTTCGTCGCTTATTTTTTTTTTGTTTTTTTTTTTTTTTTATTCTCGTAATTCCAGAGACCGATAATCGAACGGATTTAATCGTCCGTGTAAAATCGAATCGCGGGACACATTCGCGGTCACCTAAAACTTCGACGACTCAAAACCTCGAATGCGATCTTCATTTTTTCCCCTATTTCGAGATAAAAATAAAAAACCTCACCGTCTACCCCGTTCCTTCCAGGTTGACCGGGTGTTCCGTTGAGACCTGCGGTACCGTTGTGTCCGGGTATTCCGTCTTGTCCACTTCTTCCTGGGACACCTTCGAGTCCCGGCTCTCCAGGAACGCCATCGCGACCGTCGCGACCATGCATTCCCACCTCCCCCTTCGGGCCTCTCAGTCCGGGGAATCCTTGCGGCCCGATCGGACCCATCGGTCCAGTTTGTCCGGGAATACCGGGGAGTCCTCGATCGCCCGGTGGTCCGGGATTCCCCGGAACACCCGGCAGACCGTGAGGACAGAAATCTCGGGCCGATCGGCAAAGATTTTCTATGATGGTTTCCGACTGAAATCAGAAAGAATCGGAAAAGCCTGAATATATATGTAATGATGTCTAAGTGAAAGAAAGCTAAATATATTGCTACTCTCCGCGAGGTTTAACTAAGACATTTGGGAGAACGACGTTGAGAGATATCGCGCGAGCAGCTCGTCTCCCACGTCTCTGGGGGATGGGGATGAAGATTTTCAACCTTTAACGGGTTACAGTGAGCGGCAGGATAAGAGATAATTTCTGTCCACTTTTTTTTCTTCGTTTTCATTCCCTTTACTCGTCGTCATTATAATTATTATCATATTATTTGCTCTCTCCCTCTCTCTCTCTCTCTCTCTCTCTTTTTCTCCCTCTTCTTTTTATCATTCAAGGTTCGTTAACGAAGAATTTATTAAAACGAAACTCCGTAATGAATTATTAATTAAAATAAGATTAAACTTCACCTCAGCAACGACTGTTTGCCCACTTTTAAACGACGCCCCTTATACCCCGTGCTGCACCACGTTCCCGCTACAAGTTTCATAGCTTGGGTTGAGTTATGAACGACACAGCGAATATTGTACCTTCACCGAGTATTCTTCGTATACCTCGTAACCGCCATTTATATTGGCAATAATCGCATGCCGACTGATTCGGCAAAACAGAAATAGTTACGAATGAAACAACGCGTACTTGTTATTATAAGAATGAGAAAGTTTCGAATACTCAATCAACTGCACTCGTTACCGGTAAAAAAAAAAATCAACGGCGTACTCGGGACTCTCTGGAGAAATGCCAATCTTCGCAATGACGTAACTCATTCGGGCAAAATATTGTCACAAAGAAAAGAAAATATATATTATTCCAAACGGCATTTCGAAAGTTGCAATTTCATCTCTGACACGTTTTTTTCAAACGTTTTCCAAAGCATCTGCATTTTTTCCACGCTCCGCGGCAGATAACTTTGAAAAACTTTGTTCCCTCTCCGCTTCGAAACTCTACACCAGAAGCCACGCTATACACGAGTCGAACAATGACCGTAGAAAGAATTTGGGAAAAAACGACTTCAAAGAGGAAATGTCAACCTCCGAAATACTTTTCGGAATTATTTTTTTTCCAACATTTTTCTCCCCAAGTTACAGCGTTTTGACCTTGCCCACTTTTCGTCGAAATTACACCGGGTGCGTCGTTGGAAAATAATTGAAAAATCTTGAAAATAAATTTTGCGTCGCAAGCTGGTATTTTTCGATTCGTCGTAGATTTTTTTTTTTTTTTTGCTATTTCTTCTTCTCAACGAATCGCAGGCGGTAACGCGAAATGAGAAAATAAATCGGATGTAAACCGCGACTATTTCGAGGAAAATATCCTCTAAGAAAAGTTGCTGAATCGAAGCTCGTACATAATGTGTACATGAGGGTGTACGGGAACAATATACGAACTTTGTTGTAATAAAAATAAAACCCGGTTCGAAGGAAAATTTTACAAAAATATTTCGACGATAATTATTTCAGTATCATAGCAGCATAACGTCGAAAAATGTCATTCAAGCTACCAGGTAAATTGACAGAACATAAGAAACGAATTATGACAATCTTGTCGTAACTGTACCTACTACAGATAATTGACAGTGATTGAGCAAGGACACTCTACGGTTTAACAACGAGTACACATTGTAGCGTCTAACGTTATCTGGTATAATTATATCCGAACGTTTTCAAGTACGCGCTCGAAGGGACGAAATCGATCTCTAATTTCGAACATCAAGTGCCTCATTGTCAGCCGAGATCAACAGCGCGCTGACTTGTTGTTGTCGTATCTCGTATTAGAGGGTTGAATAATTACGGCGAAAAGCCTTACCTATGTAACGTATTCACATAGACATACCTCGAGAACCGAGGGTTTTAAATAAAATAGTAAAACCAGCGAAAATTAGTGGCTCAATTACGCACGAGAACTGACCCAGTGGGAGGAGACCCCATGCAGAACGGGCGAAACGTCGAGGCCGCCGCTGCTGGACAACCGAACCTCTTTGAAAGTGAAGCGCCTCGGGCTACATTCACCGCTCAATGACACCCCTGCAGTTAGGGACGGGGGTGTCATTAAGAGTAATGTTGTTCGGGGCTGAGAGCTTGATGACCCGCGCTCCTACTGCACGGGGACTTCGGAGTCCCGAACCCCACCCCGTGGATTTATCTTATTTTCCCGGAACGAAATCACGACGATACGGATCGAGAGATCCGAGAATGATAAATCCCCTCAACTGATGAGTATTTTTCTTTGCCCCGTTTTTTTAATTTTTTTCTTTTCTTCTCTTTTCTTTTTTACTATGAGCGGAAGCGAAGCTGATGAATATTGGAAGTGAAAGTTATACGAATCTACGTACGTACACACGAGTTGTATATTTGCCTGGGTGAAACAAGGTTTCGAAAATCCTTCAGGATATCATTCAGCCGTGTTTGTTCTTCCGCGTATGATAAGGTCGAATGGTCAAAATAGAAAACAAAAAAAAAGCGGTTAAAAATCGTGGCGAGTATGAATATTTAGGGGCTCGGATGTCGTTCGTAAGCAGATGAGGACTTGTAGGTGGCGGAGGTTGAAACATTTCGTTGCGTAATTCAATTTAACCTCGAGTCATAACTGAGTATAAAACGTATAACAAGTTTACCATTTCGGAGTGGCAGGTATAACGGATTCTTCTCCAGACGAAGGATTACTCATTTATTCACTCTAATTTCTGGAATATGAAAATGGAGCTTTCTTCGAACCTCCTTAATTCCATTCCTCGGTTTTATTTATTTTTTTTTTTTTTCGCAAGCCACGTGTATTCGGAAAATGGATTTTCAAATATGAACAGCGCCGTTCGCTGAGCTCGGATATTCTCCGCAGTGCCCTCAAAATATATACTAATGTGATTTTGATGCGTGAAAACCTTGTCGGCCGGACGATTGATCGCTACCGCGATATCGATAAGTCACGATATTACGTGCCCGTGAATGAGAAAAAATAAAAAAATATAAAAAAAATAAAAAAAAAAAACAAGAAGAATGATGTTTTTTTCTACTTTTGAATCGCGAGAAGAAAAAAAAAAAGAAAAGAAAAAGGAAAGAGTCGATGCCGAAGCGATTTCAGAGATATGAAATGTAGATCCGAATATATATAGGTGTGCGTGATATGGTATACCCCGATAGTAAAATCAGATTTTGGTCCTTCAACAAAGCGATGGACGTCTATACGTGTATGGTCGGCGATGTGCTACCCGTATAACCCATTAGAATACGGAGACGCCTTGCAGAATATCAAAATCCTTTTGCTCGTCCCTGTATAGGAAGTGTAGTCGCAGCTATACATCTCATAGGGGTAAGAAAATGATCCGTATGCAAAGTAAAGTGAAGTTATACCGCTGCGCGGGCGGTTTTCGGATCCCGAGGAACGACCGTTACGTATAAAGGTACATACATGAATATAGAGAAAGAAAGAAATATGTATAATGATAGAAGGCATGAAGAATATTCCATCAGCTCGAAAGATTCTCCGGTATATTTTTCGAAATACTTTATATATTACCCGTAGCTACGTACAGAGTACACGTACACACGTGTACACGGGTAGAAAGGATACGACGACGAGGGTCTCATACCGACCAACCGACCGGTTTTCGCGAACATCAGATCGATCGTGATAGGTATAAACCGCTGGATATAGACCGGTTGAATAAAACGATAATTACAATACGGTGGTCGGGTCCAGCGGAGTTCAGAAGGTCCGGCAGGGTCCGGCCCGTCCCACTTCCCTCCCTCCCTCCCCCGAGGAGGCAGGCATGAGGGTTCGGGGGTCCTCCGGTTGTTGCCCCGAAATAAACGAGGGTTCATCAACATAAACTTAATTGGGTCAGCGAAGGAGATATATATTCCCTTACGTATCGCCGTACGTACGGCGTACAAAGCTGTCGGAAAGGGGGAGGGGGGGTTCGCCGCGCGTAAATAAACGTCGCTCTCCAAACCGAAGGGATGAGAGAAAAAAAGTCGCAATCATATCGTATCGAAAGGTGCCGGCACTAATTCGCGCTTTACCGCGGAGTTCGTTACCCCCCATATATCGCGAATAAAATCTTCTCTCTTTTTTTTTTTTTTCTATTCTCGATACTTCTTCCTCCGACGAAAAAAAAAAAAAAAATGGAAAAGAAAAGAACAAAGAACCTAATGAAACGATCATTCTTCCCGCACCCCAACCATTTGACTTCTGACCCCTAACCCCTTGGCGAATCGCCTCTCGAGCGGCCACCTCGTAAAACTAACGAGTGTGAGCTGCACTCCAGGTAAATAATGCCCTCGACTGAGACAAGATAATTTAACACCTTTTTTTTTTTTTATCCTTTTCCTCCCACTTTTTTTCGCAACTTTATTACGACGTTATTTGATAGCAAAGAAAATTGCATATGTTTATTCATAACTGCAAGCTTTTGTGTATATTTGACGCGAAGCTTAAAGGTTTCGCAATCCCAGGTACATAGGTATACAGCTGCCGCCGAGACTGCAGTTGCAGCGAACGGCATTAACGATCAAGTTCATTATTTACACTCCTTTCGTTACCTCGGTTATCATAGAAAAGGCATTATCGTCTCACTGTGGATTAATATCAACTGTAACACTGCAAAGTTCAAAGTCGAGTATAAACCAATAGTCACAGCTGATCTGAACACCTTCCATCGATATGAAAAAAACGATGAATAAAGATTACAAGTACGAAACAAAGCGATGCGAAGAGAAAACTTTTAAGCTTCGAAAAACCTCGTGTGAAGTTGAAGAATTTTTTCAGTGAGAAATACATATCAGATCGTTAATTGAAAAATCAAAGAACGTATTCGAAAGAAAATAAATAAATTGAAAGGAAAAAATTCGTTCTCTGAACTTGGGGGAAAATTGAACGGAATAAATTTCTTCCTTTTATTTTCACGGTCAACATTACAGGCGTGAAAAAAAATCGCCGCGGCAGCGGTGAATGACACGTAATATCACGACGAGAGTTATCGATAGCTGCGGCAGTATAGCAACAGCTCACGCACCCCCGAATACATCGCATCCCTCGATCTTGGCTTCAATAATTTGGATTTCATTCTCTCCGTTTTTTTTCCGATTATATTTATATTCTATTCATTTCGGATACTTCGCAGTTCTTGCAGCGTCGAAAAATACATCAGAGGTATACCTGCATTATATACAACAAATCTCGCGTGTCCCAAATTTGTTGAGCTCATAACACGCAGAGGTGCGTATTCCATTGATACATATTGATACGGTATGAACGAGGAGGAAACGCCCCGAGCTTTTAACTCGAACCTTCACTACCGTCAAAATCCGCACCACCCCCCGCCACTCACGTCTGCCCCCTTCACGTTGTTCTAAGCTTCACCGCAAACCGCTTAGACCTCCGGAAACCACAATGCGTCACTCTTGACAGTAATGTACGGAAAAAAATCCCAACAGCTCTCCGAGGAAGCGTGGTGAGGTAGGTAATAGGCGATGGTGGTTGTGGTGGTTGGTACTGCACCCGAGGCGGGGGGGAGGGTGTGTTCCAAGGGGGGGGGAGAGAGAGGAATTTGCCGGAGGCTCTCCGAGAACAAGCGTATAAAAAAGACCGGTGCGAAAGTGGAGGATTTCGTTTACCTCTCGAGACACCCTTGTGTAGCGGGTAACCAACCACCTCCGCAAAACAAGCAGAAAAACAAAAAAAAAAAAAAAAAAAAAGGAAAACGAAAACGTAAAGAAGGAAGAAAAAAACCGAACTGCAACTATTGCCTTGGAATTCTTCCGTTTATAGCATCAGAAAAGAAAAAACAAAAAGAAAAGAAAAGGGGCGAATGTAGTTATTTCTTTTATTCGGAATGAAATTTCATCCCAAGGGTTCGTTATAAATAGAAAACACCTTTTTACATGAACGCTCGAAAGAATAAAAAAAAAGCGTGTGTGTAGTAACCTTTAGGGAAAGGTTTGCGAAAATTTATTCCCCAGAATTCGGAGTTAGGTTGTATAAAGGTAGTAGGTCTATATTTCATTTAGTTTTATTTTATTTTCTCTTCCCTTTTCTTTTTTTTTTTTTCTTACCGTACAGGGATCAAGATATTTAACCCTGTATCGTAAGTACCGAGTTGGAAACACGGTTTTATAAAAAAAACTTGACTATATCTCGGCAACGAGTAATGGATACGCGCCATGCCCTTGCACGTATGCGGTGTTTGAAGAAAAAAATAAGCAAAAAATGAAAAATAAAGGAAAAAAAAAAAAAAAAAAACCAGAACACGAAAAATGAAAAGAAAGCAGAGGAAAAAGTGAAAAACCAACTGGGGTTACGAGGGAGAAAAAAGAAGAGAAAAAAAAAAAACCTATAAGGAAACTGAGGAGGTGCGCTGAAGAAAAAGGTATAAAAAATAAATGAGGGGTCCATGGAATTCGACGTTATAAACCCGACGTGGTCATTTGTCGGTATAATGGGTATATGTGTACTCTGAAGTAAGTAATTCGTAGAACAGATCGATCCGATCTGATATATACGTATACCGTACAGGGTAAATTCGAAAGAGGGGTTGGTTGCAAATTAACCTGGCGAGGTTCTGTACAACTACAATACGTCTGCGTCGTCCGCGGGAAATTTCACGTTGCGCTTCATATATCGTCTAGATACGAAAAACTCGTTGCGTTTGAGTCTTGTATTGTTGCCCGCGGCTACGAAAAATGAATAGGTATAATGCAAATACGTGCACTCGGATCGCCCGAGGAATGAGAATCATTGGTTTTTCAGAACTGATAGGAAAGTACGTTGGATTTTCATGTACTCCGGAAATTAGTTCGACCGAAGAACTTCCAAGGGGCGAAAAACTATGGCACATTCATGATTTTATATATATATGAAAGAGGAAAAAAAAAAACAACAACAAAAAAAAAAACACGTTAATAATTCACTCTATCTAAGCAGCGCGATACGAACGTACGCCAGGAGAAAATAATATGTTCACCGACACGTACGCGGTGTAGAAAATTGGTACGATATTCTCGTACTCACGCAATGTTCCGAGTATATATGTATACGTAAACGCCTACACGCTGCCTATACGCTGCAGTTTGCTACGACAAAATTCTAGACGACCCATGATATATGCATATCATCAAGATAACGTTTTCCACACGTCTGAAATTGTGCATATAGTACGTACGTACGTACGTACGTGGTGTACAATTCGACGTGATTCATAAATATTATCACAAAGTACGAGTATATACGTGCAGCGACTCATTATCAAGTAAATAAAACGGAGCGCGCGCCCCGTAATTATTAATTTCTTTTTCTCGCTATTCGTTCCCCCTGTTTTTTTCTTTTTTTTCCTCTTTTCGTTGCTTGAACGTATTTCACCACCAGATAGACGAAAATTGTGTATCCAGTTCGCATCTTACCACTCAGCGAGGGACGGGGAAACGCGAGGCGTTATAACGAAACGGTTCGAGAACTTCCTGGCGCACGGGTAGCCCGGTGACCGATAAAGGTGCGGGGAGTGGCAGAGGGAGGTTTCCGCGGTGTCGCAGATACAGGGAAATACGAGTGTGAGAAACCGAGTTGCCGGAGTACCACATAGACAATTTCCAGTGGTATAAGGAGGCGTACAACGTCGTCAGCGACCTAAATCGTCCCTCGCATTAACTTAGCCATGCTAAGTGACGTTGAGGCTGAGGGGGTGACTACTACGCGAACGAAGGGGGTAAAACGGCTAATGGTAAACGGTAAGTAAATGGTAAATGGTAAATGGTTGAGGGGTAAATAAGCCCACGAATTACCGAGGCGCTCATGCCGACCATTGAGATACGTGAGGCGGCGGGGGGGTCGCAGGTCTGTACCGAGATCTTATACGTACACATATACGAATGCTCGCTTCGACTGTAACTTGGTAATTACCGATCCTCGTGTTACAAACACTTTCCATTAACGATTTATTATACATGATAAAACCGACCAAGGGTCATTACAACTTATCTCTCACCCCACCCTCCCCCAGAAAACTTGGTAACTGTGAAAAAAATTCTTTAAAAGTTTCCAATGGATTTCGTTCGGAATCCTCGCTTCTTTTTTACCATGTAATGAAAAAAACCTCCCCCCCGCAAAAATACACGTTTGTAACGGAATGATGAATTCTGAATATCATCTACATAGTGGATAACTGGAAAGTTGAGATGAAAATCGAATCAACGCAATGTTATTCGCGGATTTAGCGAGGTTGCTGATACAACCAGACGTGTTAGTTATTAACAATTCACGCGGTATACAACGGTATATAAGGTATTACAATCACCGCGTGTGGTTGCGTGGCGATGGCTGAGAAAACACCTCGGTTCTATAATGTACATACATGTGTATGTACACATCGAGCTTAGTGGAACTTAGAACAAATTATTCTCGTGCGAGTACGCGCGGTTTACAAGGTAGTAGTATATTGGGGTTGGCGCGTGTTCGGGTTTGGTTGCGTTACCCCAAGTTTCTGCTACACTCCCCTTACCCCCCCTACCGACCGCCTGTCTGCAGGTTGGGCTAAGATGCTGGTGACTGATTAAAGCTCTTTTCCTAATCGGATTTAAAGGGGCGCGTCCACCGGGCTATACGTCAAGAAACTGTTGGCAAAACTAAACTGAACCCCCATTCGACGTTGCAATACCAAATGAGACTTATTAGGTAATCGTCAAAACCTACGCGTACCTGAACCGTGGGCCATTTTTAGTTCTTTCATTTCTTTTACGTTGTCACGTGCAAAACGGTGGTTTATCTGCCGTGAGAAGTGGGCAATTTTTCTGTATTTTTTTTTTTTCTTATTTCATTAAGTTTTTTCTATTTTTTCGTTCCATAAAGTGAAATTACGTACGCCAGTTATTAATATGTTACGGTTGAGAAACTTCTCGTTAATTGAAATTGGGCATAAAACGTGTTACGATCCGATGTTGGAAATCAGAAATGCTAAGGGGGAAAGGATCCGGTTGTATAAAGGTGGATTTTGTTTCTGCGCCGATTCCCTTACAAACTGCCGTGAAGAATGAGCTAATTGAATGTACAACGCGCGAACCGTTTGATGAGAGATGCCGCCTGTATTCGATGTTGGAAAAGTTTCCTTTGAGAGATGTTATTATATTCTACTCATTGCAGAGGTAGAGGATGCCGAATCATATTCGCGGTATTTGTGGATGATTCTCGTTCGACAAACTTCGCAACTTTCATCGATATTCCTAGACACTTTCACCCCCTCGCATATTCGGAAGATCTCAACGTTTTTCTCGTAGAGTTATACGATTGATTAAAGAGAAACTGTTGCTCCGCATTTTTTCAAAATCGTTCGAATTCATTTTCATTTACACTTCGCCGATTTCAAGGGTGAATTTCGTCGTACGATGAATTGATTCATTTCAGTTGGATCTTCGCAATCTACACTACGTTATCGTTACTCACCGGTACGCGAGTGTCGGTTGATATCCAAAACCACTCGGGATTGCCCGAATCGGAATGGTCACCCTTGTCACCTTTGTCCCTCTGCTGCTGTTGATGTTGTTGATGTTGTTGATGTTGTTGATGTTGTTGATGTTGCTGATGTTGTTGATGTTGCTGATGTTGTTGATGTTGTTGATGTTGTTGATGTTGTTGATGTTGATGGGGATGTGGATGTTGTCTGCGACGGTGCGTCTCCGTGTCTTCCCTCGACTGAAAGAAATGACAGGATATCTTGAATTATGTGTACGTATGCGAGTGTGTATAGAATTCATTTATGCGACGGCGAGGTGCAGTAAGGATCACGTGGAGACGAGATTAAATTTTTGTCATCCACTTGATCCCCTTCTTCTTTATCTCATTATTTGTAGGGATTAGAATTTCGGAGGGAAGTTTAACGGAAGTTGAGCTCTGCACCCCTAGATACGCAACAGGCTTCTTCTGGTTGTCTGAATTCGTCGGGAATAGGCTGTGCTTTGAACTATAAGAAGCGGTGAGCCTAACGAGTGGGTTGTTTGATAAATGGAATTTCGAGGGCGGATATCCGGACCCAAAAACCCCATCCGAAAGACACAAACTTTAACTCCAAACGAGGGTTCGTCGAATAAACGATTCTCACTTCAAAGACCTCGAATAAGTTGAAAGTCAAATTTACGTCGACGTGTTCCGAACAAGAACCACGTCGCCCGTTACCAATCATCTCACGTAATTACCTCCGCCATCGGACGACAAAATATTCACCTTAAAAGTCTCGGAGACCGCGTTGTCGTCGAATACGGGGCCGCTTCGTTTTTGGCGGGAACCAGAAGGAACGCCACCTCCCATGACGTTCATCGTATTTTCTACGTCATCTGAGGCGCACGAGGGGCATTCGATGTTCCGAATATCGTGTTCCACCCTCGCCACCCATGAATAAAGAAAGGCAAACGCTCCAATTTGAACGAAAACTTGAGCGAGGAGAAACCAGGTCAACAACCTGGCGCGTAAACAGTTGGAATCTCCCTTTGCATCGGTGTCACCCATTTCCGGGCAGAAGACACTCCCTCAGACTCCAGATTTTATGTCATATTATCAGACCTAGTCAAAGACGAAGAGGTCAGACCGTACGAACGGATCGACCACTCGGTTTAATTGAAACCACTGAGCTACGATTTTTAATTATTTTTCAAAGTTAGTGCGTAGAAGCGAACGAAAAATCATTCGAATTTTAAGGTGGAAATATCCGACGATTTTTCAAAGATTTTTTTCAAAAATTAATTTTTTTCGGTTTTCAATTTTCGTTAGATGACGATTGCCACTATTTTTCATTCCTGAGCACAGCGGCATGCGTTCGTTAATGAATACGGATTTCCAACTTTTTCAACTTTGTTCTTCACACCCCTTTCGGAAAGTTACGGGTAGCAGTTACCGGGAAATAGCTCGCGCACGATCGCGTCTACCGGAGTACTGGCAATTGCTAACCGCGCGCGGCGATTCTAAGCTGAAATTGACGCCTGCGCGTCGAACAATATCTCCAATCTATCTGTAATCACATACATTAAACACTCAATTAGCCCTAGCACCGTATCGCAAACCTAGAAGATTTTCAATTCGCTGTGCCAGCTGTTGTAGGTATAAAGAACATGAAACACCGCTGCTTCTGAATTCTTTCCACGCTCGATCTTCGACATGATTTTCCCTGTCCGATAAAAACTTTTCAAAACACGTTCAGAGATATCAATTTTTATTGTTTTTTACAACAGAACACATTTCTGTTGTACCCGAATATACGTAGCTATACATCGGTATAATGCTCCTGCTCGAATTTAATCCCGATTATGCTTTATTTTTTCTTCTTTTTTACACTTTCATTTTGTACCCTCGTCAGACTTTGCGGTTGATGAGTTTAAAACTGTGGCCATTAATAACGCGATTCACTTTACCGCGGTACAGGGCGGCGGCGGCGGCGGCGGCGGCTGCGTTGTATCATCTCAAGTGGTCGAGGTATAAAAAGCGATCTGTTCGATCGCAGAAAATCGAGTGTTATTACAAGCACGTCTGGTGAATCTCATGCTAAAAGTCACCCCTTCCCTACCCCACCGAGCGGCGCTCCCTCATCGCCTGTATTTCCTCCAAGACGAATCGTATCTATACTATACTTTTTCTATCTGTGTGCGATGCCAAGCTCTTCTTCTACTTTTATCTGTACCTACAACCGCGGAACGAGCCAATGGAAAAATACCCATACGAATTCCAAGAGTGAATTTTCAAAGCCTATATATATATATGCCGGATTTACGATCCTCCTCGATGTATGATCAGAACTACCTGACCTCATTTGACGTGAATGTGCCGACAACTGAAATATCCTAGTCACCGCGTACTAGATCAGTGTGTGGATAGTCGAGTAGATGGTCGTGTACCGTATAAATACACACGTGCAACTAGAAGCTATCTATCTATCTATCTATCTATCAGTCGATCCATCTATCTATCTTGGCTGGAGCCGCCCACTCTATCGAGAGAATTCTACCATCAAATCTGCACCCATTATACATACATATATGTATACGTATGTATCATGCAACGTTGTTTAAAGGTTTCGGTGAAAACTGCTGCGCCTGCACTGTATATGATGCAATATGATAAAATGTAATATAACCTTCATCGATGACTGTCATTAGTTAATTTACGGAATTTGTAGATGGTAATCAATTTTAATTGGTAAATCGACGAGCAACGCAGGTGAAAATTTATTTCACTACCATTCGGCACATGTTTCGTTTCACCGTATTGCAATAATTAAATAATAATGACGGATGATCGGATATATTCGTAAATATTATTGAATCGTCGAAAATTTTGATAAAAGTACGTTTATATTGATTGACTTTGGCGTCAGTGGGAAAAAGAAGAGGGGCAAGGGAGGGAAGGCTTCTATCCGGTCTCAGCTCGAGTTGATGCTTTTCGTTTCTTCGGCATCTGCAGAACGCAAAGTCTTTTTGAAAAGACAAGTTCTGGAGGATCAATGATACTTTGATTTTTTGGAGTACGATAAGATTATTTTTTATTTTTTATCTTTTTCCCTCTTCCATTGTCTGGTGCTTAACCGGTCTCACAAAGAGGGAGTATCCTCCCGACTCTCCGTCTTTTGTTTGATTTTTTTTTCTCTTTTTTTATTTTGTATTATATTTCGGATAAGAAACCCTTCTTCTCGACAAAAGTAACGCAGAATGAGATTTAAAGAAAAAAACCTCCACAGTAGCATGTGGAGAACAAATAAATGGACCCTGACCGCCACTGGAACCACCGTCAAATTATATCACCTTCATAGGTATGTACGTTTAATACGAATAATTGAAAAGAATCTTTGAAACCAGAAAAGTAAAAAAAAACGCTGAGATCTCAATTATTGAGCGACGAAACGAAGCATCCAAGCCTGAACTCGATTCGTACACAATTTCATTGAAAAATTTGTCCGTACCGCAAGCCAATCGGTTCGATGGAATTTGGAAGTACAGCAACCGAACGAGCGTTTTTCGTTTCATTTTATTTTGTCAAATTTCATTTCATTTCATACTTTGACTCGAACGTGTATCATTTCTAAATTATTAGTATTTTATTTTTTCATCTTCGGTGAGTTTCAGCGAGACGACTCCGATCAACCCCGCGACCGACCGGGCGTGGTGAAGATGCATTATCTTAGAGTGACGACAAAAACCGTGTAACGATGAACCGCGTGAGTTTGACGTTAACATTCTTCGTGTTTTCCACAGTCTCCGTCTTTTCACTCTCTACCTTCAGCGACGGGGGGGTGTTTTCTTGAATATAAAGGGTGAAGAAGTGTCGTTTATATCGGGAGACCGTAGCGAAATTTGGAGCAACAAATTGCCGTTATAAAACGAGTAAAAAAATGACGTCAACAATGAATAATGCTGCGAGATGATAAGTAAGTAGCTCGCCTGGTCACCGAGAACTCCGAACGTAAGGAAAGATATTAATGATCGACCGCGATCTCCAACAGCTGTGGGAATTGTGCGAGAAACCAGACCGAGTGTCGGACGAACATATAATAACAATATAAACGAAAAATACATCCTGCAGTTCCCCTGTTCCAAAGGCAGTTCATTTTTCCCTCGAGATTTCTCATTTTAATTCAACGCCACTGACATTGATCGATCATTACTATTTGCGAAAATTCATTCCAACCAACTTCCGATCAGGCTGCAGTAGAAAATAAATCTTACACCCTTCCGATACCCAACCTATAGTTAATCGCCGTTTCTGTTGTCCAGATAATTTCAATTTATTTTTCGTTCCAAGTTGTGAGAAAATTAAAAATTTCGATAGCAAGGATATTCCCAACCATTCTCTCGTATCACACGTAGGTAACCACTTCAAGGAAGTCGTAGAATACATCGAATGCAGAGTGACATCCGGATGAAACGTTCCCGAAGATCTAGCAGCTCTAATGACGCCCTCCTACCTACCCACCGACCTTTGTCGGATCCCTGGTACCTCTGCAGTAGCATCATAACTTCTATAGATATATAACGCGAAGGTCGTTGCTGGCGACAGACTTGAATAGATTTCCTCTCGACGTAACGTCTCGTCGCGAGGAAATCTGTCCGCTCGACTGCCTGGATGTTTGATGCCCAGGACCCATTTCGGCTTTGGTATTTCCCAAAGGGTTTTCACCCAAGGAAATTATTTCTTACGCCACCACGTTAATTCAACGGGTGTCCAACTTTACGGATAACCGATTTACCTTTAGGACACGTGACACATACATCGAGTAATATTACATGCCCAATGATCTTCAGATCGATACAACGGGCGATGTAAAAACGCCGAAATTCGAACGGGGTGTGGCGAGTGTAAATTAAACAAGGGGCAGCAACGTTGCAACGGAATTAATAGAGAAGTTTCGTCATTTGTAACGCATTGTTGGCCAAGCTCACTCTCCGGTGTGATAAGGAAAGCAAACAATTGGCTCACTGGAGCGCCTAATTGCTTCGATATTAATCATTCGAAATAGTTAGGTAGTACGAAAGGTGATGGATAAACAAGTCCTGAAATAGTTGACGTTTCGAGGGTCCAAATTTCACGTCTACTTTCAGCGCGGAATGTTTTCGAGCTTGATAAAAGGAACGTACTCGCGTAACTCACGGCGATACGCGCGATGTGAAACCAGCCAACAAAACTTATAAGCGGCCGAAAACCTCCGCGTTGCTTTTAGCATAAATTACCTTTGCCGATAATTTGGATCTCGTATCACGTAGATACCTAAGTAGAAACCAGACAAACAAACAAACGAAGAAAAAGCAAAGAAAAAAAAAAAAAAAACAACTCAAGTTTTCCTCAATTAGTTTGTTATATGTTGATATCAGCTTTCTACTTCCACTTACCCCACAGTCAGCTGGTTAGCGCATTCCGAAACTTTCCAACGAAACTTTGTTACCTACTCGAGCGTAAATAATTAAGTACCCAAAATCTACAAACTTCCTAATATCAAACCGCAAGGTTGATTCCCGAGAGTTTCTACGGTATAAAGGTGCCCCGTAAGACGTTTACGGTTAAACTATAATACCCAAGTACCCAATTCTCCTTAGAAAAGTTTAATTTTTTTTAATTATGATTTTTAGTTATTTTTCATTTTTTCTTTTTTTTTCTCTTACCTAACCCATTTCTTCGGACGGCCTTAGTGAGAACAAGTGTCCCAAAACCGTAGTTATAGTGCGAGTTAAAAACTTAGAAAGAACAAAACAGAAGAAAGGGGGTTCCGGTCGAGCGCCCCGGAAGTTTCACCTTTGTAGAATGAAGGTGAGAAAATAATCGTTTGACAACTGGAAGTCAAAGGGTATAATTCGAGCTGCATCGTCTCATTCAACTTTTGACCTTTGACCTGACTCGGGTGAGAGTTCTCGACGCCGCGACGACGAACCCGCACAAAGCGTTACGCCACATACGTACGTACATCCACCCCGTTCAACCGGAAGCACCGAAGACGGTACTTGGTACGAACGGAACTTCTCGACGCTTTGTAGAAAATATCATACAACAACAGAGCCTCGATTCGTCGAATGAAAATTATAATCCCATCACATTTATCAACCATATAATATTCCGCTCAACCTTTCGGTTGGAAATTGCCCACCGGATTATTTTATCTCGTTCAATCCGTTTGAAAACTTTTTCCAATAAATTAATCCCAACGAAACGACGGTGGAGAACGGGGAAACGGCGAAAAAAGGAAAGAAAAAACAAAAAAAAACAACAGAAAAATTGTGCGCAGAATATAAATGATCGTTCGTACATTATATGTTGTACGTTTGTTAAACGGCGCAATTATATTTCCAGGGTATCTCGAGGCCACCTGTTATGCTGCATGTAGGTACACCTTATGTACAATTTAATAGCGATCCAGTTTCCATGTGTTACGAGTACGCAGGTTGGGTCGGTAGAAAGGTGGTAGACGACGTTGAAGGTGGGCGAGCACATAACACCCTGGCGTGAAGCTTTTTCAGTCCGTTGTGCAAACTTGAAGCGAGGAGATACGCTTGTAGGCAGAATGTTGACGTTCCTCATCTCGCGTCCCTCATACCCGTCGTAGTCGTGTTAACAACCCCGATAGGATTCACCCTCATGGCTCCGAGGTTCTACTCCGCCTCGTCCCAAACCCCACGCCGTGCGAACGCGGCGTATTTAGAAGCTCAGCTGTCTCGTTTCCGTCATGGATAAATTCCGCGGCTTCTCCGCCATGTCTAGCTCGCTGACAGACCATCGCTAGGCTCTTTTGTTCGAAAGCAGATAACGATAAATGGGACAAACAGGCCAACTAATGTTCAATGAAACGTGGCCATTCTACCCCCGTATGTCCGTTAACGCGAACGAAAATAGAAAAATTACGAGTAGAATGGGGAACGAGGAGTTGCGAATCTCTCTCCTCTGTTTTTTGTTTTTTTTTTATTCGCAAAGAAAAAAAATTGTAAATGAAAACCCCTACTTCATTTTAAACGTTACTTCGTACCGTATCGTCATTTGTACTTTATTTGATTTCTGATTCCGAGCGGAGTTATTGGTAAGAAGTTTTTTATATTTTGTTTGCCATCCCATTGACCGTAATTTCTCACAGATTGATGAAAAATAAATGAAAAGTGAAGAAAATTGTAAAAATTAAACAAAAGCTGGAAAAATTTTGGTAACCGCTAATATTTTGGCCGGTGATCAAAAAAAAGAAAAAAAGTAACAATAACATCGCAATGTTTGAATTTTCAAGTCCAGCTGATACGTTGATGGAATTGATTGTTTGCAATGTACAACACACATAATAATTTGAGTATAATAAACTCTGAGATTTTCGTATAAAATTGAATTCAGTTTAGAATGCTTCGTAACGATGTTAGAGCGCGAATTAGTGTACGAATGAGAATGGTATGAGAGTGCGAGTGAAAGCTGTAGGTGAAAATTCCGTAAAGGGGTGTTATATAACGTGTATATAACGTGTAATTAGAAGCGACCGCGCAGCTGGATGAAAGGGAGGAATGGGTTCGAAAAACGAAAATTAGATAGTCGTTTAATTTCGACGTTCGTTGAAAGTAGGTTTCTCGGGGCTTTGAATAAATTAATCAACTCTATCGGGCTATAGCGCTCGTCGTCATTCCTAACGTTCTCAAGATCAGTTCGCGAAACCGAAATCCATCAAGTTCCTCAACCAACACACCCTCCGAAAGCTATCGGATCAACTCTAACGAACCACAAATCACATCGTGCACTGATTATAGACATAATTGAATCATCCCTTCGTTCGTTCATTCGTTCATTCACATAATCAGTGTCGGGCGTGAAAATTGGACCCGGCAGACACTACGGTGCGACATACCTGGATTACGTGTCTGAATTTTAATCCAGATAAAACCCGACACGCGATAAGCTGTAAAGTCACTCGTTATATTCCCTTGTTAGCTTGATCATAATTACAGCTAATTAAATTTCGTAAGTAAAAAACAGAAAGGAGAAAAAAGAGCCACATCTCGTGGGCGTGGTAACGTAGGTGAACTGCCGGTAGGATGAAATTTTATATTTTTCGTATGGGCGAACTGTTTTGGAAAAAATCTTTACGGGCTCCGGGTTCTGGTGCAGAGACGCCCCCGTCGACCACTCGATATTTTATCACGCGCTCCGCGGATATTCGTACCGAACGAATCGATGATTAGAAACCAACCGAACGTCGGCCAAACTCACTGACCACCGGATTTCAAATGTAAATTTATTCATGCGAATTTTTAAGCGACCCCAATCAAACGGAGGCGGTAATTAACGCCCTCGAACTGACCTCACTTCGTGCCCCAGTTCATTTCGGAATGGTAAATCGAGTAATATTTAGATTGCACTTCCCCGAGTTACCTAAGAAAATTCGGGATTTTCGGACGCTGAACTAACGTGCAAGATAAACCGGTTGGAACGCTCGTTGTCAAATTGTTTCCATTGATACTATATAAAATTGCAATTAGCACGAGCGGTATAAAGTGATTTTCAGCAATGGATATGAATCATCGACACGATAGAGAGCAAAATGAGAACGCAATCGTTTCATTATTTTGAGAAATTTTGTGGGCTGTCTTATTCCGCCTCGGAGACAAAAAATAAAAAAAAGGATCTCCGAGACGGTCCAAAACGTTGTTGCTGGCTTTGATTATTTATGAAAATCAACGAGATCATCAATCAAAGTCGTAATCTCGTTAATATTTTTTACCCAGCTTTTCCGTGCCGCCAGGGCTCCCGTATTCGAATGAATATCGTCTATTGTATATATACTGACAATGAGTAGATGTGGTCCAGAAACTCGGGAAGAGTTTACAGATGAAACTCTGAACTTTACACGTAATTCCCAGAACTTTCTCGAGAGCTATTCAAAACCGAGTCGACAATTGTCGCGAATTCCGTGTGTATACACACAGGTATAGTATACACGAGCTTTACATACCTGCATATTATTGCACATTGTATGGATCCCTACCTCTTCCCATTCAATATCTACGTCACGAAATTTCACGTATATACATACATGAAAAAAAGTCACCTACCGCGACTTCGACTGAACCGAACAGCCGAAGACGGAGATTCTTTTATTTTTCTCCTCTGCACAAATATATATATACCATGAGCTTCGTATCACGTATAGAGTCCGGCTTTTGGGTCGCGCTGCCCGGTTTATGAGACTTGAGTGCGCGGGATACTACTGAAAGGACAAAAACGAGAAGAAAAAAGAAGAAGAAAAATTGAACGACATGGAACTCGGCTACCCCGATAGATTTCAGCGTACAAAAGATGGAAATCAATTTTTGCCCTCACGTCAAAAAAAGCTACGAATCCTCGAGTTGTATGTAGAGTGAAAGAAAAAAAAAAAAAAAAACAAAAGGAAAAAAAAAATCACCGGAATTCGCCCCGGCACGTAAACGTACATGCTGTACGTACTGTGATATTCTAATTTAAAAAATATGATATCGATCAGGTATTTTCCCCGTTTGGTCCGTTTCATTTTTTTACTGCACATAAAAACCGAGGGGTTCGGTTATTTTTCGGTATGAATATTGACGGTTTGAATTTTTTTTTTTGTTTTCATCTTCCCATCAGGGATTATATGGACACAGATATAACTGCGGGGCGTTTAAAACGACGATACGCGTACTTCAGAATTTATTGTTCTGTTAAACGAATTACGAGATATTGCGTGTCGAGATTTTGATCAACGTGGTGTTGTTTGTTCTTTTTTTTTTTTTTTTTTTTGTCGAACTTCTATTTTTATTCAAAGCAGCTGTACCAGCGGCTACGCGGGCTTTGCACGGCGTTGAAAGTGAGAGAGAACCAAAGAACCAAAAAAAAAAAAAAGCGTTTCACGATCTCGACTACAATGGTGCGAAATAACGTCTGCATTCTTCGGTATTAACAAAGTACAATTTCCTCTCGGCAACACGGTGTGCTCCTATACCGCCATTCGTTGCGGTCGTTCCCTTGTGTTCGAAGTTGTCGCTGGAATAATACAAAGCCGTTCCAACGAGGTTGGCAATGCCGGGGAACCGTCGACAGACAGACACCTTCGTACCCTTAATAGATCCGGCTTTGCGTCACGTACAGAAATCGACCATACAACATACAATACCTTGCGCAAGGATAGCGTTTTATTCCGATACTACTTATGCACCGACACGCCACGCGAAATACACCCTCGTCACGAGGAATATCAAGAGAGAGAAAAAAAAAGAAAGGAACGAGAAAAACGCTAACTTTTCATTGCAAATTAACGTTGAAAAAACCTCTACATAGTTTCATTCGCAAACGTAACCCGATGGAAAGTGAGAACGTGACTAAAATAGGAACACACGAGCAAAAGTCAAATTAAAAATCATATAAATCGAGACCCGGGGCTCGTTTCGGACCAGACATCATTTTTCACATGTTTGTTTTCAACGGGGTGAAACCCACGTCGAGGGGTAGAGTCAAAAGAGAAATAGTTCCAAGTGAAAAATGTAAAAGGAAATAATGTATTTTCTTTTTCATGGTGTAGCGACACACTCCGGGTAACGGGGAAGCGTCTCATTAGGGCAGAAGCCGACCCTATAGTACGATCGTCGAGTCGGATAGGACTTCTTCGTCGTCACCCCTTTTTTCATTGTTCCATTTTTTTTTTTTTTTTTTTTTTATTATCTCCGGCAATTCTCGGCTTTGATTTCATCCGTTGACTACTCTCATTCATTCACGTTTTTCGTTACCTGCTCTTCTCGTTTCGATACTTATTCCCATTTTTTACTTCATCGTTTGGAAATTCGCGGTTTTTACCCCGAAGACCGCTGACCCCGTGACGCGATGGATTCAATCGAAAGTGTACACGAAATTACAATATAAAGTATACAGGTGTGTGAATATGTTGTATGTACTTATAATGTTTCCAGAAATTGAAACGTCGGAGTATCGAATAATGTTTCCCTGGTGAGAAAAGGAAAAAAAGTAGAGCGCAAACGACGGAAATATAACCGAGAGTATCCTGAGGTCCCGAGGAAACCGCAAAATATTTCATCCCTCAAAATAGCCGAAGGTGAAAACTACGTACGTAGATTATTCGAGTCACAATTTTGCGTGGAGCGGAGATGAGACCTCCCTAACGAACAAATTCGATTTTTCAAATTCAGTGAGATTAATGAAGAAAGACAAAGAGCGACAACTGAAATCCGGGCGAACAAGATGGTGGTGTTGTTGATAATTAAGAATTAGGAATATTTCAGCCATACCGCTACTTCGCGTAAAGTGTGCAGCAAAGCCGGAATATCAGGTGGGAGCTTTACGAGCGTTTACTTTTCTCTCGAGACCGTGATAAGGAATGATTAATGGCGGGAAAAGTGTAAACAAGTAATAATTAAACGGACAACGTTCTAATTTACTGATTTAAAATAACCCCCGAACCCCGTGGTATTACTTGAAAGTGTTTCGGTATTTTTCGATGAATAAAATTTTCCCGCTACGTACAGTAAAATGAAAAGAAATCAGTACTCGGCTAAACGGGCGTCGCTCGAAACTCTCGCAAATCTCGATCGGTTTAATCGACGGATTTGAAGATCCTCGGTTTTCGGGCCACCCAAATTCGTCGATGTCGGGCACACTTGATCGCTCGGGGAACACGGAACCTCCATTTATGAATAGCCCGGGCGATATCAGTGACGCCTGTACAACGGACTATACCGCTAAACACTTGTGACTCGCGTGGTCAAATTCAGCGAGCACTCGGAATACGGCGATCGCATGGGGTGGCGCAAATTGTTCGAGATATATATACGTATATACAATGCCTTGAATACACGGGTTCGTTGGTTTATGCAACACTTTACACCGGTAAACAATCTCCTGGGGTGAAACCTTCACTTTGTTTACACATAGAGCTGTTGCGATGAACTATAGTTACACCGACTGAATCGCAGCCGGAATAAATTTCTACCCTGTATACATCATCGGTATTATGGGTAGAAAAACAACCGCCAGTCGTCGTCGGGTCTAAACATAACCGCAGGGGTCGAGAACGGAAGGTCACGACGATAAAAAAATAAGGAAATAAAGAAACAGAATACGCACCAAGCGACGACGGGGGAAAAGATCGAGAGAAGAACGAACGTGAAGTTGCACTCGCATACGTTCGATGAACTGCTCGGGAGTGGTTTTAACGTGGGTCAAAGGTTGTTTGTTAATTACCACGCCCTTCGATCAAAACACATCGTCACTGCCTTCCAGAGTAGCAATCATGTTCATCCTGTACCAAGGTCGCTTTACTCGTTAGTAATACAAAGTTGAGTTAATTAAACTTTGAATCTAAGCGAGTTCCGTCACATCTCCTCTGATGTATGTGTGTTTGTATACCCGTATACAATATATACGCTGCGATGAGTGTATTTAAATTCACCGTATATTCGAAAGAAAGTAGAGGCTGCGTGTGGAATAAGTTTTCTAAAATTTGTGTAACAATTGTAGAGAGAATTTCGCCAAATTGTATGAAAAATTGAAAAGTTTTTCCATGAAAAGAAATGAACAAATATTTGTACATACATATATATACATATACAAAACCCCGTAGGTGTTTGAAAAAATAAAAGTAAAACAAAATAAAGAGAATGAAAAAAAAAAAAAGAAATAATAAAAACGAAAAACGTTTGCAAGCGGGAATTTATGGACATATTAGAGTACCTTCTCTTTTTGTTCACGTGTGAAAAAATGTAGAGTAATACAGGTGCAGAGGTTCGTTCCATGCAGTGTGCGTGACTCCGCTAGCCAGCCGTCTCTATGCTTCGTCTTCGTCTTCGTCTTCAAGTTACGGCTCGTCTTTGTGCTCCCTGTTTTCTTTAAGGGTTGCAAACTATAACGAGCGTACCATAGCGTCCCCTCGTTTTCGTCCAGCTTAAGGCTCTCTTCTCTTTAAAGTTACCGGCTCCCGTTCCCTACGAAGAAACATTTCTCGCGCTTCTGTCCCACTTTACGCTGCCCATTGTAACTCCCTCCGTGCAAAGAGCCTTTCCATTTTGACGTGACCAAATATTTGCCCAAGTTCGTCGGTAGCCGGTATTCCCGACTGTACCTACATTTTATGTTAAAAGAAAAAAAAAAAAAAAAAAAAAACATCCATATACATACATACAAGTATACAAGTCAACGGGTAGGTAATCTTACACCTCTGGCGATGAAACTACCGTAGTTATTTAAAATTCCGTAATAAAATTCTTAGGGTATTCCAACTTTTGAATACATGAACTTTCCGAAGATGATGTATACCGCGTCGGAAAAATAACCGAGCTGCTTAACGACCTTGTAAATTGATACGCCGGCAGTAATCTTACTGAAAAATAAATTTGAATTACATTATTAACGCCAAAGATATCTGAAAAAAAAAAAAAAATATTCCTTCGGCGTTGCTAACAAGGTTATTGAATTTCCCTAAAAAAATTTTTCACACCTTCGAATATTTTTCCGGAGTATATAAGGTCTGAACTTTGAGCGCGGTTTCTATTTTTTGTTTTTTTCTTTCTTATACGTCGCGAAATGTGCGTTGAAACTTTCCGTGAGTAAACGGGCGTATACGTGATAGGGTATCATTTTGAAATTTGGTTGGTCTCTCGAGGAACAAAAAAGAGGAGAAAAAAAAAAAAAAAAAAAACAACGAAAGGGAGAAAAAGAGAAAAACTGTACCTTTTGTAAAGCTGTAACCCAAAAGCTTTCGCAAAGCCAAGTGGGTGGTAAAATATCCAGGGGGATTTTGTGGCTTCCGTTAGCCGAACGGTCTGCCGCTCGCGTAAGCTCAAACCCTACACAGAAATCTACCGGACCACGTCGCGTTGTAGGCTCACAGTCGTGATCTCCTAGGTTCCATAAGCGTCTCAGAGCCAAAATAGGTATACACGATGCGATCCCCGTCCAAACTTCCAGCATCCGCGTTGGGACTGAATCTTAAAATAAAAGAAATAGACTACTGCAACCGACTCTGTGTATTTAGAGAAATCTGGAAGTTGAGCCGGCATATAGGGTAGGTTATCCCTGGAGCAGCAGAGGCGGCGGTGTAGCCGGCGTACGCGAGAAATCCCCAGGCGACTTTTCCCCCCGATTAGATTTAGCGATATCCTCGAGTTCCCCGAGACTAATAAAGACGATAGAAACCTGACGCCTGTTCGGCGAGGGCCAATTCAACGCAGGAACGTCAAAGGGCGTTGAAAGGGAAACTAACACTTGCACGGGAGCTCGTATACGGCACGAAGAGAAGTGCGAGGGTGAAAACCGGAGAAAAAAGTTCGATGAAATTTGCAAGCACACGTCAAACGCAGATACAGAAATAATATATTTACTCACAATAATAACACCCCGTTGTCGAGGGCCGTGATTAAACTGATGAAAAAACTTTCTTCCAGTCGTATCGGCCATCTAAGGAATTCACGTCACTCGTGAATGATCCAAATACATCACCGGTAATCTTATCGCCAATAATCGATTAGTTTCCATCAGAACTGTAGAACTATAGAAAAAACTTTTACCGCACATACATGAAATAGAAACTCTTATTCCCAAGCCATTAGCCTTATATATTACAAAACTTGCGAATTAAACGGTACAAGGTAGGATTCACGCGACAATCCCCCTCCCCCTTCCCCCCTAGCCATTGTTATACGCCATTAATACTTCTTACCTCGGGTGGCAGCTGGTACATGTATTTCAAGCCGTGCCTACAGCTCGGCACCAATTTATTGCTCGCGTAGGAACGTACAGGGTGAGTCTTATCAAAAAGTTAGAAAACGGGTTGGATTTAGCGTTCGGGATAACGCGTCCATTTGACGAATAAGGCGGGTAACAGCGGTAGGAACGAAATCAGAGGAAAACAAGAATTATGGCCGCTCTTCATACTTACAGACAATAACAGTACCTGCTCATTGCCGTCGTTGTCAACACGTAAACACCGAGCCACCATCACGAAGATCTCCGAACCGACTGAAGAGCTGATTCGAAATAAATGTCACGAATACACAGTCGTCGTAGTCCCCACCTCTGTGATAACTCGCCTAGTTGTTCGAACGAGTGTCAACTAGTCGTAAGTCCAACCTAGTCTGAAACATTGACAATACTCACCCTGTACGATTGGGCGGCTCCGTAGCAAAGCGCACCTGCTGGCCGATAGGTTTGATTCCGATCCGAGAAATTGGATTTTCCACGTATCCCTTAATTGCCGCGTTCAAATTTAGCTAAAGGCAAAATCCTCCGTTCGACCGTTAGTCCCAGGGGTGGAGTCAACCTCTTGTCATCGTGCTTTGGGAAGCAGAGCGAAACCACTTGGAAAACCGCTATTTAAGATGGGCGAATCTGCCAATCAGCCCTTCCAAACTGACTGACGGAGGGACGAGGCAAAACGGGAGCTTGTCGCGAACTGCGTGATCTGCTTTATTCCGCTGCCCGGTGACGGGTGCGGACCGTTACGGTTTCAGGTTGGGTACGAACAAGGTACGGATCCGGCAGGTATATCGGGCACTCGCCGCCCGATTCGAAACCTCCGGCACCGGAATGGAGTTGCGAGGAGGAAAGCTCACTTGGTATGCATCGATGCGCGGACCCACGTCAGCGTAGAACAAACAACTCTTCAAATCCACTCGTTCGTCGTTTCGTTCAAAAAAATTTTTATCCGGCCATTCGAACTGCGGAGGTGAAAAATATACCAACGCGACGTTCGATTTTTTTCAGATAATGAACAGTTCTAGCTCCGTGTACTCGAAAAATGATAGGGAAGAAAAAAAAATTCTAAAATCTTCTCCTTCCTATTGTCTTTTTGCAAACAGATGAAAGAATTGAAAAATTGAACGTATTGAAATTTTCATGCATATACAACCTACCTACGGTACATTTTAAGAGGCAACTGGTATCACGAGCTGCGTGATATCGGATTTGATTTACCTTTTCAGAATCGAGGAAATGTAATAAAAGGGATGGGCGGCAGATCTATCCGCGCTACTTTGAAGCTTTGACTCAATTTAGAAGCTAGCAGATACGCCTACTCGAGAGCAATTTTGTTTCTTTTATTCAGTTTATTTTTCTCTTCTTCGTTTTTTTTTTTTTTTTTTTTTCAATATTCTTACATCGCTTTTTTCCTCATGTTGTCGTTTATTCGGGAGTTTGAAAGTTCCGAGCGAAGGATCCGTCTCCGTTTTCGAGTGCCTCGCATTCGATATACGGAATGGTATGGGGAATAAGAAAATCCCGGGAACGGGGTGCACCTGAGAAATTCGGTAGCTGATGATAAGGACTGACGAAATTTCACTTGCGAAATATTTCAGGGGGGGACGGGATATTATCTATTTCGAGTCGCTCTGTCATCGGGGATTCGCATTCGCGATTCCAGGGGCATTGAATCGCCCTCGATTACCCCCTTTCGCATTATTCAAGAGTAAAAGTCACGGGGTCGCGCGATCTCGAATCTTTTACGCAGCTAAACTTTTTCAACGAGAGAATTAAAAAAGTTTCCTCCAATCGTCCGAAATAGGATACCCCTGCAGTCCGGGGTCAAAGATTCAATTCTTCGCCACTGTACGCACCTGGTCTGACGCCTCGAGGGAAAAAATTCGAGGATCACCGTTCGACCCGGAGCAAATGTTCGCACTCGACGTGACGTGCGTAACGTTTAACGTTCGCCGAAGCGTAGAAGGAGAATTTCATTCGCCACGATTCGACTTCTCGGCTCGTCTCTTCGATGAGCAAACTATCGGAAAGTTTTTTGCATTCGAATACTTCCCCCCGCGTATTCGACAGTTGAAATTTTCGGCATCATCCACGCGATACGTCGGCTGTACACCGTTACTCGTGGGTTCCGGACGATCACCCGGCGATTCTTGGATTGATTAATCAATTGCAACCACCCCGTAGCGTAATTAGGCCCATATTGTCCGCTCACGTCTTCCGTAACACCGACGCCAATTTGTGCTCTCCTGTATTATACCTACCCTACCTAAATTCTACCTGATTTCGTCGTTCTAAGCCGTGTAATCACTCCGTCGCAATCCTGACTCCGATCTCATAAGTCACTCCACGCTAATTGAGCCCTCGAGATTCTCATCCCCCAAGAATTCGAGGCCAACGAACGCGAGCTGCCCTCGCTTAATTCTTTTCAATCTGAGAAATGTTCCACGTCGATCCGGAGCACATTTGGCAAAACATTTGATCTCGTCCGGGGCATCGTTTGTGCGACGGGGGCGGATAGGGGGAGAAATGTTTTACGTTTCGTTCGAAAAAGCTGGCCCCTCTCGTCGCCGACAGCTTGTCGAGTCTCTCCAGTAATCCGATTTTCGAATGTCGACAGACCCGATGGCGAGAGGAGAGCGAAGAGGAGGAGGAGGAGGAGGGAGGAGGAGGAGGCTGATGCCAGATATTGCAATGGCGGTCAAGCAGAAAATACATCCTAGCCAGACGTTCGTTCGACCTGGAGATATAGTAGGCCAACGTAGGCCAGGCTCATTTCACGGTCAGTTGGTACGAGCAATATAGGTGCCCTCTTCCTTATCCTCCCTTTGACAGTTTTCTATTCCTTTTCTCTTTCTTTTCATTCGTTTCCTTTCTTCTTCGTTTTCTTTTTATTTTATTATTTTATTTTTATTTTTATTTTTTTTTTTTTATTTTTTTTTTTCTACTCCGTCCGGGTACCTCTCACGGTCCGCTTTATCGAAGAATAACACAAACGTGCATTTAGGGTATAAAATAGGAACGTGACGGTAAACCCGATCGGTGGATCCGAAATCGAGAAAAGCTTTCTCCGATCGAAACTTCGGGGAATCTGAAGCGTTCGCGCGGTCTGCATTAAAATACACGAAATTATGTAACCGGTTTTAGAATTATCGTCGCATGAATCGCGTTACTCGAATCAGTACATCGCAGTGTGCCAGGGCGAGAGGTGACGTCGAATAGAGTTGAAAAAAAAAGAAAAAAAAAAGAATTAAAACGAGGCAAAAAATATAAAAAGAAGGGGCGATCGGGGAAATTTAAAATGGTCGTAAGCAGCTAGCCGACAAAACTGCACGGTCGAGGGAATGACGTGACATGAAGTAATTACTCGGAAAACAGCAGCGAGCTTTTACGAAGTCGTTCGTTACTTTTTATGGTACGAAGATGACGTATTTACGGATTATATATAGTTCTCTAACACTATATGTGGGTTACACACTTTCTCTTTTACGTTAGGATATTTGGGGTGATCGGTCCGAACGCTCACGAAATCCAATTTACGTCATGAGAGGTGAAAAAATGTAGATCTACGTCCGAGTTTAAAGAGTGTTCCATAAAAACGTTGTATAGAACGATTTTCAAATTTTCTACGTCGATACAAATGAAAAAACAAAATAGGTGTAAAAGGAAAAACTACCCGTGCCTACGAATTTCGGGTGGGGTTGAAACTTGCACGGTGTAAGGTGGATGAATAAATAGGAGAGGTAAGAAGCTGCAAATTCTATCGGTTGTTTTACCGTCTTCTTCTTTTTCTCGGGGAACCGGGCGCCCCGGCGGGAGTGTGTCGGAACGCGTTCAATCTCATCTTATATACTCAATTAAACCAGCGTAAGTCCCCCGTGTGCCTCACGTTAAAAGGTGCTGCTCTCTAAACCTGGCGGCGGTACGCGATAAAGCGAAATAACCCGACGTGAAACGTTGTGAAAATCGCTACCAGCGTCACCTCGGCCTGTCGAGGAGAACGGAGAGAAGAGGCTGTGAAATAGAGAAGAAAGTGAGAGAGAAGAGGAGAGAGGAGAGAGGAGAGAGGAGGGTTATATATAGGCGAATTCAATTCCAGCCACACTCTTTCCTTACACTCGATACATAGCATAGCTATATGTATACCGGGATGTATTTACCCGAGGTGTCCTGATGCCGCCGGTGTTGCTGCTACCGTTGCAGAACTCCCGGCAACACAACTTATAGGTAGACTCGCCGACGCGGGACGTATATACACAGATTGAAAAGTTTCGATCCTCGATAGCCGCCGATAAGATCGTTCGAATCTTCATTGATACGAAACAAGGTTATACGCCAAGTATCAACGACCCCCCACCTCGTCGTATACCTATTTCCCTTCACTTTTTACGTCATTCCTCCTAGAGGTAAAAAGGTTTTCGTTCGGCCTAGAAATAAGCGATTCGCGAGTCTACCCTCCGCTGCTAACTTATATATCTCTCGCAACTTTGTACCCTCGGCTGTGTTTAGTTAGGAAGAGGATCGCGATAAAACAAATATATATACACGCGTTTAACCCCGAGGTGAAAATACGAGGAGCCGTCATACGTGATCGAATAAAGTACGCGCGATATAAATCCGCAAAGTTTTTTTTTTTACCGCCAAAGATTTTACGTTCGCCCGTTCGTATACGTGGTCCCCTGTACGTTTTGTCAGGTGTCGATTATAACCCGGGTGAAGTAGACGTATACCGCAGAGGCCGTTTCGCCATTAGAGCATCAAAGGACAGACCTACCCGCTTTTGACTCATCGCGACGATCCCCCCCCCCGCGGTTCTCCGGTCCTCCGCAATTCCACCCACCGTATAGCCACACCACTTGCCACTTGCTAACAAAAACACGAGTTGAAATTAGTTTTTGTTATCAGAGTTGGGGTGGGGGTACGCGTGGTTGAAAACGGAAAAACGAAGCGGAGCAAAAAAAAAAAGAAAAAAAAGCGTGACAAAAAAATAAATAAATAAATAACGAAAATCTCTGTACACTACGCGGTCGGCCCGCTGCAGCCTGCACGCGCGTAATGAACGAGCGAACGAGGCTAAAAAGAGTTAGAGAAAATTGTAGGAAATAAAAAGAGAGAGAAAAAAAAAATAATACAGAGCTGAAGGTACGAGGGGATTATTTTTCGGTCGACCTGAATTGCGGCGGTAATTATTATCCCAATACCAAAGTGAACCGCACCCGGAATACAGGGAAAAAGTTTAACGAGTACTCGGAGAATTTTCTTTTTTCCTGGGTTGACTGTGAGTTGTTGAAGAACAAAATATACGATATATATATACATCTATGATCTGTACAATAAGGGTGAAATGGAGCTTATCAGGAGTCAAAAAGTGTCGCGATCTCGACAGGGAAACGAAGAAATTGGGAATCGGGAATCCGCCTTTTATCGAAAGTGTTATGGACCGAATCGTTTAACCGAATGCCCGGTAGAGAAATAAAAATCTAGACATCGGGGAGAAGGGAGGGGCAGTGAGCACCTGAACACGAAAAGGACCAAACGTAGATATCGGAGAGAAGAAAGACATCCGCAAGGAGAAAGAAAACAACCAAATATCCGGCGGCCCGTGGGACGAACGAAAGGAAGCTGAAGAGGAAACCGATTGTCAGGAGTCCATGGGACCGGAGAGGGCTATTATCGAGCGTGATTAAATTTCCTTTGGCTGGTAAGTTTAATAACACGGGACCTTCGTAAAATAACATTACCTGCGCCATGGGGCTCTCGGGGAAGTAACGTGCGCGGCGAAACGGCGGAAAACGTGAACGGATGTACCCGCACCCTACCGAGACCTGGATTCACCTATGTATGGAAATTAAAGCCAAATACCGGCGAAACGTACCGGGTATCCACCATGTCGATGACCGACGGGGAGGGGTGAGGAGTCGGTACCGTTTCAAATTGAATCGAGATTGCCGAATAGATGTGGTCAATCGCTGCGTCGCTTACCACTAGCCTCTGGACCTTTCCCCACTCATATTCTCATTTTATTACTGTACGTATATAGGTGCGCTACAGCGATAGGAGGAAATTACGTTGATTTCAATGTGCAAAAATATTAAACCTCTTCGAGTTTCGATTGGTCATCAAATTTTTAGAATAGGAAATATTCAGGAACGATGTATGTAGAAACGGCTTCTAATGAGAGGTCATTGAGTCAGTTAATAGACAGAGAGAGAGAGAGAGAGAGAGAGAGAGAGATATCTGTGAGCTTGTGAAAATGAGGAATATCAATAGTATACAATATGTACATGTATACCTATAAGTCCGTGAAATAATGTGGAACCGCTAGGGTAAGCGGATCCTGCATTCTATCGGTGAGTACCTCAGTTAATCGGCTTACTAGATTCAAATAGAACAATAGCTGAGCTTGAGCCTCATGCGAAGTGAAGAGATTTCGTTACGGCTGCAATGACGCGATACGTCATGCCGTCGGGAACGAAAGTTAGCAAAGTCGTGATGTTGAGTCGATTAATCCGCGATTGTTCGGATCACTTTTTTTCTACACCAACACCGTGTCGAATATAGTCCGGACAAACGAAGGGACGGTCTTTTTTTTTTACAATGGTCCAGAAAATTGACAATCCGGGGTGATAGTGCGGTTGGTTTTTTTTTTTCCGTGTATTTCGAAATATAAAAATTTGCTCCAATTCGCCGTTGATATTCCGCCAGCAGGGCCCTGCGGGCAAATCCATATTCGTTCTCGAATTACCTGTGTTAAGAAATTCTCATCTCCGTCCTGTGCGTGGCTCACTTGTCGGGGACTGAAATAGCGAGAAGAGCGCAGACTGAAACACAAAAATAAAAAAAAATAAAAAAATCATGAATTCACGATTCGAAAGAGAAATCGTTGCGGTGACTCACTCAACGTCACGCATCCGAGTCCTATCAGAGTTATTCCGCAGTAAGTCTCGATGAAAATTCCAATCACATTCCCGGCAACGCCAGTTCCGAAACGTCCGCAAGTCAAAGTCAAGGAAACCGCCATGGCTCTGTAGCACATCGGACAAAAGAAACTGATCAGAACCAACAAAAGACAAATTTCATCCTGCCTTTTATTTCGCGAAGGATCCTCCGGCTAATTGAAAGGTTTGGCGATAATTACCTATCCGCCATTTTATTTTCTCTCTCTCTCTCTTATTCTTCGCTTCTCCTTAGCTATACTCATTTCCGTCCCTCTCTTTATCTCGTTCCCTCTTTCCCAAATTACACCGAACGAAAACGTACGCAAATCGAATTCAATATTTGTTCTTCATCTTTTCCAATCTAATACAAAAAAAAAGAAGAGCTCACACCCACCTCAGATGAGTCGGGTAAGCGTCGACGATCGCAGCACCAAGAATACTAACGCATGTCCCCGAGAGCACGATGTACGCCGACATAAGAACCGTCACCGTGATCTCGTCTCTCGCAAAATACGATCCGATACCCGAAATTCCACTCAAGCACAACATCGAAACTGATCGAAAGCGGAAAAATTCATCGTTTCGTTAGCGACGTTTAACAAGTACTGTCTCAAAATTCAGGGATAATTTCGATTGGTGAATGCAAAATGATCCGAATGCTTTTCGATGTGTTTCAAATGAACACTGATGGTATTTAACGAACAAAAGGTATGAGTTCAAGTGCATTCCACGACTCCGTTGGAAGAGCGTTTCAATATTTGTCCTAGATGAGGGATACGTACCCAAGACTTTTCGTTTACCAAAGAGGCTAACGAGCCCCCCGTAAGCACCGTAAGTAACAACGTAGAAAGCGCCGAGAACAAGGCTGCTCATGTAAACACCTGTCCTTATCTCGTCGCTACATTCGGTCGTTTCCAAGGTGGCGTAGGACGTGATGTTTACCTGGTAGGCGACAAATTCGCATATCGTTTCAGGTTCGGAATTACCGACGCCAACGTCCGAGGTCATCATGTTCAGAATGTTCGGCATCCACAGATAGAGACCACCCGAACTTTACGAGCATGTAACAATGGGAACACGAAATTCGATTAAAATTTCAAATTTTCCGACCGAGGCAAAAAACCTGGAACCTGAAACGGCCCTGAAAATTTACCTTGGATGCGGATAACGATTGTTCAAAAGTTAACGAACACCCCGCATCCTCGACTAACACGTGGGAATAATGTGCAATTTATAAAATGGAATGAAAGGGGAAGGAGAATGAAAAAGGGAAAATTAAAAAAAAAGAAATGCGAACGGCCACTACACCGTGAAATCTGTGGCACAAAACGCGAATTATTGTCCGAAGGACCGTGCATAGGATAGTGTACTTGAATCGAAAGCTTTCGTTAAATCATTTTAACGAGCACGTCGTGCTGCACTAGACAAACATCAATTCAACGAGCAGGTAGGTATTCCTGATTGGAACTCGGCGAATCTATAGGTTCGCAGCTAAAATTACTTCTGGTTCAAGGTAAAACTACGCTGGTTACGGATTTGCTCTTACCAAAATTAAAGCCGTATATATACCGGAGTAAATGTACCTGCAGTAAATACCGAATTGAAGTGTGCAGAAAAGTAGAGTGGTCCAACCGTACGGTTTGCGAAATAAGGGCGCCGTTTGTCGCCAGATTACGTCGGCGAGACCCCTAGGCGTGAACGAAACCCGAGGAGAAACGTGCGGCGTCTCATTCGCTGTATCGTCAGCGGATCCAATTTTCTCGAACCTCAGACTTTTAACCTGCAGTGTCGAACGGAAGCGGAAAAGATATGTTTATTTTTATCGCGGATCGATAATCGAACGTACATGTGTGTATATATATATATATATACTCTTACCGGATAATTTTCTGGACTGTTACCAGAATTCTGGGCGTAAATATTTTTCAACACTTCAAGGGCCGCCTCCTTCCTACCAACCGACATGAGGAACTTTGGACTTTCCGGCAGGTAGAGGAAGATCGAACCTTCGAAAAGAATGAGAGAGCTTGCGATCGCGATGTAGAGCCGCCACGAACCGTACAATACGAAACCGAGATCCCAATTCAACTGCACGGGCAGAAGAAGCCAGGCCAAACCTGTTTGCGCAAAATTATGGAAATATTGATTTTTCATCGACGCGTCTTTTCGCATATCCGATTAATTGATCACCTGGTATCAGGAGAAAACCACCGGCGATAAAACCACAGGTCCAAGTGATGATCCTCGAGCGCTTCGAGGCCGGTAAAAATTCACTGAGGTAAGCGTAAACGGTCGACGTCGTTCCGCAGAGGCTGAAACGAAGATCGCCGCATTGAAATAATATTCGGAATTCGGCGACTGGATTTCATGTAAAATACACGTGATAATATAATCTCGATTACGCGGATGGAAGAATTTAAAGGAACTGATTATGACAAAAAGAGAAAAAAAAGAAAAGAATCAACACCGAATTATAAAAAGAAAAATTTCCCGCCGCGGCTCCGTACGGCTGAGCAAGTAAATGAATAAACCGAATACGGTGCGGGAATATACGCGGAATTCCACGCTACCCGGCTTATGTTCACGTATAAACCCCGCGGGTGACGATTATAATTTCCGCAGGGAATTTAAAAAATAAAGGGATTAAAAGACAGCGCCCAGCAATGCGAGTAAATTAAATCGGACGGAGCATAGTAGGCGCGGGTGTTAAAAACTCCGGAACGTAATTCGCAATAAATTCAGATAGTGTATAATAGAGGTAAAAGCTCACAATACTCCTGTTAAAAATCTGAAAGCTATAAAAATGCTGGCGTTCGGAGCGAAACTTGATATGAAACTTGACACCCAAGTCGTGTAGGCGGATACCACGAGAACTTTCTTCCTCCCAAAAGTGTCCGCTGAAAAACCCCACGTGTGAGCGCTTATCACCATGCCTGAAGAAAGAGCATGCGAAACAAAAAATGAAAATCAAGTACAGAATGTCACTCTCTTGCGGTTCGCCGTTTCTCACCCCAGTAGGTCATGCCGGACAAGTAACTCTTCTCCGTGACGGTCAAGGCCAGGTCGCACTGAGCCGCTGGAATCATAAAACTTATCCCGGCGGCCTCCAAGACCATCGACAACAGGGACAATCCCGAAGTGAATATCAGAACGGCGTGGAACCGCCCGAGACCTGGTAGAAAAATTTACAATTTTCGGTGAAACTGGGAGACAATCGGAAAATATACTTTCGACAAATAGGCACACCCCACCTGTCAAATTGATGGCCTCCTCCAGCTCGGTACCCTCATCTTCTAATCTCGTTGAGAACTTATTTTCTGCGGACGAAAACTATTCGTGAAAACCAGCTGAAATCCGCCAGAGAATTAAGTAAAGTGTGCAACTACCTGTGAAGTCGGTGACCTTCTCCAGATCTATTTCTTCGTTCCTCGTTTCGCTAACTCCGTTATTATTACCTGCGAACCAAGAGGTATAATTAATTCGTTAAGAATTGTGTATTTCAAAAGTGTAAATATGAAGCTCGAATGGCGACGTTTAGCCGTTGTTATATTATTACCCTCTGCCATGTCGGTCTCTCATGCTTCGTTGTTCGCTGATTTGTGCGTTCTACACCGGAATCACCTTAGCTCCCCTTCAGAGACGGTGGGGCTTCCTTATCTCCCGCATAATATAATTGAAAGAACAAACAGAGGAGTGGGCATCAATTTTAGACACCGAATTATTACCCTGGGTCGGTTGCCACCGCTCTACATAATTAGCATCACCACCGGCAGCAGCAGCTCTGGAGCTATTAGAACAGAAAACTGTCAGAGGCGGGTGCTCGAGCGCATAAATCATCGGCTCGGCAATTGTTTACCTCCTCAGAGCCTGCGGGTACATACCGAGAGCGTGTCACTCAAGAGCACCTCGAGATATTTGCGTTTCTGGTGTGCGATTCAATAATTCACTATGTCAGGGAACTGTTTTGTTCGTTACCCTGTACCGGTACACCTGAAATTTCATTTATTTACTTTCACATCTTACGGAAACAAGAAATACACGGATTTATGTTTATTGGGCGACAATACTTCTCTGTCGCCGTACGAGTAAATTTGAATATCTCAATTCTATGAATCGATTCGTATTGTTCGGGATATTTTTCATGCTGCTTCGGTATAGCCCACTGCATCGGGTGTCATAATCGGTTTCGTTGCACTTTGAAAATCATCGGATACTCCGAAGTTTGGCACGAATATATATGCATCCGCGTTCCGAATCGGTCTATCGTGAATTTATCGCCAAAAAAAACTAGAAACTAGAAACAGACCAACCGATGCCAACGGGCAACCGTACGATCCGCGGAAGACAAAAGCGTGCGAAAAAACCTTCGATCTGAGTTTTGACACACGTTTCGTAACCACTTTATAATCAATGTATACGTACGTTGATTTTTTTAATAAAAATATTCAATTTCTTCGAACGGAATTTTTATAGTCTATATATGTATGTAAAGTATTGCTAGGATAATGGACGAAAAAGAAAAACCGAAGCTCAGCTGCGCGGCGAAGGGTGAGAATTCGTGCTGCCCACCGTACTTTTGGGCTAAATTCGTTATTAATTCTCACCCCGTTCCATCGGAAACGTGATCCATATAGCGAGTCCTGGACCGGCTTATCTGTTGCCCAGTCTTGTGGGGTACAACGGGCACGATCCATCAAGATATCGCTGCCCCGCGTTCACGATGAGGACGCGAGTCGGCACGAATATTTTAGGCTTTGGACCCGGTCCCCGTTACAACATCGAAGGACAGACGAATTACGGCGTTCAAAAAGCCCCGGCTTACACAATCGGATTCCGCGATGGCGGAAAAAGTATGTGATCAACTCGGTACATTGAAAACCCCATTCGAAATAAAAAGCATGTTAAAAATGGAACGATGGAAAAAACACCACCCTCGTACAATATACCGTCTACGTAATCGCAGTGGCCAGCTGCAGCGGCCCTGGACCAGGTGCGTACAGTCCGGAAAAATGTCCACCGATGAATCATAGCGTCAGACCGGCGGCCTTCTCTATGAAGAGGCGAACGAACGACCACATGTCGGGAGACGGACCGGGACCAAAATATCTGATACCCTCGTGCCTGGGCCCCAAAGTTCCCGACAAAACAGCCACGGGAGCTTTTTCCATGTGAGTTATAGTGCCGTCGTTGCGTGTCTTCGGTGGAATCGAATGGGGTGTAATTTGTTTTTTAATCTATGCAGCGCGGGTCGTCATGGGAAAGATCATTGCGACGGGAGTCCGGGTCCCGCGGCGTACAATAATCAAAATTACAACTTGGTCAAGCGTAAACTTCCGGCGTATACTTTGGCTTCGAGACTCGGTTCGTTCAACGTTGGATGCGGTCCAGGTCCTCGATATTACCCTCAATATTTCGGGGGAAAGAATCCGCCGAAGTTTACCTTCGGCGTGAAACACAGCGAATGCGCACCACCGGCGATCACCGAATTCGACGAAGAGTGACCCCGGTACGGCGAGGGCCGTGGGATTATTATTTTCACATATTGTGATCGTCTGTAATTGTCCGATGGTTTAGTAAATTGCGCTATAAAGCGGTCGTTTTATTAACTGATCTCGTCTCGTGACATTGAAAGTTTTTTTACTTCGAACTGCGTAGACTCATGTGAAACTGATTAGAATCGGAGTTAATAGTCTCGCTAAAATTAGAACGAACTCGCGCGTGCGGGGATTATTTTCTGCGATAAGAATTTCCGTATCGAGTTGGAAAAAAAAAGGAGAAAGAGGGGAGGCGAACAATAGCAGGCCGTGACCACGGATATGTCCAACATTTTCATTTATCTTTAGGGTTAAAAATCAACGCGGTCCGAGGAAATGGATTAAAAGCAAACTAATACTTTAGACATCAAAATTTCACGTACAATTGTAACAAAATTTATTTATTATCATGCCAAAGAAAGACGAAGGAAGCAAGGGCGATGACGCGAAGAAGGGAGACTCAAAGTCGGATAAAAAGAAGCCGAAGAAATCCAGCGGTTGCATCGGGAATAAAAGTAAATTTTGCTGTTCAACGATGTCACGAACGATATACTTATGAAATTACTCAATTACAAAGACTCCTGTTTCCTTTTTTTTCCCCTGCAAATGGAACGCGCGTAACTTTCAGTCAAAATAGAGCACGAACATATTTTTCGCGGAGGTATTGCGCCCTGTGAGGATTTCAATTCAAATCAGCGCTGAGAATATCGCATATTTTATCGATCGTAATATACAAATGGGAATACCATGTACTCTGATTCGTTTTGCACCCAACTTTAAACTTACTTCAACATCGTATATTTACCCAGATTGTGAGCGAGACAAGGTTAAAGGAGTCGCGGTATCGCAATTTATGACATTCTATTACGTGTCCCATGATCACGCTGCAATTGTCGTGTTTGGCCTATCGTTGTATCATTTCTTACCCGCGTGGCGGTAAATTATCGTCTACGCGAATACGGAGATATATTTTTATCGCGTATTACGGAACATCGTGTTTTTTAATCGAATCTTCGTACCGCCAGGTCCCGGACCAGCTCAATATTTACTTCCGCCCCTGACCGGATATCCTCGTCACGACACCACCAAGTATCGAAACCCAGCGTTCTCCCTTCGAGGCCGACAAACCGCGTCGTTGCCCTGCAACAGTCCCGGGCCAAAGTACAACGCGAAAAAACCTCCGAAATACCCTGACCCCAAGTTCAGCATCGGATCTCGCGGTACGTCGGTTGTGAAATCGTGTACTCCCGGCCCCTACAAACTTCCGGATGCTCCGAGGGCACCGATTTTCAGTATCGCCAGCAGAACGAACCCCAGGAGTGCCGGTGTGACGCCAGGACCTTACAATCTTCCGCCCGTGATGGGCTGCAATGTGATTGAAAAACCAGGGGCACCTTGTTTCACCTTGTATGTAAAAAGCGACTGTACCCCGCCCACCCGGAATTTCGGTGACTTAAATTCGTGGGAAATTTTTTCATTCGCAGCGGAGCTCGCCCTTACGGGACGAGGTGCGACGGCGGCCCCGGGCCAAAGTTCGGGCCGATGAACTTGGACGTAGTAAAACCGAGGGCACCCAAGTTCAGTCTCAGAGGCAGGCAAACGGGAGGTTCGAAATCATGTGGCCCCGGACCGAAGTATGACGTGAGCTACAAGTGCAAATGCGCACCGAAGTTCACCTTTGGTATCAAACACAGCGAGTGCGCACCGCCTTTGATAACGGAGTGCGATGATAAATGTTGAAACTCACACGGTGCTTTTGGGTGAAATGAAATTAAATATTTACACGAAAACGAACGCAACGCTTCATTACTCGTAATCGGATAATCGACTCGCGAAAACACCAGCAAAACTCACCTCAAATTAGAAAAATATATCGATACTGATTCTACGGATCATCGATACCGATACCGATACCGATAGGATTTGTTTTAGTCAAGTATACTTCGTCATCTCTTCTGCGCCATCGATGGAGCAGAGCTGGAAAGTAGTTTGTAAGCGGCGTCGGTAAAATATGGAAGGAAATGTTCGCAGTTCAAGACACCCTTTGATAAATTACAGCGCGAGTGATACCATTTTCTTTGTACAGCGTTATCGATTTTTCGTTACTCAGTTTCACCTGCTATCATCTGTTTGCGATTTACGATATGAAATTGCTAATCGGATTAAACTAAAGAGCATTTGCTAATTGAAACGGTATCTCTCGATAATCGCCCTTGAATTTTCTCAAACAAGCGAAATCCTCCAGATCACAAATTTTAACAACAATTCCGGAAAAATAGTAGCAATAGAAGAACATAAGAATACGAGAGATTGTAGAATGTGAGAAAGTCGACGTGTTTCTCTAGCCGATATTATCTACCATTGTGTATCGAGTTCGCGTATAAAAGAGAAACACATCGACACCTCGCAAGCATATCCAATATTCTGCAGTCTCTTATGAAATTGTTATACAAATAATGTCCCATAGGTTCCCTACGATACAATTCGTACCCAGAGAAACAGTCCTTACCAACCAGGTTATACCGATGACAGTCTCCTAATGGAAAAAAAAAGGATGTGGACATTAAATTTTTTTATTGAATCGTACGAAAATAACAAAAACGATACAGTTGAACGAACCAAGTGGAAATGTCGTTACTTGCAGTTAACTACGCTTTAAACCACCCTATATTTCTTCCGAAACTTCTACCTCGGCGCTATAACTGATTCTGCTAATATCGCAAATAGCCACCCCTGGAAGAGAAACCTCTTGGAGAGGATATGGGGTAGTCTGTACGGTGGAAACTAAGTGATTAGAAAAAAATTGGACAGTTGCTTGGAATACCGTGACAAAAAGTACACCGATAGATGTAAAGTATGCCATAATTAGCGAGAAGACCCTGCAAAACGATACAAACACTCTGCTATTTTTTAGACAGTCGTAAAGCGAGCTATGTTTAAATCTATAGAACTCTTGCGGGTCGATTTAACAGTCATAGAGTTTGACTTCTCGAAGTTTCGTAAGACGTGTAAAAATTTCTGAAGCAAACTAATCATTTTATTCAAAGCTCGGAGTGTAAAATCCAAATATATGTATACACGGAATGAACTACTTGGCGCATGCCTCACACCGAAGAAGGTCTAATGAATAATTTCCGAATCTAATCGTACCGCTGTAGTGGCGCAAACTGTTAATTATGCAAAACTTTACAATCAGCTTTTACGTTTCACAATATGTCAACCGGATCGGGCGTTACCGGAATATATTTATTCAAGCATCACAGCCATGATGTGAGATTTGAAAAAATAAAACACACGCACACACAATTATTATAAGCGGCTAAAAACATGTTTCGTAGTTATACGTATGCATTGACTCAACACGAATTCTCTGTGTAAGTTTGAATGGTTATTGACCTGAGTAATTAATATCTGATATTTGGCTGAATCATTTCCTTCCAGTACAAAGGCTGTAAGCTAGGTTTTGCAGCTTTTACGAAGATAAACTGCGACTTTTTCTCCTCTTTTGAAGTAATACCCTTCCATCTGTAGAGACGTAGGGTACAAAAGTAAAAGAGTTCAACTACGCTGAGTAAGCTGACGCCGAGAAAGAACCCGCATATACCGCCATAGTTACCTGAGAGTAACGTTATCAAGTTAATGACCATCTTCTAAATGAAATCAGAATTCGGTACATCTTATACGTACTCATCAACTCGTACCAGTAAAAGAGAACGTCTTGCTTGAGTCTGACTGTTCCAGGTTCTTTGAAATACACACTAATGATGCTGTGGTCGTCGAATTTATCAACTGTCCTATCAAAACGTGACATGCATTTAACTAATTTAACGGGTAAATTCATTCGATATTTTTTAATTATTCCACTAACTTGCCAATGACCATTTTCGATGACGTCAGAGAGGCGGCACTGACAGAAACTTTGTAAGAAACATCGGCACAAGCTGGATAACATTGTTCGCAGTTTAAAGCGCCATCGGTTTCGTTCATAAGTCCCAAATCGCGGTAATAAAATTGTGTCGCCGATTCGTCGATCCTTGGCTTCATTCTCCACCATCTATCTTTGAAAAAAAAAAAAAAAATAATTAATAAGAATAAGAATACGGATGGTAATAATTGATCAATTAATTTTCGCCTACTTCGAAATTTCCTCAAACACGGTAAGTCGCGTAGATCGCAGGGACGATCAGTTTCTGAAAAAAATATGACCTGGAAATTAGTAGTAGAAAAACAAAAAAAAAAAAAGAAATGGCTATTTACATGGGTGTTCTTATCGACGAGGAACTTACGACTGTTTCTGGGGTGCGGATAAAAGACCGGAACACAGTGACAAAAATTTTCAATATCATCTATCCTACAGTACATTATGCAGTCACTGTACGAATAGTATCCTTGAAATTTACGAGATAACTCGTGTCCAAAGAGGCACTCTCTTTTCAGAATGTCATAATCAACCACTTGCTGTACAGCAGAAAAATAAATGGCGTAATGTGAAAGGGCAAGGGAAAATTCAATTCGAATCGAAGATATAAAAACGAACTACAAACCGGAACCGAGTAGAAGGTCGTAGCCTGTAAATGCATCGAAGTTACCGTGTGGGGTGAGACCAGGACTTCGGTAAGCCCGCCGCTGGATGCGTCGGGAAAATCGAAGGATGAGAAAATCAATACCTAAAGTGATGAAATTGACGTGAGACAAATTATTTTATTTAAAAGCTCCCAAAGTAACGAGCAATTTGACGGCGAACGGAACCTTGAACCCCGACGTTGGATGCATTTTGTAATAATTGTCCGAAATTTGGGGATCAACGACCACCGTCAGACCATTCCAGGAGCCGATCGCACGCGAAGTCTCGACCTTACCAGTGGTTGGAACATCGTTTTCGTATATCTGACTGGACAACATATAAAAAATATAGTAAATTGAGTCCTTCGTGGTTCGAAACTCACCTTTGAGAGTCTTCCGTTCTTCGATCGTGGTTGAAAACACAACACAAACCCTCTCCGGTTGGTCGTGTGAAGAATATATCCTCACACGGCCGTTCTATGCTACCCCAAAAACAGTTCTTCATCATTTGTCGACAAGAGGGTGATAACTGAAATTTGAACGATGAATTATTCTGATAATCGTTACTATTGATCGAGTGAGTATACTTATATTTCAGAAACCGACCCTTTCTATTATATGGGCTACGTAGGGCCCGTAACGTCTGAGTAATATTTTGTGGAGCAGCATAACGTCGTACGTTTCACTTTCATCCAATTCGAATAGGTACAAGTGTCCCAGATATTTCAACATATCAAAAACCTCTGTAACTGTAAAGTTACCGAAAAGATTCGAGTTCACGCTGCAATTAATAATACCGTGACATTCTAAACGGATCGAACACACTTTCCAGGTGAAATTCTAGCATGTATACGCACATTTCCTCGGCAATTTCCATCGCGGCTCCGTAACTGATTTTATTTAGATCGCAGATAGCTACCCCCGGAAAATATACATTTTGAATGGGGTAAGTCGTTGTCTCCACGGTGGTCACTGTAGGACTATCCATAAACTCAAAAGTAGCCTCGCCGATAGTGAAAATGACCAGTATGACGAGAATGAAGTGAACCGAGAGCCAGGCAATCCTGTAAATCAGCGATACTGTAGGTTTGATGACTAATCATCGGTTTTAGAATCTTTGAAAATTCAAAATTCTCTACGCCAGAATGACTACCTCTCTTTATAGGACACACGATCGGTAACGTAATAGGCGCATCCAGCGACGGTATTATTTTTCAAATAGTCGTAGACCCATTCTTGAAATCTGCTCGATTTTTTATGTACTACCGAATTACCCGTGAAAGTCGCCATATTTTTTGTGTTGCTACCTGGTCACAAATCTACGGCAAACTGGTCGTAGCATCGAAGTGAGGAGAATTAATTGTAAGTCTGAACTATACGTTTTGGAAATTATTTATTAAACGTGCGTGCGAGACCAGATAATGAAAGTTATTCAAAAGTTGCTATTCGTGCAGCCAGTGAATTGATTAATTATTAATTAGTTAAAATCAGAGTGTCTGCATTGGCATGACGATGTAAATTAGAGACAAGCTTTTTTTATTTGATTAATAATAATATTTTTACACATTTCGTGTAAAACGAATAGAATAATCTATATATGAAAACTGTATATTTCGCTGTGTGATCCGCGATTATTAATGTTTTTCATTCCGTGACATCGAGGCTGTAGCCGTGCAGCAACATCGGCTGGTGAAACCGAACTTGTGATAATCTCGTTATAACATTGATCAAGAACGAGATACAAGAAGTTGAAAATATTTCATCCAACTATATCGCTCTAATCCAAAAATCCGCGAAATCGGTTCTCAAGGTTTTCGAAAAGTAAGTCTGAATATTTTTCAAAAGTGAGTGCAAATTTTGAAAAACTTCTGAATCTAAATCTGATCGAAAACGTATTGTTGTAATTAATAGATTGTACATGGTTATATGCACGCCTCCCAGTAAAAACTTCTACAAACTTAAGCCCGGAATTTTTATCTTCTTCGAGAAACTCGTTTTTTTGCGAAGAGTACAGTGTACAAAGTTTCAGCTATATGCTAAGTAAACTTGCACCGAGAAATAGCTCGCATCATTCACCAGAGTTACATAGAAGTTAGCATCGCAATGTACGTAGGTAGGTATTCCAAATTCTAGAAGAATGTTTTTAATTTCATAAATAGTCAAGCCTGGAAAAAAGGCGTTTCGTACAGGATGGATGGTAGGTATAACGAGCTACCGATGAAGTCGAAGGTGACTTGAACGGCCACGGTGAGGGGTGGACCAACGGATATAAAATGGACAATAAGCCAAAAGGTTCTGTAAGATAAAACAAACATTCGTAATCAATATTTCAATCACTCACAACTGTATTTGTACGTGGATGACCGCTCCCTATAACCAGCCCCATCGATAACGTAATAGGCGCATTCTGGGACTGATTGTGAGCTACTTTTCAAATGGATAGTCGTACAACCAGCCGTGTTTGAACCTAGAAGTTTTTGGGGTTGATTAAATAATCATAGAATTCACCATACTTATGCATATATTTCGTGATGATCCGTGATAAAAACCAAATCCGTTCGGGATAAGCTGTTCTTCTGACGAAGACCTCGCGCAAAGAAAATCAAGCTGCAAATTGAATTAATTATACATCAAATGACAAAGTATAGTAAGATACAATGATTACTGCAATGACGAATGCTATCGATCAATAAATAATTCAAACTCATGGAATGATTGCTTTCTTCATAAACGAAGTTGTGGAAACATGATTTTGATTTTATTATACAGCAGTTGTACAGAATAACAAATTCAGAATATGTAACATAGCTACAAAAGTCGAGATATCATATTATAGCGTTTAGACGGCAGCACGTTTCGATAACAATTATTTCTTCGTTCGTTATTATTATCTGCTATACATACAAATTCTGACGAGTCATTTAGAGCCTCTAAAGTTCCGAGGTAGAGCTGAGGGAGAAGAAAGTTTTTTTTTTCTAATTTACATATGGATAAGAAAATTAAATAGGTACCGGCTGCCGTGTAAATTGAAGTCTTCGCTTTCGTGATGTCATGATTGAATAATGTGGGCTATAGTATACTAGATATCGGAAAATTTGAATGTGTACTGATATGTTGTTGCGTATTATATAAAAATAAATCATTCCCACTCAGCAAAAAACTAACGAGGAATATCGAGTTGTACCTCAGAGATTTGATTAATATTTCTTTGTTTTGTTTAACTGCACATCCTTACATATAAAATGATATGTCGATATATAAATCAGGGATGTGACTTCGTCAATTAATTGTATTCTAACAATATCTTACAGCTCGTGATATAACAATCTGCATAAAACCGTATTCCGTCACCTGATTTACGGTTCATACGGACACATGTGATGTACATGTAATTATGTTACCTAATTCCGTGACATCGAGGCAGTAGAATTTACATTCGCTAGCTGGTAAGACGCAACACGTGGTAGACAATATGTTTACGTTCAAGTCAGTCTGTCCGGAAGAATTTTAGAAATTGTACTAATACCACTAGATGCTAGAAGGGCTATGGGCAATTATTTACCTAATCATCATACTCACGTTAATTCAATAAGCACGTAATGCATGATAAGTAATTGTCTAGAAATTATCATACTGAATATTTCGTCAATACGAATGAATGTATCGGTGAACATTAGAGGAAGATTTACACCGAAAATTGTAAAGCCACCGTACAAACATGTTTGAATTCAAAACGACTATAATCGGTTTGTGCTGAAATGCTCATACTATTTTTTCCATCCAAGTTTCATTCATCCTCGTGAAATTTTTTGTAACAACTGTTCAATACACATGATGGCGTAATTATTTATTATAAAGAAAAATATTTTCAACTAAGAGATAAGAAAATATATTCGAATACGTGGATATTATTGTCTCGCTTTCTTCAATCACTCGTATACCAGCAATACAAATTATTCACTATATCTATCGCAGTGCTGAAGGAACGCGGACTGATCGTAAAGATGCCAGTAATACGAACAGCAAAATTTTTGTGCTTTTTTTTTATCACATTTTCAGAGAAATTAGTAAGAAAAAAAAACGACTGAAAATTAAACAATGATTTGAGAATATACAGTAACATGAAGTCGCGAAAAATACATCTATATCGTATTCAACATGTATATAGTCTGCCATTTATGTATAATTATATACTATTAGTGGAATTATTGCGACACGAGGTATAACTGTATTAATTGGTAACAATTGCAGTTGCAAAATACCCATGCGTAGAATGTTCATGAGTGAATTATTATTTCACTATAACTTTGTATATCAATACACGTATAAGTATATCCCCATACACTTACGTGATGGTTCATAATTACTCAATAACAATTCGCGAGTATATGTATAATTGCTTGTATATAGTGACTAGTTTAGCGATCGTGCGTCCTATGGTTGGCGTTGTGTACAAAACTATTCAATAAACGGTACGATTCTAGATTGGAGCAGCTTGTGAAATTGAGTCAAGTGAAGCTCTGGAGTAATATTGCCAGAATCCCAATTTCTTTGAATAATTACGCGTTATCTCACCCAGCATAAAAATATGAGCCATCGATTTGAAAAAACCTAGAAATCTATGTACAGCAGCTCAGAAAATCACTGGCTGCAATAAATTTTAATCAACAAATCATGTAAATTGTTTAAAATAACGTTATATATGTACATATATATAACTCTTGTATGTGTATATAATTAGTTTACAGCGATCGTTGCACTTGTTTGAAGTTGGTGTACGTGAGGAAGATTCAATTCAATACATAATTTTAAAAATACGAATTTTATAGGAATTTTTTTGAGCAATTATTATAGTGTGTACGTACATAATTATACGCTTTTGGTGCGTTGAAAGTTTGAATGAAAAAATTCTCGATCACAAAGCTTTGAAAATTGTTAAACATATGTATACATATGTACGTAATTAGAAAACACACACAGTAGTTTCAACACACGATGTTAATTGTTAATTATTACTATGAAAAAGTATAACGTACATACATGTAATGTGCATGTAAGTTAATCAATTTATCTATGTATATACATATACCTACAAATTATGATTATTAAAAACTGATTAAAAATTCCACAATAATCAAATCTTCGGCAAAATTCACTATTCGCTATTAAGCTCTGATAAAATATTAGGGTAAAATCTCTAAAAGCGGTATACGTATTTAATTAATTATTCTATACCTGAAAGCGATGAGATATGGCAACCAACGCCTGTAATTACTTATTTCTTACAAAAGCTCCCGCCGTTGCTGCTGTTGCCACCGTTACTGCCGCTCCTACGTACGAGGAATATTTTGTTAGAAGATAATTACCAACATAATTTTTTATTGTTAGAAGCTATCGTTTTGTATGTGAGCTAAATCGACCAAAAACCATTCATGATAGTCGGTTGATGGATTACGTCTCAAGATGTACCACAGGCAACTTTCAACTAAACGTTTCTCGCTGAGATCTGTGTCATGCATACAAATATTGCGATACAGGCATCATTTTTTGAATATCAATTTTTTCGTGTAAAACATCTTAAGTCTAATGATAACTCTCCTGACTACGCCCCTCCCGGATTTCCCGCATTGCCACAGAAATCTTTGGTCAATGAAACCTGATATTCGACGCGGTAAGGAATCTGATGAGATACCGAATAAAATTTAATGGAAGCTGTTGCCCGATTTGAAAACCAAAAGAAAATCGACGGGCTGTAAATTCCAGCTAAAAGATCGGAATAAAGAAGCTAATAATGCAGACCGTTATCAGCCATTGATATGACATAATATGACCCTATGATATTTGAGATTCCATAATTAAATACGAGTCAACAACTTCAAGTCAAAACTTCCGAATAAGTTATCCGGTATACGATCTAATATGAATCAGCACATAGTCTCCGAGGCTGGTGCTGGGCCGGTGTTAAGACCGTCATCAACGGGCGCACCAATTTCGTTGTCCCTTAGAGGCGGTCGAGCTAAAGTCTGTTCGATTTCTCTAGTAACGCTGATGGTAGGCCGTGACCTGAAAGTTTCATCTTCGACCGCGGATGCTCTCCTAAGTGGTCGTCTTTCGCTGTGTACCGTAAGAAAAAAAGCTCCGTCGTCAAGCCCGGCTGCGTCGGTATCCTCCGGCATATCAGACTCGTTCATATACCGTCGATGTATCAGACCCTCCATAAGTTGATAATCGCAATCTTCAGCATCGCGCAAGTGCTCTTTTTCAATGTGAAGTGCCATCTCAGGATTCGACATTTCTGAAGCATACCTTCCACGACGCGGAGGCGGTGAGACCGGAGGAGTTCTCGGAGGGCTCAGCAAACCGCAGTAAGTTTCAAGTTCGTCTGTTATACTCGTGTACTCAGCCCGCATGTTGAGAAGAACGGACCTCGGATTAGAAGAAGCGTTGTTGTTTCCGGCGTTATTAGGTATCACGGCAACTCGGGGTTCTGCCCAAGTCACACCTCTCTGCCCCCCGGAAGCTGGAGGTGCGAGAAAATTGTCTGGCTCCGAAAGCGTACGACTTGATTGCTTGACGGACGGAGGATGCCCAGACGAATCTCGCCTGGCTTCAGAAGGCATCAAAGTAACATCTACACTCTCAGCTCTTTCATCATGTTCTTCGATTTCGTTTTCAGTTTTATCATCGACGCTGAAATGGCTCGCGTGACTTTCCGATGTTTTGGAATCTTGACGACAAACTGGTCGATCCCCACTGAGCGATGAATCGTTTTTGCTAAGATTATCCACCGAACTAAGCACCGTCGCTCGCAGCGGTACTTCATCTTCTATCGGTGTGGTTGTAGGAAAAAATGCCGCGTCCGTTAGCGATCTTAGAAGTTTCTTTCGCCGAGGGATGAGCAGAGGTGATTGCACGTGCAGATCCGACTCAGACGTTGGTTCTGACCGTTCCGACACTCGCCTCGTACGCTGTTCCATATTACCGTCTATCCTCAAAAGATCTACATGCGACGTATGTGTTGCCATAAAACGATGAATGACGCCTAAATGGGCCAATGTCTGTTCATTCAATTCCTCCAACTTACGAATTCGGAATTCGACCGCCTGGAACAAGAGTCAGTTGTGTAACATTCCAATTTTGATAAATGTCAATGAAGTATTACCTGCAATGAAGCGTTTTGATTGTTTTCCTTTTTGTTAATATCTTCGATCTTCTGATGCATGTTCTCGACTCGCTCCGTCGTTACTTTGACACGCTCATCCGTCGACATCTGAAGTTTGAGTTCTTGCTCCCTGAAATATCCCTCCACACATTCCTCCTCAAAATCATACAATCGCTCCATATCGTCAGCCTCCAGGAAGAGTTTCAGCCCATTATCGTATGCTTCCGTCGATCGCATCTCACCTTGTCGTATATATCGTATGATGTACTTGATCAATAAATAAATGTGCGAAACGATAATTAATGGCGGCGGGAGTACTGGCTTCTGTTCATATTCCATGACAACTGTAAAACGTTGAAACATCCAAACTTGATGTGCGACAGCGTTTACTTCGTTGAAAATGTTGTTGAACACAGCGATCAGGAGGTTTATCAAAAGTATATTCGCAACTAACAGGTAGACCGACATAGCAAGCGGTGTTATCCAGCGACCCGGTAAGCACGGTATCATTCCTGGTTCATCTCCACAATCCGGATCAATATTGTCGGCATAAACCTCTCCGTAAAGCATGAAATACGGTTCGATGAATATCTGTAGGCAAATAAAGTCACCGATAAAATTTCCGTACATAGAAAATTTCGATCGATATACGCAAGACTAAAAATCAACGTACGTCTCGCAAAATCCGCCACTTTGGTTCACTGTTCGGGAAAAGAATAGCTTGTCTAGCTACGCCAAAACTCATAAGAACAACTAGCAATAGCACAACAAAATAAATCATGTTTTTCACCATCTTTCCCATCATTGTTACCAGAGGACCTAAAATGAATTTTCAATTAATCGCATGTCCGAATAAAATAATTAAAGAATCAGTGGGTTTACCAATAAGGCACATACCTAAGTACTTGTTGACGCCGAGAATATTAAGTATTCGCAGGTACCAGTATATGCAATCTACACAGTAGATAACGCGGCCTGTTTCCATAGAGGAAAGTCGTAGCCGTAGAATAAGTCCAATTTGAAAAAATAGAATGGCAGCTGCGTCGCAGGGATTCCACATGTTCCAAGCCCACACACTGAATTTGTGAGACAAAGTCGCTGGTTCCGATGATACAATTTCACGTATTTTTTCACAGCCAAGTGTACAAATGTAAGCAATAGAATAAATCTCTGCCCAAGAAGGTGTGTGGCTCATTCGCACAAGAATACAGTAAGAAAATAGCACCAAGAAAACTATATACGCGATCTGGAAAATTACAAAGTTATTTGTAAGGAAAGTCGGAGCCTAAAATTTGCGATAACTGTAAGCTGCTTGTTGCTACTTACCGAGCTTGCCCAGAACTTGGTAATTGGAGCAGTGTAAAATTCGTATAACTTTTTCTTGAGGCGTAGTGGTCGATTTGTTTTAATATCGTAATATTCAGGAGGTGAGTGAACAAATCTATGAATATAATCCTCGTGATCAGTCATAACTTTTCCGTTCTCTTGGACGATAGTTTCTTTTACGGTGACAGTTCCGTTTTCGTTTGAAATCAAGGCCTACGGAAATGGGTTTTAGGACTTTGTACAAATGACAAAACAAGTTCATAACAAGTAACAAGACGCATATCAGAGATACTGAACGAATAGAGGTATGAAGATGATGATAATAACGTTGACAATATAAGAACTGTGTTGGGGAAATTTTCAGAAATTTTGCAAAGCAGAGACGAAAGTTTACCTAGAAATATATGAGACAGATAACAATTATGACGATTACATACTCAGGGGGTATTTCTAATCGTTGTGCAGAGTCAAGATCACAATTTGGTCTATATGGAAACAGCATTCAGTAAGCGGCAATTTGAGATTAGAATTTTCAAAGAAAATGTGAATCAGAAATGTTATTGGATAGGGGGGTATGATAAGCATAGCACATAACAAGGCAAGCGATAAATAATAATGGGATGTAGCTATCAGAGATTATTCTTGATTTCCCCGAAGCTGATGTACCTTGATCCCTTGCTGGCTGCAAGAGGATTTGCTGCGAATGCTCAAGCTGCTACGCGGACGTTTCTAAAAAATATTCAAGACACCCACCCGTAACGATCAGATGCAAAAAATCTTAGCTAGAATTATTTTGATATCAATCAACTTTTAATGCAAATAAATCGTTTTAGCTAGCTAGCAGTACTGCCTTGGGATATGTTAGCATCTCTAAACTAACGTTTGTTCTCAAAGTTTAAGAGCCACTGTCGTTTTGCTGCTGAACTCAAGAACTTTAAATTAAGATGAAGTAAATGATAAGATTATGATCATTGCATTAGTCATACAAACGTTAAAATCCCTCAATTTATAAATATACAAATTTTACCTCAACTTCTGGATGTACTTGAACTTGCGTCTGCGGCATGGTTGGCGTGAGTCCCTGTTCATAATCGCTATCTTCATCCTCATCTTCAAGAGCGATCAAATGCTCCTCTTGTGTCTGTGGCATCAACTGTAGCTCCTCTCGACTTTTAAATTCGAGTCTTGTAATGTAAGGTGGACACAACAAGCCAAGTATCACCTAAGATATACAATAATCAGTAAAATGATGAAATAAAAACCCAAACTGGAAATGAGTGTGAAGTGATTTTTAAACTAACAGCTAACATGTAGTAGACAGAGAGGTTGAAAAATGATAAAACAGAAAACAGCGAGTGACTGTAGTTTAGAATGGTGCCACTGAGATGAGAGCATGAGCGTTATTCTTTCAATGTTGAATTTATTGTGAGTTAGACTCAGCTACTAATTAGAAAGAATTAAAGCTTATACAAGATGATATGTTCGACCTTAAGATTCGTATTTTTACGAGTTCGTAGCCCACCCATCCAGAGGTCTGCAAGAATTATCTGACTGCAAGGATGCGCAAGGAGAGGACGATGATTGGCGGTAACGGCAAGCGACAAACACGTCTGACCTGACCAATTCTGAAGCTCGGACGTTAGCAACTGTTGTGTTTGATCATCGTCTTGTCGGTAACAAAAATCCAGAAGCTCTACGGCTAAACATCGAATTGATATGAATAAACCAAGTAATCAACGATCAAATATCAATTACTATATAGGTCTATTGATGTGACCCAAGATACGTACCGATATTCTCAAATTCCTTTCCATATCCACGCAATTCATCATACACCTCTGTTTCAAGATCGTCTTCAGCAGCTTCATGCGCCATTGCCTTATAAAGTTTTAGAGCGACAAGGGCCTTTGCCAAGGCTTCCTCTCCATGTTGCCACATTAGGAGCGCCATTTGCTGACGTTTAGTTAAAACAGCCCAAATTAGTAATTCGTTGAAAGGATAATCGAACAACGGAGTATCTCGGTCACCAGGTAGAGTCTCAGCTAATAGACTCATGGTCAAACTATCATTTTTTCCAGCAGCTCCGCTAACAGAGTAGCAACGCCCTGCAAAGGCTGCGTTAGACATAGTCCTGTGGGCGTGAGCATGGTGTGCATGTCCCGCTGACTTTTTCATCACCCTCGAATAAATTGCTCTGAACTTTCTGCGTGTATATTGAGCACGATAAGCACCACCCATTAATTTATTAATCACAAGACCAATATCATGTAAGGTATACACATAGCCACGTGGTATGTGGGGTCTGACGTCTCGCAATATATAGCCAAGTGTATTCGATGGTCCCTCTTTCTGATAAAGTCAATGAAGAAATTACATGAGAACTCGTTACATCTTGTACTATTAAAGAGAACAGAAGGAAATTACTCACGGTGTTATATAGATCTTCAAGACGGGGAATAGAGAGAAATTTACGCATGGACACCCCATTTTCCAACAACAGCTTGACGAAATCAATACGGTCATGCTGTAGAGCCTGCATCATAGATTGCTCGAGAGCGCCTGGAGGCCACTCTTGTCCATAAACAAATATTTCACTACGAGCTATGTCTACTCTGTTCCAAGTTAAAGCTAAAGATAATTGTTCCGCTGGTGATAGCTGCTGAGATTTGAACAAAGCCGTGAGAATAGTTTGATCCAGTTCTTGAGGCCGATCTTGCGTTATTCTAAATACTGTTATCTGAAAATGAATGGAAGTTTCGTATGACATGATACCAACGCAGATAACGATGACAGTGGCAATAAATTCAAAAAAACGTACGAGATTCTTGTTGCGTGTGCACTGTAATAGCTCAGAGTAAAGCTGCTCTGCCTGTTCGACAGATACTTCAAAGGTACGACGAATTGTACCCAAAAGATGCTCCCGCATCCCTTCCAATAGACCTTCACCTTCTTTTTCACCCGTGGTGCTCTCTGTCGCATACCTTTGGGATAATAACTTTTAATGCACGGCTACTTTCTACAAAAAAAAACTCATAAATCAGACGAAAAGCACTCAGAATATTGTCTAACGACAACAAATGAAAATACAAGATTATCTGTTTTCAGACAAAACACAGCAACAATGTAGGAACATTCGGAACTCTGAAGAAAGTTGATATGTATTCGTATTTAATTGGATTACTTGTGCATAAAAGCAATAAGATCAGCTGCGCGTCCAGAACCATCGCATACAACGACAGGAACTGGGGGATCATCTGTAACATATTCAAGAACTGCTCGGATCGTATTGGTTCCTCCCTCAATGACCAGTGCAACAACTGGAATACTACTGTGCGTATCTGAAAATTAGACACAGTAGGTGTAAAATTTTCTACAATTACTAAACTGTAAATTGACAGGAGAAAAAAAGCAATTTTTTACTAACATGGATGCAGTTTCTGATTGGATATGTACTTTTCCAATTTTCTTCTGAGCATAATTTCAGCTCCGTATCTTCCTCCGGTTCCATTATCGACTAAAAGAAAATAGGCATGTCTGCTGTTCAGAACCGCGTATTTTGATCTATGGAAAAAACTGTATTTTAGTAACATTTCAAGATGAACAAATTAATCAGAGTTACCTTGGAGATGCGATGGAATGATAGGGTACATCACGACCTCTGCCAACTAGTTCATGGGCATTTTCAAGGATACCCCAAGGCGCTATACCAATGCTGACAACTCTCCCTTGCCGTTGGGAACGCTCCAAAAGTAGTGCATCACCAACCTGACGAGTCACACCTGAAAATCCGAGATAAGTCAAAGGATCCTTTGTTGCAAGCGGAAAAAATGTAGAACGTATCATACCAGTATTTGTGCCCCCCGTGAAGATCCAGGCACCAGTGGTTTTTGCTGCTTTTAAAAGGCCCTTTCTCAAGATTTTTTTCAAACTTGGCTGTAATTCGAAATTCGATCTACCGCCATGAACAGTAATCAGAAGCTTTGGTAAATCCAGATTCCATTCATGCCTCAATAATTGTACTATTGGTTCAGGTCGTGTGTCATGAGCTAGCCTCACATACTATGGAATTAATAAGAATGCTGCTTAGAAAAGACGTCAATTTTAGTCTTATATAATATCAAAAGCATCACCTATTTTTACCTGAGCTTTGGTGGGATGAGGTCCGCCCTGAAATTCTATAGTGCCATACGCGTCGGTTGCACTAGCTCTGGTGTTTTTGCCTGGAGTCCATATCTCACGCTCGATATCAGCTTTCTGTTCGCCAGAGGTAGCAGTGGAACAAGTTTGTACATCTGCTCCGGTCCCACAATGAAAAGTAAAAGAATGGCCGCAGCAGCATCTGAAACAGAAACAAGTAGACAATGTGCGTAAAGCCTTGGCGGAATTTTCTCTGAGATCTCGATGTTTGCTGGAAAGCACATTGAATATAAATCAGATCAATGCAATTTCACACACATTCTTACTATAGCTCCCACGTACTTACAAACACATAACTCACTTGCAAGCAATATAAATTAAAACAAGGATCTTTCTGTCTATTGAAGAATATAACACAAATCCTGTAAGTCGAATGAAGATGTTGATACACCATATGTCCAGATATGTATCATTTCTCATCGAAATACGCAACAAAGTTTTAGTAGTAAGCCCATAGTTTGGATATGGCACGCGGTACAGGATGCTCAGCTTTGATATCTCAGCAAGACTAATTGCATGATGTTTACAAAGTGGGATGAAACATTCTAGCATCAATTATCTCACCTGGATGTTGTGATAACGTCATACTGGGCATCCTTATCGCCTTCTACCTCTTTCAACCTAAACACGCAACGAAACAAGGAAAAATAAATTAAATCGAAATGAATGAATAAAGGTGAAAAGTGGAGGTATTGGAATTAGCCATTTTTACCAAAAGCAGTAGGGAGAAAAAAACAAGATCGAAGATCTTTCATGAAAACTTTAATTTGACTGCAAAGAACTGAACGAAAGGATCCTGCATGAATAATTTCAAATACACCATACTTTGCTCCACTTTGGGTCACCTTGTTGCAAAAATAAAAAGAAAAACAATATATAGATACATATCAGAGTTAACAGAGAAAAATAAAAGTACAATAAAAGCATGATTGAATGATTTTCTTAATATCTGCATGTGTGGCTGGTGGCTAGATCGTTGCACAAACGGATGAATAGTGGCAAAGGATAATTTTCATTTAGCATTAGTTGCAGGATATATGTATACACATCACGATGTACATGTACACGGTGTGTAGGAACGAAAAAATAGAAATAACTCAATAAGCAGGAAGATTAATCTTGGCTCCTAAAATATTTTAGGTGTGTTACTTATTAGATTCTATCCAGTCGTATGTTATACTCTAATTGCAAAAAAAAACATAGTCAGACTTGTATTTTAGGCGCTGAAATGATCAGTACAACATTAGATAAAATCAAAATATCATTACTACTAATGACATACAATTACCTAGTTGCTTGCCTCATCGATGATGTTTGATAGATTACGAAAATGTTTTGCTAACTCATTTATTTATCTACTTAGACTTAAGGAAATGCTAAAATTTGTCCAGCAATTAGAAATTATGTTGTAATATTTGAGTTGCCACACATCATTTGATTGAATACATTATTATACATATTTCTTTCACATCTTCTATTTAATCAATAGCTAGTCACACTCACCTATGTTCATCTCGTGGACTAGGAATAAATTTGGCACATTCTCTCTTCTGGAAAGTAGCTTCTATCCAACTCCGTGCCGTTGTCTGTAATATAAATTTGAGATATTTGCATTTTTGGAATTGGCTGGCCGTACATACGCATCAGCAAATAATTTCATAAATTTTCGCGAATTTAGCCGTTTTGAAATAAAAATGATATTATATTACAGCTAAGTATAATGCAAGAATGACGACAAATCGTGTTCGCAACTACTGATAAAACTGAGAGTGAAGCATTTATTTGTTATAAACTTCCAAACTATTGTTAGACTGTAATTCAAATATATTGTAAGCATTAATGTGCTCATTGCTTATTGTTAGCAGGCATTATTGAATTTGTGACAAGTCTAGCGATGTCATCGTCGAGAATCCAGACCTGTACTTTAATAGGTCTGTATTTAGCAAGATTAAATGAACTCTACCTTGACCTTCTTTCGTTTCACTTTTGGAGTGTTTGCGCCACAAATCACATTCCCGATAGCCATCTTGATGAAAGATGTGGTAGGATTTTCACACTCACATTAAGCCTAAGTGGTCCATAAACTAAAAAATAAGGTTGAACAACAAAAAAGACTAGAGTTGTTATCAAGTGTGATCCTTCAATATCACTCTGAAGAATAAATGAATTAAATGAATTGGAATTAATATTAGGATGTAGCCAGTTCCGGGGACTACTTAATTGACTGTTTTCAAATACAAATAATAAATAAAAAAAATTAATAAATCTACTTCAAGATAATATGTACAACAAGCTGCTGGTATTATTCACAAGATTGATCCTACAGGTCCTGGTGTCTCGGTGCTAAATGACGAAGAAACCAATAACGCAAAATAATCTACTGAAACGATAAGAAAATAAGCTTTAGATAAAGTAATATTGTCTGTTTACTTGCCAAAAGATAATGGAAACTTTGAAGCACAAATGTACTGATAGTGACAGCAAAATGCTTATGAGTACATCTCGCCTGGACGTGCTAGGCACAAGTTTAAAATTTTCACACATACCATTTTATTTAGGATCTAAATTAAACTTTCATAAGACATTCATGAAAGTCTTTACTCGAAGTTACCATAATCTATTGAACTCTGTATGTTACAAGTAAACAGTAGCATGTGTAAATTGTGCTGTTAATTCTTTACTATGATATACAAATATTAAACTAGCAAAGCTGATTATGCCATAGCGCAATTGAAATATGCTGAAATTTCAAGTAATACTTAACGGAAGTACATAGTGACAATGACATTTATGAAAATCAATCAAGTTTCTAATTGGTTTGAATTTCATATACTGATGGGTACTTATTTTTTTTACTCACTACTCGGATTGGCTTGTTCTTGTCGATCATCCCTGGAAACGGAATGGTGAGTTTTTTGTATCTCAGATGATGGAATAAGAACTGGCCAGAGGTGATTGATTCACAGATCCCAGCTTTTATGTGATCACATTCATAGCAAATATATTTGACCAACTATTCACGGTGCTGTAATTCTAGGGAAGCAAATATCTCTGGTATTGTTGCTGATACGAGGTTGGAGTGAAACTATGAAATCAATGCCTGAAATTTAATTGAAGAAATTAGTCGATGGTTCTTGATGATATCCAAGGTGTGAAATAGACTCAATTATGTACCTTGTAGCAAATACCTTGCGGAGAATGTGCGATGCTTAAATTCAAATACCATATTGAAAGTTACTAAAGTTATTCAAAATTTGAACCACCTTCAAACATTCATCATCGTCTGCAACATCCGAATTCCGACTATAGAAGCACTGAGAAAATCATAAAAATATATGAGGGAAATTGTACCTGACCTTGTGATTATTTTTATTATTTCCCATTGAATTATTAAAAATATGTCGCTCGTGCATTATTCTGTTTTCACTTGCGGAAAGTTCTGGCAACCCTGATACGAACGATTGAGGCTGCGAGCGAGTATAGTAAAGATCAATTAAATTAATCCCGTCGCGACGTAAAATGGTAGAGAAAATAAAAAAGTATATAAATAAGTTCTCAATTTTTTTTTACGTAAGCATTTTATATTTGCGTTCAAAACGAAGATTCGTGAGTGTGCGCTAGACGTTTCACACTTATATTTACTTTGCATACGTAAATAGATAATATGAGACGGAAAAAGAATGAGAAAAAATCTGCGTAGATCATCCGATACGCGTCCAGAAACATCCGCGAACTCGACAAAGATGCGAAGAATTATATTGTGAACGTGTGGTTGAGGTTAAAAATGTCTTACTCACCTAAATATAGAGTACTTTTGTAATATTATTTCAAATATTTCAACATGTAGGCACCCTGGATTTACGATCGCAACAACTGCCACACAGTATTCCGTATTCTCAATTTTTTAACACTTACTGAAGTATGAATTAGAAATTAACACCATCAAACTCGACAAGAAATCCAGAACTCGACTGCTGCGATCTGACTGCGTCGTGTGATCGCCATGGACTGCCGTCTGCTGAGGTTTCTTTGGTTTACTACTGCTGTCTGCATGACCTCTACTCTCAACAGCATGACTACTGCTTAGCTGGCAAGGTAAGGTAGGCTGTTGTTGTTTTGTCTAGTGGGAACGACTGTTGCAGAAGCCTCGTGGATTTGTTGCTTAAAATCAAAGGTGGCGTAAAGTCGTAGTTTTACACTAGTTTTGCAATAATTATAAGTCGCAAACTACACTTGAGGCGCGAGAAAGAAGGATAAATTAATAAGATTATTGGTAAGTAGTTAGTCTTGAACAAATTGTTGACATAATCAGATATTTAAATGACAATTATTATTACAAGACTATTTTTACATTCGTAAATTCAGAATTTAATATATCTCAAACACTCAGAGGTTATGGTCATCAGTAGCCTACATTTTATAGCGAAAACGCAGGCCTAATCTGTTCTATCAAAATCATTTCTCACAAAAGACCTGTGTTTAGGCTATCCATACCTCAACACATGACATTACTTCTCTAGCTCCTTACTCCGTGATTATTACAGATCAATATGTCTTCTTGGAAAAGAGCAGCCAAGGCGAATCAAAAGACTCATCGAGAGAGACACCAGCCTGAATCCCGTGCACACTTGGGTCTATTAGAGAAAAAAAAAGATTATGTAGCAAGGGCTAAAGATTACCATGAGAAACAATCGACCATAAAGCTACTACGTAGAAGGGCATTAAACAAAAATCCAGATGAATTTTACTTTCACATGATTAATGCCAAATTAGATAATGGAGTACATCGGGAAAAGGAAAAGGATGAGGAACACACACCAGATCAAATAAAATTGATGGAGACACAGGACATCAAATATATTTCTTACAAAAGAAATGTTGAAGCGAAGAAGATTGATAAGCTCCAAAGCCAACTGCACATGATCGATGCTGCCAATGAAACAAAAAATAAGCATACATTTTTTGCTGATGACAAACGTGGGGTAAAGAGTTTCGATCTTGCCGAGCATTTAGACACTCACTCCTCACTTTTGGGAAGGCGAACAAATCGACCAAGATTGTCTAAGCTCAAGGAAATGAAACTTCCGGCCATCGACGATCGTCTACTTGCCAAAATGGAACAACAGAAACACATGGCTTACAAGGAATTACACAAGCGGGTTGACCGGGAAAGAGAACTTACTATAATACAACAAAAACTTGAAATGAAACGAGCCCTGCAGGATAAAACAGTTCCTAAGCCCAAGCGAATTAAATCAGCTACTGCGGACGCACCGCCAATTTATCAGTGGAAATTTCAGAGAAAACGCTGATATTGTAATCATTTCAATCCTGCCTAATTTTAATAAATTTATACACTTCATTAAATTAAGTATGAGACTGGATTACTGTTACTTCATCCCTCGTCCTTTGTTTATCCTCTGATATTAGAAAATGCGTTGACTTTTACTCACAACGATAAAAATTTATTGCGGAAATATCATTCTTCCATCTGTCGTATCACTGGTGGTAATTTCAATGATTTTGCTGTTTGGATTAAGTTCGGGTTGGGGTTTCATAGTCTCTAGCTCTTCCGGGCTGGTATCAAATTGAGATACGTTGTTTTGACCGAACGGTCCAATTCTTGAACTGACTCCAAAACTCGGCGGCATTCGGTTGGGGAAATTACTTGTTCTGTTGTCGTAATTCGTGGACGTCCCTACTACGGGGATTGATCCGTCGACTGGAGATTGCGGATTTACTAGAACAAATACTGAAGGAGATATCGGATTCACAAACTCGTATGCCGGCGTAATTGGAATCCGTTGAATGGTCGAAAATTCCGCAGTACCACCTCCATCGGTAAATGTTGAGGCAATATTGAATGCCGAAACATTACCTGGTCCCGATTGTAACATGGGAATCAATATGCTGTCGCCATTGACGATTTTTGAATTTCTTGACGTGGTTTTAGGAAACATTTTGCGATTCGCCGCCGATCTGCTGCTTCTAAATCTTGGCAAACCGTTTCTCCGACCCCGCAGAATCACCTGCATTCTCATTGGTACATTAGATGATTGGCGAACACTTCGTCTCCTACGTTTGCCTTTCTGAATTTCTGTACGCTTTCTTTGTAGATCTGACAAATTGTTCGGTGAAATTTTCACCATTCTACTGTTAGAACCAGAATTTAATGGCAATTTAAATTTACTGCAACCAAATATCTGCTGCAGTTGAATGCTACTCTTGAATTTACCAGGTCGAATTTTACTCGATTTCGTTCTCATCGCTGAGAGCCAACCGATTCCTTGAATTGTTCTCATCTTCCGAAGAAGATGAGTACCGCCCGATCTTTTGAAAATTCCCGACATTTGTTTGGGTGCAGGCCCGGGCGGCATTTGCGCAGATCCTCCAGGAATTGTCCCCATTTGACCTGCAGATAGCTGTTGACCGGTTAAATTCCCCCTTTGGTCAATTAATATTGGACCAGGGGTCGTAGGTTGTATTCCGGGCATCGTTCCATTCAGGACGATGTTGGTTGTCGTCGCCGGCGAAATTGTTGTTACAGAACCATTTGGTAATTGGTTCGAAACACTGATACAGTTGTAATTTATCATCCATCTATCTAATTTGGACGTGAAATCAAGTTGCAAGCAGATCGTTATGGATCTGAAAAATGAAGAATGCATGTCTCATGAGTCTTCGAAATCCGAATTCAATTACATGTTTCGAATGACATGAATCAAGTAAGTAGAATACCTCGGGAACCTGGATAGCTCTATAACATCGGCGCAAGCATAGGAGTGGTAACAGTCCGGTATCGAAGTGCAGACTCTAAACGCTCTGTAATCTGAAAATAAATAAAGTAACGATAACGCTCTGGGGTGCGTTCCGATAAACCAGACAACGTCAAAGGCAACGGGCATGTTCCATGTTGTGTTCATACCTATGACCGAAACATATCGGATAGTGTTCGAACCCAAAGTGATGTTCATGCTCAATCCGGTCGATTGATAGTTGAAATTGACGCAAACTGAAAAGATTCAGACTGTAATACTTGTCGGAGATTTGATCATCATATTGACCATGACTTACAGTTCCTGGTGATGCCCCGAAGTAATATCTTGACGCTCTGGCAACAAGAGCAAGAAAATGCTGTCGAGCACGAACATGTCTTTTGATTTATCGATATGTTTCTTTGGAAGAGGAATCCGGTAGATAGCATATGTGAACCTGAAATAATAAATTGTGTCAGTGTATGCTCTCAGAATTCGAAGTAAAAATAAGAGGCAAGCCTCTACTTACGTCCCATCAAATCGGTGATCGGTTTAACCGCTGAAAAGTTTCCGGGGATGAAAAAAACGACGAAGAAAAAATTCCAGATCAGAGACCAATTCTTCATTGCTCCTTTTTATTCTTTTGCCGTCATATAATTATGACTTTCTACAAGTTTATTGTCAACGTTAAATACGCAATTGTATTTCAAATCATTGCTACGGATTCGACAAAGTTATACTTGTATCACGGGATACGCAGATATATCCCATCGCGAGTAAAGTTGGACTGAGGAATTATTAGAGAAATAATTCCTCTACGGTTTGAACATCACTGCTAGGAACGGTGACCCATTACAGGATGCAATTATCTCGTGAAAAAGCGTTGGAAATGATTATTCAATGCGTTTGTTATATTTTACTATTATTACTACATCCGTATGGGAATTATACCGTCACACCGGTGTCAACATTCGGTGCATTTTGCCATCTCCATTAACTCAACAACTCTTTATAACATGTGATGATGTCACCCACATGCGATATCCTCACGAAAATCTGACCTATTTGTCTCACGTGTCAAGGTGCGTTTATTATTTAGACGCATCGAACATCGGCATTCTCATGAAACTCTTCCAATGAAATTATACGATTTCTCTTGCTCGTCCGCGACTGATACCACAAAAACAGAGGATCGACAATTATATGAACTTTCATTTTTCAATAAGGAAAAAGACTTGGATGACGATCCAAATTTGAACGGGCGATCGCCAGGGAGATAAAACAAGCTATAGATTGATAGTTTATCTATCTAAGTCAAGTACCGCTGTGATAACTTGGTGGTTGTATACTTATATTTTACACTTAGTGTAACGCGATGCCAATCGAAGCAAACGTGTGGATCTCATTGTCGGCTGAGGCAAAGAGAGAGAAAAAGAGACGAAAGAGAAAGAAGACAAACGTGCCAATTCAAAATACGAACAGATTACGGAATAATGCGTGTTGCAAACTCCAATGTGATATCTAGTGCATGCGGATTTCATAATTTATAGTCTTTGCTACGATAAGACTTATCGATCTTTGAATTCAGCTAATATTCAAGTTCTCGGGTCAAGATTGAGTCACATCTATAAAGTGGGTAAATATGTTAGTGGCAGCTTCTCTTTGACGGTGAAAAGTATTCAGCAGTGAATGATATTTGAATTCGGAAATTACATCGAAACAATTCATCATGTTTTTCATCCGTTTGAAAAACCTCGACCATCACGCTTTGTTGACACACCTGGAACCTGCGTATACAAAAATGACGAGAGTTTTTCGAAAGGCTTGGCATTGGCTGATAATGATGGAATTCATAAATGAATTCCTCTTCGAGATTGAATATTTGTGATTTACGTCGTCGTCCACAACGTCATTATGTGATTATCATTGATGAAATTATCGAGCACTCTTTCATTGTGCCAATACAAAAACTTTATACGCGGTGTTCATTCGTCCCTAGGAATGTTGAAATGACTGTTTAAAATATATTTGACAATAAATAATTATAAATATTTATCTAATCTAATACTTTGGATTATAAATTATATGATTAATAGTCAAATAAATCGTCATCATCGTCGTCGTCGTCGTCGTCGTCGTCGTCGCCTTCGTATTCGTCATTGTCTGCGTCATTGTCATCTCCATCCTCGTCGCCTGGAAGAAATTGAACCCCCAGTCCTCCCCCATCCTCCGGTTTGACCACTGCAACACCGTCAGCGCCAAGTCTGAGGCAATCCAGACCGACCTGCGATTCATAAAATCTCGTTAATTCGGTACATGAATTGTTTCTTCCAAAATTTATGAAATTCAGCAATGGAGATCCGAGCCATGATTCGGCTACAACAGCGCTTTTACGATGCACTTTCTTATCAGCTAATTAAATATTTTCGAAGACTTATTGTCACTTAAAGTTCATCGTGAAGTTTGAATTCAAGACGAACCTTAAAGAGCGTAGTCTCTTGGAACTGTCCTTCCATGTTAACGCACGCGTGAACATTTCTTCCCTGGAAGTAAATATTGTAGAATCTAACGCAAGCTCGCACGGCCGGTATGCGCGGAACGGGTACGCAAAAAGGCCTCGGATTTTTACCTGAAAAATTTACAAACAAATAAATTCCCCGAATTGTCTCAGGTGAAAATCGAAGCGATCGAATGTTGTTTTCACCTGAAACGCTCCGCGTGTACAGCACTCTGTCATTCATCAGGACGTTAGCGGTGAACCGGAATTCGTCGGGATCATAAGTGACATTGACGCAGGCTTTTTGCCTGAAAGTGCTGAGTAAGATTCTCGAGCAGCATCCGCAAACTCCGTTGGCGCATTGGCAGGGTCCTTGTCTAGTCACTTGCGCCTGAGTGGTCGTGGTGTTCACAGGAGTCTGCCTGGGGGCGGTTGAACTTGGAGAAATCTTATTTTCGAGCGGAGCTTCTTTTTCCTCGATTCCCGACGTGGACACTAATCCGTTGTCGCGTACGATCAATCTGTTATGCGCCTTCGAGTCCGCCGGACTCTTGCACAACACGATGATAATTAAAACTCCGGCTATCGAAGCCCGCATTTTTGTGCTCCAAAATATGCTCTCGTATCGCAATGTAACAAGTGGGAGCTACACGTCTTATGCCATGTCGAAATTATAACTGACGGGAAGAACGTCCGATCTTACCGGCACCGAGGAGAAGACTTCGATCGGAATCGGCCGGACGTAACGGATTTACGGGGATGACCTCAATCCGAAGAGAAATTTAAGTCCAGTTCGAAATATGCTTTCCTATCACTCTTTAGTAGTTTTATTATTACTCTTACATGACGTACCAGGAAAATGACGCGGTTCAATGGGAGTCTTAAATTATGCGGTCATTAAAAAGCGATTCTTGTTTCGCCGTAATCAAACGATGCGTAGATAAATTCGAATAAATAATTGAATGGTGAAACATGCTTGGAGAAAACTTGGAAGATGATCGATCGATCCTCTGCCTAGACAATTTTTTATTACAATTTGAGTTGGCCGATTTGGTCGTCCCCCTCGGGAGTGAGGGATGTGCTTCCGGTCCCCGGAGATTCCGCAGCTTCGCTGGATTCGAACTCGACTTCGTCGTACGTTTCCGGTTCAGAAGGCTCCGGGTCGGGATAATCGATCATCGGTGCTGATCCGCCGCCAACCTCGTCTGGTTTTACCCACGCTATGCCATCCGTACCGATTTGGAGGCAGTCAAAGTGCAAAACCAAAACTGGCGAATGGACGAATCTCGTCTCTAAATCTACGCAACCCTGAAGTTTGTTCTTCGCAGGCATCGTTAAGTCGTGAAACCTGAGGCAGATTTCCAGTGCTGGGATCCAGGGGAGCGGGGCGCATATCGGCGGGGGATTTTTGGCTGTGAAAAAATGATTATTAATATGAGATTCAACGAGATTGAATTTTTTAACAATTTGATATACTATACCTATGGTGAAATAAGGAGATTTCTGCTCACCAGACAACATGCTGGTCAGAACATTTCTATCGTTCATAGAGAGTTGTATTCTTAGAGCAAGGTCCTGTGGGTCGTAGGTGAAGTTGGCACACGCCGTTTGATCGAATTTTATTCTGGTAATATTGATACCGGCGCAGCATCCGCAGGATGAATCTTCGCAGGCACACGGTAAGCCACGAAATCCGATTCTCGTAAATGGAAATCGTCCGGCGTCCTCAATTTCGGATGGCAATGTCAAGTTTGTCGAAGGATCATAATAGATGGATTTGTACGCTTCCAAAACTGGAACCAAATGAGTAAATAAATGAATAGAATGCGTAAATCTATTCTATCTTATTGGTTGTGATCAGAATACTGATGAAGAAGAGCGAATGTGCGAATACTCGAGTCTGCATCCTCAGCAGTCTCGTTGCCATAGCAACTAGTAAGTGCAGCATCCCGGCAAAACCCATAAGACAGTGAACCCGTATGGACCTCAAGGTCACGATCAGGCAACACCGACACTTTCCTTTTCTCACCTCACATACATACATGTATGCGGATACAAAAACACAGCATTTACTCACACGTATCAACTATTATGCAGCAGAGGCGCTGAGAAATGTGATTATTGATCGATCGGCTTACCTTTTATGTGATTGTTGATTTTCGCGCCTTCGTGAGATGGTAAAAAGTAACAAATCGCCAGCAGAAAAATAATGATTTTCGCCATGTCTAGGAAACAAGTTTCGCAGTGTATTTTATAATCGCGAACCGAGAGTTCTTCGCAACACAACCGATCCCTCCCAGGAGCTGGTACAAAATGAGCAAAGGAGTTTCGTCTTGAAGTATATTACGAGTGAAAGATGATGCGAATACAAAAAAATTATCGGTAGACATCGACCGACTTTCGTTAGAAAGTCACAAATCATTCAATTTAGCATAATTTCATGATATTTATTCAGTTTGTGTACTTTTTGTCATCGGTATGAACGAAAGACTGCAGTGCATGTTGAAAAATGACAATGGAATTCATGCGATGCGACGGTGGTTATATACACCATACAGATATTCTCGTATATTTTTAACTTAGACAGTATAATAAATTACATAAATATATCAGACAAATGATTTTAAATATAGATTAAATTATAAATATTGGGGTTAGTCTGAAATAAGTTAATAATATCAACATTTTTTTTAATTTATGGCTGAGCTTGCTGCAGGGTTCCGAAGACGACGAGGGACGATGTGTATCGCGATTTACAGCTTTACAACTGCGTCGCTGCTATAACGTCGACAAGTCGCAAATCCCCTGGATCAATTTTTACTGTTTTTATAATCTTATTGTTTTTCATTCTAAAGTCTCATAACTCTGCTTTGACGACCGCTTCTCATATGTCTTTGCTGTCGTTTTCTCGCCAACATTTCCGCCAAACCGAATCCATAATCAGCGTCGTCCTCCTCGGGATCTGCCGTCTCATTGTTCGATATCTTGTCCTTCTTCGCTTCGTCTTTATCATCTCCCGTAATAGCGGTTATCAAGGCCTCTTCATCCTCGTCATCGTCATCGACGAGACTCTCCTCGTCGCTGTCGGTCGCATCGATTTTATCGGACTCGGAATTTTGTTCGTCGCTATCATCCTCAGCGTCCTCATCTTTCTCGTCGTCGGCCTCATCCTCCGCAGTTTCTGAGGTCTCTGGTTTATCCTGACCGTCTACAGCCTCCTCTTTTTCGTCGTCATCCTCATCTTCTTCGAGACTGTCACCACCAAGAATATCGTCGTCTTCGTCGTCTTCTTCTTCGTCGTCGTCCTCCTCTTCATCCGCCTCCGTGGATGCTTGAACTTCGTTCTTAATCGGATCGGGTTTGTTCGGCTTGGAAATCGGGACGATTGGCTTCTTCGCGTCATTTTGTATGGCGTTTACCGTATTAGCTGTAGCCGCGGGCTTCTTCTGGATTGGTTTAATTTTATTAACATTACTCGTCGGTTTCACGATCGCCTCTTCTGGCTTCGGTACGATCTTTTCGTCAACAGCAGATGCAGCAGGTTGAAGAACGTTGTCTTGTATGACCGATCCGAGAGGAACCAAGTCATCGGTAGAAGCCGTTTGTTCCGTGGCCGGGTCAATAGCTGCTGAAACTTCGGTCTCAGCGGCATTGATCTTCTGCGTAACTTCCTCCGCGACATTCGTAACATCGGGAAGTTGCTCCGGTTCGGGACTCGCGGGTTGAACAATTACGTCGTTTCCTATCGGGGATTCGTTGCCGGAAATAACGGGTACATCCGCTTCGATTACGCTAGGATTTTCGCTGATCGGCTTGTTGAGCAGAGGGATAGAAAAGGAGGGAAAAGCAGTGGGCGCGGGGGTTGTTACTTTCGGTTTTTTCGGCGTGTCATCGTCTCCGAATATATCGAAAAGAGATCCAAGTCCCAGAACGTCGTCGTCGTCGTCATCGTCGTCGTCGTCGTCGTCCGCGGACGAAGACGGAACGGCGTTTCCCTCGGGTGTATCTTCGGCATCGTCGTCGTCGTCGTCGTCGTCGTCATCGTCGTCGTCGTCGTCGGATCCCAGACCGAAAATGTCGTCGTCGTCGTCGTCGTCGTCAGCCGGGTCAGCTTCTACGATCGGCAAAGGTTCCGCGGGGCGCAGCTTCAGACCGTCGGGTCCAAATCTTAAACCACAGAAATAAGTTGGATTCGGTTTCCAATCGCTGAGACGTCATCAAAAAATTTATCGGATAGTCGTATTACCTGAAGCAGCTCACTCGCAGACTGGCTTCAACTTGACTCGATGATTCCAATTCCAGACCAAGACAGGCCTTGAAATGCTCGTTTGCTTCGCGTTGAATCGAATAAATCCTTCCGCAAAATTTGGAGAATCCTCCCGGCAAGGGTAAGCATACAGGCTTAGGACTTTTACCTATCAAATAAGATAAAATATATATGAAGTAGAAAGTAAGATGTATTATTTGTTTTTCTCCAAGTACCATCTACGTAATTCTTGGGTAAATTAAACGGTCTGGTCTAGTAGAAATCGATATTCCGAGAAAGAAAAGATCTGTTGTCCGCGTAGCGTTTTGCGTCAATTCAAACGAATCGATGAGTCAGAAAGTTTAGTGTTGAGAAAGTTGGTGCGCTCTGGCTTCCTTCTGAAGCGCAAACAAAGCCGGACATTTGCATAACGTAAGTACGTACAGCATACATGAATGTATAAACATAGTTACAGCCTGCATAAAATAGGCACACGGATATCAATAGTCATATTTTTCAACAAACATTTAATATCCGTAGTGAAATTTTATGCAGCTGCTTTAATAAACCGTGTGAAAATTATCTGGCTCACCGTTTACGACGGTGCTGGTCAAGATGTTATCGCCGAAGCTCAATTGCAGTCCCATATTGTCACCCTTTAAATACTGGACGGATGCACATCCTGTAAAATATAATATACATCCAACATTATCTGCGACGTTAATCGCCGTTTCAACGCCATAGTACGGTTAACAGTAATCAACAACACTTCACGTTACAGAGGACGGTTAAGTGTTACACCTGTAACGAGTAATTAGGTAATTGGCACCCACCTGGTCCTTTCAACTGAACAACTGGGATATTAAAGTCTCTGCAACAGTTGCAAATGTTATCGTTGCAAGTGCAGTATTTGTTAACGTTATCGGTCGCCTGTTTCAATGAGATTGTCGCCACGCCGGCGTTGCTCTGTTTGGTAGCTCTGATCACCCTGTGAAGACTGGCGACCTCGTCGCGATCTGGAATCGATCCGATAATTGAGAAACAAATTACGAATCGTGGAATAAAATAATCGCGGTCCGATAAACGGAAATCTACCCACCGATTACTCTGGCGTACGCTGCGAATGCGACCAATAGGAATATGAGCAACAGCTCAAAAACCATCGATAATCTCATGATGATCGATGAAAATTATTGCGAATGCCTGGAAAACGAGAATGAAAAAAAAAAATGCAAAAATTAGTATCCTATCACCAAGGTATATACCTACTGATTGTCAACCCCAATACCGTTACCTTGCAGTACATTTATGATTGACGTTAGTTTCTCGAGGTCGTGATATATATTTATCGCGAATTTTTAAATAACAGTATTACGCATGTATACTGGAAATAATTTCTCTAAACCACGAAAAATGATCGTACCTAGTGCTCGTGTTTAAATATATCGTACGAGCGTAGTATGACAAATGTCTATGCGGGGCAGAATCCTGCGCGTTCCTTCGGGCGTGACCGAATGCCCTACATCTTCGGCGGTCACGGTCAAAGACGACTTTAAAAACCAACACGAAATACGTATGTAACTATGGTAGGTAACAACGGGGGTACCCCGACGCCGTACAAGTCGAGGAAGTGCTTCTATGGTCCGGTCAGCAAATTGAAGAAGTCGCGTACGTCCAACTCCTCAACATGGCTAACTGGGCTGAACGCCTCGGCATTGATGTCACGATCCATGTCCCCTGATGCACGCTACATGCATTCGTAGCCCGTACGTGTGTTTCCCGTATGCGGAAACCGAATTACTGTTACTTTTGAAGAAATTTTTTTTTCTATAGTTTTCCGATTATCCGCGCTGTCCTCTCGTTCGAAATAGAACGAACGGTCGAGTTATTGAAATGAAAAAACGCGGAGAAAGCTCACCCGAATAAAAAAACGAAAATTATACGTCATCCGAGTAACGCGTGGTCGAAAAGAGTAGGAAAAAGAAAAAAAAATGGGTCGACGAGATCAGAGGATCGATATCATGTGTGAAATACCGATCCCTTGGTCCTTGAAGTCATTCGCTCCCCACCACGTTAACCACCACCGAAAAGAGACAGGACGAAAAAAAGGAAGAGTAGAGAAAAAAAAGACGACTGTATATATATCTCACATTTTGTAAGTTGAACCGGAATTTCACTCACCCCAAAAAATAAAGATGCCAAATACAAAAATTCCTCTCGTTTGTCTACCGTGTCCGCGATCAAGTAAGGCTGACCCTCCTCCTTTTACTTCCTTCCTTCTTCAATTCCTGCACCGTACGTCTATCGCCGTAGCTGCTTTTTAGACTCTTAATCTTACGGTGGCCAATGTCCAACTGAAGATCCCGCTTAACTCCCCCCAAGAAGTTCTTTAAGTCGGTCATCCGGTTGCCCCCACTTCCGCTACCGATACCTAAGTCGTAACAAGCGGAAGGTAGGACTACTCTTCTATTCTGGCTCTACGTGCGTACCTTTACCGCCTCCTCGTCTCCTACGGCGTCGTCATTATACCTCTCGATACTTGGAGATTTTTAACCGCTCCTCACCTCCGCGAAGAGCCAGCCACCTTATACTCCGGCATCCGAACTACGTGAGGATGCATTCTATGCATCTCCGATCTAGACCTTGAGCGTACGACTTATCAGCTCTTAAATGGCGAACCGTGAACTCTACGTGCTTCCGCATCGCCTATGTACCCTATGGTTAATTACTTGGGAATTCTACACCTGTAATGAAAATGAATCCATCAATTTTGTTGTTTCTTTGTCTTTTTCTCTTTTTCTTTCTGCGGACTATAGGTATCGAAGAAACTGCAAGACCTGTTTTCCGGCTATTGATTATCGAAACGACAGACTTCCGATAGCAATTGCATTTATTTATTTTCGATTCCCGACGAAGGAAAAGGCGGATATTAAGGTTGAATTTCTCTCGGATCGGGTGACGTCATCGTCCGAGAAAGGAAATATAAATAAATCTGTCAAAACACAGGCATCGGCTCGGTATTTCGGTGGATAAAAAGACCTTTCTCCGTTTAGTGGGTCAAAGAAAGTTGTGGCCGACGTAGTGGTTTGCCTTGGATAATAATTTTTCGTTCCACCAACGGCGTGGCCCCATCGTTGACCGAGACCTTAAGCTCTGAAAACGTGGAACCAGGAAGTAGATAAATTGTCCAAGATATACGTTTCATGTGCGTGAAAAACGTGGCTGGTTTGTTATGGCGTCGGTCACGAAAGATCTTCGAACCGATCGCGGGATGATCTCCCGTAAATGTAGGCCAAGAATGAGAAACAGGTTTTTATATAATCTTACGGGGATCCGAGTATCGTCTATAATAGGCGTTCGTAGCTGTTGAACATTATTCATCTTCGTTATCTAATTATACATCCAAATTGATCGAACCGATCGAACACCCATAGAGCTTGGCCGACGGATCGACTCGCGGTTTGCGTAATACCGCTGCGATTATAACGTGAAGGATCGTCCGTTCGATTTTTCGGAACTTCGATCGCTTTTGGTTTTATTTCAACATGGAATTTCGCACCGCGCTGTAGTCGGCGGCGAAAGTCATCCGAAAATTGGTCAATATAGAAAATAGACCCACCCGCGCACGTCTCTCACGCGATATCCCCATAATTCTTATATGGGATACTTGATGAAATTCTGAAAGGTCGGGAGGACAACGGACCGCCACAATGGACCGTTTAGAAATTTGCAACGCTCTTTTATCGCCGCCCACGCCCGCGGATCGGTTGACAAAAATCCGTCTCGCCTGAAGCGAGAGACTCCGAGAAACGTAGTGGCGTAAGTGGTCGCCGATCCGACGCGCTTTCGCTTCGGATCAATTCCGAAGTAAAGTCGAAGCAACGGGACGGGAATCGGCCGAGGGAACTTCTCTCTCTCTCCGAAAAATCGATTCGACATTTTTCGTTATCAGTTCGCAGAAGTCGCTCTCGGCGAGATATTCTCGCCGCGGAGGGACGACGCGTCGAGATAACGCCGGAGATTTTTCGATAGCCGGAAATATGAAGGACATGGGGCCTTCCGGAGCCAAGGGCAGGATCCAGGTCACCCGGTAACCCAGATGAGGTTCCTTGCCGTCTCGGTTCGTCCAATGACAAGGTCTCCCCGCCGATCTCTGGCCAATAACGTCGGGTCTTTCCAACCCACGATTTGCTCGGCGCGTATGAGAGTCGCGTGCTCTGTGTCTCGGCAGATTTAAGCCTGTTCCTTGGCGGGCAGGATCTCCGAGGCGTCTGCCTTTTACAAATTTCCGCAACCGCGTTTTCGCCGCTTTTTCATTATCGCGAAAGTTTTCCTATATACCGTTTCGCTATTAACCACAGTTTGTATTCCTCGTTCGTCGATCGCGGTCGATTGTTTTATTTAACGCGTTCTATTTTTAGTTGCTGAATCGTTACGCATACAATTTTTTCTTCCGTTTTTTTTTTTTTTTTTCTCTGCAATTCCTTTTTGTTCTCAACATTCATTCGCATCTTCGAACCAATTTCGAATAACGAAAGGAACGTTCGGCCGGTATACAAATAAAAGGAAACAAAGGAAACAAGTTGTACATTATGAATATTACGGTGACGTTATTGGTCCTTTGCACAGTGATGGTAACCGTGTCATCTGCGGGGATTCTCGGTGAGATTTTCTATCCCAAACATGGAGTATAATTAATTTAAATATTAATCGATATGGTGCTACGATGTGAAAATTCGGGAAAATGGGTCTCGCATTGATTAACAACTAATTTAAATAACGACCATACCTGCGGCAGGATTTCAGTTATTCATAAACTTATGTAAGCCAAAAATTTTTGATTCGATGACAAAAGTGGGGTAAATTTCAACGAAGCTTTTCTAACAAGGGTCAGTCACCATCGAAATCGATGGTCTCGATTATCTCGGATTTCTAACGCCTCTTGATAAATCCCACCTCGATTCTGGACCCGATAAGTTACGGCGGAAGAGGTCCACCGCCGTGATCTCAAGGTACGAGCCTCGATTGCATCGCAATGTAGCTACCCACTAATCAACTCGATCACCGTGTGCTTTTCCGTACTAATGAAGATGTTGTTCACGACTTGTCCTATTAACGTAGGAAAGTAACTCGTTAGAAATCTTTGATTATGTGGCACACTTCGCTCGCGTACTTCAATTATTACACCCCGCACATGTACGAAGTGGTACGTGCCGAGCCTAATTCCATTGATAACAAACTAAGAAAGAAATCAGAGAAATCGCTGAAATCATATTCAGTCCGTAGATCGATCGAGAGGGAAAATTTGTCGACGATACGAATCGTCCGGTGCAATCGGGGCTCGCGAGGACCGGTTAAGAAAACGAACGAATACCGACGCTCGAAAACGATGATAGTTTCATCGAGCACCGGTCCTTTACCTATATGCATGTAATATTTGTGAAACTGCATGTGCAACAGATAGCCTATTCTCTTGGGGACTCGCTGAAACCGAAGCCCGTTCGACAACACCGCCGTCAAAGTGTCTCTGTCAAACATCCGGTTGCCTGTGTTGCGTCGACCTTAATTTAACGTCGGCCATTGACCTGGGAGGTCCTGCCTGTCTGAACATCAAGCAAAGGGAAGAAAATGTCACGCTCAACATGAGTTTCGGCGATAACCCGATGCACAATGCCACGATACGCATAGGTAATTATCGGAGTAGAATTCACGGCAGGCTTTCAATTTAATCGAATCGATGTTTCGCCAACCCGCAGCTCAGGCAGCGAACAAGCGAACCTGCATGGACCTTCTGTCGGATTTGGCGCAAATCTGCGCGACTTTTACGAGCGTAAAAGAAGCGGTGTCCGCAGGTCACGACGGTTGTCTAGCCGTCGAACCAGCCTTACTCGGCACGACTCAGGCTGTCTACCCGATCGGTTGTTTCAACTTTAACCAGGGCAGCATTCGACAACTCGACACCACGGTGTAAGTGTGTAAAATAAGTAAACCGAGTGGCTACCACCGATGTTATTACCTGTACGGTTTTCATGATCGCGCGGGCGAAACGAAACGAAACGAAACGATATACCTACGACGCGAAGCTTTCACCGTACAATATGAGAGACACGTGGGTGATCATCAAATTTCTACGCGTTGCTTTATCTTTTGTCTTTCTCATGGAAATGGGACAACGGTCGCATTCTAGAAAGATGAACATACATGGTATCGAATATCCGCTCGGACGGTAAAAATTTCTGTAAAAAGGTCATCGTTCCAAGTTGAAAAATTTAAGCTATGCTGAAACAACGGAAAAACTGTTGAACTTTTCGGCCCACCGAGTTCGATACCCACTCCCGTTTCTTGCATTCTCGTACAAAAAACGAAAGTACATCGATGCTAAGATTTACGGCAAGATTCTAATCAGTTTTTGTACTGCAATAAAACCTAACAAAAAAATGATTCTACCTCACAGCGTTCCAGTGGAAACCCCGGAGACGCCGGAGTCCTCGGGATCAGCGGAAGAGGAAGATTACAATCTCAATACCGAGGAGTTGATAGCAGCGGTATCCGAAAGTGCGGAGCAAGGATTCGCGATGTTCTCTCAATGGCTCGGTTTGAATCTGACTCCTAAAAACCAGACGTCCGGCCCAACGGAAATCGGGGGCGAGGATGTTGCCGAGGAAAATGGCGATCACGGAGGTTCGTCAAGGACTTCGAGGAAGCTAGGAGACGATGCGATCCACCAACGGGACGGAAGTGACGAGCGTTTCAAACAGATCCTCAGCGCCCAGGACAACATTCAGAAGGAATCCCCGAGGATCGGTCAATCCAGCGGAGTGGAAACGACGTACGTTTACACGGCGCCGTCGCGTCCCGGGCACCTCAATTCTGTCGTCGAAGAAGCGGCGATCAAAGAACCTGAAGTACCGCAAGGTCACCTCGCCGTGGTCCCTAGGGAGTCCAGGAGGGGTGGCAGGGCCTACAATATTCATCAGCACGTTAATGAAATTTAGAAAGAGATTGTAGAGTTGAACGAAAAACACGTCTGCCCAGCGATCGTCGCAACCGGCATTGAAGTCTCCATAAGTTGATGTTCATTTTCTCTCATATAATGGAATTACACTTTTTCCCTAAGTATTATCGATTCGAAATAGATTCATATTTTTATCACCACCTCGTGGGAGGTGTAGATTTTCTACCGTCGCGAATAGATATACTTATACGCGTATATATATATATATATCATCTGCAAGATATAGTTTTTAAGATGGTATTAAGTTTCTATACCTTATAAAAATTTTATTTATTATTAATAATTATTATTATTGTTTATTTTGTATATTTAAGTTACACGGTTGCATTGAAAAATGTGCTGCACTTTTAATTTTACGTCTCCATAAGCGTAACACATCATATAATATAATATATAATTTATAAGAGAATTGTATAAAAGATATATATTTGTATGTATATATATTGTATACGTTCTTCAAACAATAAAAATTCTAAAATATACATATTCATGTGTCATAATAATTACGTAATAAACGGTCATTATTTTTTATAAAGATTGTATTACACTATTTACGTGGACGTTATATTTTCATCTGTAATTTTTCTTTTTCTTCCTATTCATTTTTCGTGCAATCAGCTTTACGCTTATCGATTGACAATTTTGGAAAAACTACGTCTGAGAATGAGTTGCATCGAGAACAAAATTACCCTTAAAATATCATCGGTCCAAATAATTTATAACGTCAATTACATATGCCGTTGACTGATCATCATCGTTTTATTATTAAAAAATTACTTCGTTTGAGCGAAAGTTTATTAATCCTAATTAGTTACGTTTGGTATGTATATAGCAATATGTATGTTATACTCGTATAGTATATAATATAATATTTCACTCGTTTCACCTTGGGGATTCGATTCACATAATAAACTACGTACGATCATATTATTGTTAACTATTGCTAATAAATTCTGCGCGTATAAAATTTTTTCTCGAAATAAAACTTTACGGGGAAGAAAAGTTCAAAGAAAACTAGATAAGGAAACCACTTCAGGACTAGACGCTGAAATTCATTATAGTGTAGAGAAAAAAAAAAAAAAAAAACATCAAACGTGTGGAAGTTATTTCATTTGATCATCGTTTCATATATTGTTTAAAAATTTCATTATAAAATATAAATTTTTTCACCTTTGTATGCTATTATATTTGTCAGTTTTTCTTCGTTTTTGTCATAATCTTATTTCGTTAGTATCTGCTTCGCTATTAAGTTTTTCTATTATTATTAGTATTATTAAAGAAAACAAACAATTTCCATTTTTTTTCTATTCGTCTATCAAGTTTGTAAAAATATTTTTGGGCTTTATCTTTGGGCGAGCTCTGTAATTCTTATTTTTATCATATTCATTTTGCTTGGTTTTTTCATTCTAAGTATATAGCCTACGATTAAAAAATAATTCGATATTACTTAACTTATATTGTAGTTTGGACTTTGGATTTCCTGATCATATACACCGCGATTATCATAGTTATGTATACACGAATACGTGGTTTTCATTATAATTATATACCGTCGTGCAATAAGTATAACTGCACTCTGCGTACACGAATATTAGTCTCATTCCTTCAGGATGTAAATTCTGTCATATTTTAATGAGCGAGAAAATTATCGGATCGATCGTAATCGCGGTTCAGCAAAATCTGTGTGATCATTATTCGATCATTATTCAATTGTAGATCACGATTCACGCGTGTATATGTCGCTGAATCGTAAAATGACTACACATTACAATCATTAATTATTAATTATTACACTTGGTATATCACGTTATATACCGATTTTTCTCATCTATATCTCAATCATATATTGTTATTATAAATATTAAGTTTCATTGCTCATTATATTCGTTTACATACGAGATTTACCGTTTGTCTTATATAATTATATAATAATCGCTGCCTCACATCTACGAATTCTTGTTTTTTGGAAGTTTTTTTTTTTTTATCGCTGCACGTTGTCATATACTACCGAAAATCAAAAGCTTCGCATTATAATTGCCATTTAGTGGTACATGTATTTGTCTGGTCATGGAATCGCGTTTTTTTGTTCGGTGTAAGGTCAACCGAGTGGATGAGAAAAGAAAGAAAAGAATACGAAGAAGAATGTTTAAAATAAGCTGGTCAGCTTCCCATCCGTTATAATATACGAATCCATACTTTTCGTTGCCTAATAAAATTTAATCGATTTAATATGACAGCCGTTTTTTTTTTTATCGCAATACAGTCTACCCTAATAATATTAATAAGAATGATAGCAGTAATCATAATCCCAACAACAATAATAATAATAATAACAACAACAATAGCAGCAACACGTCCTCGATTATCACCAATAATATTACAGCACGGGCAGCAACGATATTGTAATTATCGCATATAAATTATGAAAATCTATAGTTGCGGTGGTATCCGTACGAGCTATATTTCTACAAAAGTTATCGCATGGACCGGAGTGGGAAGCTGGGCTCTGCGAAATTCTCAGAAGACTTATTAGTACGGTATAATCCAAGCTAATTGAGATTATAACGTTCGAAGATAGATTAATACGATATAGTGGATTATAGGTATGTGTAAGATGATTTTTTTAATTTATGATCCAAAGGGAAGATCCGTGTCTCGGAGATATTAAATTTGATTCATTGTTTCTTCTCCCTTCGTTCAACTATTGATATGGTTGCGCCTACGATTAGCTTAGATTTCCTTACGACGTATTTTTATTATCATAACGTTTCGATAATGAGTCGATGATTTTTGCTCTTATGATTATAATAATGACGATAACGATTAGTTTACAGCCTGCTGCAGAGGCGCGGCGGCTACCGTTGGCGTCAGGGTCAGAGACTCCTTTTTACGCCTAGAAACACGACGACCGATGTGCAGGACCACGTCTCCAGCTTTGACCGATTTAAATTCAGCGATTGCCTCGGCATGCGTCATTCCGTGTAGAGGTTTCGAATTGATCGACAGTATTTCGTCACCTGCAAAGATTTTTTTTTTTTTTTTTTTAAATTCGAGAGACTTGAAATATTAAGGAGCGACGAAGCGATTCAGGTGGACTAAAAATAGATTCGTTCTTACCTTCCTTCACCGTCCCCAGGTCAGACGCTTGTCCGTTGGAGAAAATCGTTTTTACGTATATTCCCATGTTACCTTTAGGGCTGTCGGTACCCCCAACGATGCTAAAGCCCAAACCTTTGTGTCCAGGACCTTTTAGGAACCTGGCCGTCATTATTGTAAAAGACACTCCGCCCTTTCCGGGCCTGGGCAGTGTGCAAAATCTCGACTCCTCGCCCTCGAGATTCTCCTCTATGTCCTCAAGTTCCGAGTCGGTGTTCAAGCCTTCGTCGGTGTCCTGAACACCCTGGAAAGAGAAATAACGAAGGTGTGACGAGTCGGGTGAAATTTCGAATTCGGGCGAGTGAAATTCTTTCGCACTCACTTGCCAAACCTTGAGGCCCGTCCCCGAAGAATTGGGAATGTTCGCAACGCTTCTGCTGTTCAGTCTCCTGGCGTTCTTTTTCCCAGGACTTCTGCTAGCCCCCAAACTCGCCGGTCCGTCTTCATGGAATCCCAATGCTCCTGAAGACCCCGTGGTATCTTGGGTAGCCGAGTAATTACTACCGGATACTTGTCCCCCGATTTTAAATTCCGTCGTTCTCTTGCGCGGAGCGACCCTGGGGATGTGAACGCTCTCGTAGCTCGAATCGGAGTGATTTCTAGTTTTTTGATTGAGATTCTTCTGGAAGTGGACGTTCTCGTACGAGTGGTGATCTCTCGACTCCGAGTGACTTCGGGCCAAGGTGACTCCGGATCTTTCGGAAAATACGCGATCGCCGACGATCTCTCCGTCCGGAGTTCCCCTCGATCTGTGAAGGGATCTTTGAAAGTGGAAATTCTCGTAGCTAGGGTCGCCTCGGTGTCCTTCTCTGTTCTCCGAGTTACTCCTGTGTAGAGCGCCGCGCGAATTTCTACCGAAAGCCACGTTTTCATATCCAATTTCTTTACGATCCTGATGATTAGATTCGACCAGCGAAAAATTCTGCGAACTGTGATTGCTCGTATTTTGCGATGCGTAATTGAAACAACTCTTGGCAGCGTTGGGACTTTTGCACTGTGCGGGTGAATTTGGCGCGCTGATCTCGGTCAGAGTTTCCAAATTGTCGTGAAAGGGGTAAGGGGGAAGAGACATGGGCCCATCTTCGCCTTCGGAATGATAATTTTCACTCGGAAATCCTTGACTACTTGCCGAAGTGCTCAAAAGCGGGCTAGGAACGTAAAAATTTGAAGCGGTATTGTCTTTGGCCGGAAATACCTCCGTCACGCTTAGTGCCTTTCGCTTTCGTATGCCGGCGTTTATTTTGCTGAACTTACTACGGAGTACTTGTTGGATGTCGGACAAGCCTTTAGAGGTACCTGCGACAGAAAAATAAAAAAAAAAAGAGAAAATCATTTCATGCTTCCAAGAGTACAAAACCATTTAGAAGGAGATAATTGAAATCGAGTTGTTCGGAGGAACATCGTTCGGAGTTATATCAATTTCCGGAGTCGTTATCCCTGCGGAGTAAATTCACCACCCCCCCTTTCCTCCTCCCTCGAACTCCACATGACTCATTCCGCCGTGCCGCGATTTCAGCATTTCAAACCTCTGCGCAGATATCGCGGCAAACTAACTCCGGATATATTGGTCAGTATTTATTTACAACCAACGATACGAGTTTTCAGGCAATCTAATCGTCGGGCGTCGTACTCGCGTGCAGCGTTACAGTCTCGCGGAGATAGTGAAATTAGTCATCGCGAGTACTGGTTTTGTTTGGTACCCCATGACACTCCTTACAATTTACATAAAGCAATGTTTATTTGTTTCTTTAGTCAGTTCGAGTCGGAGATGATGGTGAACTAAATACCGTCCGTTACTTGTAATACTCAATGCCGTCATGCGGTATATGAAATACGCAGCGTACAATACCTGTGAGAAAAAAACCTTGCGATAGGAAATCATATACATAGGTGTGGAATATAATGAGCGATTATGCACAGTTTGACGTAAACAATGCTAACCTGGTAGCCTTAGAGAACTAGTTTGCAGTAACTTCTTGGGTGACGATCCTTCCTGAAGCGATTTAGCCGCCGGAGAAACCTCGCGGCTAGTCGGCGTCGATCTGACGGCATGTATGACGCCGGCACGCGCGGTTCCACCTTGAATAAGAGCTTCTTGTGGCTCCGGAATTTCTTGGACCGAACATCTTCGCCTGAGTTTCCGCCACCGCTGACTGATGCTCTTGTTCCACAAGTTGATATCTGGAAAAGAATTTTTTCAAATAAATCGTTCCGTTTCATCGGACGACGGAAAATCATCCGGGAAATATACGTATATACTCTACACTCCATCGTCCACGTATCTAAAGTCGAATGAAAGTGTGGCAAACTATGTGCTAAGGTTTTCAAAAACTGACGATAATAATAATCACGTGTAGAATTCTTCGAGGTAGAGACCCGGCATTATATGGAGATCGGATATCGCGACGGTATGCGAATATTACGGAATCCCACGCGAAAATCGTTGTTAGGCTTGGAATTTTTACGTGACGGTTAATATACCGCGACTTATGCAAATGCATTGTAACGATACCGAGAATAGAATCCTACGTACACCACAGGCAGCAAAAGTTGGAACGACTTTTTTCGCGCCAGGGTTTACCTGTACGCTATAGTATGCAGAAGAATCTAACGACCAGAGTCTGCCTATTATAGGAAGAACGTTACCTACGCAAAGGTTTTTCAAGTTTCGTGGGACGGACCATTCGAGGAGAGAGAATTGTTTATTTGAAAAAAATATATTCAATAAAAATTACAATTCAGTATCGTTTCCATATCCAGATCCAACCATTCCCTTATATTTTTACAAGGGTTATTCTTGGGTTCATGTTTTCAGAACCGTTCGTAGCGCTCGGGGTGCCCCGTCGCCCTTGTGTAAGAACTGGGGGTCGAAAAATTGTTTCCCTCCCCCTCCGCCCCTTTCGGGTTTAGTAGCCTGGGATTTTTTCTCCTATTGTTACGGACGAGCTGTATAGGTCGCATACCCTCGGTATGGGGTGGCCGAATCCGTGTCAGTATCTTCTTTTTGAATTTTTACTCAGAGAAAAAATTCTGACAATGAATATTTTTTTTAGATTTATAGTTCCTTCGGAACACTCCGCACCTGCGATATTGTCATCGCTGTTATTCACTACGACCATTTCCGGGGCACAGATTTCAATTGTAAATCAATCGATGCACGATAACGAGACAGTGCATAACATGAGATACCAGTAATTGCGTCATGGAAATAAATTAGCGAAATTAGAACTGAAAAATAAACGATTCGCTTCTCTCAGCTCCGGTTTTTCGCTTATCATATTAGGCTTTTTGAGTAATTTTACGAACTGATCCAGTTTTTTCAATCCTTATGTAGAAAAACGGGGTTGCCGTATACTTTCACTTTTTGCATTTGACATTATCGTTGGTTTTATCAACTGAAATACAAAATTCGACGATCCACAATTTCAGGGGTATTTATTTCATCTACAAGAAAAATTTCGATAGTTTATAATCATTAGGGTCCAGCGCCATTTGCAGTTCCAGGCGAAAGAGTTCGAGGTAAAAATATGCAAAGCCGATAATAATGGCGAGCATTTTGCCAAAGCAAATGTCCCAGTTTTAAAAAATCATCTCGAATCACCGTTCATCGCAAACATTTTTTCGTTCAATTTTATTCTCCGTCCTGATCATTGACTCCCGACCGTTCTCAGCTTGGCTGTATGCTGCAGCTTCGCGGTTCGGTACCTGCGGAACTCACCGGCCGTGGACTGTACAACCGATCAAAAAACCAAGCTCATCGCTGTACGTTTAAAAAAACGAAGAGTACGCGTTATAATCGAGCGGACCGTCTAATGGAAAAACTGATTAAATGCAACAGAAAAAAAACAACAACAACAACAACAAAATATGCAGAAAGGAAACGCCGGTACGGAGCGCACACTGCACTTCACCGCACACTGCACACGACGTGGTCGTTCGCTGCCGGCAAACCGCGTTCGCGAGCACGGGGTAAAAAATGTGTGGAAAAAGGAAAAATGGAAAAATATATTAAAAAAAAAAAAAAAAAAAAAAAAAACAGAAAGGGGGGGAGAGGGGGGGAAAAGAGAAGAAAAAAATTATTGTTTCACTGCTCTCGGGTACGGGGCGATTCAACACGCCGCGGATACGCACTGCACGCGGTCTGGGCACGCACTGAGGCATGGTGTGTAGTGGCCCTCGTGTGTACGGCGCGTGTTTTGTGGTATTCGTATCGTGTGTTCAAATACGCTAATACGAATACTCGCGGTCATGGATATATAAGTACGCCGTTTGCGATGTACCATCTTTGATTGTGTTGAATTTTTTTTTTTTTGTCGTTTTCTAAAGGTCCCCAGTCACCGTCAGACGTAGCCGAATGCAAAACTTGTACCCCTACTCGGATCCACGCGAGAACACCGCAGCGTGGGATGTTGCGTTGGACCGTAAGTGCGAACCTATGTGAGAATCGAACGTGTGGAAGCCGATTTTATTTCGGTTGGGATATGAACGCGTACACGTATAATAAGCGGTACGCGTACCGCACGAGGAGGGAGAAATTTTTCGCACGCGCCCAAGGTCCTGTGGGAAATACACGACCAACCCCCTAATACAAAATTAACAATGGAGTCTAGACGCGGGAACTGCAGGGGCCGCATGTGAAACACACGGTGTAAAATCAACGGGGACACGGATTCGCACCGGTAATCATCCGACGTTCTCTTTTTTGATTCGAAAAAGAAATTCAACGGCGTACACCGGAGTACTATTCTTGGGCGTTGCGAGAACGTGTGCAAATTTTTACTCCGGTCATGCCAATCGTCTGTAGAGATAAAGAGAAGATCGCGGAGCGTTGATCGATCGACTATAAATATATTTTCCTATATATTTACAAATTATGGATTTATTTATTTATTTTTTTTTTATTTTTTTTTTTGTCTGACGCGTGCATCATCGCAGCGTCACGTGAGAAGAAGGGGCGAACGTGCTGCATGAAAAAGCGAAGCTCACATACCGAGTATATATATATATGTATATTTATATTAGAGACGAACATTTCTAACCGCCATGTGTGTGGGTTATGATAAGTGACACACGTGCCCGTAGTCGGGGCCCGGGCCCTCACTCCCTCTCCCTGCGGGTCGGGCACGGGCATGAGCTCAATCCAAGAGAATGTTTGTTTCATAGCCCATTGTAAGTTTGGCAGTGCCGTAGCCGTACTCCATTGTACCCGGTGTAGAATCGAATAAATCGAGGAGAACGGAGGATTCTGAATGGATCGTAAAAAAAACGATGTTCGAAATTCTCAAAAAAGCTCACAGAATTGTAATCGAAGTAAGGAGTAGGGGAGTTGTTCGAAACAAAGAAATTGAACGAGATGCATCGACACGTCGGAAATAAAGTTGAGGGAAAATTTTCTTTTGTACCGTGTGTATATGCTAGAAAAGGTTGTAGCTAGGAATCCGTCCTCTGACTCGGGGCGATAAATTACAACAAGTTATTGCACATGGCCCAAGGCGTGCGCGCGTATATATGTGTATATATATATATATCTATATGTACGTGTTATAATCGTGTGTAGTCTAGACTCAAGAACGTGTAGGGTTTAAAGTACGCATACGTAAAGTGCGTGCGTCATGCGCGGACGAGCGAACGAGGCTGTACACCACTTTCTTTGGGACTTATAGAAAGAATATGGTCCCCGATGCAGGGGCCATCTGAGACTCCGAAAAAGGGGACCGGAAAACACTACAACTTTTGAGATAAGAAAACTGTACAAATATACAGAATCTCCAGAGTTCCTCCTCGTTCTTTTCTTCCCTCCTGCGGTCTGAACGCCTTCCTACTTTTTCAGATTTTTCGAGGACTCGAAATCGTGTATACATACATACGAAAATTTGTCGACCCTATTAAATTAGAAGGAAGAATTTTTCGTCGAACGAGCGATCGCAACAGCGCACCAAAGTTCGGAAATATACCGGCGTGTGTCTACTGCGCCGCTAATGACGAATAATAATAGGCGTAAATTCAGCCCCTTCGAGTTTCTCGATAGCGAAGAGGAAATGCTAATACGTAACACCGAACGAACGGGAGACTGACAATGAGTGGAGGTAGCGGCTGCGGTGTACCTTATGCACCACGCGGTGTTTCCGAAGTAGCTTCAGGTACACAGAAACCCCATTGTTTCTAGTCATTGTCCGAGTATCTCGTTCCCAAGAGGCTTTCGACGACTCGTGGTGTATTTATTAGCGGGTTGGAGAAATCCATTGTTTGAAATTGTTATTGGGAATTTCCAGGAGAATGAAAATTCGTCGTTTCGCATCGTCGCCGGATCATCGAATTCTTAATTGGAATGCAAGAAAGTCGCTCGAATTTTTCAATTATACACTCGTACGAAAGCGCAGGTGTTTTTTCCGACGCGTAGAGAGAGAGAGAGAGACCTTGAAATGCATCGGCACACGGGCGCACGAGCATCTCATTAAAGGTGCGGCTTCAAAGTTACCTCCGGTAAACATCGTCGCGGTTACAATAATGAAGAACGTCGATCATCGCGCGATCGCTTGCGAAATCGAGGGCGTGGTACTCGAATAGTCGTACGTCGAGGCGGCAATTTTATCCGAACGATTACAGCCCGCGATCAAATTCAAGCAAACGTTCGTTCGGTCGGCTAGCAGTTCCGAATGTTGAGAACCGCTATTGCAATTAGAAGCAGCGATGCGTACATTACACGTACGTAGGACGTGTACGTGTATATATGTATACACCATACAGCGAATACCCATCGTCAGCCATTGTCCGGGCGTACGTACAGTTAGTCGCGATTATATTTATCACCAACACACACGACGGAATTTCATTTAAACCTCTGCAATTGCAGCGGCAACGAAATACATCCACTTCGCGCTCATCCGGTGTCCGTGATCCGTAGTGAAATAAAATAAACTGAATCGCGATAAATCGAAACGATGTTAACGGAGGGATCTTCTTCAACGCGCGAATTGGAAAACTTTTAGACCCTGAATACAAACGAACCGAAAATCTCAATGTTCAGCCAACACCTTGATTGTCCCGAAGCGACGACGCATGGCTTGTAAGAAATTTTCGGACCTCCTCAGGGGTTAACGATTAACTTTTCTGTCCTCATAGGATTCCGAATAACGCGAATGTCGATTTGTTAGCGAATCAGGTGTAAAAAATTCTACCGATGTTATAAAAAAAATTAATATTTGTAATTACAAATCCTCGTACGTATAATTACGTAATAATGAAATCATAACCAGCAGAATGTGTGTATAAAAAAATTTATATAATGTATACATTACACCTCTACGTGCATATAACGCTTCTATATGTGTATGAATTATTTATCCTTGTCATTATTATTATAGGCATGGTATTTAATCGAGGAAATATATGATCCGTAATACGGTATTCATTAAGGCGTATGCTGCAACGTCGCCGAATAACTAGCCACGGTATATATATGTATACAGATGAAACATATATACTTCGTCTATAATAAAACACATACTGTACACATAAACGCGAGCCAAAGAAAAAGAACACGTAGAAGATGAGCTGATAAAGAGAAATGTCCAAGTTGAATGTACACGCTGCACACGAATCCTCCGTATACTTACAATATACGTTCGTATGCGCGTATGTATAGATGAAAGAAAAGCACATACGCGTGTGTGAATATGTATATATCGGTAGCTGCGGTATAAGTAATTGTCACATGTGCATTTCTCACGATTATATGCACGCGTCTTTTTAAAGCCCCGCGTACACCATTACAAGGGGGTATTATAAATATAAGTACGCGAAGAAAAAAAAATTATATATTACGCGCGCGAAGTGTACGTAGGTGGTATAATAACACGTACCTACTTACTTACGTACCTAGTATATCCATGGTGAATTATTTTATTTCATTTTTTTTTCCTTTCTTTCTTCGTTACTCGCGTAGTACGTAAGTGCAGCATAACAAGTGTCAGGGGTCGCTGACACTAAAGACTTTACAGTTTATAGTTGACGACACAAGTTTCAAATGAGATGGACACTCTTGTGTATACATATATTACGGAACGTACGTACATGCGAAGCTCGCGTTATATCGCGTTACCATTACGTATAGGTTCTTCCGTATTTTAAATTAGAGAATCTAGACGGTCGTCTGACCCCGGCCCGTGTAAATTTTCACCTCGTTATTTCATGGGGGTTTCTTCGATAGCGCGGGCAAAGTTTCCCAACTTTTTTTTTTTTGTTTCTCTCTGTTTTTTTTTTTTCTCCGAGCACGTACAACGCGGAACCTGCGTGAATCGATCAACTATTTTTATACCCGGTAGCCCGCATATCAGACACTGTCCGCACCTGGACTATTTACTTTTGTTTCCTAATTATACCTATGTACATACTACGTGTGTATATATAAAGGATATGTATTCACATAATCCTTCCATACAACCTTCGCACATGTGGTCGAAATATTATACGTAAGGTATTAACCATCATCACCCCTATTTCATAGACGGATAATTGCGTATGCGATGCCTGGAGACAAAAAAAAAAAAAAAAAAAAAAACAACAAAAAAAAAACCTTCCATCCGTTTGAAAATTGAACTTAATGAGCTATGAATACGTATGCTATCGGGTAGGTATCCCACAGAAAATGGGTTAATCTATTATGCATGTGAAGTGGAAGTAGTTTTATAAGTTGGGTAAATGAAAATTGAATTATACATATATTTCGGTGTACACGTAGTATGCAATGACCCCTTTGGTATCAGAGTCTTAATTTATTAACCCATGCGGCTTTGTGGTATATATGTATAGTTCCCGTATTATGACGTCATCGCTAAGGATGACCCCCATAATAATTTAAAGAGACACTTAATACTTGTGATTATAAGATGTGTACCGCTGAAGAGCGTGTCGTACGTGAATTTCTCTCGTATGGTATACGCGCGTGTGTATACCATACCTACTCGTCAGTTCGTTAACACGATGATTGAGAACCTTATTTCTACCGAGAAATGACAATTAGAAGGTAAATAAGACCAATTACACCGAAGAGCGCATATGAGTGTGACCAAAAAAAAAAAAAAAATTCGAATACTCCTTATCCCGACCTCGTGAGATATGTCAAATGAAACATAACTGATCAAGTATAATTATCTCCTCTTTCGCTTTAATTGACTTTCTTTTCTTCTTCTTTTTTTCTGCCTTCTTTACAAAGAAAGGGCGTAGCCTGAAATTCATTGAAAGGAAAAAGAGAAAATAGTAAAAATAGAGAAATAAAAAAAAAAAAAAGAAAAGAAAATTGTATAAAATAGAATCCATATGATGTATATGGCGATATTCGTGTTCACTAATATGTTAATGGCAGTTCACGTGACGTGGTCATACGTGCGTAAAGGGGATGCTGCTCCGCTTTTTCTGATGACGAAATCGGTTTTTCAAAGGTTTCTTTTTTATTGAATATGTTTTTTTTTTTTTTTGCCGTTTGTTTTTCATCCTACCATTCTTGCACACACGTTTCCTTTTTTCATTCTTTCGACTTGAACGCGCTCTCTTTATCTCATGGGGTCTGCAGCGGGGCGATAAGCCGCTTCGAGGCGTCTGTACTGTCCCGTAATGTTCATTTTCTCTGATTACATGCATACACATATATATATATATATACTCATGAGTGTTACACGGTGCATGTGAGCCGCACCGCGCTACGCACAGCGGCGTGACTACTGCTGCTGCTGCAGCAGCACCGAAACGCGCTTCTCTCTATCCGTTTCTGTTTCAAGAAACACGCTGTTTCAACACCGTCGAAACTGGAAGGAAAAACTAAAGCTAAATCAGATTCGTCGATTCGAAGGATTGATTATACCGCAGACGTCTCATGTACTCTAAGAGGTGTAAGAACGTCGAGACCGCACGCACACCGTTTTGTCATCTCGAATGAAAAAACGAAGCGAAAAGTGTCTCGCTCAAACCGAGGCTACGAAGTTCGTGCGTAAGAAAGATATATTTTTCTCACCCTTAGAATCACAGACATCGCACAAGACCATTTCCGGAATTTGAAACGCTGCACACTTGATACTCTTGCGATTAGAAGTTCGAGCGAATTGTCATGGTAATATTTGAAAAATTCGATGTTCGATCGACAATTTTCTCAACGCACCAGACGACTTTGTCGTAGTCGAATATGTCGATGAAAAATTGAACAGGTAAAAAAATCGCGCTCTACGCTCGAACGATTGTTATCCCTCTATCCGTCCGTCCGTACGCATAGGTACGTGCATACGTACGTGCGCTGGTAATAACGTGTCACCGGTTTGTCCGCGGCGTGTTAACGGTTTGACAGCTACGTTTGTACTGTCGTGAACATCAGACATATGGAGTTCGGTAGTGGGGAGGAGGGATTTCATTGTGGCGTTGAATATAGTAAAGTTGGATGGGGAGGAGGAGGCGAGAGCACCGGGATCAATATTAGGGCGTAGACTGAAGGGATGCTGGGCCTCCGGAGCAAGGAACGCGCGCGAGGAAGATCGCGGCTGGAGGGCGCCGGTAAAACCGGGATACGGGAAATGGGGGAGGAAAGAGGAATGAGGAAAGAGGAGGGTCGGGGAGGAGGGAGGAGAGAAGAAGAAGACGCCGGGGTGCGAGGAACCCGCGAGAATCGTCGCGACAAAGAAAACCGGAAGCCGCACAGCGGCACAGGGCGACTCCGGCCGCTCGCGGAGCTCTGGGGGAAATGTGAATTCTGAGAAAAATTGATCGAACCCAGAGACAAAAAGGAGAAAAAACGAGAATATAATATCTTCCCGAAAAATTGAGTGCCTTTTTATCCCGCGTCGTAACGTACCGTAATTTCGGGATCAATTCCAGGAGAGGATATCGAAGGAATATCCGGCGGATATTGGAGGGATGCAAATTCGGGGAAACTACTATCGGATCGGATGAAACTTTTATAGGGAGGGAAATCAGTTTAATCCGTATCGAAGCCGGAATGTGTAGGAAAAAAAAAACGGCGAGAATGTGCAGTTGCAGGACGCATGTTGTATCTGCACAGCTGACGATGTGAATCTTACCACAGGGATTCATTGCTACGTGTTTTATCGTGAGCTTTGATTTTTATCTGTCGAGTGGAACTCGAGTTCCAGATTCACCGGTTATCAGTCTGAAACTATCTAGAGCACCGTAGCACTCCTCAGCGGTGATAAGACACGTTCGTCTAGATGCTAATCAAATTTGAAGATAGAAAGAAAAAAATAACGTTGCGCCTCTACTTTGAAAATCATGTTTTCCAATCCGATTAATCGCCGCTCGTTTCACATGCAATTATTCACGATGACGGAAAAACCGATCTTCGACAAATTGGCTTCAACTTGAAACACGAGTTTGGTATCCTGTAACAATGTTTTTTTTTTCTTTTTTTTTTCTCTTTTTTCACGGCAAATCCTGAGTTAACGGGTAAACGGTAGTTAATTACACCTAACAACGAGATGCACGAACACTCTATACATATACATGACGGTTATTAGCATCAGGAAGAAAAAAAAGTAGGTGCATTATCCGAACTGGTTCTCTACTTCCAATTAGATGCAGACGATAGAGTGAATAATATCGTGATTCTGCACGAGTATTACAGTTAAACTGCACGCGTTCGAAGACACGCGTTCGTATCCGGCGTTCGATGTCGCGAAAATTAAAAATTAGACTCCACCGAACGTTAGAAATGTGCGCGATAGCCGGGAGCCACAGCCATCGTCAACGGCGTCATCCTGGGCTGCACACCCCATCGCAATCCGCAGCGTCGAGCTATAGAGCGATACAGTAACGGCAGTAAATAAACCCATGTGCAACGGCATATGTTAGGGTCTGACACCCTGACCTGGCCCATGGCATAACTAAGTGAGACAGGGTGCAGGAAGACGGTTCAGGGGTAGCGAGACTAAAAATAGGGGGAGCCGATCCCGCAGTCGGCGTTTGTTTCTTCCTCCTCTGGATACGACGAATCGGGGGATCGATTCCGGGCGGAGTTGGACATTTTCGATGAAACGTTTGAAATATCCTAAGTGTATGTACCTTTGTGCTGCTCCTCGTTGTCGGAGTGAAGTTCGACGTCGTGGAGCCTCATGGACTGCACCATACCTCGCCAGACGCTCCGCGGTCTACTTTTCCTCGTACCCAAGTCCTGTTCCAGGTCCGCTATTTGCCGATCGGATTCCTTGAGGAGTCCTTCGAGGATATCGGGCCTCTGAAGGGTCACGTTGCGTTTGTTCGAACCGCCCCTACTATCGGCATTAATTATCGCGGTCTCGGACGACGTAGTTCCGGACTTTTGGCAAGGCTGCTGGTGCAACCTCTCGAAACTCCTTTGCAACGTTTGATCAGCTTCTCTGCAGACGATCGATTCCGATCCCTTGTCCTCCGTCGCCCTCGATTGGTCCCTGTCTTTCCGTTTCCGTACGGGAATTATAGGAATTTCCGGCTTATTGGGCGGCCTGTTGATGACCGCTGGATTGCTCGCAGCGGTTCTGATGATCTGATGTTGCGTTTTTAACGCCTGATGTTTCGGAGGCTTTGAACTTTGCTGCGAGACCTTGGAGCTCGTTAAAACGCTCGGGTGTCTCGGGTCGCTCGTAACCGCGTACTGTTTCTCTTTAGTTTGTCGTTGCTCGTAATTTGTGGAGTAGCTGTCTTGCGTCTTGGATTTGACCAAGTGGTGAGACCGCGTCACTTCCGCTCGTGACTTCGGGACGTCGGAGGTCCGCCTGTACGCTACATCGGGATTATTTTTCAAAGACGACGACGAGACGCGGTTACCGGGCGCATTCAATCCCACCGTTGTTACCGCTCTGCAATTAGCGTATTCGAACATTTGCTGGATCCTCGATATGTCCGATTGAATTTTCACGGGGTCTCGATCGGACGGAGTTACGGCGGTCCTCAGATCGGTCGCTGCCATTTTCGACAGTAATTTTATGTCCGCCACGTTGGCCCTGCAACTTTTTTCGCTCCTCTTCGACGTCGGTGTGTTCCTCAGTCTCTCGAGGTCCCTTAAATTAGCCAGCATCGTACTCTGAGGACGAGAATTTTTCGCGTTCTTAGCGACGTCACTTTCGGACGCTGGTATCGCTATCGAATAAGGTCGTGAATTTTTTTTATTATCGTTGTGATTTTTACCTATCAATTCAATCGGGGTGAGCGAGCGATCGATGAACACGGTCTCCCGGATTTGGTTTATATTTCGTAGCCGCGGGACACCCATTTTTATTTTCGAATCAGATCTGGAGGCAGCTTCGGAATTTCCTTGATGATTGACGCGATCTCCCGTTCGCGACGGAATTCTGGGACCGCTCGATCTGAGCGGAGCCATTCTGACGAGTTTCGGGGCATCCCTGGGGTCGTCGGTTTGCAGAGTACCTCTGTACACCATTTTGCTTCCGGTGTTACAATAATGGGATCTGCTATTTTTCGTTTGTCCTTAAAATTATTCGGTAGACGAGCGTCTACGAGGTGCTTCCCGGAAGTTTATTCAACCGCACACATCAGGAATCTATTCGTTAACACCTCTAGAAGCTGGTTACTGATTTTCGCCCATCACTCGACCGCAACCTGCGAAAAAATCAAGGATCATTGAAATATGCGAGAATTATTGTAAGCGAAACGAGAAATTACAAAACGGGAATAAAGTAGTCCAGATTACGCCACGACACGATAAAATCGATCGGATCTCATGCGTGCCGAAGAATGAAGCCGGAAAAAATGAAGTAAGCTCTGACCGCCGATTTTCCGGATTTCTTTTTCCTTTTTTTTTTTTTTTTTTTTTTTTCTATCAGATCAGGCACGCAAAGCGCGATTCTACGATTCCGGCGGTGTAAAGATGCGACGTTCGAACGTTCGAAATCAACTTTCGAGCTACTCGTGAGACGCGCATTTCATAATAAGTCACATTTATCCAACACTTCCGAAGATTTTTAACTGCATTTCCGAAGGCCAACAAATGTGGGTGGACGCATGTAGGCAGAGTCCCCACCTCGTGTTCCTTATAAGTTGAAACGCCCGCGTAAAAAGCTCGCGCGCGATCGTTGCGTTCGCGGGCGCGTATATTACATATAATACGCAGCTATGTCTCTCCTTTCGTGTTGCAATCGTGCGAATGTAACGTTATGTTAATTTAATAATTTTTTAACAGTAATAATATCGACGCGATTACGAGCGAACAACTAATTTATTCGCATGCATAATTATATCGGCCCGACAATTTCTAAATAATCATACGTCGCGGTCGCGAGCGCGATTCTGTCGTCGGAAATTTTTGACTCTGAGGTATTTTGAAAAAGTGAAAAAATATGCGCGCACAAGTTGTGAAAAAATTGCACAAATTGCATGAATACCCACCGTGAGTTTTACTTGCGAATTGCGGCTGTTGTAGCTGTTCTCCGTTGAATTGCAGCTATGGGTGTTTATATGGGTGTAAATACCTATGTACAGTTTATCCTTTTTTTTATATGCACGAAACTGTATCGCGTTATTCGTTGATGCAGAACGCGGAATATAATTTCCGCGTGCAGATGCTATACGTTTGATTCAACCGTTAGTCGATCATCGACGATCTTTTACCTATAATGGAACAAAATTACGAGAGGTAATTCAACTCCCTATTCAGATTGGCACGTATTTATATACCGCAAGCCGAGCGCTCGTCTACTGTATACATCCGATTTCGTCAGGTGACCAGCAAATTTTACGCGGTGATATTACACCAATAATTTTATAATTTGCGCGTTAATTAATTACCACCGAACATGCCACTGTGTGTACGATACACGTTCGCATGTGGAATATCAAGGGAAAAAAAAGTGAAACTCTGATATTTTTGGTGTTGTATAATTGGGCGAGAAATTAATAATACTCTGAAAGAAATCTGGTGGTAATACGAGTTTGCCAAGTAAAAAAACGAAATGATTAAATAAATAAATGAATAAACGACTGAATGAAAACAAGGATGAAAGAAAACCTCGTCGGCTTGTGAAATCGGTTCGGTCGAATGTTGATCGGGTTTTTTTTTCGGTACAGCGATGCAAACCGTCGGTTCGGTACGTGCGATATATAAACAGGAAATTCGAATTCGTTGAATGCGCGGAGTTGAATGAAACTTCCGTTTTATCCCCAAGGTGTTCGGAGCTTCGCGACGCGATAGACACTGAATGACAGAAACCCGTAATCACATTCACGTACCTACTACACCTCTTCCCTGAGCTCCCGCTCTCTCTCTCTCTTTCTCTCCCTCTCTCTCTCTCTCTCGCATTCCATCTCCGTTTCTCCCTCTCTTTGCCCTTCGTTCTGTTCCTTTCCAACCGCGATATGTTACCAAAGAGTAGATATACCGAACCACGTATTGTATCCACTAAACTCCTCCCACACGATATATGAAATCCACTGATAAATACATCGAGTATAATCGATGTCGTAACTCTCATCGCATTTTCATTACCCCAAATATACAATTTCTACTACTTCGATGCATGCGTACCTGAATTCTAGTCCACATCGATAGAAACCAATAGAAAACAAATCATCAAAAACTCCGAGACACCATAACGCGAAATTTACTCCAATTTTTCAGTGTCAGCAAGTTCTGCTCCGTTCAATTTTTTGAACGCGCGGCCCTTTTGACCTCGAAGATGGATGCCCAGGTGTGTTACTATATAAGTCTGCATAGGATTATCCACGTGGGCTGACATTGGGATGAAATAATAAGTATTACCTTGGGTCACGTAACAGAATACCGCGTATAGGATATGAATTGAACGAAAAAAAATTTGGCACAGTTTTCTACCCAATGTAATATTCTTCCAAGACTATTAACTATAGTATACCTACTGAAAAAACAAACCTTTTTTTTCACCTGTAATGTAAAGTGGTGAGTTTTGATTTGAGATCAAAAATGTGCACTTACAATAAGTCGTTGTAAATGATATGAGATAAAAGTCATCGGATGTTTGCGTATCAGTTCGCTAGGGATTTTTTATCGCAGTTTTTTTTACGCATATATATTTAAAATTTGTACGTGTAATACAGTAATAGTTTTGAAACGTGAAAAGATCGTCGTCGCGATCTCCGAGCGCGGCAAATGACAACAAAGGCCAAATATATGATATTTATGCAGAGTGCACAGCCCAATGGGCGAGCCCACGAATGACACAATCATCGAACAATGAGGATTTCTAGGCATCCTCGCGACGCGATTTTGTACGCATGTTACGTTAAAAATATCCGACCGTACACAAAATGGCGAACCGTGTATTAATTTCGAATGCATCGGTAGGTATTAAATAGGGGGAAAGAGAAAAAAAAAAATCAACTTATCAGAAATTGACATAAATTAGTGAGCGTGAAGAGTGCGGAGGTGTTCTTGAAATGCAGTGGATGGATATGGTAGTTAGACAGAGAAATGCGGTGTGGTCTGTAGCAGATGGCGAGGTGCAGAGCGAGGTCATCAACTTGTCGCAAGATATTCTCTTGCAAAACATTTACCCTGGTATTTCGCGTATTAAAACCGAACAACAGGGACATATATAGGCTGAAAATAGGCGAAGCTCGAAAGCGGCATGCGACGGACGCAGTCGTTGGACCGAGGATGGAAAGAAGGATCGAAAGAGAAAAGGAAAACTTCATAATTGCCGCGGAAAATGATTTTTTCTCGCGTCGCATCGCGCGTACGTTACGTAATTCTACTTATACGCATATCTGGGAATAAACGAGAAGGAAGATCGCGGAAGCGAATAGAGCGTGAGTCGCAACGGCAACGGCTAATAATTAGCAATCCTCGGAGATAACCAGATTCTCGAGACCGTGTTTTCGTATCAAAAAGTCCGTACGTAACCGCGTATAAAATACTGTATAGTTCCGAAAATGTGTTAGGAATTTCGCACAGGTAATTGAGTACGTAAGTATACACGTACGTACCTATCGCAAGTTTTATAATTATAAAGACTAGTTATAGGTATACGTATATGTACCGGTTGAATTTACGTACATTTCCCAACATTGGAACCGTACGTAAGGTGTACAGGTATAGGTATACGTACAACGTGTATGATTATACGTAAGCCGTTTGAAAGAGGACTGTGAAAGGTGCGATAACTCCTGCAACGAGCAGCACCTCTCTCGGTTCAAACTTTATAATCCACCTTTTGTACACACGTGGTATACTCCAATTGTTATTCGTTACAAAGATCATTCCCATGAATCACGATATCCAGTCCCACTTATCCTCGCTCCCTGTGCTGTACAATATATCCTGCACGCTCTACTTAATTGGTACAGAATGATTTTCGGTCATTTTACAAAAATGAAAAAAAAACAAACTAGAAGGAACCCAGAATTAATGATCTCATCATTTTCCTAGAATCTAGACTTCTATTCGAAAATATTTCAAATCGTTTCTCCCATGAACAATTCAATGGATTCATTAATTAGTTTCTTCAATGTCTCTGCGCACACTAGAGTTCTCGCTAATTTTCTTCCTTTTCATGTATCAAGATTGGAATCTCAGGTCATTCGGTTGCAGATGAACTTGCTTGTTACAGCTATTATTGGTTCAGGCACCGCAAGATCGCCGTTCGACGAACGTGTGCGTTTTTTTAATCGGACAAAGGTTACTTCCGGTCAAGGAAGACAGGAAGTTTGACGCGTGCCTCTCCATATCCGGTGTTGAAAAAACTGTTATGTTACCTCATGTAGCCTCTGCAGCGCGGCTGCGAGCTATAATGCATCTATATCCCTATTCAATCAATAACTTGATAAATGTTTTTTCGATAAATGTAGCCACATATCGATTCGTAGAATTGATCATAGACTCGATATTCCTAGCTACGCTACAACCGATCATACGCAAATTGCAAATATGATCAACCCGATCGACCCACGTGTAACGCTTGCGATCGCGGTACATATCAGGACCAATATTGTGTACACTATGGATCGTAGAAAAACGAGAGACAAAAAAAAAATAAAGAATTAGACGTAGGAAGATAAAAGAGTTCGCTACGTGTACCGCATATTAATTTAAATTGAATTTAACTTCTCGACAGACGAACGGGCGACCGTCTCATAAGTATGTTTTACACGGATTGTGTCTGCAGCAGCATCGAGGAGATGCGACTATGGTATAGGAGAGTGAATCGTTCGCTCACATTATGTTGGGAGACAGCATTGTTATATTATTGGACCGAGCTGCACAATTATAGCTCGCGGTGTAACCCAGCGTGGGATGACAGCTGCTGTTACTGTTGCTATTGCCGTTTAGAAATGCCTAAAGGAAGCGAAAGGTTATCCAGTATGTACCATATAAGCGGGGGAGAAAGATTATATTCGACGAAACTATCCTAACAGAAAGTCGTAAGTAGCGAATGCGCGCGCTCGCTCGCTCGATTACATTATTCTGCAGTGGAGAGAGGTTGATAGAACATTTCGAAACGATTTCATATTACACGCATACAGTAATTGTGCCTACGGCCATATAATGTCATAAAAAATATCTGCATCCATGCCGATTCAAAAATACGTGGGAACGGGGGATCACCGCGTCATTTTTTTTTAATCTCCAGTTATATTCACCTGTAAGTCACGATACAGGTTGCATGGATGCGGAGATGTAGTCAAAGTCTTTTACTTGGTCTTTCTCCTTCAATCTCAGACGCGATAAAGGGGTAAGTGTATCACAGGAAAAAGAAAGATAGATGAGGAGTAAGGCGGTACCGTTAGTTCTTCGAGATTCAGGAAGACCTTGCCGTGCATGCGGGTCTTGTGTAGAAAATATATGCAAAATGTCGAGTGAAAAAGTGCGATGGAAAAAAGGTCAAAAGGACTAACAAGAGGCGTAGCGTCGTTAGCCTCTGGTAATATCACCTTATAAATGTCGTCATGAAATAAGTCAAATCGGAAAGCCTATTCTCCATGTACATATATTTTGCAAAGAAATCGTAGGCGATCAAGAGATCATCCGGGATTCGAAATTAAGAGGAAGGTATAAATGCTGGTGCGGAGAGCCAGTGGCACAAACGAAACTTTATGGAATTTTTCGTAGATAAATGTATACTAGCTTGTATACTACATATAATAATTTTGACTTACACGTAATAATTATTTTATCGCACTGTTAGATCAGGATCTCAACTTGATGATTTATGCACGTGTACCTATGTAAGAAAATAAATCACAGAGCATAGACTAATTAAAATAAAAAACTTAGCGATTCGCCGAGCTCCGCGACCGCTCTCGACACCATGAAATGAATCGAGTATGGTGGCATAATGCCAGAGTCGGTGATCTTTAGAAAATTTTAATCCGCCCACGGAAGTGATAGTCGATTCTGATGGTAATTGAATGTTACGTCAGTAGGATACTGATAGAACTGGTACTGCTATCGATATGCTGGATATTGAAACTAGAAATGCGCTGTGAGATAAACGCCCTGCATTCGAATTTATCTCGGCTTTCCATGCCTTTAAAAAATGTAGGGATTACTCGATTGGTTTTGGACAATCGGCGAATAATCGACGTACTTTTCCCTGTCGTCTTAACGACCCATTCAAATGAGCCGAGGCAACTTCCCGGGTTCACGAAGAATCCCGAATCCTACCGATCTTTGAATTTTTTATAGCGACCGATGGAGGCGCTAGCTCACGGTTGAACCGGGACTCTGGTTCAACCATAATTATGATTGTTACGTGAATCAATTCATCGCTAGCTCGCCACGGGGCAATTCGCCGCGGCGCGGATCTGCAATCGTGGCAGTACCGACCGTCAACCGCGCGTTTCCCTTCACGGGCACCGGGGGGTGGGGAACAAAAGTGATTGCTGTGAAAACCATCCACGAAAACTGGCCATCTTGGAAAGATATGTCGTATCGAGGTAAACGTCAACAGGATAGTGTTTATTCGATAACCGGGTTATAACAATTTTTCAGTAACCCATAGTAAGTCATTTTGGCAGGGAGTGTCGAGTTGGGGCGCTTTTTTAAGTGGGGTGCAACCGTCGTTCGGACATAACGATGAATCGTGGGGACGGGCTGGTGCAACGTCGTAGAGTAATAAACAGCAGTAGTTCAGGTAGTGGTAGCGGGGGATTGGGTCAAGATTCCTCCAACGACCTCACTGGAAATGGGGATAAGTCCTCTGCTCATGGCGGAGATTCGGAGAGTTTGTCACACAAGGATCTCAATTGCAACCCCGCTGTCGACTCAGACTCTGACAAAGAGACCAGGCTTACCCTCATGGAGGAAGTCCTGCTGCTTGGACTCAAAGATAAAGAAGTGGGTGCCAATCGTCAAACAATGAATGAAAACGCGACTTTTGTCATCTGGTTCCTCTGATCGGATGCTTACGATCTATCGGAGTAAAGATTCAGATGTGACTTTCTATTTTTATAGGGATACACATCATTTTGGAATGACTGTATAAGCTCTGGGCTCCGAGGCTGCATCTTGGCAGAGCTAGGACTCCGGGGAAGGGTTGAGCTTGAGAAAGCAGGCATGCGAAAGAGGGGGTTGCTCGCACGAAAGCTACTTTTGAAAAGCGACTCTCCTACAGGGGACGTGCTTTTGGACGAAGCTCTTAAGCACCTTAAAGATACAGATCCTCCAGAGACTGTTCAAAGCTGGATAGAGTACCTGAGCGGTAAAAGGATTCTTTTGAGAAATCACTGTAACGAAGAATTGAATGAGAATCAGCTTAAATCTAATGTTTTGCTTTGTACTTCAGGCGAGACATGGAATCCTCTGAAGCTACGATATCAGTTGAAAAACGTAAGGGAGAGATTAGCCAAAAATCTAGTGGAGAAAGGCGTTTTGACTACCGAAAAACAAAACTTCCTCCTATTTGACATGACGACTCACCCTCTGACCGACAACCTAGCCAAAACGAGGCTTGTTAAAAAGGTTTGCTATACTACTTGTTGGCCAGTGATATAGTGAAACATGGGAGCTGATAGCTTATCTCCATCCATACGTGGGTTGAATGACGGAGATTAGATACAATAAAATCATTGTTCAATGTTGTTTTCCATGAAAGCAGCAATTCATAATAATATTTAAAAATCCAAATTATTGTATATGTTCGAGTTGAAACTCTGCAAAAACCGTTATTTAATTATTTCTTCGAAGTTTGATGATAGCCGAGTTCGTAATGTAGCAAATTATCACTTTGTTCACAGATTCAAGAAGCAGTGCTGGGTCGCTGGGTAAATGATGCAGGCCGAATGGATCGCAGGACCTTAGCTCTGGTTATTTTGGCTCATGCAGCTGACGTCTTGGAGAATGCATTCGCTCCTTTGTGCGACGATGACTATGAGGTGGCTATGCGACGAGTGAGAACATTACTCGACCTCGACTTTGAAGCTGAGGCTGCAAAATCTAACGCGAATCCCGTCCTTTGGGCTGTATTTGCGGCATTCACGAAGTAGCGAATCACCCACTGCCTCAGAGTATAGGGATCAATGAAATTACTGGATATCTGTGTAAATAGAAGGATCGTGTGTACGCGCGTTAATCAAGGACGCGCGTCGGTGTAAATATGCACCCAGGTAAATTATATTGCCCCACAATTTTTCGTTTTTGAAAATATTTAGTCTTAAGAACCTAGTAGAACATTCATACATTTCGAATGCTTCGATCAGCTAACCATTACAAAAAATTATCATATTTTATAATTTAACAACCGAAATATTTCAACTATCGAGCGGAAAAGTTTTTCTCAACCGAATCCGTTCTCGTTATGCGGTTGACCAGAGTTCCTCGTGATACCTGTCGATCCGATTTAGGTTTTTTCCCAAAAACGTCCAGTGACCTGCTTTGACTCGACAGAATAAATATAAAAAATTTGATATACTTTTCCGAGCAAAAAGGCTCCTTTTTCTTTCATCACGGAGTGTCTTTCGACCGCAATCCGCGAGACTTGTACTCGTCCAACTTTCGGCCTTCGTCATGCCATTTACTAACATGATTTCTAGGTTTCATTTTGTTTTATTTTGCTACTAACTTTTAAAGAGCGTTTTACGGGATTAATAAAATTGCTAGCGGGTTATTGAAGAAAATTTAGGACAATCGCGTAAATAATTGCAGTTACATATTGTTAATATCTACGCCAAGAATAGCTCTGTAAAAACGTGCGTTTTTTCGAGGACAACTAAATGATTTATCATACTCCTTGGATCTTCGGAGAATCCGTAGTCCCCACTAATGTGTACCCAATTTTGAAAATATTTATATCCCGGTTTAGAGTAATTATTTCAGAAATATCATCGATCAGTCCTAACGACGGACGTCGTCTTTAGCATGACTTCGTAAGAGAATCGCGCAAAAAAAATAATCAGCTGCTGAGGATTAAAAGCACGAGCCGATTGATTTTCAATGAAGCATGCAAACAGCGAAAATTTGACGTAATGAAATTATGATTGTATACTAAAAGTATTTATAATATTAGATTCATTAAAGTCGGCCCGTCAATATTTATCGACTAAAGAAACAGCTGGAGTTGATTTTGATATGGTTTCCCCCCACATTTGATATATATAAATTATAATAATTGTACAAACGTTTATAGGACGAGAGGATATTATGTATGTACGAATAATAGTTACTTATTACTCTTTATTATTATTAAAAATATTGTATTACTACTATGTGTAATAAAATAAATATTCCAAATAGTACAATACCGTTGCAACTGACAATGAGTTTCGCCGATGAAGAAGTATTGACATACTTCATTGAGAATCCTCTTTTGGCCGGAAGTATGACTATTCAAATTTCCTACAATATAAATACACCTACTAGTCAGATTTGGGCTTCACGCTCTGCTCTTCTAGTCAAGCAATATCAGCACTTTGTATGAGCCCATACTGTCCAGTGATCATCCAATTGGGATCCTTTACGCGCAGAGCCTCTCCTTGTCCAGGTTTCAAGCCAGCGCAGACGTCCGATTTAATAGTTCTCAGACTAACTAACTTTGCTGGCAAAAATCCTTGTACGGCATTCACAAATTTAGTGGTATATTCCCAGTTAATATCACCCACCAATTTTCTGTAGTTTAGATCTCCTTTGAAAATTATTAAGCTTGCTTCCGAAAGTTTCGCATACAATGTGGGATTCTTTTGTCGCATCTCAGAAAAAACGAACGGTTGGGTCCAAAAAGGTTCGTCCTGAAAATAGAGGAATCAAACAATTGTGTCAGATCGTGTAGGGCGAGTATTGTTTGCCTCGATCTCTCACCTCAATGGACCATACATTGGTCTCAAGATGCCCTTTGATCACCTTTCCTAGGTGTGCTAATTCAGAATTTGAAGAGCCTAGCATACGTTCTATTATCCAATGGAAATCCTCAGTGGTTACGTCACTGACATACCATGGAATACTTTTTACATAAAATCGTACTTTGTGAGCAAGTTTGTGGGCGACTAGAAAAGCAGCTAGGCAAAGATCCGTAAATAATTCGTAGCCAGCATTATCCAACACTATATCGAGTGTGACTGTTTTGTCAGACGCTTTTGCTTTAGCAAGCGCATTCCAGACAAAATCTGTATCGTCAACAAGGATGTCTGCCTCCAGGGAAGCAAGTAACTCCAGTGGGTTTCCAACCTGCCCATTTGCAACACCTGCACTCAGAGATAGGTCGCATCTACAAAATAATATGATCAAAACAATTGTCTAACTACAGACAGAAGTAGGGATGAACCCATCTAACTACCTGTTACCCCATAATGCTAATTTCATTAATTTTATAAACTCGATTTTACAGGACTCCGAATCAATATCCTGTCTGCTTTCAATTTGTGCTAGAGTGTATGCAGCCACAGAAGTTGCACTGGCAACCGAACCATCGAAGGCATGTTTCTTCTGCTTGGCAAATGGATCAAAGTGTTGTAACGTTTTGCTGTAATTCAAAGGCATCAGAAGATAAAATTCAACTATCACGAATTCAGCTGAACAATTCTTACGTAAGATTAAATCCTTCAGCCAGTCTCCTGTACATGTAAGTTTCACAGTAAATCCACGGGGTGCTGTACCAAGCTGGGACACCTCCTTCTAGTTTAGTACGTTCATCTAGATAATCATTCCATATTTGAACGTCGTTTTCCTCTGATGGATTAAGGAGAGGTGTCAAAGGTCGATTGGATGGTATTTCATTTTTCAGTTTATTAATATAGGATATGACCTGTCTCAAATCATCAGCAGCTGCCTGTGAATATTAAATGAATAATTATCAATGTTGAATAATGGAAGCTTTCACAAATGCTTGCCTGTCCATATTCCGAAACGATTTCCGCTTCATCATTACTCAGCAAATCGGTAACCCCAGTTAGAATTACAGACAATCTATAGGTGAGAGTCGTGTACCCAAAACTCCTGTGAATTTATTAAAACTAACGCTAGACTCAGTAATATCGTATATCACAGCAGTTATTAATATCAATGGCCACGAAATAAAACTAAGCGAGGGCACCGCAAATCGAAGAGACTCCGAGATGAAAGAGAGAAAAAAAGGGTTAGTCACCGTTTAATCTTTCAGTCAATACGATAGGGACCAGTTGCTTTTCTTCTGTAGCACGTGCGCTCACACTTGATAATTCAAACTGTGATTACCTTTTGTAAACACCTGCCAATTGCACCCCAAATGGAGTTACGATATCTTTTAATCCGTCGATACTTTCGGTTGATGTTGCCATCGTTATTGGCTGTCAGGTACTTTTTTTTTCTTAGATGAAGAGATAAATGAACCTGACCACAACTTGACCTAGAAACGACGTCTAGACTCTCACGTCTGCTTACGATGACTGCACAGTGGCGCCAAGCTCGCGTATGCAGATCATACGGTGGTGTGTGCGACAGAGTAGGGGATGAACGAGGCCACACCTTCTGTTCAGCACCTCTTCCATTCAGTCGTAGCATACGCTTAGAGCCGTACGCACGTCGCAATAGCGTTTCCTCGGTGTCACTCGTGCATTCATTCATGAGTCGACTGTTCTTCACATGCTATCCACCGAAAATGGATAAAAATTTTATATTTAGGACATGGATCGTACGGCTCTACGACTGATGAAGAAAATGAAAAAAGACAAATGTACGTTTTGGCTGAGAAGGATGCGAGGGTCACTGTAGGATCGCCTATTTTTTTTATTTTTCTACGATGATATTCATCGATGTTAAATCATTGATTCGGTCATAGCTGTTACAATCATAACAAAGCAATTGTCACTCATGTGATTCGGGTTTGTTCGCTTGTATGAGTCCATACTGCCCAAGGAGCATCCAACCGCTATTTTTTGCCTTGAGACTTTCGGCCTCACCAGGCTTTAACCCGCTAATCAGATCCGATTTTACAGTTCGCAGTGCAACCAAATTGGAGGGTGAAAATCCTCGAATAGAACGAATGAAACTGGTCGTGTATTCCCAATTGATTTCCGATAATAATTTCCTGTAATTCGCGTCTCCTTTGATAATTATCAAAGTTGATTCAGAAAGTTCGGAGTACAAGGCTGGGTCCCTTCGCGCCATCTCGGGAAAAACGAAGGGGGAGATCCAGAAAAGCTCTTCCTATGTAGTTCAGAGAAATAATAGAATATAAAAATATTACACATAGAATTTTCAAGTTCTCAGGAGCTTTTTTGGAGCCGTAATTGTTACCTCGATTGTGAATGCGCCTGACTCAAGGTGACCCTGTAGAATTGCCCCTAACTCGGATAAAGCAGAGTTTTCAGATTCCACCATACGTTCGATTGTCCAATGAAAATCTTCCGCGGTTACGTCGCTGATCATCCAGGGCAAACCCTTTACGTGGAAACGAATTTTATCCGCGAAATTATGAGCGATTAGGAAAGCCGCGAGGCAAAGATCGGTGAAAAACTCATAGCCAGCATTATCGAGGACATTATCGATAATTTTCGTGCCGTTACTCTCCCTTGCGTTGACGAGCAGGTCCCACACGTAGACAGAATCATCGACAAGGATGTCCTCGTCGAGCTCATCGAGAAATTCTAGGGGATTTCCGACTTGCGCGTTCTCTGCACCCTCACTGTGCGATAGATCACGCCTGTAGAATTAAAGATATAGACGTCATAAACATGATTCCATAAAACATGTTCGAAACTTTTTATACCATCTCACCTGTTTCCCCAGAGGCCGAGCTTCAACAGTTTGACGAATTCCGGTTTGAGGGACTCCAAAGAAACATTTTCCGTTCTGTTAATTTGCTCCAGGGTATATGTAGCCACGACGATTATACTGTCTATCGAACCGTCGAAGGCGAGCCTTTTTTGTTTACCAAACGGATCGTACGTCTGTAAGGTTTCCCTGCGACCAAATATTCTCTTTAGTTTCTCAGGCACTTTCCGTTACGACAAAGCTATCGACAATCAGTGATTTTTACATACGTGAAATCGAAACCCTGCGCAAGTCTTCGATACATGTAAGTTTCCCCGTATATCCAAGGGGCGAGGGTAAAATAAGTTGGAATTCTTCCGTCGCTTCTGATGCGTTCGGCTAGATAATTGTTCCACAATTCGATATCGTCAAAATTGCTGTCACTTTTGTTTGAAGAAGTAGCTAGCGGCACTAACGGTGCGTCGTTTGAAATTTCGTTTCTCAGATTTTCAATGTAGGCTATGGCTTGACTGACGCCTTCGGCAGACGACTGGAAATATTTATATTTTTATTCAATAAATATTCGTGCAATTTACCAACCGACGGGCGTGTACCCAACAAAATGAGGAATGGAAACACTCACGCCTCTGTACTGTTCAACGATTTCGGCCTCGTCATGTCTCAGAGTATCGATCACAACGGATAAGATCTTTGGAAATCTGTACCAGAAATTCCGGTAAGCGAAACTTCTGCGGGTCAAAATATGGGCAGTGTTAATACACAAGAAATAATTTATTTCCGAGGTAGCTGCGGCAGAGAATGAACAACAGATTTCTGATATCAGAGTTTCTTTTATCCAAGGGTCACGAACCTGCGATTTCCTTCGAACGTATATCAGAGACCGTTGAAGAATAAAGATTTAGTGGTCAGCGCTAAGTTGATTTTTCTATTATTCAGCGATTCATCGTGAATCCGGCACACTTAATTATTTTACTTACTTTTTGTAAGTTCCAGACAACTGCGCGCCGAAAGGAGTTTCAATGTCTTGTATTTCAACTCCATTTTCCGGGTTTACGATAGCTTCAGTTTCTCGGTGTGCCTGCGGCACCAAACTTTGCGCCTGTGTTCGTACATAATTGTTTAAGCACAGGAAAACCAGTATAACGTACAAATATCGCAGTTTCACCGGGCAAAACGATGCAGGAAAAATCATAACGCGGCTTGATCTCGTAAATTTTTTTACCAACTGCGCTGCCTCCGTGACCGTCCTTGGCGTTCTACCACTTCGGTAGACAGATTTATAATCGGTTTGTAGCGGTTAGGAAAGGAGAGATATACTTTCGGCGGAAAAAAAATAATCAACGGATTATGAAAGACTGGATTTATGTGGGTTGCGACTTTGTTCCAGAATCTCAAATGATTAAATATTCTGCTCTTTATCAAAAACATGCACTTATCGCATGACATATGGATTTTTTACGTTCAGATAAATAAAAGATAATTTACATTCATTGAGTTGCATAAAAAACGGTCATTCGAAACGATCCGATCTGGGTTCAAGCCCCAAAATTTGCCTGTATCAGCCCATATCCGTCATCAAACGGCTGGGGTTTTGCGAACGATTTTTCTACAATGTTAGCAGAGTCGAGTTTCAATCCGGTACACATGTCCGCTTTAATCACCCGCAGAATAACCAAGTTAGCGGGTAGAAATCCTTGAAGAGCGCGCTGAAAACTGGTCGTATATTCCCAGTTGATGTCACCCAATAGTTTTCTGTAACTTAAATCTCCTTTAATTATTATCAAACTAGATTCCGCTAGTTTGGCGTACAAGGCGGCATCCCTCCGCGGCATCTCGGTATAAGGGAACGGGGAGGTCCAGTAAGATTCCTCCTGAAAAACGAAAAGTTTAAGTAGCGGAGAAATTCTGCCGCAGATCCTGATTATCGTACCGGGTGTTCACCTCTATGGTAAATGTACCAGTTTTGAGATAATCCTCCACGATTTTTCCAAACTCTGAGAGTGCAGGATTTTCGTGATTCTTCATGCGATCGATCGTCCAATGAAAATCTCTCGTCGTCACGTCGCTGCTCAACCAGGGTAGAGTTTTGACGTAAAATCGTACTTGGTCAGCGAGATTATGCCGGATAATAAAAACGCTCAGGCAAAGATCGGTGAAAAATTCATATCCCGCGTTGTCCAGTATGATATCGACTTTCTTCGTCCCATTAGCTCTTCTCGCTCCCGACGATATCAGATCCCACACAAAACCGGAATCATCAGCGAGCAGTTTTTCGTCCAGGGCATCGATCAAATCCAACGGATTTCCAACTTCGGCATTACCCGCCCCTCTCGTTATAGCCAAATCACGCCTAGGGAATGCGTTATCGGCGTCGCGATTAATCGGTCAAAGAAAACATATTTACAACGCCTCACCTATTGCCCCAAACCCCTAGTTTTAGGAGGCTTACGAATTTCGATCGAAGATTCTCCGGCGAAGCGGTCGCACCTCCGTTAAAATCTGACAAGAAGTAAGTAGCCAATTGAACGATGCTATCCACAGATCCTTCGAAAAGCGTTGTTTTTGGTCCACCATACGGATCATAGGTCCTCAATGTTTCTCTGAAAGATCTTAAGTAAGAAGGCATCTGAAACCGGGAATAAATCTGGCAATTTTTTCTCACGTGATAAGAAATCCTTGAATAATCCTTCGGTATAGATATGCTTCCGTGTATATCCACGGACTGTTCAACCATTTCGGAATGTTTTTTCCTCTACCGAGTTCTTCGATATAATCGTTGTAGCTTTTAACACTGTCCAAACTGGTGTCATTCTCGTCAGAAGAATAAGCCATAGGTGTCAGGGGTGCGTTGTTGCGAATATCGTCCTCCATTACCTCGAGGTATTTCAAAGTATTGTTCACATCCTCAGCACCGGCCTATAGTCATAATTAATTGTTGAACATAAAGAAATTATCGACGGAGTAGATCAATGATATTTCGTCACTCCCCTTTCCGTATTTTTGAACCAATGATTCAGCGTCCTTAACTAGTTGATCGTGTACCACGTGTACAACGGATGGGTAGATGACGAGTGTTACACGATAAGCGAGGCTCCTGCGTCAAATTTGAAAAGACATTATAGAAACCAAAAAAAAAAAAAAAGAAAATAACTGTACACTCAATCATCAAATCGTTTTACCGTGACATAACGCAATAATCACGACGATTTCGGTATTTCCAAGGTGATATATTACGGACTCATAAAATAAACGGGCCCCAAAACAAAATCATAAACATCAACGGTCATATCTTGACGTAGGTTGTGACCTGAACGAACAACCCGTTCGGAGTAAAAAAAAATGAACATTTTTTCGAAAGATAAGAAAGTGCGATAGCGCCCCACCTTCGGACAATGAATAGTTCAATCGTTATTTTTATACGGCCAGAGGTCCAGGTTACACCGAAATTTATTGTACTCGTCATTTACTTGGTAATTGTGACGTTTTATTTACTTGTTGTACTTAGCTGACAGGTGTGCGCCGAAGGGAGCTGGGCTATCTTGTAATTCCGAAACGGAGGCGGGCGACAGTCGCATCGCTGCATCTAAAACATCTTGATAAAACTTGTCAGACGTAGGAACGGATAAATTTTGGGCCACGGAAATAGCCAGGAGAAAGTTTACGAAGAGATATAGAGCGACGAATCGTTTCCACTTCACGATTCTTAAAGTTTTCAACGAATCTTTAAAGGGAGTCATTCTGACGACGATACTGTCCTCGGATTCGGCGGAGGAGCAACTGATGACAATGAAAAATATTCGAACGATTCGTGGGTCTTACATTGAACTTGTATGTCGTACGTTCATCAAAATTTCGCGTCGCTGTTACGACACCGAATACTTCGATTCAATCTGTGGTCGTACCAATGACGATCGTTTCTCAGGGTTTAGGTAAAGATAACAAATTTTGATAATAAACGTACCGATTGACCTCAGTTACATCAACAGACCGAAGAAGTTTGAAATAATACATATTCGGTGTGCAGTGATGTGAATTTAATAGTTTAATTAATAAAATATCGATCATCCCGCATAAAATCAATAGAATGATTCAAAGCCAGGACTTTATATTACACACTCGCACAGTTAGACACAAACTTATGATACATGCATTATATAACATTATTTAAGTAGTTACATTTCAATATAATATTGAATTTGAATTCAGGTTGATTGAATAATAAATAGAAGAGATGCGCGTGAAAAACGCGTTGGTATGGAGTTTGTATCGTGACTGACGTCGTATTATATCGTAAAAATTCAATTCTAGGACGTTTCGTTACATCAGCATCCACCCTCGCTGCACGGGCAGGCGTCTACGGTCGCTTCTATGAGTCCATATTGCCCGGTGAGCATCCAATTCGGTTGATTTTTATCCAGAGATTGTCCTAAGCCCGGTTTCAGTCCAGCCAAAACGTTTGATTTGATGCTGCGCAGGCTGACGAAGGTGGAAGGTAAAAATCCTTGAAGGGCTTCTATGAAACTGGTACTGTATTCCCAGTTTACATCGCCTCCCAATTTCCTGTAGTTCAAGTCGCCCTTGAATATTATGAACGTAGCTTCCGAAAGTTTGGCGTACAAAGCTGGATCTCTAGATGCCATCTCGTTGAATGAGTACGAATAGGACCAGAAAGGTTCGTCCTGTCGACGAAGGACGAGAAAGATTGGCGTTAGCGGGTTGAAAATTTACCTTCAATTTCTCTGATTCTTACCACGATCGACCAAATTCCGCTTTCCAGATGACTTTCCATCAGTTTGCCAAGCGCCGCTAAATCGGGGTTCGATGACCCTTTGATTTGTTCGACCGTCCAATAAAAGTCCTTGCTGGTCACGTCGCTTATGAACCAGGGCATGGATTTTACGAAGAAATTAATTTTTTCGGCCAGATTAAAAGCGATCAGAAATACAGCGATGCAAAGATCCGTGAATAGTTCGTATCCAGCATTATCCAGGACTATGTCGATCCTCGTCGATTCATTTTTCTGTTGCGCTTTTTTCAGGAAATTCCATACAAAATCTGTGTGGTCGATCAAAAGATCATTTTCGAGGGTTTTCAGGATTCCCAATGGATCCGTAATCTGGTCCTTTTGGACACCTCCGCTCAGGGATAGATCAAATCTGAAAAGAAATTAATTGCGTTATTCAACGTTCCGTTAAGGAAGAAAACAGAAATCGGTGAGGAGGTACTCACTTGTTTCCCCAGACACCTAATCTCAAGAAATTTGCAAATTCGTTTTTCACGTCAGACGGAGAAAGATCTTTCGAATTTTTCAATAATTTCAGAGTGTGACCAGCGATAGCTATCGCACTGTCCAGGGCACCGGTATACGATTGTTCTTTCAGTCCGACGTAAGGATCGTAGTATTTCAACGTCTCCCTGAAAAGTCAATCGCCAAATTAGACCCTGTGATCAACCGTCACTTATTTCGTGCAACATAGTCCTCGAAATTCCTACGTAAGGGTGAACGCCTCGATGATTCTCCGATACACGTAGCATTCCGAGTACAGAGCAATCGTGTTGAACCAGTTTGGTACCCTGCCCTCCAGCTTCGTGCGCTCCTCCAGATAATCGTTCCATACTTTGATATTTTTTGCGAGAGGATCATCTTCGCTCGCTGGACAAGTCAGAGGCTTGAGAGGCTTGTTTGTGACCAACTCGTTCTTCAATTTGCTTATATAGCCGATCACTTGCTTCAAGTCTTCGGCTGACGACTGTGAAAAATTAACGAAGCAATTAACATCGTTAGACAATAACTCAATTAGACTCAATGCCGTGAAGCAAACAGCGAACGAGCGCGTATGAATCCAGAGTAACGATAGGATATTACAGTGCCTTGAAAATGATATATAAAGCGATAGACGAAATCAAATCGAATTCGTGAAAATAAGCAATTGGTTCACCTTCCCGTACTTCTGAACGATTTCCTCCTTATCACGACTCAGCGAGTCTATGACTCTGGTAAGTATCACGGGAAGTCTGTCCCTGAAAGCTATGTAGGCACCGCTCCTGAAGATTCAATAAATAATCGTTAAAGACATACTTCGGACTGGATATAAAGTACATAGACGAATATAAATGGTTCGGAAATACGAACAAACTAGAATCAAGCGAATCTCTTTTTAACCTCAGGTTCACGGCTCAATAAAAATCGCCAGATCGTCTTCACGTCGAGGTTTGATGAATATTCATTACATATATTACAGCAAATTTGAAGAAGGGTCAGGAAATATTGGGGCAAAAATTTGTCCGATTGACCCTTGATTTCAAGATTCATCAAACGTAGTTGTTATTTTACGGAAATCAAATCGCTAAGGATCCAATTCAGTGAAATCTGATGCTACTGACCTTTTGTAAATCCCTCTGAGTTGGGCTCCGAAAGGAGTCAATACGTCCTGAAGATCCGTAACGATATCGAAGGAGTTCTGTCTCTGCGTCATGTTGATACTTCAGGGTATTTCGTCCTTCGGATAAATCGAAAAGACCGGATCCGTCTGTGTCGTCGGACCGTGTGATTTCAAATCCAACTGAACTGGTAGGGATTTAACCGCCACGTGATAACAACTGCGCGCTGTCCGCCAGCGGATGTTTCGTCACTCCGATGGAGAACGCGTTGCTCGTCGGCTGCGCAGCCTGCCTTTCCAATAAAAACGACTTTCGTCTGACTTCACAGAGCCCGTAGCGGGTGTAACATGTAATCATAGATGGTTCAATACATCTCTGATGTAATAATTAATATTTTTCAGGGCACCTGTATCGAGGCTGCACTAGTAGCTCGCACGCCTTTGAATAAGAGATCTTTCCGTGGGTGGAACGTCGCCGCATTTCTTCTATTTTCTTATCTAGATGACGATGTGTTCGTTATCTTATTTTTACGCGTTTCACATAAAATTTTATAACGCAACGCGGTTGTAACGGGGATTCGACGTCGTGACGCAACTTTCTTTTTTTTTCTCTTTTTGATCAAACAGTCGACGCGATGGACACATAAATCTATTAGGCGGTATTATATCAAACACGCATTAAATGGCTAGCCGGAATCACCCACGATAACGGCCATTTTTATCATCGTCACGTGATTGTTATCATAGACATGCGCGACTTTGCTCGATGTGCCTCGAATTCGATTAAAAAACCGCGCCGAAGTTCGACCTCGCGTATTTTCATCGCTAACGATCGTCTGTTCTGGTCACCCGACTTTCGGGATCTCCTCCCGAGAATAGAAAATAAAAGCGTTTTGGTCCGAACAATCCAACGGTCAAAAATTTGTTCATCGATCGAAATTTCGAGAGGCCGATTTCGCTTCAACCGATGGAGGGTCGCAATTCAAATTCGGAAGTCGCGATGGACATATAGCGACGGAGGGTAGTATGAAACCCTCCCTGATCGACTGGAGTCGAGGGGTAGTTGCAAGGTGGAGACACAACCACCCTTGGTACGTGCTGCCCTTGAAGGAATAGGGGACGCTGAGTCGCGTGTTCGAACAAAAGCGCGGACATTCTATTTTGTTCGCGACTTTGACTTACACTTATCTGATTTATCGAGTCCCTCTAATCGTGGTAATATAAATCTTAGCGATAACTCTTCATTTACTGTTTTACAAGAAGTTGATCTCTTAACCCCGTCGTGGATGTTGTAAAATACGATACACACACTTCCGCGTTGTATAAGATTAAGCCTGCAATATCATTTTTATTACACGAATATGCGAATATGCGTCACCGTCATTTTTTATTACAAAGAAAAAAGAACAAACATCAACCTACCATCATTCGCAATCTAGAAACTTACTTCTCTTTCTTCCGTTTCGAACTATTTCCGACTGATTGTGAGAACAATCGATTTCCCAAGACATTACGCGATGGACATCAAAGGGTGCACGAGGGTTACTATAATTTTATTTATCATCACCCTCCACATTTTCACACCGCCCACATCCGCCATATTACCCTTTTACATATTTATCATTTCGTAACGAGCGATTGCGAATTGGATGTACATAAATTTCTGCACGATGGTTTGCGGAGGGTTCGGATAAAGTGGCGAAGAAAAAATTCGAAAAAATCAACGAACCGCAACGCGATAAAAATCGAAAAATAATGGAAAACCTGTGCGCAGAAATTCCAATGTATAGCTTGTGCATCCCTAGCCACGCGATCGTAGACGATTTCCGAATCAAGGTTTGGACGAGAGATGAGTAGCGCGGGGATAAGGAGAGGCATATATGAAGAAGGTCCTCGCGGAGGAAGATCCGTGAGATTTAAAGGGCCGTGTGACGGGGAGTTTATTCCTTGGTACACAGCGTTACGTTGGGAGCATAAGATGGGGGCATAATAAATAACTTTTTGCGGTAACGAAAATAACTAAGTTCAGTGATAATTCAGCTACAGATGCCAGACACTTTAATAAACTTTGCGAAGCTTGCGAGCCAAAGTTTAACCATCCCGTGTTTTGCCTGCGCCTTTGCTCCAGCTCGCTTACCACCGTAAGTCTCCCCCTCTACCTCCCCCCCCCCCCCCCGTGGCCTGGGCCTTTTTTCTTCCCTTCGCAACCTTCGAGGATTTTCACCGACTCGAGGGGGAAGCCCGCACCGAGTTACCGAGTTCACCGACAGCCTTGGGTAAATATTTGCAACAATTAACAATATGATATTGCGGTTGCGTTTGATTCCTCGGCGGATCAAACCTGTCGAATAACATCGCTATAATTTACGCATACGTGCGGTGGTTCGTCGTACAATGTCTCTACGTGTACGTACAATACCTGGAGTACGGAAACGCCAAGGGCGGCGGGTAGGGCATTTGTGTTTTGTGCGAGAAACTGACGTCGACTATAGGAGAGAGTATCGGGAAGGGTCGCGCGTAGCTCGGAGAGACCTTGTAACCGGCGGGGGGGTGAGGTGGGGTGGGGTGGGGTGGGGCTGGCTGCAGGCAGCAGCAATGTTGCTAATTACTACATACCGCCGAATGCGGCATAACTCGCGACCCTCGAATTCCAAATCCCAGATTACCGGCGCAACAGACGCCCTGCCGCCGGAACGGGCGCCACCCATCTTCCGTACCGCACCTACCTTCTCCTATATCCACAGTTATTATATAATATCTGCGAATAGTACCTGAGAATTCTTCAATCCACCGCAATTGCCTCGGTCCTGAAATTGCGGTTAATTATTCCCCCGTTGAATTTTACAACGCGTACAACTTTCCCCGAAGTATTTATTTTTTTGTTCTGTGTTATCTCTCTTTCTGTTTTTGTTTTTTTTTTCCTCCCCCGCCCCCGTTCTTTCCCCGTAGCCATCATTTTCATTTATTCTATTCAAATTTTCGTCACTCCCGTAATTACCCTATAGTCAGCTGTTGACCCGTTCCGAGGAATGTAGGTACACGCGGTTAGCTCGGGTAGCGAATGTACATACATACATATATATATACATATACCTGCAGGTATATACCGTGTATACTCCGTTGACTAGTTTTTGCTACGTCTCAAACTCCGCGTCGCAGGGGCTAATTGGTTAATGCAAATGACAAGAGAGCTGCTTGTTCGTCTGCCTCTGGCTCCGAGCAGTTCGTTACAGAAAAGTGGGGAACTCCGTCGTCAGGCAACTTGCAGACGGAGGCTTCTGGTAACTTTTCGAATAGTAGCTAATGGTTATTAATTTCATATTGTTCACAAAATTTATCTCGACTTGCAGGACGCAGTTGCGGTTCGCAAGATATTTTCACCGAAGCGTCGCTCGAGGAGAAACCGCGACGTTCTACGTACGTACGTACCAACGGGTGTATCGGCTACGTGTATTCCTGTCATTGTCACTCCTTGTCACGAAATTCTTTTTTTTTTTTTCTTCCCATTTTTTTTTTGGATTCCTTCTCTTTTTAGCGGAATTTCAGCAATCTACCTCGAGAAATATATTCCACCTTGGCGTTGGCGTACCTAAAGTAATACTTGGTTGGATACTTTTCAGAGAAACATTATTAACCAGCCGTCGTATCTTTGACGCTCGATGCAGAAATGAAAAATGAAATAATAATAATAATAATGGAAAAAAAACCCCTTTCGCAAAATGTTGTAAAAGCGTATAAATAAGCGAGTTATAAATTTTGTCTTTTTTCTCTCTTTCTTTCTTTCTTTCTTTTTTTCGTCTTCTTTTTTCCTCCTTTCCTTTTCATCGTATTACCGCGATGATTAAGTACCCGTGCCTCGACTCCACCCCATCTGCAGCTATGACGCATAAACTCTGAGATTGAGATCGCAAAGAAAGAGAGAGAAGAAAAACCTCCCTGGTCGGCGTCAATCGTAACGGCAGTCGGTCAGAAGTAACCGTAGCAAAATCGGGAAGGTCGGTAGCCCGGTGAGGGGAACACGGGCACTACCGGTCCTCGTAGACTCCTCGGAACGTGTGGTGGCCACGGCGATCTCGTGTAATGGGGTAATTGTTATGCCGGGACACGGTAGGCGCAGGTCGACCTGGGATCGCAACGATAAGACACGCCGCGAACGCACGCCCAGTTGTATACATACCTACTTAACGGACTCGACTTACACCCCCCGATCGGGGAAACCCGCACCCTCAGTTTTGGCGGAAGCGCCGGCGAGCCCGAGCCCGCGATTCCTCCCCTTCGTTCGGCGCGTACGAGTCGCGCCAAATTTATACCCACCTGGAGGAGGAGGCTCGTTCGGATCGCTGTGGAGCTCATCGCCCGCTCGCTTCCTGAAAGATGGAGAACGTCTAATGGTCCTTAATGCGTGTCCGGACGTTGATTCGGATATTCGTTTGTTATTTTCACCTCGTCAAGGGTTGAATTTAATACGATATAGGCAGGAAGTCGATTTTCATTATTGACCGTGTTATCGTTATTATTTTTCGCAAGCTCTTCGGTTTCGGTGAATTCGATACATTAACGGAAATTAACCGAGTCGAAAATTAGAATCGTACAGTGCACTAATGAAAGGAAAAAGCATAATTATACTCGATAAATATTTATACTAAAAAAAACGCCGAAGCGAGGACCGCGACGCAGGTGTATATTTATGTGTACATACATACATATACATACACCGGAAATTATTTAGGGAGCGGAGTGCGATTCCATGCGAAACCCCCTTCGTGCGATTATTCAATAAAATAAAGGCACGGATGAAAATCAATTGACGTATGAAACGTTGATAATCGACGATTCGGCGAGGGGTTGAACGACCGGTCGCGCTTTGGGCCATCCGATGCGGAGTTATACGCGGATATCGTATAATGTAAAGATAGGGAGCTTGAGAAAACACTCCGCTGGATTAGTTAAGTTTCCTCGGGCGAATATGAGCACTCAACAGCTAACTGAGTCCTTGTTAAACATTTCCAACCCATATCTAGAGGCAATACTACTTTGCTTCGTTAAAGGAATAACTGTTGCTGCTGATTTAACCCCGGTCGCGCACGTGTATAGGTATACGCGGTATTCTTGAGGGGTAATTCATACGAAGTAACTTTCTATCCCATTATGGTACTCTGCGTACAACCGGTATAGGTGCGAGCTTAGTTTCTGTAACTATAAAGTCACCGGTCCCGATGGCTGCAGTCGACACATGTATATTCATGCATGCATTCCGCTTTTGCACGCGTACGCGTTATAGAACGGGAATCGGTTTTCATTTGTCAGTGGAAGCCGCGCGCGCAATTTCCAATCTTGGTTACATCAACGTGTGTATATATAAGTATACATTTCCGATCGCCCCGCATCGAATACTCGCACGGCTGATGGATATTAAATTTCCGCTCAACGACAACACCGGCCGATGTCACATTCTATGATACGAATAGACTTTAACGAGATAATATTAATGGGAAAATATATATATGCGATATATATCTATACACGTATAGTATACCAGAAGGACGCGTGTCGCGGTGATTTTATCGTTACTTTTTTCCAATCATTAATGCGACGTTAAACAGACGGTTGCGCCTCGATGTAATTGACCGTTCCGACGAGTCGTCGGTTGGGCGGGCGATTGAGACGATGGGCGATTATCCTCGGATGTTTCGGGAGAAGGGTTCGTCCTCGGGAAATTCTCAAGTCGCAAAAGCCGTTGGGCCAGAGGGGTCACGGTTGCGTTGGTCGCGTATGGTCCTCGTTCGCCGACGTTGTTCGGGGAGCACGTTTAATGTCGTTTTCCGCGACCTCCGGCGAGGCGAGCTTAATATAAGAAGAGAGAGGGAGGGAGAGGGAGAGAGAGGAGCGGATAACGCGCGGGAGGTGGAGGTGGCAGGTTTGAAAGCCCGAAGGTCCTCGGGGGAGGGGGAGCCCCCCGACGAGCGACCCCTTAGGCCGAAGGTGGAACGTAGGGCTATGTACGTTCGCGTACGTCGCGGGACTTTATTACGGGTAAGAGGAGAGCGCCGCGGCGGCACGACCGGGCAAAGTAAACCCGGGTGGATAGGGGGGGGGGTCGAGTTTAGGAGCCGCGTAGCCGGCTTGGCTTAGATTTAATTCATAAACTGAGAAGAGCCACGGGGCTCGAGGCTGCGGTATAATAACACAATGGCACGCGGGGACTGGATTCATTTCCACTCAACCTCTCCGGTACCTCGTCAAAGATGTAAGGGGCTCTCCAAGTGGTACGGGCAACGTTCGCCCGGCCGCGCGGTATACGCGCTCTCCGGACTTCCGGTTCCACGGAGGATCTTCCTCCTCCCGTTGATCGTTACCCGTCCCATCGCGTTACGCTCTCTCCCTCCTGCCCCGCGCCGCGGCGTTACGGGGATATCGCGGAAGCTCTCGTTGAACGAAAAACGATAAACTTCCTGGCGCCTCGTGACCAGACGACGAGGAATACAGCGCGACGGATATTTTCCTGACCTCGGAAACTTCCGAAATCGGGAGTTTCCGAGGGCGTCTCTCGTCGTTCCCGATAGCCGAGAATCGGGGCTTCTGTACAATTGAATTGTAACGACCGATCTCACGCGGCACTCAAACTTTTCCAATTTCGGAATTTCCTTAAACCCCCGCAGTTCCTCCGCGCTCTCTGACCTCGCCGGTTCCGAAGGATCCGACCGGATGAACCCTACGCCGTGATTTTTCGCGCGCTATTGTCATTCGCGAATAATCCTACCCGTGCATTTCCGCTGTTTCGATTCGCTCGCTTTTTAACGTGCGCTAGGCTCACCCCGCGTTCTCCGTAATACGGCAGCTCGTCTATCCCGCGATTATCGCTCGGATGCACAAGTAGCTACACATCGCGGTGTATACGTAAACAAGGAGCGTACACATACCCCCACCGTCCGTACTTACTTTTGTATGCGCGACGCGGTAATCGAAACTGGAAACGATCGGAACGGTGTGGGGGGGGGGAGGGCGGTGAGTTTTCATCTGCAGTTGATCGCCGCTAAGGCTGGCCGAGCCCGGACAATGCAAGAGTCGATGGACTTCGCGTGGGTTCCATCGGCGGTGAGCTTTTCCCTCCCCCTCCCCCTCTTTCCTCCCCCCCCCCCTTCTTCCTCCCTTTTTCGGCCGGCAGTATTACACGTACGCGTACCTACACACGCGAAACTACCGGCCGGCATTCATGGGACAATGGAGGCTGAACAGCGCGAATGTAATCTTCAGAACGGAATAATCCCGCAGGTGTTCTCTATACCTGTATACTATACATGACTATAGGTTCTACCCCAGCGCCCCGCGCCGCACACACCTATATTCCCTTCTATATATTTCAGTTCTCCAATTTTTTCTTAAATCCATCCATACATACAGGCCGCGCCGGCATATCAAGCTACAAGGGTCGACTTCCGATTGGTCGAGTTTTGTTTGCGATTCAGCTTCGCAATCAGCGCCCACCTCCCCCCGCTCCCCCTACGTCGACTCTCGCCCCCCTTCGTCCGCTCTCTTTGCACGGGACGGAAAAAAAAAAACAAAAAAAAAAAATGGCAAAAAGGAAAGAAAAACAAAAAACGCGATACACCTACGCATTTCCGGGTCGAAGGACGCCGCTCTCCCTGCATAAAGATACAATTAATTCGCTAATCCGCAAGGAGGGGGTGAGTATCGAAAGTTCCGTTCAAATTTGATGCACAATTGCACGAGTGTATATGCTCGTTACGTACATCTGACTAATAGATGCAGTCCCCACGGTGGCCGCCGTGCGACAGATGTGTACGAGAGGAGCTGTGTGCATAGGTACACAGGGGAGGGAGGGCAAGATGAAGAGAGTATTAGTTGGCTTGGCTTGGTTTGGTTTGGTTTGGTTTGGGTTTGGTTTACTTGGGTCGGGTTAATCCCTGGTTAGTATGCGGCCAGCGGCTTGCCTATTACAACATTATAGCGGCAATGTGTCCCGCAAATATGCCGTCGTTGTGTACCCATTGTTTCTGGTGGAGGTTGATTCTCTGCTCTTTTTCGCATATCTCTTCTCACCGATCCCCACGACGCTTCGGCTCCCGTCTAAATCCTTCATTTTTCGATTAGGTACTCGCTCTCTTCAGCCGCGCAGACTGTTCACGTGCCAGGTGCCGGCTTTTTGTGCAGAAAATCAGAAGAAAAATAAAACAATTGCAAAAGGGGATGAAAATCAATTTGCGCAATAACGATAGAAAAAGAATTTCGTAACCAACGATAAATTTGTATCTTCTGTTATTCTTCTTCATCATTTTATTATACATAGTCGAATGTATTTCATATATATTATATGTGTATAAGAATCTTTGTCTGGTTCTTTGCAGTATAGTTATATATAACAACATTCAACTCAACGACGCAAAGCATTTTTAATTATATAACATACAATATAGTGATATCGTTATTCAATAGGTTTTCCTTTTTTTATTTTTTAAGAGTAATTATTTTTCTTTTTTGTTTCGTGTAACCTTTTTCTTCCAATTTTGGGTGTTTTTTTTTTTTTTGTGATTTTTTTTTTTTTTTTACTTGTTTAATCTTCTCTTAAATTTACTATGTAATAATTATGTATATACATATATATATATACTTCCATATATTTATGTATGCATATTTCCACACCCACCACTCTTGGACATCCGATCTATTTTTTTTTTTTTTTCATTTTTATCAATTTTTTCTTCGTGATCTCCTTCATCTTTACGGCAATAATGCGTAAGTTACACTCCATACGGTCAAACTGGATGTTTATCGTATTAATATATTTTATAATATTACTATTATTATTATTAATTATATTATTTTTATTTGTTTAGCCTAACAATTTTTACTTCGTTTCTTTTCTTCCTCCTCGTTATTATGTCGTTATTATTTATTAACATCGTCAATGTCGTAATAATTTATTTATTTCGACGGAAAACGGTTCGGACTGACGCAATGAAATTATGTAGAATCGACCGATTCGGGATATTTGTCCATTTAAATATATATTTACAATCGTCCGCAATAAGTTTTTGCTGTTCAGTTTGTTCGTTTTCCTTTTTTTGTTTTATGTTTTTGCTTCGTTTCTTCCGTATCTCGAAAGCAAGTGAAATCAATGAAAACCGTGTAAGGCGCGTCGGTTATTCCATTTTCATTATATGGATTAGCCTAGCCGGCGTTGAGTCAGAAGCGTGAAAATGTTATCGATACACGTTCGACCGAGGACAACTCGGATTTAATGGCTCAATGGATATTGTCAGGATAACAATTATCACGGACCGTTGAAATCTACCGTCGCGTCGTCCCCACGGTCAATGGGGCGTGAGCTAGCTGCCGCTGCTGCCGCATCGAACCTCGAGAGCCTCTACTGGAATCGCGAGAGCGTCTGACCTGAAGTTGATCGTTACTACTAACAACGCGGGTGGCTTGGTTACTGTGAAAAATTCGCGTTACGCGCGTCGCGCGATTTTTCTCATAACATCGAACACTCCCGTCGCCGGCGATCATGATGGCGATCGATTCGTTGTCGAATAGATCTATTCGTTCGATCGATTTTTCTTCGTTTTTTCAATTAGTTCCGAACGATTTGTAAAAATTATTTTACGTTCGCGCGAACCAATTTCCGGTGACGGCGAACGACGGTAGAATGGAAAAACGTAGGGTAGTCCTCGGAGGAATGAAACTGGCGTTGGTCAAGAGGGTGGTTCGCCGTTCTTGCGGATTCCGTTTATACTTGAGCGGGTTTTCGGATCCATGTATATACATATCCATGTATACATATATACATAAAGGTCCGGGCATTTCGCGGTCGGCAAACATTTCGCCGTATAAACCGCGTCTCTTCGTTAAGTCGGGGTATGATGGAATATTCATAAATCAGTGGCCGCGTGGCCCTTCGAATCTCTCGGATCTCTCCAATCTCAACACCGCCCCTATTTTCGCACGGTTTTTTGATACAAGGACGTTATTTCAAACGTTGATACCCGGCCGTACCTTCCTACCTCGAGCCCGCGGCGTGTTACACGCACTATGTTTGTTCGGTAAAATTACGTGGACTACGCGGAAAATAAATTAACAATAACAATGAGATGTACGATGTATCATATTTCTTACACAGGTGGTTTACAAATGAAAAGTTTCACCCGTTAAAGAGGAGATGTGACACGTTATCGACTTTTGTTTATCATCCTCGACCTTTCGTCTCTTCGTTTGTATACAATATTGATCATGGCACGGTAAAAGCGTTGCGCGTGATTTCTTTCTTTCATTTAACCTTCTATAGAATCGTTGTATGTATACGTATATCTGCACCGCTATCCATCCATTCCCTGGTCTCCGTTTGTAGCCCTGAGAAAATTGTCTTTTCTTGTTAGTTTGTTTTTTTTTTTTATTTTTTTTATTTTTTTTTTATTTCCAAATTATATCAATTCGTGATGCGCGTGTGTAACTTTAAGTTTATCAAATTTTCTATTATCAAACTCAATTTCTATGCGCACCAGCGTCTCATTCGAATAAGCCGGTTATACGCGTTTACTTTTCTTTATCGTCTTCTTTTTTTTTTTTTTTTTTTTTGTTTTTAACTATTTATTTTATTTCAATTTTTTGTCTTACTTCGTTTTCAATAACTTTAAACGGCACTAGCTACTCAGTCAGTCTTTATTATTTCTTATCGAGTTCGTAATTACAATTGTTAGCATTTTCTTTATTTTGCATATCTTGTGTTTTTTTTTTTTTTTTTTTCTTTTAACTGCATATTTTCTGCATATTTTTCCATCTTCCGGAGCTCTATATTTTCCCTTATTCCGCGACCTTCGGTTTTAGAACGCTCGTTACGTTACGTCGATGACGATAAATGCCGACGCTGATCCTGTCGCGGCTCACAGCGTGCGTTTATCGGACGGCCAAAACACCCGCCACACCCAGATACACCAGAATCAGGGTTGAAGCGAGCTCCGTCCCGCTGCCACCTAGAAAATCGAAAATTTCAAATCAATCGATCGAAAGTTAAGAACGGCGAAAGTGATTAAATGGACCGTATAACTTTGATCTGAATTTCCCCCGTAATATCAAGAATCGGGAGGACGGCTGCTCTCGCTCTCGATTTTCCGTCACGTTTCGGCGTATATACCGCGATAAAGTATTTCGGTGAATCTACAGGGAAATCCCCTTTTTCCGTTTTCCTCTTCCTCCTCTCGACAACCGCAGGCTCTGCCGACTTCCGGTGTTCGACGAGTGGAAGGATACAGCAAATATTTCCACGCTTGATCCTCGCCTTGTCGCGGAAGCCACCGGTTCCCAATGCTAACGTGTTTCTCGCGAATCGGATCAAACAGATGCTTAAAGCTTTCCCCTCCACGGGAAGCAATACAATTAAGAAAACTACATGCGGGATAATCCCCCGCGAAATTCTCCCTTGTTTATACGTAACACGGTGTACAGTGCCTCGTTCGTCCTTTTACATCCTATCTACTCCGTCCCCGTTTCGTCGGCGTGAATCCCGGGCGAAAATCAATTTCTCAATTTCAAGATCTAATTTCTATGATCGGAGGTGATTCTCGTTGAATATTTAAAAAATCGGAATTAGCACGGCTCATTTCGTATGGGAGGTATAAAATAATCGAGTTCGCGTCCAGTCTGGGGACGAATACCCCATTCGATTTAAGTAACGGGGTAAGCGACGATTCTCCGACGATCGATGAGTAGAGAGAAAAGAAAAAAAGAAACAAAAAAAGAGAAAAAAAAAAGAATAAAGATGGAGAAGAGCGAGTTGAGAAATAAATAAAGAGAAATATCAGCGGGACGTTTAGTCGAAAGGCCGTCAGGGTCGTTCCGCTAAACGTCGTGAATTTCGAAGCCACTGCGCGCGATCTCCTGAGATGAATTTATGGGCTACTGTTATTCCCCCTCCCAGCTAACGGGGGATGAGAAATCTCGAGCTGAAGCTGAACCCGGGTGCTTCGGTCCGCGAGAGATTTCATTAATTTTACAGAGCCAGTTATTAAAAGTATGGTTTTATACGGGTATACGTGTATACGTATACACGTAATAGGAGTGAGATGCTACCGTTGGCTGGCAGGAAGAGCGGGATTATTAGCGTGAGATTTACCGTTGTCATCCGGGGACCATTTAGAGTTCCTCTTTCTGTCAGATTCGCCGGACTTTTGTTCCGATTTGTCGATCTCGTTCAGATTCGACTGGAACTTGCTGCCTGAAATCAGACGAAAGGATTTTGAAAAAAAAATTCAAACATCGTCGCAATCTCGTCCGCATCGCGCCCTCTCGTCCGTCCACCTCCCGAACAACGCGGGGTCGAATCGATCCGTACCCAAAGAGGCTGCACCTGCGTTCAATCGAATAAAAAGGTCGAGTGACCCAACAACGGAGAGCCGAAGCTCGAACGGTCGCAGCTACGTACGCGTAACTCAAGCCCTTTGTTACCGAAGCGTAATTTCCCCGTTGCACCGGCGGCAGGCAGCGGCAACCGCCGAGTTCCTGCGTCGCTCCCGGGCCAAGTCCTGGAGCATGAACGGGAACGGCATAGCCGTGAGTCAGACGGTTAGGCTCCACCTCGGCCTAATCCCGAGTAAGCTAGCGGCGGAGTCTTCGCACAATGGGCCTATTTTGGTAAGGTAATTGGCGATCGAGTTACAACGTGCAATTCTCTAGGCGGTCTAAGTTACGGGGGGGGTCCCCGACGCTCGCGCAACGTCCAAGCCTTGACGACGCCCTTCTCGTCGCGTCGTCGGGTTTATCCATTTATGGAAATCCTACGGGACGACACCGTTGAGCTCGCGCGCGTAGACCAACCAACCAACCAACCAACCCACTCACTACCTGATCCTACGATCATCCGCGTACGAGTGTACACCTCTGTACAGGTAAACCATGCGAACAAACGTATGCAAATCTTGAGCAAACATTAACGGCGTTTGTACGCGTCCGCGCTACGTGCAGCGGACCCTGTAGACCGGTGGCCCGCTGAGTAGCTTCCGCCGCATTCCGACCGCCGCATGCACAGGGAGCTTCCGCAAAGCGTTCCGTACGCTCCGGGATTCCCGTACGCACCGCGCGGACGACCGTGGACACGGTCGTGTAACGGTACCGCGTGAAGGAGGAACGGCTAGAAGAGGACAGAGGGTAAAAGGGCGAGGCGAACGTTTGTTGATCGTGCTGCACCGCAGCCGCAACGACAACAACGTGGGATGATTATACCGCGTGTGCGAACCGTACACGTATGTACAACGACCGCGTGTGTACGGATAAAGGAGCCCGCGTACGTGTACGTAACTCCCACCCTCCCCCCCGGTTGTACGGGGGAATGGATGTGGGTAAACGGAGTCAACGGGACAAGAGCCAATATGCTTCGCTCTCGTCGTAGATATCCCCGGTGCGCTTGTAACGGGGGCAAGGATGCATACATACATGTATATACCCGACGCGCCGTGATTACCGACGACCCTGTGGACCGGTGACGCCTACCATAATGTATATAAACATCGTTTACGTTGCTGACCATGGTTTGACGGATATATCCAACCGACTCTCCCCCGCATAGATGCGCAAATATTTTCGATCGACTTTTTTCCGTACTCGTCATCAGATCGCACGCGGAGAGTTCCTCCGTTCGTCTCGAAGGTGCAGCTCGGACAACGGTATCTACAACAAAGTTCGCCGTCAACTTTGTACGGTTATTTTTTCTTTTTGTCGCGCGTTCGGCTCATCTGGTTCTTTTTTTTTTTATATTTTCTTTTTTTGCGGGACGGCTGGGTCCCGTCGTCGGGGTTTCGTCCCTAAAGCGTGTTTCGTCGTTTTCGCGGCGGACGGTGGGTAGTACGGGGTTTTTGGCGCGAGGGAATCGCGGCACACGGACTTCTCGGAGTACGGAGTACGGAGTACGGAGGAGGAGTAGGAGGAGGAGGACGGCGACGACGGTGATGGTGGATGCGGTTGCGTCGGTGGCGGTGGCGGTTAGGTATAAGAGGCGTAGGAGGCAAACATTAATGCTCCCGCAGACCACAGATGCTGCGCCAATTACAAACCCCCATACCTCCGTGGCAACGACGGCGTGGCGCGGAGGACCACCCTTCGAGCAGACGTTGCCTGCCTGCCTGGCTGGGCTGGCTGGCTGGTGGGCTAAACGTCGTAGCGAACGTCGTCGTAAGAGGCGATGGAGCGAAATGTGGAAAGAGCGGAAACGCGGAACGTCGAGCGTAGAGGGATGGAGAGAAGAAGAAGAAGAAGCTAACAGCGAGATTTTGGAAAACACTTGCACTCGCGGGATTAAATTTAATATAAGGGCATAAACTGCGCTGCTCTCTTCTCGGGCTGTCGCGTAGGTGTAGGTATGTGGGTGCGTGTGTGTGTACAGAGATGAGTCCGATATTATTCGCGGAGCCTTCCGCAACGCTCTACGTCCCCCGCTACCGCGCAACGTCGGTAAGGCATTATTAGTTCTGGCGTGTTAGCATACATGAAATATTGATGTTACGTCCTCCTTCCACCCGCAACATCGTGGGCTCTAGACGTACGCCGGGGTGTAGTAGACGCCCGAGACGACGCGCTCGCCCTAACGTTCGAAACCACCCCTCGTAGGGTACGTTACAGGTATAACACGTATACCGCGTTACATGTACGCGAAGTACGAAGGAGTTTAGAAGACGCGCGGGCGCGCGGGCGCCGAACCTCTGATTGCCTTAAAGCTACTCTTTAAAGCTGTGTACAACGCCTCTGAATCCTCGTGGAACGGGGGGTGGGCGCGCTCTCCACTTAACCCTCGAGGTTGAGGAGTCTCCGGTCGAACGGAGCAAAAAAACATATCCCGTACGTAAACGGCGAGTAAAATCTAAACAAGGTCTGACGTTCACCTTATCCGGGATACAGCGACTTACCGATTTTCGCCCCCTTCTCGTTGTGAATAGTCAGTGAGCTCGGGTTACCGTAAACGGAATTATTCAATTCCGCCATTGACTCCCAGTCTGCAAAAAAAAAAAAATAACCAGGGAAATTATCACGAACTCTTTCGACGATCGACGACGATCGGGCGCAACTCTCACCTTTCCTCGACAACTCGGTAGTCGGTGGACTCGGGCTGGTGCTCGGCGGGTCCGAAACTGAAACAAAACGTACGACACGGGTTGATAAATAATTTATTATTTTCATCAACGTTTCCCCAGTCCCGGCGGCGAAAGGGACGAGGACGAGGAGGGACGGGGGGATAAGACGGTGTCAAAGCTCTGCGTTCGGGGCCGGAGAAATGGGGTGGGCCGCCGCCGCCGCCGCTGCCTCCGCTGCTTCTGCCGCTACTTCGGGGTCGGGGAAACACCGGAACAGGAGTTGTTATGGATCGCACCACCTGTTACTAACTTCACCCTCGAACATATTAGCCGGGACTACCCGGGTACGCCGAAACTCCCAGCGTGCCATATTTTATCCCGCACCGCGCTTTAGTAGCGAAGCGGACCGGACGATTTTTGTTCACGTAGGTCCGAGGACGTGTAAGTAGCTAGCCGAGAGAACGCTCATCTTCTGAGCACGGGCCACGCCTATTTTTTTCAGCCGGTTAAACGCGAGCGAAGTACGATTCGGATCGCCGAAGGGGATTCGCCGATACAAATAAAGTTGAGGTAGCAGCTATACGTACGGATACTACCGTCTTGTAATCCGGTCGATCGATTCTCTAGGAGAGGGAATTCAGGTGGTTCGGGAATCGCGCTTCCGTCTTCGTTGGCTGGTTATAAAAAAAAAAAAAAAAAAAAATGGAAATCTCAAATAATTCCAAAGCTTCGTGACTCGACGGTATGTGCGTCAGTTGGAGTATGCGGGGTGTGGATTCGGTCGGATTCTAGCGTTCCAGAAATTATCATCGTGAATCCAGCGATTTCAGAAATCTACCGTACGGAGGAAAGAGGAAGGGAGAAGAATGGCCGAGGTGAGGTAGGGCGGCCACCGTCGGGGGGTGGAATAATCGAAGCGAAAAGGTTTAAAGAAAGCGATATAGAGAGATTGTATGTATTCATAGGTATGTATAGGAGTACGGTAGGTATATGTATAAAGGCGCAAATTCATTCATCACTTCGTGCTGTTCGCTCTTTCCACGAGAGAGTGTAAAGGAAAGTGCAGGCGGACAGGTTCGTCGTCTCGTCGTCGTCGTCGTCAAGACGTCGTTGCAGAGAGAGAGAGAGAGGGAGAGAGAGAGAGAGGGAGAGAGAAAAGATGAAGAAAAGGAAAAAGAGATAGGGAGCGAGTGGCTGAGAGCCAAGGTAGCCGCCAGGCAGGCAGGCAGGCAGGCGTCGTTGAGTTTGGCGGCGACTTTTCACTTTTGATTTATCGCGGGTAACTTTTATTTCTTCGAAAGATATTAAAATCCGTTGTCCCTAGCATTTAAGTTGCCCTGATTGATGATTTCGCCTAGGTATGTAAAGCCGTACCTCGGGGCCCCCTTCCCCCTCCCCCCGACATTCATCCCACCCTTCGATTTTCATTCGACCCGCCCTCTCTCTCTCCCTGTTAATAATTTCGAACGGAGTCGACGTATCCTCATCAAGGTATCGCGATTATTATTTCACGTGTACCTCGGTATCCCTAGCACCCCGGGGCTTAAAATCCGATTTGCCCTCCGTTCCGAATCGCACGACGGGTCGTGTGTGCCCCGCGTGTGTACACACGCAAGACGCAACTCGGCTACCGACATCGCGGTAAGAGCAGTCAACTCCCGAGTAAATAAACCGGATGCTCATTCTTCGATTTCAGTTCCACCGTCGCCCGGAGGGACATTCCGATTCTCTCGATTCCGCGATGGGCCGCGATCTACGATCCGAACGGTCGGACGGACGAAGGGCGACAATGACGTCCGAGTATATCGGTCGGCGACGACGAGTCGAGTTCGGCGGCGGCTACGCCGCCGCCGCAACGTTTTCAGGGTGTGCGCTACCCACACGTGGATAAAGTTGGAAGACCGTAAGACGAGCAAAGAGTACCGGTAGCAGCGCGGTACACAAGCCCATTTATTTGATCGAAAGTTGCCGCGCCGGTTCGCATGGTGCAAATAGCGGAGTTTCCAGGGTAGTTTGCTCCGGCGTCGATCAAAGGGTTCGCCGTGTAGATGGAAAAGGGAGAGGAGGAGGAGAAGGGGTGTTGGATCGCGCGATCCGGTCGTGGCTTAAAATACCCACGTTCGCCGCGGGGCTGGGGAGTTATCGGCGGAGGCATGTGATCCGGGGGGCGGAGGAGGTGGAGGAGCGCGGACGTTACCGTGAAACGGGTTGCGAAATTACGGAAACGGATTCGCAGCGATCCGCGGCGTCTGAAACCGACGATTTCCCTCGCGAGGATTCGCTAACGTTCGAAGTTGGATGTATCTGGAGCGCTCGTTGCCGAGTCGGATGGAGACGGCTGATGCGGAGGTAGCGCGCGAAGGGAGCCGAAAGGGGGGGGGGGGGGGACTTGTTAAAATCTTAAAGACGCCTTAATTAGCCTAATAGCATCAGCCCTGCCGTACTCCTCGCGGCAGACGTCTCCCGCTCGGCCCCGTTTCGCCCCCTTCCTCTTCGTTCTCCGTCGTCGACGTCCCGTCTGTCTCCGACATCAATCTCCTCCCCCCGACAATCCCCCCCGACAACCCCCCGCGCCGGTGTTTTCTCCGGTTGCCGGTGGTGTATAGCCGGCATTCGCGTCCGTCCATCCATCCAATTTCTTCCCCCGGAATATATTTCAAAGAGCGCTAGGTACTCCGAAGCCATTCAGACGTTGGCAAGTACCAATTAGAATATTGCCTCCTTGCGTAAACCTCACGGAGTTCAAAAACCCCCGCCGATGTGTTCATGCTAGATGTACACGCGTTTTACGTACGGGTGGTGTAGGGGACGTAGAGGAGTTTATAGAGCGTAATTCGGGGAATCAAAGCGGTCGGGTGTGTGTAACGCGGCCTTATACCGCACCTGGTAAATCGTCGGAATTTGTCACGCGGCTAGCGAACGAGGGACGAGAATAATCGATATGGATGAAACGGAAGAGGGGGGGGGGGGGGGGGGAGGACTTTGCCGCGGGATCGTTAGTTCCCTCGGTCTTTCGGTTATTTGTAATTTCGGCACGTCTCCGAGCGACAATGTGGAGGAGAATGGAGGAAGTTCCCGCGGTGCCCTGCCTTACCAAGTTAAAAGGTGAGGCGAGGCGAGGCGGTATATGTGGCCCCGGGACGCGAGAGGTTACCGCCGAGCTTTGACACCACCCCCATTTCGAATCGTCTTCGAATCGTTCCTCGTTCCCCGTCGCGTTTATCCCACCGAAATATACCGTGCATCCGAATCGACGGTTGCGACCTCACCCCCCCCTCACCCCCGGCGCCTCTCACTCGACGCGGTACCCCTAATGGCCGTTATCTTACGACGCAATTAACGACGATTAGCGACACGCGAGCCTCTGCCCCCCCGTCATCGATCTTCACGGTCCGACGAACCCACCCTTCGATTCCACCGTATCACCTAGGCGCGCGGATACCTCTGTATATTATACTCGGCGGCGGTTACGCGGAGGGACAAATGAAACCGAGAGCGATGCTCCCGAAACGTGAGGGAAATTTGACGTCGCAATTACGAAGCTTCCACGGCGAATGAATTATTACGATTCTTAAAACTCGCTTTCTCCGGCTTCGCGTAATTCTTCGTATCGCGACGTTCGTCCGCCGCGCAGTAGTAGAAAAGCCGTCGGGTCTTTAAGTTCGGTATCGAGTGTACAGGGTCGGTATACCCGTAAGTTGAAGGGTACGTCGCGTCCGCCGTAAGTTAACCGTGACAAAGGTTTGGGGCTTCGGACACGCGTGGATCCGGTTTGGTTTACAAAGGCATCGGCGTGTTCTCTTAGTCGTTGGCGAACGAGAGCTGCCTAGTGCCGGGGGGCGGGAGGGGGAGTAAGGGGAGTAGGGGGCAGTTGGGGGAGTTGCGGAGAGCAAGGTGAGGGGGACTGCGGGCGAGGACTCCACACAGGAATTAGTATGCGGTGGCTGTCACACTCGCCCCTCCTTGCCCTTTTCCACCCCACCACCCTCCCCGCACCGGCATCCCCGGACCACCTCGAGCTAGACCGTTAATTTTCCATCCCGTGACTCCAATCAATCTTATGGGGCCGTCAGCGGCTCTCCTTTATACCGACGGGGAGAGTTACTATTGGGGTGCGCGACCGCCTCGCGTCTCTTGCAACAGCACTCGAGATGCTGGTTTCAACGGATTCCACCTCCTGCTATTTTCCACTTCCTTCTTTTTTCTTCTTCTTCTTCTTCTTCTTCTTTTCAGCTAACATCGGGCGGCTGGTGAACGCGCACGGGAAGATCAAGGGCGTGAACCGCGTATCTCGGGTGTTACGCGAATTACACGTGCAACTTTGGAGGAATGAAGCCAGGCGAGGGGAGAGTTCGCGGTTACCGTGGACACGGGGAGGGGGAGGGGGGTAGGTAGGATGATAGCCACTGAACGTTTAATGAAAAATCGAAAGTTAATATATGTAGGCGGGCGAAACGTCGGATATAGGGGGTTGCAAGAGGAACGGTGAGGGGTGCGAGTAGACCTTCGGCTAATCTGAATTCTGGGGATATTGCAACCGCACGTCAATCTTTCTTTTAATAATTCCGTCACGCGGATGCCGATGTAATCCGACTACGAGCTACCGCGTTATAGCGGCCGATAGCATTGTAGAGATATACCTACTACTCTATATGTACGTACAAATATTCATTGAAATTTCTACACGCCGAACATTTCGTCCCGCGAGTCGATGCCGGAATAAAGAGGGGTGGTCGGAGGGCGGGGGGGGGGGGGATAATGAAAATCTGAGTATCTCTATTATTTGACCGAGGTTCTTTTAACGAGCGGCAAAGTGATGCGACGTCGAGCCAACGATGCCGCGACGCCCGAATTAACACTTTAGCGGTGCCACTCAAACCGCACCCCTCCGCGATTTCTGGTGGCGACTCGTTTTTTTTTTTTCTTTCTTTTTCTTTTTCTTTTCGTCGTCGTTCCTTTCCTTTTCTCTCTTCTCTTCCGACCGCTTTGCGTCCGCGCGCCAAAGAGGCGAATTTCGAATCCCTGCCGACGCCTCGGCTGCGAGATGATACCCGTAGCGATGAGACGATGACGCGTCGCTTCTTCTTTCGCATCCCACGTATTCACGACCGTGAAAACGGGATTTTTCACACAGGTTTAACACCCTCGAAAACGGGGTGCTCGCGATACAGGTGGATGCGAGACGACGGCGGCGTCGCCTCCACTTTCTTTCTCCGCGCGGTCGTTTCATCGCAACGGCGCAAAGAGCGCGGCGTTAGCAGTGGGTAGAAAGTCGGGCAGGTAGATAGCTAGCTAGCTAGGGTATAGGAGGGTACTACACTCACCTAAGAGATTAAAGAGCTACGCGCTGCCACTGCGCGAAATCCCCGAGGAAAGCTTTAGCTTTTAAATATTTCTTTTTCTCTTATTTCCCTCTCCTTTTATTCGTACCTTCGTCTCGAGGTTGAAACGGTTACAAATTAGAGAAAGCTTGTTATAAATTTTTTGACAGAACGGAAAACAAGTGGCGTTCTGGAAGTAAAAAAAAAAAATAAAAAAAAAACAACCACCATCTACATATATACATACCCGTACAGCTAGAGATAAGTATAAAAGCAATTACCCGGTTAAAGACCGAATTTATTTATCAGTCTGTGCGGCTCGTGTAAACGAGACGAAAAAGAAACTGCTATAATTTCCGTCTAATTGTAATACCTGCGAAGACCTACGAACGGAATAAATGAAGAAAGTAAGATAAATTCGCGCGACAAGACAGAAGAAAAAAAAAAGAGAGAAAAAAAAAACCCGAGCGATATCTAATTTTGGATGAGAAAAATTGCCAACTAAAAAAGCATGAAAACTTTCGCTATAATCCGCAGCAACAGAGCAGCAGCGGCGTAACTTCGATCGACTTGTCTCGGACGTTCCTTCCTCCAGGTCCTCCGGCGAGAGGATTGCCAGGAAGGAGCTCGCGGGGTCCACCCGCATCGCCTCGCCTCGCCTCGCCACTGTGGCTCGTGTATAATTCATGGGATCACCAAGGACGGTGTGTACCGGGACCCCTCGACCGCCGCACTGACGGCCGAGAGTTCGTCGCGGAGGGACGGAGGGACGGAGGGACGGAGGGGGTTCGAGATTGGGAACGGCATCTCAATGCTGACCGATGCCAGATCAGTCGCAGGAAATTGCCAAACTTCTTCGCGCAGCAGAAAAGTCGATTCGCGGGGAGCCCTTCGTGCGATTCTCGGACACCGACGAGAGCTGAGCAAGAAGATGAAGAAGAAGAAGGGAAGTGAGACGCACCCGCTACCGCCTATTCATCCCCACCCCCCTCCCCCCCCCCTCTCCTCTCAACGAGAGCCGGGTCAAACCCTCCGAGTTTTATGTGCCCGCCCGTAGACACCGGCTCGCGGGACCTTAAATTAAACTTCCGCCCAGTGACTCGGGAGGAAATAATTAGTCACCGCGATTTTTTTCATTAATTTTTCGGACAACGAACGAAAGAAAAGTAACGTCGTTCACCTCGTCTCCGATGAATGTATGTATATATATATATATATATATATATAAAGTTACGTCGACGCGAAGACGTACCAAGTCCGACGCCTGACTGTACGTGGATTAAAATTCGGCGTGCGGAAAACGAGGGTGAAAAAATGAGAGAAATTTCACAAAAACTGAGGGGGGAGTGAGCCGGTATCGACGTGGCGGCGCGAAGGTGAAGAAATCGTTACGTCAATAACGCTAATTAATATTTGCCAGAATCTCACCGCGTCGCTTGGTGGTACCATTTTGTATAACGGTATTTCTGGCCGCGATGCCTTAAGGGCTTCTATTTATTAATGTCGAGAGCGAGGTCTCAAAATTAAAATGCTTTTCTTCGTTCAAAAGATTTTAGCTAAATTAAAAAAGCATTTTCCGCGGCACGGGGTCGCTAGCTACCTTCTTTCCTACTCGCTCCTGTCGCACCTCACCGACGAAATATGTACACATCCTGCACCGGCTACCTAGGCTCTACGACTCTGCGGAAGCCGCCGAGACGTCGCGCTTCACGAAGGCCTCAGACGGAGATGGCTTCTTGAGCGCGTGCATCTCTCCTCCCCCCCCCCTCCCCTCTCCGCCCCTCCGTCGCGAGGTAGGTTTTATTTATTACCGTTATACGGCGACCTCTTCGCTGCAGCTTACACACCCCATCGCACCCCGTTGCACCCTGTGCTTCGCCGGGTAGTTCTGCCGCCAGAAGCCTGCAGTAGCGTCGCGACGGTGACGATCAACGAGCGAGATGTTGGGTGGAAAGAGGAGGAAGTGGGGGGGGGGGGGGGAAAAGGGGAGGCCGAGACTCTCGGCAGACGGAGTTTCCCTCGTCACCCCCGGACGTCCTGCCGCCCCGCGCGATTCGAGAGCCGCGTAACGTCGAAATAAAAAGTGCTCTTTCCAAAAATCATCCGAAACAGGGGCGCCGTTGTCGCCGTCGTCGTGCGGTCGGGTTAGCGGCTCCGCGCCGCTAGGTAATGGTGCGTAAATGTCAAACGCGACTCGGATTGACAAAGCTGGCTCGACGAGGCTCTCCTCTATTTTTCAACCCCTACGGTACCGCGGCACCGTATACCGCTCGCATCTAAATGGTAATATCCTCTCCTCGATCCTCTCTGACCGGGGCGGTCGCCTCGGCAAAAGCGACCCCTCGACCCGCCCCGACGCCCGCCGATCTCTACACCCCCGGTTCCCGTACGTACACGAAATTCACCCGTTCCCCCCACGGCACGCGGTCCGTCGCGTGTCCTCCCCGTTTCGCTACGGTGTAACGGTAACGATTACATCGCATTTGGTGGTAAATTACGCCGATCCCAACGATCAACGATCTGACAGGCGTCACGAAAATATTAGATATACCGCGAACGGCACGAACACCGTCCATGTTTTGCGAATATTTTTTTATTTCGAATCCGTTCGTTCGATTTTTGGCCCCGACGAGGCAACGAGGATTCACCGACGAGATTGCGTTCCAGCGGGTTGTTTTTTTTTCTTGCTTTTTTTTTTTGTCTGTTTTTTTTTTTTTTTTCTGCCCGGGGATAAATTGGAAAAGGTTAATTGACAAGAAGAAATAGGTTGCGGGATAGTTTGGTTATTTAAGGGTGAATAATTAATCGATACGGTCAGGTTAGTATATATAATTAAGCGGCTATCTGACGACCCATCTCACCGCGTTCGGGGTTCCTCGTTTTCGGAATTTTCTCCGTCTTCGTAGAACAAGGAGTTGGAGGGGAAGGGAGGAGGTAGGAGAAGGTTTGATAAGAACCTAGGTCCGGATGATCCGGGAGTCTGCGGAGCCCGGTTATGAAAGGGGGAAAGAACGAGGGGCTGGGGCGTGGAAAGTGGAGAGCATATTCGGGGCTCCGCGCGGAACGGAACGGAAACACCTAAGGCACCGCTAAGATCCATAATTGATTGGCCCGCAGCTCTCCGCGGGTACGGAAAAAGCGCCCAGTTATACGGAATATATAGCGCGGCTACCTAAGAGAAGAGAGGAGAGGACAAAACTTTCGTGTATAAAGTTGCTCCTCTCTTGCGAGCTCCGCTGCCCGCTTCACCTCGGCAAAAGTTTCGCCGATACCCTACGGGCTTATAAAACTGTACAATTTTTACACCTCTCCCTCCTTTCCTCATAGAGAGCACCGAAAAGTACTCGGAAAATCGTCCGATCGACGTATCGAGGTTCGGGAATAAGACAGGTATTGCGTAGCTCGACTAACAAGTTGCACATCAACGTTACGCTGCAACGATCCGCAATTAGCGATTAATCTTACGAGTTGTGCAAAAGTTCGCTTTGCGGTGTTCGAAGTTCAAATGAAAACAACATCAATCTCTCTCTCTCTCTCTATCTATATATCTCTCCGCGTACTTTACTCTGATTCAAAAAATATTAGCCTCCCGGAGCCCTCCAGCCACCGGAAATATGAAAAAAAAACGAGAAAATACAAAGAAAAAAAAACATTTGCCAACCGCAAAACTCGACCGACAACTTTTGCTGCAGGCGCGTTATATTATTTTTGAAGAATTAAAGAACCAATTTTTCGGTTCAGCGCCGACCTTCGTTTCGGCAAGTGTATATATCACGTTTTTTTTTTTCTTTTTTTTTTCTTTTTAATTTTAAGCAAGAACTGAGGGTGGGCGAAATATATGACGAGAATATGTGAAAGTGCTCGGAAAGATGATACGTGATGGAATCGGAGAGTGGGGAGAAGAGAAGAAGAAAAAAAACACAAAAAAAAGAAAAAAAAAACCGCAGGGTAATTAATGAACAAGGTGAGGCGAGCGGGTGGTTCGGGTATGAATGGTTGCAGTCGGTGGACTCGAATCTTCCGAGAATAAATTAGCGCCACCCCGGAGACTTGGGCGAAACCTTGCGGACCGAGAGTAGCAGATAGGAAGGAGCGGTCTTCCCCTTCACCCGGGCCCTTGGGCGGTCCTTGATAATAAATTCATATCTCTACGGTTTCCCTTGTTCCCTCTCGCTTTTTCCATCCCTACCCCGCGCTGCCGCCGTCTCCTCCGTCCCCGGCGTTCGGTCCGACTACAAATCTCCTTTTTATGCCGCTTAATAAAACTCGTCTGACATATCTCTGACTGCTACCACTTAATTTCGGGTGACTCTCCCCTAACTCGGCATTCGGCGCCGCTTATTTTCCCGCGCCCGCTTTTCCCTCCCTCCCCTCATCCGCCGCACTCCCAAAGCGACCCTGTCGACCGCAGGGGGAGGGAGGGGGGGGGGGGGGGGGAAGGCTGAAGAAAAGCCTTCGTGAATTTCAAAGAAAAAAATCGTCCACAATTTCGCGGCGAGAACTTGAAATGATAATTACGCGTGGCAAATCGCCCGTTTTACAACTGACAAATTCTTTTCCACCGTATAACCTATAATTATCCGACAATCCCCGGTCCGATCGCCGCGATTCTCGCCGGTCATAGCCGGGGTGTTGAGCTGTTGAAATTTGCATTCCGCGACGGGGTAGTAAAAAGCAGAAATAAAGTAGCGCGAATAAAATGAAAAACAATCGTTCCCCCGGGATAGGTGATGTTTGTGCTCCTCCTCCGTTGGTCGCGTATACATGTACATATGTATACCGGAATTAGCGGCAACCCTTTTTCTACGAATGGCAGTTGTCGATCTCCGGTTACCTCCACGGAGATAACTCGAGGTCGTCCACCGTGGTTCGATTTCACCTCCCGCCCCGCTCCCGCTTCATTCGCTCGTCGCAACGCCGGACCCGACGAACGTCCGAACGAACGAATGCGTAGGTAGGGTATGTACGTCTTTTTTGCCGAGTAAAACGAAGCCTTTTATGCTAAACGGCGGGAGAGGGGAGGGGGGCTGTATTTGAATTCCGCTAATGCGAAAAACCGATGCATGCTAATGGAGGGAGGGGGATGAAGAGGCGAAAGCGGAAGGGGTGGCTAGAGGTGGAGAGAAGGAGAGAGAGGGAGAGAGAGAGAGGGAATCGGTGGAGTGTACGCGCGTGCAGAGTTGCCTCGCCCTAGCACGTGTGCCGTACAACCCTTTACGTCATATGCATACGTTACGAGCGCACCATTTACATATACGGCTACCTATGCTAATCCGCTGGCGGCAACGTTGCTCGGAGAACCGCGCAATTCGCAACGCTACGTGTTACGCGGGCGTTGACAATTAAACGTACACAGATAATAATTGTAATGCTTAAAACTCACCGTACAACCTTATCGTGCCGTCCGTTTCGCCGCGCGGATTTTTCGCCACGCACTTGTAGCTGCCGAAATCCTCCTTCTGCAATTGAAACGAACGAAGCGGGTGTTTTGGATGAGAAAAACAGGTTTCGAGGTTTAGCGGGGGGAAAGAAAGGGTGAAAGGGTGAAAGGGTGAAACTTTTCGCGGGATTTTCCCCCGGTCGCTCACCTGTATGTCGTAAATGGTGAGCTTCATGTGGGTTTTATAGGTCGGGTTGTCGGGCACCGTGACCGCCTTGTGTTTCTTGCTGTCGTGTATCATGTGACCGTCCTCGCGGGTCCAGTAGTTCAGGGACGTCGGATGAGCCTCCGAGTGACACTCGAGGGTCACGGAGTAGCCGAGGGGCGCACCGACCAGCTGATGAGGTATCCACAGCATCGGCGGAACTGAAACATCCGAGGAAAATACGAATATAAATTAACGCCGATTCTCGCCGTTGGCTTACGGGCGTCGAATGCGGGCTATCTTCGCCCCGGGGGCCGGCGCAATCCGGCGAAAATCATGTCAACGATCTGAATAGATTTTAGAGCCGGGTGCAGCAGGTACCCGACTCGTTTCCACGTACCTCTCGGTTATCCTTCGGCTGAGTTTTATACGTCGACTCGATTCCACCCGATAAAAAAGTAATCTCATTTCGATTAACGGCTCCCCGCAGGGATCACCGTGGCGGCGGTAGATCGTCTCCCCGGGATTCATCTATCTTTATGAATCTCAAGATCGTACGCCTCGCGTATGTGAGAAGAAGAAGAAAAAAATCGATGAATCTACGATAGCCGTATAACAGCTGCGAACGCAGGGCATAATAATGCCTCTCTCTCTCTCCCTCTCTCTCTCTGTTTACCCGCGAACGAGTGTCGAAGCGTACACGTATAGGTATACATATGTATGTATATATATGCAAGTGCGAATGCACACGCAGATTCCGTGGAACGGGGTGATACGAGAGACCGATCGCCGGGTTACGGGAGAGCGGGATTTCTAGGCGCCGAGCTGATCCGAAAGCACGTAGATGTAAATGACTGCGAATAAAAACCTCTTCTCTTTTTCTCTCTTCCCGCCGGCCCGCCCGCCCGTCCGCCCTCCGCCGCCCTCCGCCGCCCCTCGTCCTTCCGGGGTGTCCCGGAGGAATTTCTGTTTAGAGCCTACACCCCCCCGAACGTTCGGCGTCGATGTAAGAATGGAACACGAGAATGGAACCGGGAATTCCCGGGAACCGGGGGTAAACGGGGAACGGAACGCACATACCTAGCCCCACGTTACTTTCTCCTTACCGTTCAGCCGCCACTATTGTACTCTTAAAGTAGATTCCCTTATCAACTCCGGGGAATCCGAACGAAACGATAATTCGAATCTAAAGCGCAGTAGGGAAGGCGATAAACGACACCGACCTTCCCGTAGTTTATACCCCTTCACCCTCGCCCCCGAATCCCTCGCCCGATGTTCTCAACGTCGAAGGCGATAGAAAAAAAAAAAAACAACGACTCAGCCGGATTCTAACGTACTTCGAAATCAAACGGTGATTCGTAATTATTTTACTCGGAATGCTGTTGGCTACGTGATTACACGCGTTGATAATAATCAGAGCCAACTTTCCAACTCCCCGAGGACTTCGGCTGAATTGTACGCAGCCGCTTGTTTTTCCAACCTTAATTTTCTCGCTTGAGCGAGCCGCGCGAAGTAGCGGGGCATTGTCTAGTCGAGACGCGGGGACCAATTAACCTGGTGCTCGGCGCAACGGATTCTCGATTCCACAAGCCAGTTGCGGCGGCACGGTAGGGCAGCATATTACCAAGTTTCCCTTACACGATGTCGAAGTAAAACGGGACTGGGGAAGGTCTTACCGATACAAAACGTGTTATTTTCACCCCTGACCGGATTGACGACCGCTGTTATCTCGGCGGAGTTGTTTGACTCGGAAATATTCACGCGGCATTCCAAAGTGGGGGGAGGGGGGGGGGGGAGGTGGGAAAAGTGGAAGACGGGGGCGATTTCATCGTCAACCTACCAATAGAGAATTATTTCGGAGATTTTAAGCCCGAAGTCTGTCGAAGAGAAGGGCGAAACGAGGAGCTTTTCTCCCCCCGAAAAAGAATGAGTGAGAGAAAGAGAGATGAAAGGGAGAGGAGGCGAGGCGACGAGGGGGGGGGGGGGAGGGGGAGAGTAAAGGGATGGCGGAGCTGTGCGAGCTCCGGATGGCGCGTAGGGGATCTGACACCTTCTTAAAATGCAAAACATTTCGTCCGCGAGAGTGAGAGAGAGAGAGAGAGGGGGGAAATATCGTACCGTCCTTATTGCCGGCAGGAGTTTCGTGCACCGAGTTCGGAATTCTAGCTCCTTCAGAAAGCCTTGGCTCTTCACAGAGACGACACTCTTCCGACACCGTACACCACTCGACGCAGACGACGACGACTGGGGTGACTACGGGAACGCCGGCGAACTCACCGAAATTCGTACAGACCGCCTCTACCTTTCCACGAGAAACTCCCACCCTTTGCGGGATATCCGCGGACTGACGCGAGCTGCAGTTGCAACGAAATCCTCCCACCGGTTAGAGCGAAACGTCAAAGAAAATCCAGCCTCGAAAGCCGAAACCCCGTTCTCCGATTATATCCGCAGTCGGCACGAAATCCTCCACTTCCCTACCTCGGTTTTCTCCCTCGTCCGACTCACCTCGGAAATATACCTGTTCCTAATTGTTTTAAAAATTCATTCGCTCCTCGTAGAAGATATATATATACGTATAGCTACCGGTGTTCCGAGGGCTTAGCGGGAATCGGACCACTGATTCGTTGTTGAAATATTAACGGGAGCAGAAGAAGGTTTCTAATAAGAATCGCGGCTGATGCAGCCGGAGAAGCGCTGGCACGTCGAACAATGCGGAGGGATGGTTGCAGCTGGCGCGGTGGCTAATTCAGGCGGAAGTTAAACAATGTTAAAATGTACGTGGTTCATGGGAGAATCGAGAAGCTCCGGGAGTCGTTGCCTGTGTATCCCCTACCGCTGCACTTTACCTCGAAGCGAATTCATAGCACGACCGCGGAGCGTCGGACCGGTCGGACGACGGCCGGAGAACCGACCGCGTTTCCGAAGAGGGAGGAGAGAGAGAGAGAGCGCGAGAGACGAAAACCGAGCGGAGTGGTCGGAGCTGTGCCCCGGAGCGGAGCCGTTTCTCTGCAGCGGCGGCGGCGACGGCGGCGGCGACGGCGCCGGCAAAAGCAGAGCTATCGGACACCAATTCCAACCGCAAACCGAGGCAGCCACCCCTGTGACAGCGGGGTTCAACATTTTCCGGGTTATTGGATTGGCCCGGAATTTTAATCCCAGATTTAACACCAGCTACCGATACCGACACCCGGGCTCTCCCCATCGATCCCGATCGCCTCTCGCTCTCTTTCGATTTTCGGATCCGCGTCCCTCCTCGCCGTCGATGATAAAATTTACCCCTCGCTATCCCCGCGTCCGCGTGAACCGTGGATCGTTCCGGAGGTGAAAGAATATCCCTCTACCGAAGTGGCGAATCGCTTCCGCGATTGGTTAATCAGGTGCGGGTACGGGGGGAGGGGGGGCAGAAACGAGGAGGGAATTCTTTCGATCTTTTTATTTCCGTCGGGTCCTCCGCGTTACACGGAACCCGGAGGGGCGTTGTAGCCACACTCGGGGTACGTAGGACGGGCTGGTGCCTGCAGCCGTACAACGGATTCGAGCCAATGGTCCGCCTCGAGGAATTCCGAAGAGAAATAACTCCGAACACCCGCCGATCGTGGCGGGCATCCGAAGGAAATCCGTCTCTACCTCATTCCGATTCATTCTGGTTCGCGTGCCTTCGCGCTCATCTTCCGAGAACCTCGAGATCCCTTATACAAATAGAAGCGGACGAACGTCGCCGTCGCCGTCGGTAACGCGCGGAATTCATGTTCCGTAAATTTAACCCACCTTCGTTTTCCTTAGACGACGCGTATGCGGATATCCCTCCCGCCCCTCCCCCAGCTCCGCTTCGCTCTACGATTCTCCGTACGTTGGAATTTTCGAGGGATCGATATCGGTATAACTCGTCGTCGTGAGCGTCGCGTGGAGCATCAGGTAGTATATCGCGTATGCGGGGTATAGACGTTGTGCGCGCGGGTTTCGTATACCTCGTCAATTCCAAAGTCTGAAGCAGGCGGCAATACGATGATAGGATGCCAACTGAGAGGATTCCTTTGTCGCACTCAACACTCCTTGAAACTGCACTCCAAGCGCACGACAAACCCATACATACCCATTCGACCCGTTCCGATAAATATATCTATCAAGCCCGATGTGCTTTGTGTCACCGATTCCGCACAGAGTATGTACCCCGCGCGTATCCTCTCCCTCTTCTTGTGCGGAGGATGAAGAAGAAGAAGAAGAATTATTCCTATATGGAGAAAATTCAAAGAGGCTCGCGATCGCACTTTACTGGAAATTCCGCGACTCGGAAGGATTGACTACTAGCCGTGTGTCGCTTCCACCGTTTCCAATTCAATTAATAAGACAGAAATAGCCGTTCCTCGTGAGAGGGGAATGAAGAAACCACGAAGGTGTACAAAAGGAGACAGGGCGACCACCGTCGTTCGTTTGTTCTCCGTAATTAAGGGGCAGAGTAAACATCTGAGACGGTAGAAGGAGTCGGTTCGGGTCGGCCGTATTACGAGGTTCGAAAAACGAAGCGAAACATCGGGAATAGAACGGAAGAAAAAAAACAACAACAACAACAACGAGAAGAAAAAAAAAAAAAGGCAGTACGAAATACGAGAGAAAGGGGGTGTGGTGGGGGGGGTGAACGGTGCAGGACACCGGATGCCGGGCTTTAGCGAGCGAAATGAATTCCCTTGATTGTATACAGCCGAAGAAGGTTGCATTCTGCAGTCGGAGGGTGAGAAAATTCCTGATGAAGCACCGCGTCGCGCTCTCAGTTAACTGAATGCCCGCATTAATACGTACCTCTTGGTAACGTTACTTCGTTGTACGTCGAAATTCCACTTCACGGCGCTGTAAGATCTAAGATCTCGTCGCGTCTATTTAATAACGGACGGGTGTGTAACGCGTAACTACGTACGTACGTACGTACGTACAAACGAGAGGGCTGATTTATCCTCACCTGTGGACGTATACAAGCGAGAGTGCCACTCGCGCTCCTCACGCGCGATTCAAGTATTCCTCTTCATCCTTTTTTCATTTCCTTATTCATCTCGCTGGTGTTATAAGAGCTCGCCGGTGTTGACGAACCGAGTGCTTTTTCGATCGAACGTGATCGAACGTCGATCGGCCGAGGAATTCAAGAGTCGGTTATACTCGTACTATAGGTGTACAGCGGCGGATTCGAACGGAGCTCGGTGTCTAGTGTTATGGGACGGAGAAAGAGATAACCGATCCGCGATTCGGATCTGGATTGCGCGAGGAAAGAAAGAAAAAAAAAACAAAAAAAAAAAAATAGAGGAAAGGAGGGAAATTTCCAGCAGCTGTGGGAGGAAGAGAGTTCGGCCAAAAAAAGACGGCGATAAGGGTTGGGGGGGGGGAGGGGATATTCGGGGGTTTGAGGCTGCTGCCGAAGGTGAGTCAGAACGGAGGCGGCATTGTCGCATTAACATTCCTTTCGTGTGAAGAGGGTGCCGCTGCCGCCCGAGCGAAGTGCCGACCGAGGAGGGCGAATAGACGGGACGCGAGGGTCGGGGTGGGATTTGATTACGGAGGGTCGAACGACGCGCGGGGACGAGCGGAATGGAGGAAAGAGGTTTCCACCGCCGTCTGCGTTTACGTTCCCGTCCGCGATCCTCTCTCGGTCGGCCGTTGTCGGTGCTCTCTCCTTTACTTTCGAATTAGACTCGTGCATCGTTGACACGGAGCCAAGATCGAAGCCGCGGCTCGAATAAACGCCGCAGATTTCATCGGTAATACAGCCGCTTCGCGAGTGTTTGGATAGGCGCAGAGAGAGAAGAGAAGAAGGAACTCGTGACGAGTGGCTTCCGGCAAAAAAAAAGCTTGATTAAAAACGGGCCATCGATCGTTTTGCATTCCGAGAGCCGCCAACTTGTACGTCACTCGACTGACTATCGGTTAGCGTCGGAGGCCTCTCGCGATATCGACGTATTCACGCTCCGCGTGTCTCACGCGCGGGACCCCCCCCCCCCCCCGTTAGCGTGTTGATTTTTTTATTCAAATTAAGAATGCCGGATATTCAATTCGTCCGTTTGCGGAATTAGCTCTACGGTACTCTCCGGTAAGATGGAAGGAGTGGCGGTGTGAGAATAAGCGAGCGAAAGAGCGCACTCCTATTTACGTAGCGAATCGGAGACGGTTCGCGAGGTGGTGGGAATATCGGGAGAGGAGAGATGGGAGAAGGAAGGGTCGTAGAGCGTCGTTCGATCGAGCGGCAACTCTGATGTGAGGCGAATTCCGGAAAGTCTTGGGACGCGTCGTACACCTCGGCGAGAGTTTTTTCCAATAATCACGACGTGGTTCTGCAGAAATGGTATTTTAAGCTCACCCCGTAGGATCGAGAAACGGGTAGGGTAGGGTGGGAATGGTGAGGGGTGGGGTCGGGGGTGGTAATTGGGATACCGAAGGAATTTCCACCGCCGCACCGTTCCCGCTAATAAGCGAGAAAAATCGTTCGCAATTGCGCGGCCATTCCACAATGCCTCGCGATAGTGGCTTTCGATCGTCGATGGGCTATATCCGGAGATACCCGAGTGCAATAATCCGTCCGCCCCCCCCCCCCCCCCCCCCCCCCCCCACTATCCGCGCGACACCCGCGACATTCCGAAAATTAGTTTAT